>NC_137737.1:14517057-15265807 GCF_963264785.1 Psittacula echo
CCTCAAAAAGAAGTTTCAACTTAAACATTGCATGCCTTTTATCTCGCCATTATCTTCCAAATGAGACTACTCAGGTGTAATTTAATGTAGCAAATGTTGAAAATGCTTCAGAAGCTTTAGAATGCTTTTGAAAGTTTATTCATACTTGTTGTTGGCTCTTGTTTTCTTCAGGCAATTAAACATCTTACGTGGTCCTTATCTCAGGCGGGCCAATGTGAAAGGTAAATATTGTCTTCTTTTTCAATGTAAAACTGAATTAACTGCTGGAAGTTTGATTCGTTGTCTGATAAATAATTCATAATTCCATATTATGTTGGTCCTTTTTGAAAGGTAAATAATGAATAATTCAGTCACTGAATGGTTTGGATATACTCTATGTAGTATTTCTCATAGGATGTCTAAAAGTAAGTTTAGCTGCTTAGCTTAGTTTTATACATCTTAACCCTCTTCTCCCCAGATTTTCTATGTAATACTTTTTCTGCTCTCTTTCTAAATCAGTATTTATTTATGTGCCTATTTGCTTTTCTCCTATAAATAGTGATTGAAAATTCTTCCCCATTAATTTTTTCTTTCCAGGTTATAAAGATACCTGAGTTTCATTTTTTACGAAGGGATCCCAACTGGATCTGTTTTATTTTCTAACTATCTGTAGTCCATGCTCTACCTGTCACAGCCATTTGGCATCATTTGTTGGTGCTGTGATCAAGAGCAATCAGTTTGTCTGACTGAATGTTGCCATTTCCCTGACCTGTCACTGATCATTTTGGTGATTTCTGCTTTCCATCGTCAAATGACTGTTACCAAAATTCCCACAGATGTGAGCAGGATTCAGCATCCTGTCTTCACACATGTTTTTGAAGAACAAGTATACTTGATTTTGACTCTTCACATTTGTATTTCCTTCTGAGAATCCAAAATCAATCTATATAGTACCTGGGTAAACAAGTGACTCTACTTTTGGCACCAGTGCTCTGCCTGTTTTATGCTGCTGAGATGTAATTTTCTAAATAAGCTGTTCTATAGATAAAATAATGAATGGAAGTAATTAAAAAGCTGCTAAAATTAATTTCAGTTTTCCAAATTTTTCCAAATAGATGTAGGTATTGAGGAAGATAGTTAACTGATTTGCAATATATTTCAAAGCTTGTTATAGAGGGGAAAAAACATAATCTGTGCAGGCACTGATTTATGCTTACTTGATTAGTCATCTAGAGCCACTATAGATGACTTCAAAGTAAAGCCAGGGCTTCTGTAGTACATAAATAATGTGGTTTTCTGTTTTTCATTCAGAGAGGAACGTTTTAACCAGGGTGAGGTAAGATTCTTTTTCTACACAATTTCATTTGTGTGTTTATGCAGATACTCCAGTATTGAAATACAGATTGCTATAGTCTGATGCTGATACGTGGTTTATTTGAAGCTAAGTTATTAGTATCTTTTATTCCCTCTGGGTCTCGTATGTCACCAGAATAACTCTGGAATGTTGAACAAAAAGAAATATACTAGTTAATGGTGGGGTGCCACTGCAAGAGGTGGGTCTTGGGCTTTTGCTGTGGCAGTACAGAAAGACGTTGAAGGTAGACTGGACTTTTCATTTTCCCAATATAGACTAAGAAGGAGATTGATTCCTTTACCAGGGTTTCATGTGACAGATGTTAAAATTCTGTTTCGAGACATGCCATAGTGAAAAGGATTCTACATGTGGTTCTTTTGATAAAATTATGCCAAAAAAATGTACTGCATCCAGCTCTGGAGTCCTCAGCACAGGAAAGATGTGGAGCTGTTGGAGCAGGTGCAGAGGAGCTCATGGAGATGCTGTGAGAGCTGGAGCAGCTCTGTTCTGGGGACAGGCTGAGAGAGCTGGGCTGGTTCAGCCTGAGGAAGAGAGGGGGAACTTACTGCTCTCTTTCAGTACTTAAAGGGGGCTTATAAGAAAGATAGGGACAGACTTTTGTAACAGGGCCTGTTTTGATAGAACAAAACATAATGGTTTTAAACTATCAGAGGGTAGATTTAGACTAGATACAACAAAAATATTCATTATGATGAGGATAGTGAGACACTAGCACAGATTGCCCAGAAAATCTGTGGCTGCCCCATCCCTGACAGTGTTCAAGGCCAGACTGGACAGGGCTTAGAGCAACCTGGTCTAGTGGAAGGTGTCCCTGCCCATGGCAGGGGGTTGGAGTAGATGACCTTTAAAGGTCCCTTCCAACCCATCCCTAGGATTCTGTGAAATATAATTGAATGGTAGATCTCTTATGTGGTTTCTTTATTTGCAGTTAAGTGAGCAAGGACAATGTAAAATGTTCTTAGCAGCAGTTTATTTGTGGTTTGTGTTATGGGAGTCTCATGCCATTCAAAATGTGATAATCAGAGCCATTTTTGCAATCAGTGCTTTTATCTCCAATTTACCACAGCACTTGTGGAAGTTCTAGGTTCAGTGTTAAGAGTGGTGACATCTCTGCTGTTTAACCATTTCTGAAAATACTAAAGACAGCTGCCTGTGATTGTGTGATTACCAAGGATGATTTTATTTGCTTCTTTCATTCCATACTTAGGTATTTTAGGTATTAAATGGCAAGGTCTCTTTGCCTCTATAAAGAGGTTATGCAAGAAATGTTGCATATGTTATTGCCTGCTTATGTTTTAGGCTCTTCTGCATAGCTAGCCATTTCTTCAGCTTCTTTTGGGTTTATTGTTAATGTTTGTCCTTACACAAATTAAAAGTATGCAAATATTCTGTTTCTGTGTGTTTGTTGGGGTTTTTTTGCAGCTGGTGTACCATGCACTGCAGCTGTTGGCATACAGTGTCCTAGCTATTTTAATCATGAGACTGAAACTGTTTTTGACACCACATCTATGTGTTATGGCTTCCTTGGTGTGTTCAAAACAGGTAAGGTCTGTTTTTAATCCTACAGCTATCTCACTGCTTATAATGTTACCCATATATATATATCTGAAAGCAAATTTCTGTGTGTGTAATTGCTGAATCTGAATGTACCAGTTAAAAATAAACCAGATTATATTGCTTGTTCAGAAATGTGGTTACGCAAGTTCTGTTTGCCCCTCTCCCCAAATAAAGCAAATGTCATGTTTTATGCATTTTATCCTAATTGCATTATTATAGGGGTTGAAATGCTGTGTACTGAGCTTGTGCATAGGGAGTCATTCACTAGATTTTACTCTATTTACACTTCTGTACCATTGCAAGTTTTTTATTGACTATTGATTTTATGCAAACACTGTTTGACTGTTTACACTGTGTTTTCACAGCTGTTTACAGCTTACTGCCTTTGTAATTAACTACTCATTTCACATATTTATGAGTATTTGCTTAGAGCCTTCAGGAAATATCTTTAGCAAAAAAAGCAAGGGACACCTTTTTCAGTTAAAGAAATGGAAGAGTAGGCTATAAAGCAACATTAATCTTATATCCCCAAAGTCTGCTTTTCTGATGGTTTTGGAAATTTGTAGTACAATCTCTAATCCATATACTACTGGTAGGAACTCTTGATATAAACAGGAGATAAAACCTGTAAAAGTGCAGTTAGCATTATTGAATCATCTTTACTTGCAGAATTTGACATATAAAATACAACTTTAAAAGCTACATTGTCTTTTTGGCTTTTAGAATTACAAATATGATGCCTTACGCTCAGTAAATATGAATACTTATGAGATCTCACTGAAGTTTAGTGGAGAAGCAAAGCAGAGATGTTTCACATTATAATATATGTTAGGTTTCTTATAGAGAAATAAAAATGAGTTGTGCTACCTGCAACATTGCAGAATTGTTGTCTAGAATTAATTGATTCTTGCATTTCAGTTGTTTGGATGGCTCTTCTGTAAAATCCAGCCCAAAACGTTGGTCTTTGCTATTTTAGCATTGATGGCTATAGAGGGATCAGCAAACCTTCAAACTCAGTGGAACATCATGGGAGAATTTAGCAATTTGCCACAGGAGGAGCTTTTAGAGTGGATAAAAGTCAATACCAGACAAGGTAAACTATTGAATAATGTATGATGTTCCCCATTTACTATCATAATGAGTATGTTACTCTATCCATTCAAGAAAAGAATATGTATTAAATCTCTATTCTTAAATGTTTAGTTATCTAATGAGTACCCTACCCTCTTAATGGTTTACTTTTTCTCCAGGATTACTGTTAAGATATTGAAGGTTGCTTCTCTGCTTTTGCTACTTGATTCTTCATTTCAAACACGCCTTTCATTCTATATTTCAGATGCAGTTTTTGCAGGAGCGATGCCCACCATGGCAAGTGTTAAATTGTCTACACTTCGTCCTATTGTAAATCATCCTCACTATGAAGATGCAGGATTAAGGTAAATTTTGAAGTTGAGGGTTTGTTTTTATTTGCTATTCACTTTCTTAATTTTGATGTACAGTAGGAATGTTTTCATGTTGTATTGTAAGATTTATTCGAACACCATAGAATTCTATTTGTGATTTTAGTCAGATTGAAAAAAAAAAAAAACCAAAACATGCAGTGTTTCTTCAGGATTTGTGTTTATCAGAAAGGATATACTGTAGGATAGATATGGCAACCTACTGACAAAAAAAATCAGGTTATAATTATGGAACTGGAATTAATGTGTACTGTTACATCCTTTCTCCATTCTAATTACTCCTGACATTGCAGACAGACTTGACTTTTTTTTTTTCTCAAGATAGGCAGTTGAATTATTCCTTCCAGCTTTCTGTGCTTAGTTGTTTATTTTTTCATGGTAATATATATAATCATTGAATTATTAAGATGAGTTGAAACTGAAATTTGGTAATGGAATTACGGAGTTGTGTACTTTATTTTCCAAATTTAAATGGATTTATTTGAAAAGCTCATCCATTTCTTTTGTTAAATCTTTTTTATCATAGCATTATTTTTTGGTAATTTCATAAAATTGGTTAAAAGCAACAACAAACAAAACCAAAAATGCAGCAAGAAAACAGGATAGAGAAGGATAAAGGAGAGGATTAGTTTTACATGCCTTAGGTTCTTAGTTCTGTCTCTGGCATTAACTGGTTTTAACTTTTGGTTAGCTCTGAACTGGTCAGGCAGTTGGGACTAGGTGATCACTGTAAATCCCTTCCAACTAAAATATTCTATGACAAAAATACAGGACAGGGCATGTTTGGGGAAAATAAAGTAGAGATGAGACAGTATCAGAAAATGAACAGGAGTCAACAATGTCATGCTTTGCACAATCAAAGGTGGATATAGCTGGGTTATACAAACAGGATCAGGGTTTACAAGTGATGATTTTGCTTGATTCATTGCAGGCAGACATTAGGGCTTGCACTCTGGCTTTAAAAATGTCCAAAAAAAATGTTTAAAAACCCCAAAAGGGTGATGAATATGACCTTTTGTGGAGATTCTGGGCAGATGATTTCTTCTGATCACCTCCAGTCCAAGCAAGGTCATTCCTAGCCTTGAATATTATATGGGGAATGCAATCCTATAACATTTTCACATTTTCTGTTCACAGTAACTATGGATCTTGTTACAAAGTTGTCTCCTGCTACAGGAAAAAAAAATATCAAAGGACTGTATACATTGTTCTTGGAATCATATTTGTCAGGAAATGATCACGTTAAAGCAAATGGCACTATTAATTTAAACTTTGTTTTAGCCTAGTTGTCTTGTGAAATGAAAAGCCTTCCTGTCCAGCCTAAAGTTAGAGCTTCTGTTTTCATGCTGTGTTGCTAGCTAACTTCTGTATTTCTCTTTTTGAAGGGCCAGAACTAAAGTAGTGTATTCCATGTACAGTCGAAAACCTGCAAAAGATGTAAAAAGAGAATTGATAATGCTAGGAGCAAATTACTACATTCTGGAAGAGTCATTGTGTGTAAGCAGAAAAAAGTGAGTCATCTCTCTCTAACACGAATGAGGTGCTGCTCAAATACATAGTCCAAGATTCGTTGGAGCTTTACAGTGTTGATCTGTGCTTTATTAAAGTGTCCAAAACACATTTTGTCCAGGTTTTAATAAGTATAAGTAACTTACCCACATTAGCAACCCCGTGGTCTTTGTGTGCAGCTGAAAGTCTTGTTGCATGTAGTTTTAAACTTCAGTGTAAAATACAGAAGAGATTCACAAAGGAAACAAGTCACTATTCTGTGACGGCAAGAACTGATGTGTGTGTGTATAATGAAAGCCTAGTATGAATAAAAGGTGCAGAATAAAAGACAGCTCCAGCACCAAAATAGTATGACCATTGCTTGTCACTGCAAATTTTGTCACATTTAAGCTGTCCTTAAGGAAAAGCTCTGTTCCTCCCCAACCCTACCTTTCCCTTTTTATCCTTTAGAACATGATTACTTTGGATTTTTGATTTTGTTTTGTTTGCATTTAGAATCTGTTCTACTTCTTTGCTGTTATCTTTGACAAAATTAGGAAATCCTCAGCAGTTCTACCTTTGACTCTACAGGGAATTGATGTTGGCTAAAAGCAAAGAATCACTGCTTTTTGTGAAGGTGGTTTTATTTCCTGAGTTTTGTTTAGAAATGCTGAGTGTGAGCATCACCCTCCATTTTAAAGGAGGTTTTAAGGGTCCTGTGTAATGTATATTGTATAATTTGAGTTGGTTTATGGGCTTCCTCGTCCACATTGATTCTTAATAATTATATCACCACAAAAGCAGACTTTTTTTTTTTTTCTTCTCCAAACTGTATGGTTTTTGATGTCATTTCTTAATTTTTCTTTCCTTATTCATCTGTTTTCCAGGCCTGGCTGCAGTATGCCTGAAATTTGGGATGTTGAAGATCCTGCTAATAGCGGCAAAGTTCCTTTATGTACCCTTATGAGCAAGGATTCCAGGCCATATTTCTTCACAGTATTTGAAAACAGCAACTACAGAGTCTTAAAGATTCCAAAGGAATAACATTTCAATGCAAAGAGCCACCAGTCTTTCAGCTTTTTAAAGTAGTAACTATAAGAATTCTAAATCAGAAATACCTTTTCTACTAGACTTAAAATGGAAAAATGTGTATTTTTTTTTTTTTTTTACCATTTTAAGTGAATTCTGATTATAGAAATATCTTAAACCTAACAGTTTGGATTTCTATTTCAGGGTCAGTCCCTTGAGATTTGCTATGCAAATGATTATATGTTTGCACATTTTATTTAACACTGATCCAAAAAGAGTTAAAAGTAGCTATGGAAAGTAACTCTATTCTCAAAACCAATGCTATTGTGAAATGGGAATGTCAGAATGTCTTAGCAAAGCAGGTTTGTTTAAAGCTTTGGTGCTAGCAGCTAGGAACAAAGGAATGGTGCTATAGCATCTGGCATCACATTTCTCATGTCACTTGCATTACCCGTCTCCCTCTGGACAAGGTGATACTAGAAATTCTCTTAAAAGTCTTATAGTTTCACTAGTCATGTCTGAGAGAAATACATGTTTTCTTTGAAAGTATTAAGAACATTCGTCATTTTGGATCACTTAACAAATGCTTTTAAGCTTGCTTCTGAAATGGAGAAAAGTTTGTAGGCAGACTTGAAACTTCATTATTTAGGTGCATGTTCTTGGAATCTTACTGATATTAAAAAAGATGACTAATAAGGGTAATATTTGCAGTGAGCAATAGTTTAGCTTCTCAGTGTCCAAGGATTTTTAGCATTCGTATGCATTCAGTATAAGCTGGCATAACATACATGACATTTTTAAAGGAAAATGCTTTATTCAGGAAATATCTGTCATAGCCTTAGAAAGATTCTAAAATAAATCCTTCACTGCCTTAACTAGACCTTCAGCGCCTAACTTGATGAGAAATTACCTTCAAAATTCATGCCCTATTTTCTTTCCCTGTGTAATAGGTCCTACCTGGATTTTATCATCAGCATTAAAGAGGAATACAGTTTAACCCAGTTTGTGGTATGGGTGTAGTCAGTTGTGTGGGTATAATTGCTCCAACTCTATTAGACTGGTTGTGCAGTTTTCCTGTCATCTTGGTGTCACACCAATATTCTAGGTAATAGAGGATTCACTTTCCGAGGTACCCAGTCCTTTAACTGACTTGATAGAATTTGTGTGTTTATTGCCATTGAGAAGTATCACAGTAAGTGTGATTCTACTTCTAAAGTCGAGTGTTTCTCTGTGTGTCATTCATGTCTTGGTTTTGTTTTCACTCGTTTTTCTTTGGTTCAGACATCAGTCTATTGCTGTGACTGGTCTTTTTAGCCCTACTAGCATCTGGCAATATTAGATGCTATAGGAGTAGCATCCATCACGCCTGTGTCAGTATCAATTAAATGGGATCCTATGGTAAAGTAGTGTAACAACTGATGAGTATTCTAAGACTTCTTATTTTTTTAGAGATCTGTTTTATTGAGAGGGTGAGGGAGAATGGCTGAAAATGCATTAGCTTTTTAACTTTTACAGAATAGATTTTGGAAACATTTCTATAAGGAAACTATCACAAAAAGGGCTTTTGGGAAGTCACTTTTTAAAATGTTAATTGAATTCAAGGAAGCGGGGGGAGGAAATCTTTATATAAACATTGTGACTTAGTGTTACAGCACAAAAAGGAACTGTATTTTTATGAAGTTTATGCCAACTGTTGAAATGTACTTACGTGGTTAAATAAAAAAGAAAAAGATGGAAATTGTTCTCGTGTCTGATGGATGCTGCATTTCTGCTCTTCTAGCTATTACACTGAAGTCTAATACGGTTGCCACAGCAGATGTGATGGAAGCTGAACCCTGATAATTAAACCAGACCTCCTTTTTGTTTGGCATATCAGTGCAGCAGTATGTGAAATGACAGAAAATGTCAAATACGTGTTTACAGGCAAAGTGAACTTGGAAGGCAGCTCAGAATTCTTTCTCTTGTTCTAAGTTTCTAAATCCTGGTAATCAAGAGTGAAGCCCAAATACTGGTAGAAGGAAGAAACATTTGAAAGCTAAGGTGCAAAGGTTATAGACTCATAGAGTGGTTTGGGTTGGAAAGGACCTTAAGATCATCTTGTTCCAGCCCCCTGCCATGGGTAGGGACACTTCACCCTAAACTGTGTCACCCAAGACTCTGTCCAGCCTGGCCTTGAACACTACCAGGGATGGAGCATTCACAACATCCTTGGGCACCCTGTGCCAGTGCCTCAGCACCTTCACAGTAAAGAACTTCTTCCTTATATCTAACCTGACCTTCTGCTGTTTAAGTTTTAACCCGTTTCCCCTTATCCTGTCGCTGCAGTCCCTAATGAAGAGTCCCTCTCCAGATGTACGTTAGTAAATGTTCCTCACTGAATGAGTAGGTTGTTGTTAGTGAATACATGGCCAGACACTCTTTTCAGCTGATGTTGAGGGATATTACACTGTTCCTTTCTTTGAACTGGTCTTAAACCCAAATAATTATTGTGATCTAATGTTAAGGTGATAAAATCTAGTAATGGAAAAATATGAAGTGAAAAAAATGCTATATATGATTGTGGGGAAAAAGCATGGGAATTCTTGAGTTGGGTGTATCATGACACAAATTTCTTGTCCTCAGTAGTTTGCTCTCAATTCCAAAGGAAAGAATTTTGGTTTAAATAAGACATTTTACACAAAGGAGTTAACCTTATGTTAACATTATGGTTATCACTGCAACTTGAACCAGAAATGGAAATTTGAGATTTCTTAGATCGCAGCAAAGTTGTTTTTCCATTTGCAAGATCTTAGTCAATAAATCTGTAACTCAAGTAGGTTCATTTTTAAAGATGTGCTGGCCTTGAAATAATCCAGGGAGAGGACTGGAATACCTCAGTACCTGAGAACAGTTTCTGTTGCATTCTAGTAATATTGGATCATACAGGTTTGTCTGTTAGAATCTGAAATACTGCCAGCTTTGAGTGCAGTTTCTTCAGTACAATGGGCACAATTACAATTCAGAATTACACTTCTGGTAATTGTGCAAACTGTAATATTTAGTGTGGGGACCACATAAGGCACCTTCGTAAAACAAAGATGCTGAGTCCTAGTCAGCTTTGTGCTTCATTGTTCTCATCTACTATTTAAAATTGCCTTTGCTTTTGCCGCCTTCTGCTTAAACAGTGAAACTAAATTAGTATCTCTTGGATTTTTATGATTAAAACATTGAGGTCAACAATACAGGACTCATTCCAAGTGAAGTTAACTTCAGCAAAAGCAAATATGTAAGGAAGGTGATTACAAAACACTAATTGCAGTTTAGGAACTGTGTTTTCAAACTGCACTGTTGCATAGTATCTATAAACTGCTGTTTCACCTAAGTTACATCATTGATGGACTGCAGTGAAACAGCATGGTATTTTTAAACCCAAAAGAATAAGGTGCTCCGGAGTCATTTCGGCAGCTGGACAAAGGCATCCAAATCCTGATTTGTTTTTTTTCCAATGTAAGCTTTATTTATTGTTGTAATGTGAAGAAAGAGATGGATGGCAGCTGTGATGTGAGGGAAGACTTTCCTGTTTGAATAGGAATAGTTTAGATGTTAAGGAGTAATTATACTTTGAGTGAAATTAAGACTGAGGGCATAAAATGGCACGCAGAACTCCTAAATCTGAGGGTTGGTCATCTGTGCCGGAATTCTTGGTCAGTGAAACCTCTCAGTGCTATGATAAATTCTCAGCTGTAGCTGTACGACGTAAGCCTTTCTACTTCAGTAGTCAAACACTATGATAAACTATCCATCAGAAAACTTCCAGCTGACCTGTTGGGTTGGTCCAGAGGAGTAAGAGGATTTACAGGGTTAGGCAGCATCTTCCTCCTCAGCAAAACAGACTGTTTCTAATCTTGTGCTGTAATTCTCCTTTATTGACGAAATCCATATAACGTCTGAAATTGGCGGTTGTTTGAGTGGGTTCAAGCATGTAGTAGTTCAACTTTATTGCTTCCTATTACAGCGTGTGTAGAACATTTATTGCCAATAGATGATGAGATATGGATCAAACACACAGAGTGAATGATTAAAACTGGTTTCATTATGTGTCTGAGGACTCGGGCAGGATCCCTGTAGCCAGTCTTCTACCCTGTCAAGATTATCAGTGTAGAAATTGGGGCAAGCAGCACTTGCTTTGCATCTTTGGCAGGATGGATGACATCTAGCTTTTAGCCTGAAGAATATGAAAACTCTGACTGGATCTCATTTAAAGGTAATACTGAGTCTGCAACGGGACAACCTCTAAAGGGAAAACCTCTGTCCTTTTGATGTTCATCTGAAAGGAAACAAGTCACTTGAGTTCATTCAGCAGTTGTGACCGAGCTTATTTTCAAAGCCAGCACACTGAATTCTCACTTTCATTACTTAGTGCTGTGTTTAAACACCTGAGAAGTTTCATCTTCATGTTACTGAGCAACTGGTTGCTCAGCTTCCCTGACTACACGTCCCTGGAGTGTCTTAAGATGCAGTTGGCAAACATTATTTGCAAGCAGTTAGTGTTTTGCTGTTAGATGTGTCTGCCTGAGTTCTGCAAAAAATCCAAGCCTCTTCTGAAGTATTGACTTTTATAGTGTAACTCTTTCTCAAAATCCGACTTTTTTCTTTCTTTAACTTAGCTAAAGAAAGGTAGCAGAGGCTGAAAATACCCCGAAGTGGGATGCCTCCTATTCTCTTCCCGGATTAGCTTTATGATGGTACTTGAATTACTGCCTTGGTTGTCTTTGATTCTGATTATGAAAATGTAACATCTATATTTGGAGAAGTTTATCATCCACTGCTCATAAAAATAAGCTGAAGTTAGAACCAAGCTTAGTAGCCAAGTAGAGTAGAAATCATCACATTCCTGAAGTATTTCAAAGGCCGTTCAACTCAGAACACAAGTTGTATACAAGTGCTACGAATAGATGTTTTACTTAACCTCAGTTTTATTCATTCTAGATCCTTGCTGGATTTAGCCAGCAGTTAACATGCTACAAGCTGCTGCACATAGGATCTTCAATCTGAAACTTCTTAGCCGTTTTTATGTTATTAAATAATTTTAAAGGAATAAATATTTTGAGAAGGGAGAGTGGTCACAAGGTGATCAAAAGCAAGTTGTATCCCACAACTTATTTATTCAGCACTTTAACCTTAGAGTTTACTATCCTCAATGCTTAAAATCAATCTGATGTTATTCAGCAAGTGGTGCTGTCAGGGTGTAAGTGATGTTTAAACTAATGAGGTCTTGGCTATTTACTTGAGTAGTTGCAGGTTTGTTTCACCCATTAGGTTTTTGACTGAAATAAAGAGGGATTGTAAAGACACCTTTGGATTAGCAGCCCATGGCATATATTGCCTTCCTTTCAACCGTCAGTGTGCAACTGAACTGATAATTGAATTTAGAAAGAAACCTGTCAGCACTGATGGTTTGGTTTGTAGATTGTCCATACACGTAAGGAAGTAGTGAAGCAATAAAGCTCCAATTGTAATAAATTGAAAAGCATAAGTACTTGCAGTGTCGAGGGGCAGCAGCACTGCTGAAAGGAAACACAGTTTCTATAAAGTCAGACTGGGTTTGGAAATGTTTTCTCTTGGTTTTGGGAAGTGTTTTTCCTGTGTCCTATTTAATCTTATTCTGTTTCACTCTGATGTTGGCAAATGGGATGAAACTGAACAGAATAGAATGGGGCAAAATTGCATAGCTGAGACTGAGAAGGTGTTTGTGTCTCCCAAATGTAACCTGGTTTTTCTGAACCTGGTCAAAATGCTTGGCTTACACCAATGAACGAAGTGAGGGAAGCTGTCCACGTTAACTGGTGTTCCTGTGCCAGGGTAGCCTGCCATCATTCTCCATTGCTCTGTGGTTCATTTATAAGTGAGTTAAAAAGAGCCTGGGCTTATCACAAGGTGAAACCCGGAGTATATATCATCCTCAGGACCTCACAGAAAGCTACACAGCCAGAGGAAAAACCCACACACGTGTCATTTGTGTTTGCTTATATGGTCTGAAAATAACTTTCTTGGCTACAAATTCCATACGTAAGAGATCTCAACTCATTTCCGTGACGCAGGAGCTCACCACAATTAGCTACCAAGCACCTGCTATGCTGTGCTGTAATGATAGGGACTCAACTGGGTGCATCGCAGCCATGATGAGATCATGCTGTCTTCTAGTGAGCTAGCGATCTAGTTAGTAGGAGCTAGATTCATTCTTAGCAAGGACTAAGCATGTTGCTACTAATGTAGTCAGCAAATCCAGAAGTGTGTTTTGCTGAAGGATTAATTCAAGCTACTATGAATTAGAGTGACATCTGTGTTAGGTCCTAGTGGTGGCTTGACCAAGTTTCCCATAGTTTTCAATTTAAGAGCCCTTTGGACAAATGTCATGTACTGTGTTGTGGTGTAATCCTTCATAAGGAGTGCCATCTGATCCGTCTAATGTATGTAACCAAGTAGAAAAGCACAGAGGAGGCACACTGGACATCAAAGAACTTCCTGCCATAGCTGCTGCATTCAAAATACTCATTTATTACCCATTTTATAGAAAATTCTTTAGAATTAGGATGCTTCTCCAGGTTGCAGCAGAAAAATAAGGGACTATTTAGATTATGAATCACTGGGGGCATAATGAACAAACTTTAGCATGAAAGAGGTGAACGAATGGCTTTCCAGAAGTCATGAATGATTTTGTGTGCCTTTGTTCTAGGGTGTGCAGTCCTGGTAGAGTGACTTCTGCTCAAGCCAGTCACTCGGAATTAGCTACTTAAAGCAAAACTTGAAACCTCAGATCTTGTTGAACAGAAAGGGGGAGAAACTTGTATCCTACTAGTGGTTTACTCCAGGCTATCTGTATAACAGTAGTTACAGAAGTGTTTCAAGAAAGAAACCTTCAGTTTCAGAAAGATCATCTGATCCTCAATGAGCACTTCTTCGAGCTGCTCTTCTGCTTTGAATGTAGGACTAGAGCTTCCTAACTCTGAAGAGCCACGTGAAGAATTACACAATCTTGCTCTGAGGCTCTTCCTTTATTTTCTTTCTGAGACTGATGTTAAAGCACATTGAGACAAGTCACTGAAGAAGAAACAGGAGGATGTTGTTCTGTGATGCTATGTAGTTCAGTTAGAAAGCTTAGACCCTTCTGGGCAATGCATGGGTACTGTCATCATTGCTGTCAGTGTGGTGAGGCACACGACTTGGGTCCCTATCACCTCACACTGTGTTTCCCCTCTTTTTTCATTCCTTTATTACCATAGTGCTTCATCCAGTGCTTTTGAGCTATAGGTGACACTCCACTCTGTGCAACTTAGCAGTCCTGGGGTAACAGTTAGACTTGATGATCTTAAAGGTCTTTTCCAACCTGGTTGATGCTATGATTCTAAAGGGATTTAAATACCAGCTGTGCAGAGCAAGTGACTTATGATGAAAAGTTACCTGCTGTGTGCTCCTGTATGTACATTTCATAAATAACTAACAAGTGATGCACTTTGTGATGCTGCTATCACTCTGTAAATGTCTACATTTCCTTCTGACAAGAAAACACAGAAAATGTACAAGCAACTTGTACTGAAAGCTTCCCAAATCAAGGCCATTTCCTCTGCTAAAGTGACCAAAAAGCTAGAAGATGTTTTCTGACAGCGTTATAGAATCACACTGCTCCGGTTTTGATGGGTCACGTCACACTTGGTAAGAGCCAGGGAGGAGGGAAGCATGCAATTTGGAAATGCAGCTGAGGGTGAACAGTGCAGACACTCTTCATCAGTTTCTGGTCTCCTGAGAGCCTGGCATATTTTCTTCCTTATGGCACAGCGTGACTTCAGGCTGCCCTTTGCTATTGCCATCTGAGCTGATAGCAGAGGGTAACAGAGCAGAGAGACCACTTTAAGGTAAAAGGAAAGGAGCCAAAGTCCCTTACTGACTCTGCTGAATTCTCTGTATCTATTATTTCTGCACAATCAGATGTGCATTGCAGCAAATCTTTCTGAACCTTACTTGTACCCTTGGAAGCAGATGCTGTAAATGACCTCCATTTATTCCTCTGTGACAACCTGATCCACAGCAGTGGGAAGAACATGGATGGCAGTGAGCAACCAGTCATGTCCATCCAGAAGGCACACTCAGACTTGGGAAGGACACATACTAGGTGCTGTCACCATGGAGCATGCTGACCTGTATAGCTGACATACCGTCATTCAATCAGCTTTCATCTGTAGCAGGTACCGCTGCCAGGTAAGATGCCATTCAAGTGCCACTCCAGTGGCTTTTGGGAGGTTGCTTTTGGCTTTAAGTCCACATTTTCAGCACCCAGAAGCCCATTTTTCTCAGTCTTTGGTGAATGATTTGATTCAGTCTCATCACTGGATGAAACTTTGTTGTCCATTTAATAGCACGTGTGTTTGATTTGGGAAGAATACAGAGGAGCATAAACTCAGCGTTCCCTGAGGTAGAGATTTTCTATTTCCTCAGGAAATAGAAGCCTAAACTGAAGAAACTGAAGCCTAAACCCCACAATTTGTACAAGATGTAATATCATCTCCTAGAACTATTCTCTGACTGAGAAAGATTGAAAGAATGAGGGAAATCACAGCAACCACATTTGCTTTGAGGAAAACATTAATAAATCATTATTTTTCATTGTGTGTATAATAAAAAGTCAAATTAAAAATCAAATGAATGGCAAATATTTGAGGAGAAAAAAAGTCAATTTAATTCTGAAAGAATGCAAAGTACAGGTATGAGAATGTTAAATACAATCTTCTTCTACAGGCTTTCCCAGCTCAGTGATTTTAAAATGGTGGAAGGATTTATTCCGGCTACAGCTGTAATTACGCATTCATGGCAGACCAGCATAAACTAAAGTGCCACTGAAGGAGTCATTCTCCCCCAGCCAGCTCTTATTCTAGCATGACCTTCCATGCAGTCAGTGCGGTCGACCATTGGAATTGGTCCAGTGGCAAAATAAGTTGGTTTTTACATCAGCTGGGTACATAATCTCGTTCATCACACAACTACAGGAACAACCAAGGAGAAAAGGCATCATGGAGGAAGACACAGGCAGTCAGCACCAGCTTTTCTCAGTGGCTGAGTCATCCTGGACTGCTTACAAGTGTCCTTGATGCTGGACCTCCAGCACAGCCCCTCTCTGTCAGCCCCTACCAAAAAACTCAGGAGCTCCTGACTAAGTTCAATTAAATTTGATGGGGATTCTCCCTCTCTGCTGTACTCTGGGGAGACACACACACCCCCCCCCAGAGTCATGGTCCAGCTGTGAGGCAACAGCACAAGAGGGACGTGGAGCTGTTGGAGAGAGTCCAGAGGAGGCCATGGAGATGCTGCAAGGGCTGGAGCAGCTCTGCTCTGGAGCCAGGCTGAGAGAGCTGGGCTGGTTCAGTCTGGAGAAGAGAAGGCTCCTTAAGGGGAGACCTTAGGGCAGCTCCAGTGCCTGAAGGGGCTACAAGGAACCTGGAGAGGGGCTTTGGACAAGGGCCTGTAGGGACAGGACAAGGGGGAATGGCTTTAACCTGACAGAGGGGAGATTGAGATGAGCTCTTAGGCAGAAGCTCTTCCCTGTGAGGGTGCTGAGGCACTGGCACAGGGTGCCCAGAGAAGCTGTGGCTGCCCCATCCCTGGCAGTGTTCAAGGCCAGGTTGGACGGGGCTTGGAGCAACCTGCTCTAGTGGAAGGTGTCCCTGCCCATGGCAGGGGGTTGGAACTGGATGAGCTTTAAAGTCCCTTCAATCCAAACCAGTCTGGGATTCTGTGATGTAGATCTTTCAAGGACAGTTATTTAGAGGCTTTGGTGAAACTGATAGATAGGAGGAAGAAAGCAGGAGAGATCAGCATTACCTCCCCCAGTGCAAAACCAGCAGAACCCAGATGCTTGAGTACCTCTGCCCCAACTGTGAGGCTATTGTCTCTTGGCTGAGCAGACGTAATGAGTATATAGGGAAAAGGGGGTTATTATGGTAAAGGGGAAGGGAAGCAATGGAGAAGAGGCTTCACTGTTCATAGGGCTACCAGTTTTTTCCTTTGGCAAGTGATTTGATTTCTGAGCTTTTTCCCCCAGCTCTGCACATAGGAGGAAGAAAGAGACCTTTCAGGAGGTATCATGATGCCTACAATGTATCCATAAGACACAATCATTGCACCAGCCTAAGCCTGAGATATGATCCCCATCTGCCTCTTAGAGAAGAAAATCCCTTCTCCTGCCTTACATCCACAGGCTGTGCTCAAGGAGAAGCATCTCCCTGCCCCTTTCATGGCACCCCCCATGCCTCAGGGGCTCAGAGATGATTGCTGCAGCCTTTGCAGAGCACATCCATCCCTTGCTGAGCAGTGCTGAGTCAGCAGAGGTGGGATGAGCATCAGCTGCAGGGGATGAATGTTTGAATACTACTGATGCAAGTCATCATCTGGCCTGCAGGAACTGCAGTCACTGGCATCCTCCCTACAAGGGCATAGCAAATAGCCCAAGGGGGCTGCAGGTAAGTCATGCAGTTGGTGGCTCACCTCTGAGCTGGCTGAAGGTGATGGGCAAGAGGCATTGGGATGGGACAGTGGGGTTTGCAGCCATGTGCCAAGCCACAGACATTAGTGCAGGATTGAAGACAAGCCATGGAGCTGAGGGATTTCTGTGGCTCATGAGCGGTGCACAAGTCCAAGGAGGTTGGGTTGGGGACAGCAAAGATGTGAAGCATGGAGCTGTGTCTGCATTTGTGGCTCAGTTTGATGTGGTGAGGACCACAGTCTGGGGGAGACACTGATATGTGCTTCTATAAGGTAGCAGGTTATTTGCTAAGGTGTGTTTGAGCTATTTACCCCCTTTATTTGCTGATAGTTTAGCTAAATCAATCAAACTAATGAGTGAACAAGGCTCCTTCAGCCCTGGTCCCCTTTGCTTACCCAAGTGGAATTCACTGTAAAAAGTGTTGAGCACTTGCAGGTGCCCATGAAGCCATTAGGAGGTTTGACTTAAAAATATAGATCTAGACCAGATGGTGTGAAACTTCTCCTTTGTGCTTGTAGGGCTGAAGGGATGGGCTTCCTCACAAGAGTGCCAGGGAGATAAATTCATTGATGCAAATGCATGGTGCAATGATGAGTACGCAATAAAAATCAAAGGCAGCGCATCTGAAAAATGTGGAGTAAAGAAGGTGTATGGCCATACACTCAGCACTTGGGATAAGTTAAACTAATGAAGAAGAATCAATCAGGGTAGTCTGCTCTGTGTAGTATATAAAACAAATATGCTTTGTGGTAATAATTCTGTTCCATATCATGTTATTTTCATACGCAGGAAGAAAGAGTAAATTAATTGTCACACACAACCTTAATTTTGTCTAGTGCCAAAAAAAAAAGAAAGCTAGTGCTTAATTGTGCCAAAATTTGGCTAGTTTTGGAGGGATTAACTTTGACACTTTGTAGGTTTTCTGGTGTCTGGACATGCACATAACTGTGTCCATGTGCTACATGGTCAGAGGGCATATGTGTATCCAAACAGCTGGTCACTGCTAGATGGCTCTTCCCTTCCACAGCTTTCTCCTCTGCTTAGCTGTTTGTGCAGCCACACCGGGAGCTGGATATAGGAGCTGGTCAAGATAATGCTTAGTGTGTTGCTGAAACTAAAGCCAGCAAAGTGCTTGTGTAACCTGAGCGCAGGAGGGGATGTGAGCAGTCGGCAGCTGAGAGCTAAAGGTGAGGGAAATGCGCGTGGTGGAAACCCTGAGCAAAGGGTAAGCAAAAGCCCTGTAATAAACTTGCTGCATGTTACAAAGACACACCCTAAAGCCTGAAGTGTTGGACTTCGGTGTGACAAGCGAGGTCTGGTTTTGACATTGGAGGTGAGCATCTCTGAGGCTAAGCAGTGAATTAAGTTCTGAATGTGTCTTGGGTAGAGAATTGACCATGGCTGAATACCTTCCCCCCACCAGAACTTGAGAGCTCTCATGCTGCAGAAAGACAAATTACACATTAAAGCTGTGGGTTTCTTTTTGCATCACATGAAAGATTATGAACATTTAATGACAACCGTTCAAGCTTATATTCAGATTGTTTTGATTAAGAGGGGAAGAGGAAGAGCATGATAAACATGATAAATAAGGTACGTGATAAGTATAGGTTATCACCTGCGTAGTCACCAGCTTTGCATATGCATGCACAGGGAGAGGGAAGTGTATGACATGAGCTTGTGTTGTAGGGTGAAGCTATAGCTGTGTCTGAGATACCCTGTGTAAGGTGAAGGTTTGGTTACTTTTATTTAGCCTCCCCACCACACTCTCAGATATGAAGAGAAGAATACAATTGTGTGAGAAGGAAACCTTAGACTGCAGAAATAGCTCAAAAGAGAGAGAACAACGTTTCTGCATCTCATGTGTTGCCAACAGTTAACACTGATAGGTCTAAAAAATCCAGGAAGAAAAGCAAAGGGGCCTGAAGTTGCTGGAGTATTGCTCATCCAGGACACTTAACACCTAGAAGTCATGGAATCCCAGACTGGTTTGGGTTGGAAGGGACCTTTAAGATCATCCAGTTCCAACCCCCTGCCATGGGCAAATCCTGAATTACAGTAGCCTGGCTGGAAGAGAGTGTAGATGCTAACAGGGATCTGTTCACTGCCTGGCAGCCCAGCCTAATATCTGCTAAATGATCAGGAAAGAAGCTCAGTGCAACAAGGACTTTGGAAATACTGAATTGGCCAAATGCACATCATCAGCTTCAATCAATGGGTAGTCAGGCATGGTCTGAAATGGCTGGGGTTTGTCTTCAATGTTTGATTATACTGTTATCTCTATAAAGCGTGCATGCTGGAGCTCTAGAAAATTATGCTTAACTTTTCTTGGCTTTTTATGTTCTCTGTAGTTTTTTTTTCTCTAGTAACTACAGAAACTTAGCTTATTGCAACCTAAAGGTCCCTATGTCAAAATGCTGCCCTCTGTGTGTTATAGAACTAGATGAGATGTTAACATATAACCCAGAAAAGACTTGCCACTTTAAATGGAAATGAACAAATAATGGAATTTTACCATTCTGGATGTAAGCTGCTGTATTTTCCTTTGGATTTAGGCTGATTTTAAACTCCCTCTTTCCCAAGCCCTGGTGTACAGATATGGGCATGTGCCTGTTTCAGAGGCAAGCCTGTAATCTGCAACACTATGGATGGTCCTTGGTGTGATGTTGCTGCCTGTGTACAAATGAGGACGGGGTGATTAAAGGCTTGAAAGCATATTGAGCAGTCAAGGATTTAAAGATTGTAGCTGGCATAAAAGCAAAGGCACAAAGCTTTTATCTCAATAGCTCTGATGACAAAAGTGAAGTAGCTGCAGCGGTGCTGGTCCTGAACGTTTAGGTGGATATGCCTCTGAGCTGGGGTGATCTTAGGATCCTGCCTGGTCAGATGAAAAGCCATCTTGCATGCGTCTGCACAGCTGTATTTGCATCTGGAATATTGCACCATCAGTGTTCCAAAGAGCAGGCAGGCACCCAGGCATGGCTGAGCTGTGCCATGGTGTCCTGCAGTGTCCCCAGCCATTCTCCATGGGGCTCTTGTTTGGGTTGCGAGGAGGCTGGGAAGCACAGCCCTGACTCCTACGTCTGGACAAGTATATTTCAAATAAGGTAAAGAAACAATCTCGGAACGCCAGAGCAAGCTCAATGTAGTGTGAAGTCTCGAAGCGATGCAATTAAAGAGGGATTCGAAGTGTAGTCAAAGGTTATGCACTTTGATTTCAGTACTACAGTAAAATAGAATTAAAAAGAGGCATATATATAAAAAAAATATGTGCCTGGATGAATATAATGGCATTTTGAAAGGAACAAAGGGTTTCTGTGAATAATATTTAAAATTTAGTTCTGCAAATTGCTTGAATGGATAAAAATGACATTTTTAGAAGGTCAAGCTTCAGAAAGGTATCTAATCTTTAAAGTTGAGTAAAAGAATCTGCTTTTAGAGCCATGCTTCTGCTTATGTTGCCTGCGACTCGCTTCCAGCTGAGGTCAGGGTGGTGGGTCTGGCCCTCTGGCTCTGTGGGTTAAGTGCATCAACCTGGATGATGGCCCTTTCTGCAAGTGATTGTGTGAGCTATTCAGTGAGCTCATCGAGCCTCTAGGAAACTCCATCACTGCTGCAAGGAAAGGTGAGGGGAAAAATCTGAGTCTCCCATGTAGATCACAGTCTGTGGCAAAGCAAAACAACCTGCTGTGGCTAGGCAGAGTTGGTTGGCACCCTTTTCCTTCATCGCTTGCTGTATTTTAGCTTCTTGGCAACAGGCCTGCGGTGCCCCTGCCCTTGCTGTTAGGCTGATGGCCTCAGATTAGGGTTTCCCTTGCTTTCTGGAGGCTGTTCTGCCTGGGCATAGGATGTGCTGTAGCTGGGGCCTGGTGGGGCACAGGAACTGATGGGCTGGACTGGCATCACAAATACTTACACACTGAAATATGGTTTTGGTATCAGTGGTATTATAGACAGCTCAGTTAACCGCATGCCACCATGTTAACTTCCCTGCATAGAATCACAGAATGATTTGGGTTGGAAGGGAACATTAAGATCATCCAGTTCCAACCCCCTGCCACGGGTAGGGACACCTTCCACTAGACCAGGTTGCTCCAAGCCCTGTCCAACCTGGCCTTGAAGAGCAGGCCTGCTCTTAAACCTTATCCTGCTGAAGCAGACGTCCCAGGGAATGCGGGAAGATGGAGTCTGAGAGGTGGTAGCACAACCATTTGTAGAGACGAAGTTGTATTTTGAAGTATCCTCTGGATTAGAGCTCTGCTGGTGGATCATCAGGTCAGTATCTGCAGGATATTGACCCGATGCACGGAGAGGCAGTGTCTGGCTCGTTCTGAGAAATGCAGCCAGCAAGAAGCAATGCTGTCCTCTTAAAAATGTGCTCATGCTCCTTCTTCCTCTCCCTCCTTGTCTTGGCAGCTGAGAAGGGCAGGTGAGCAGGGGATAAACCACATCCCCATCATTTGTACTGGGTTAAACAAAGGGCCATGGGAGTTCTGAGCTGTCAAACTCAGAGTTTCCCATGTGATGGGAAACGAATGAGTGGTTGTGGCACAGACCTCATCGTCTGGGGTCCAACCTTCCCATGGCAAATTCTCTGTCTTTATTAGCCCATCTTGTTAGAGCATGGTAGGGGACTGTATGTCATGTGGAGGCTGCATAGGTTGCAACGACACTTTACTTGGTGTTTTTATTAGTTTTGTGAAATTCCAAGGCATGGTTACAGTGAGGGCTGAGCAATTACAATGCTGCTTTAAATGCCTGTTAAATAATTACAATCACAGAGACAATATCAACCTCCTCGTCTCCAAAGCTGTATCCTAGTAAAGCTGTTTTATCACTATTGCATTTTTGTTAATATGTTTGGTCTTAGGTTAGGTTTAAAAGGATTCTTCTGTGCCAGCCCCAAAGGGGCTTCATATGTACACTTGTCCTTGGGTGGAGAATCTCCGGGGACCACGGATGGATGGTACAAGCTATGGCAATATGTGTGGCTGACACTAGGCTGAGGAACTGAGTGAACAGGAAAGCTTTGCCTGAGCTCATCAGCGAATTAAATAGCATTTACGGCTGATTGAAGCAGTGGTTGTCACAGTGCCAACGAACCCTCGCTCCTGAGCTGATTGGAAAATTGCAGTTTTCCTTCTGGTAACTTTGAATGCCTCCCCTCCCCTCCTCCTGCCTCCTGCTGTTGTTTCACTCCAGCAGTTCAGAGCTCACTCGCTGTGGCTGGTGTTTCCCAATAAAACAATCATGTTCAGCAGCAGAAGAAATTAAAAGTGGATGGATGCTGATGTGTTGGGAAGTTGACTCCATTTCACTCTTCTCCCTGCTCCATATGGACTAAGGAAGAAGTCAGCTCAAGGTCACTGTACACCCTGGTAAGGCTGACTTTTTGTTCTTGTAACTGGTGACCTGCTGTTGCTTGACTACTGAAAGGTGTATAACAGCAAGCAGGTATTAGCTGATTTGTGATTTCACAAACCTTTGGACCAAACTTCTCCATCCTCATTGGGGGTTTGTCAGCAGTGAATTTGTTCTTCAGGATTCATGGTGGGAAGCTCTGGCTAGGTCAATGCAGTACACCATCAGCTCTTCTAGTATCTAGTGGACAAGTGCATTGACAAATGTATACTGTACAGAATGAGATGTCTCACTTTGGGGAAGTGTGGGGTGGCACGGGAACCTGTCTCTGTCTCTTGCAGGTTAGCCAGAGACAGGAATTACCTGGAGCACCCATGTCTTGGTTCATTTTGTGTGTCTATAGTGTTCAGACCTCGGCAGGATACCCACTGTGTGTGAGGGAGGCAGGAATGTGGGTACTATGTAAAGTTTGCTCCTGGTACCTCCAGTTTTGTGTCAGGTGGAGGTGTCTCACCAGGCTTGCCAGGGTGAAAGTAATTTTGCATTTGGATATGGGCACCTTTGCAGATTTGATCCATCAGGGCTGATGCAGGTTGGCTTCCCACTGTCCTTCAGATCGGCTTCAATAGCTGTGAGAAAATCCACTGGCTTCAAACCCCATGGACAGTTGCTACCCAAAGGACCTAACAAGCTGTTGGCCTAAAGAGCTATGTTACAGGATGCCCACCCTTTCTTTCTCACCATCTTGGCCCTGTAAGTGCATGGAGGTGTAGGTGGAATTGGCTGCCCTGTTGCTATCTTCTGTAGAAATAATGAAGCTGAAGAAACAGAAACCTGAGGAAGTGGGGTTTATTCTAATGCAACCAGGAGTTCAGCTCATGCTTTCTGATGCCTTTGGTTTGTAGCGACTGTGGCCTGAAGAATTGAGTACATTGCAAACTGTTTGTTGTGATGGAAGATGAAAAAGAAATGAGAGAAACTTCATCATTCAGCGTTTGGGTGACATTTGAGAAATGCTAAATTAACCTTCAAAATGTCTCCAAATGTCTTGTTTAGGGAAGAAAAAAAAGAAGTCCAAGACATTCAGTCTGGTTAACGCAGACAACGAATGAGTGCATGTAAACAAATTCCCTCAAGCATTCATTGCCTCAGCCGCCAGTATTTCATCAGGTAATGAATAATTTCCACATCTATCTTATTGAACAAAAAATACCATCTTCTGAGCCTGAAGGTGAAGAGAGAGCAATATCTTTAAACCTTTTAACTCTTAAACCTGGGTGCAGTTGAAGGAGAGATTGTTAAACCCCTGAACGCTCATGGTATTACCTTCCTGTTCTGATTAGAAGAAATTAAAACAGTCTTAATTCCCTACTTTTGTTGATAGCACAACTTTGCCATCGCTTTGTGGGATTCCAATTTCAGGCCTTAAATTCTGGAATGAAAAATTAGCATAGATTAACTGTTGTGAAGACCCTTTCCAGCCTGCCTTGCCCTTGTAGCTCCAGTGCTTGCACTCCCATGCATGAGATGCTGATGCACGTCTTTGTCTTTTCAAAAGGAGGTTGTCTGTTGGGGATGGCTCCAGCACGGTTGGAGCCATGGGTTGAACAGCTCTTTCCTTGCTGCCCCGGATGCTGGGATACCGCTTGCTGAGGTTCTCCCAAGGGGCAGCCTGCTCCACTGCTGCCGGTGGATATGCTGGCACTTAGTCAAGGGTAGTTGTCAAGTTTTTCTGAAACAGAACATCTCAATAGTCACAGCGGACCATGTTCCCCATGGGAATCTGCTGAATATACTGGCTTCGGGAAGGATTAATGCCCACTAATCCTCCATTCAGGAGAAAAAGATTCAAATGCTTGCCAAGCACCAATGAGCCAGTTTAGTCCTTCCCTCCCTCACCCCCTGCTGCTGCTTCTCTTTTTTTTCTCTATGTATTTTCTTTTTTTTTTTTTATTTCTTTTTTAATAAATCCTTCTCAGAATTACAAAAGCAGATCCAAGCAATCACGGTGACTCAGCTGTAGAGCTATAAGCAGTCCACATTGCAGATTAAATTTGCAATTGGTAATATCATTGTGCTGTGCTGTGAAAATGAAAAATGGCTCTCTTCCTACTTGCTACTTGCAAAGTACCAAGATTTGCATCAAACCAGAATGGTTGCTAGAATAGGAAATGGACGAACTGACACCCTCAGACGGGTTAGAAACCATCTCCCCTGGTGTCCTGTTTTACCAGTACAGTGATCTTGGCTGGGTTTATCAGCAGAGTAAGAAGTAGGCAGACCCCAATATACAACAGCGCATTCATTCACAGATGTATGTTGCAGGGAATGGAGTTTCTTTCTGATCCCACCTGTGATATTTTTCTACCTGCAAATAGTGCAGTCGTGCTATTTCTAATCTGAAACCCATCCAGAACTAAAGTAACAGCAGATGCTGCTCATTTCAGTCAAGCATTGAAGAGTTCACAAAGATTTAAACTGATTGTTAGGATGGAGTAATGAATTCCAAATACTGATACGCTAATTATAATATTGCATTTGCAGTGATTGCTTACAAGTTGACTGCCCTTCTAATTGAATCCAATGCTTTCTCTTCTTTGGTTATGGGACAAAATAGATAGGAATGTCCAGTCCATTCCATACCTCGGCTTTTTAATATCTTATTCTTGTCTTCTGGGCAACTGTTCCAGCAGTGCATAAATGATACCACAACATTGTCCAAACACTGACCTTTTCCCAGAAAAACTAAGCAGTGTTTGTGTGTTCATTTTGAATCCAAAGGAAGAATTTCCATTGAGAGCTGTAGGACCAGGAGATTCTCTTCATAGCCCTGCAAGTTTCTTACTGCTACCCAGCTGTGGTCTTGTTCACCCCTTCATTTAGCATGTTCTGTTTTCTCTGTGTCCTGCAGGGGTGAGGTTAGGAGTCTGCTTTACCCAGAGTGAATATCCCATTTGCTTGTTTCCCTGTGCCACTTCAGTGTGTCCTAGAAGATATCTGGGTGTTTTACTCTTTTTCTTGATTCTATATCAAATCAATGTTCTGAGTTTGTTTCTACCCAAAACCAAGGATGCAAAAACCGGGTTGGAAGCTGGCCAACCGTTTTACCTTTGGTTTTTACGTTACTCATGCTGCTAGAAGAGATAATGCAAAACCATGCAGAATATAACATTGCTTTTCAAGGGTTTTAACCTGAAGGATTGTTGAATTGTGTTTATAAACCAGAAATTCCTCAACCTTGAGTAGAAGACATCCAAGATTAAGAATCTTGTATTTTTCATGGCAATTCCCTCCACCAGTTAAAAATCTTCACTGTTAAAACGTGATCCTAATGTTTGGCTTGATTTGTAGGCTTTAGTTCTCTACCACTGATGTGTAATGCTTTGCTCCATTAAACTTAATTTTTTGGCGCTGTGCTTTTTCTCCCTGTGAAAGTTCTTAGGTGCTGTTACTGGTAGTCTTGTTCTAAGCAAAAGAGACTTACCTTGACTTTTCTTACTACAGGAGGTTTCCTTCCATCCTTAGATTCGTTTAAGGCTCTTTTTTGCCAACCTATCCAAGTTTTGTAAAAGCTTTTTGAACAAGATGTGATTTCCACATCTGCTCCTCCCATTGTGTGTGGAACAACCCCTTGTTTCTTTTCCTTGATCACCTTTGATCTCCTGAACACACTGGGCACTAGTGCTGTGTTGTCCATTCGTTATTGTTCTCTCTAGTTTTTCTTTATTCTGAGGCTTCCCAGCCACAGCACTACTTTCTCTAGAGAGAATGGCCGTTTGTTTTCTCCTTGATGTATTGCTTGGTGTTTGACTGTGCTAATGCACCTTTTCTTTAGGACTAATTTACTGAATGTCCTTGTGCTGCTTTTGTGAACACTCAGCCCTCATCCATGTTTATCTGCATAGTTTAGCAGAAGTTTTTCCTTTATATTTCCGTATCAGGGGTAAGTGTACCGAGACAGATCAATATGATATTTCTCCACACTCTTTTTGGTGTGCCTTCAGGCTTCAGACTGCATAACCCTTGGTAGCAAAGTGACTGCAAAAGCCCTGGTGAAGAGGCCTTCAGTGGAAGCTGATTCCTCAAAGCCCTTTTTTGTCTCCTCTGTCCTGGCAGAGGCCTGTGCCCCACAGGCAGTTGTGGGGACTTACCCCACATTTGTCTACATAGCAAGTGAAGCTGGAGAATTAGATAGAAAGAGGATCCCCCTCTATCTATAGGATATTGTGTTCTATGAGGGATTTATGGTGCTACAATAGGGTAATGGGAGAAAACCTTTAATGTGGGGGTTTGATATGCTATGATGTTGTGCTGCTGTTCTGATGGTAGCTGTGTGCTGCAGTAAACAACCTTTCCTGAGAAGTCACTCTCTACTAAAAATGCCTCACAGACCCACCCCCCCCACACACCCCCCCTTCCTTTTCAGCAATCCTTTAAAAGACCTAAAAGTGCCACTTCTGTCTCTGCTTGCAGGTATGCCACCTGAAATAGAGTGAACCATAAATCGCTTTAATAGATAGCAGCAGAAGCTTCACAAATCCTTGCGATTCAAACCTCAGAGAAAGCTAATGTAGCAGTTCAGAAGAGGAGGGCTGGGAAACTGCAGGCATGCATTTTTTGCTGGTGGCTGGAAAGATCATGGACTGAATTCGATTAATCACATAAAGATTGTCAGTCAATAGAGCAATGGTTATGTGTTTAAAGGGCTTAATGACTCCACTGGTGAATGTCCTGTAGCTTGATAATCATTTGTCCTTGAGTTAATTATCTGAGTCATATCAGCTTTGTGAAGCGGAGATGGAGTGGTGGGTGGTTTTAAACACCATAGAAATATTAAAATCAGATTGTTGTATCGTGAATCTTCAGAAAGAATGTCTTGGCAGAGGAAATACTTTTACTCTGAAGCTCACCTTTTGCTTGTGCCTCTTTGACAAACAGTGAAGCAATCGGGCATGCTGAGTCTTTTACTCAAAAGCCATTGCTTTATTAAAAAGACACATGTCAAATTTGGTGTGACTGTGACCTAGACCTAAGGGTGGCACATAATGCAGAAGCAGTGTCTAAGAATGTGTTATCATTTACCTCATAGTAACCAAGGTTTCCCCAGGGTGCAAAGAGAAGATGACAGTGACTCCCCAAACTCTTCATGAAGACCCCATACTTGTGAAATGCTTCAGAGTTGCTTGTGCAAGTCTATGACTTCTGGTCACACTCTGAGGGCAGGATAGAGGAATTTATTGAGTTTAAGACTTTTTGTCTATCAGGAATTTTGAAACACGTCTTATAGAACTTAATGGGTTATCCTTTGCTTGCTCACAGAGCCTCATTCATTGCTAAATTGAATGGGGCTTTGAGCAACCTGGTCTAGTGGAAGGCATTGCTGCCCATGGCAAGGGGTTGGAACCGGGTGAGCTTAAAGGTCCCTTCCAACACAAAGCTGTCTGTGATTCTATGATTCTATGTTTCTGTGCTGCTTACTCCCAGTTTGGTGTGGGAAGCA
The DNA here is from genome assembly GCF_963264785.1 of Psittacula echo. Lineage (NCBI taxonomy): Eukaryota > Metazoa > Chordata > Aves > Psittaciformes > Psittacidae > Psittacula > Psittacula echo. The sequence goes on from NC_137737.1 coordinate 14,545,320, forward strand.
GTGAAATTCAGCAGAGTTCTGATCCTGAGTAGGGAGAGGCTTATGTTGTCCCTCAGGTTGGCTTTAGTTCCTGTATGTGTGACTCTAAGCATACTCAGTGATCCAAGAATTGTATCACTGCTGAGCCCATAACAATTTCAAGAGCATTTTAAAGGTTCATGCAATGTTCTTGGATAATTTTGTGCTCCATAGTGTCATCAGATGCACACTTTCAAGACTACTGATATTCTATGTTTTTCCTGTCTATATTGTAATTTAAATCAATTAAACTTCAGCTGGGTATCACTGCAATCTTTCAAGGAAGAGGAATGATATGTGCTTCTAGGAAATGTGCATTATTTTTATTTCCCCTCTGTCACCATCTAAATGATTTCTTCCATCCTATTTCTTAGGGTTTTCTTAGATAACTCTGTCAATGTGCACTACTTTCTCTTAGCATTTTGCTTGGCCAACCTGAAAAAGTCCCTGCAACCTATTTTTTAAATGCCAGTTTGATTTGAGGTGGCGGTTAAATCAATTCAGTCCTGCCTGAAATAGTAAATGTAAACACATTAAACAGGTCTTGTGTTCTCCTTGAACAGATCCTGATCAACTCCTACTGAAGCCAGCAGGAAGGGTCTTCCTCTTTTGTAGGGCTGGGTTGATCTACCGGTAATATTTATTCATCACGCAACAGACCTCCTCTGATGATGTGAACTGAAGTTCACGCTGCTTTATCTAAGAAAAGAAATTAAGTTAATTAGATGCTTCCAATATATAGCAGCTTAATTTCCTTTAGGCTCTTGCAAAGTCTCCAGATGGGTAGACTACTAATCCTTTGCAATTATTCTCATAATTATAAACTTATAATTATCCCTGTTTTCTGATGATTGATCATGGTTCAGAATGGCTCACATGTGTATTCCTTGATACATGGACGTAGGCCTGATCTAATAAAAATGTCTGTATCTTCAACGGAAGCTGCTAAAGACCTGCTGAGATACATGAATGGAGAATTTGGCTTAGAATACTAAACAGGTTTAAATGTGTAATGCTGGGTTCCCAACAGGCCCCTTCAGATGTCTTACTGAGTCCCTCTGTGGACCGTATCAACAGCATGCCTCCATATGTTGCTAATTATGTATCTCAGCTGTGTCTTTGGGGTTTGAAAGGAGCATTTACCATAATCATATGTCACAAAGATTCTTGCTTACGAAGAAATCCTCTTTAGGAAAACTGAGGCAGAGCCACGTTACCCCTTTTGACTCAGGTTAAACTCATCTGCATGAAATTTCTTTCTTTTTCCTTTTTCTTCCTTTACTTTTCCTTTTTTGCTGTTGGAGGTGTTCTGATCCAAACAACTGAATACTGGTTTAGTACCTGGATGTATAGCCCCGGGATTTAAGCTTTCTCAAAAATAACGGTTTGTTGCAGGAGTTTGTTTGACAATAAATATTTCCAGATGAGACTATACCGTGTCCCATGGAAATAACCATGTTAACAGCCCAATTTTTAGGGGATGTTCAGGTAATTGCCAAGTATTCCTGAAAAAGTGATGGCATTTGATTTTCCTCTATGAATTATCCTACATCCGTGGCATTTTATAAACACCACAATTCTGAGTCTCCTTTAAATTATTATCAAAACTTTCCACCTACCTTACATCTATACAAATTGGTAATCCTTCTGTCTAGGTGTTTAAAACCTCTCTTGGAGTAATCCTTCTCTCCCAAATGAGGCCATTAAACCGTGGGCTTCAGATGGGACTTGGTGATATTTTCCTACTTCATCACTTTAAACTCCTTTCTTACTCTATGGTAGCTTCATAAAGTAGCTTTTAGTATGATCAAGGGAGTCTGACTTCTCTTTCACTTTCTGTGTAATGCGTTTAAGGAACTCAAATCCTTTAAGTCAAGGACAATTTATTAATTTATGGCTACAGGAATTTTCCCCTTTGGCATTAATCTGTAGTGCCCAGGAGGTGCAGCTTTCCAGTCACGCAAAGCATAAATGTGTGTCTGATGACAGGCTCTCAATCACTTCTTTGTAAAGCCATGAGCCCATGTGAAGATAGTAGTGTGGCTACTCGTGAGCGGACCCACGTTGTCTGCAAGCTGCCAGCATGGCTGTAGGCTGCTGCTCCAACATGAGGTTGTTGTGTGAGACCAGACAGTGTGAGTCTTAGTCAGAGAGGAGAGAGGATTATGCTTCAAACAGAAATCCTTGTATAATTCCGCTATCATCAGTATTGCTCTCAACCTGAAAGCCTGAACACAAGCAAAAGGGGCAGCTGCTGCCTTGTACTCTTCTGAAACCTGTGATGCGAGTTGGTAGGGCAGGGATGGGGAGAGCATGCTCATGCCTATAAGTTCATTCACTTTTCCAGCTCCATCAGCTTCATGTAAGAAGATATTATCTCTCCAAATAAATGTTCACCTTCCCATTGCGCCATTGCAAAAGACATGACCGTCAGCATGATTCAAAATGAAAGGAACCAGCTCTTGGTCCCCTTGAAAAACTTGCACAGAAAGTCTTGCCTTGCCTTACCTTTAGATCTCAATAATCAGCCACAGCACAAACTGAGAGGACTCTTTTATAATGAGGAAGTTTGCTCCTGAACAATGCAATAAGGTCTGGGCAGGCTGATTATTGTGTCTGCTGCATTTATTCATGGTGAGAATATTCCAGGGGACAGGGTTTGTTACAGATTTATTGTGTGTTTTAAGTAGTTCAGTCCATCCTTTTCCTATTGACATCCTTGTATTAACAGACAGCAGAAGTACTCCTTTTCAACTTTCCATTTTACCAGCCCCAACAAGCCAAAATCTCAGGCTGCACTTTACCATGATCTTTCTATCTCTTGCTTTGCACAGAGTGGTCTCAACAGAGGGCAACAGTGACACTAGCGCAGCCTTAGCTCTTCTGACAAATTCATCACCATGTCCATGTTGGGATCATATTAGCCCCCCGACCCTCCTGGCCTCGTTGTCAGCAAGAAGACATCATCTGGCCAATGAACATACTCAAGGCTTTCTTCTGTTCAGATATTTCCAGCTGATGAGCTCCCATTGTATAGCAGGATTTCTCATACTTGCTGCAATTGATTATTAGCACCCAGCATGGTGCATTTCACCTCATTTCTGCTGCTTGGGTTCTCAAGATCATGCAGTTCTTTCTGTGTGATGCCTCAGACTCTCTTCATTTTTGCTGCATTTATTAAAGCTGCTTAATTTTAGCCTATTTTCATTTGGCTTGCTCAAGTTTAAATCAACAGGTAAGCTTCTAAGTAGGTACCACTATAACCAACCCAGCCAGAGGAATCGGCAAAGCCTATTTTAAAGTCATGCCTGCGCTTGTATGCCTACCCCTTTATGCCTGTATTTTATGCATACTTAGAATAAGATGCCATCAAACATGACAAAAGATTATCCAATGAGCCATTCAGCTATAATGCTTACCTAAATTGAACGCTGTGTAAAATAAATTACAGTTTACCAAAGAACTTGAAACATACTTTACCTTACACTAAAAATTGCATTTACTCCCCAAATCAGTCATGCTTCCCAAGGCTGATGAATTAAATCACTGCTCCTGTAAGCATCAGGCTTTGGGTTGGAAGGTAAAGACAGCAAGCTTCTGCAGTGGTTTATTTTTATCTGTGGAGTCATTCCTCTCTTGAAAGAAGGCACTTGTGCCCATAGCATATATATACTTTTTGATGTGCTTTCTGCAATTTCTTCCTCTTGTATTTGTTCTGTTTCCATCAAGTGTTTCTGAAGAGTACATGCATTGCGAGGGGTAAGGTGAAGTGACAAGTAGTGTGATGCCTTCTGGGTTCTTGTCTGAAACAAATCAGCACAAGCACAAGGTAGAACTTTCTGTATGAACACAGAACTAGGCAACTTGCTGGCAAGTGTATTCCTTGTAAAGAGAGTGCCAAGAGACTATTCCTAGTTATTGCAGGTCAGAGTTACCCCAAAGCATTCATATCTTGAGAAATTCTCTGCCAAAGTCACTTTGAAAATGTTCTTTTCAGTTGAGTCATCTGTTCCTGTGTTTCACGTAGAGGTCTGTGGTTTGAGAGATTATTTTTTCCCATTTCCTGCATCTTGCAGTGTCAAGAAAATATAAAATTTGAATAGACATAAATCTTTCTGGTATTCAAATGCCAGGGCTTGATCTAGAAAAGCACTGGGCTTACTTTTGCTGCTTCTGCTTACGTGTCCTTCTTAGAGACTGCTATCAGTAGGGGTCTGATACTTGCAATAGCCAGTACTCTAAAAACCTGTTGTGTCAAGTCCACTTCTGTAACGACATTTATGTGCCTGATTCCAACTAAGACTATTCATAGTTAAATGTCTAGGTAACTTGTAGACTATGGGCCTTCATGAATGAAGTCTTAGAGGTGTGTGAATTCAAATCATCCTGCATCATATCTAAAGGTCTAATTATTTTCCCATGAAAGATATCTTCCAAAAAACCCCTTCCAAACCTACAACCAACCAGGCAGGGTTTTCCTTTTGTTTTGACTGATAATAATATAATAAGAATTAAAACTATTATATTATTATGTTATTATTATATTTATTATTATTATTATTAGATGATTTAGAGGTCTGCACCTTTAAATGCTTGGTCAGCAGCATGCAGGAGGATGCAAAATGCTTTTGTTTTGCTATTCTTCCATGGTTGCAATGTGGAATAATTCCACTGCATTATTAGAGTATTCCTGCCCAGATATTTGGATGCTTAATTTTTGCTGTCTTGCATTAGTTTTTTTCAAAAAAATAAAAAAATAAAAAAGGAGACAGAAATGTCAAAGGCAAAATCAAGATGAAAGAGAAAACAGTGCTTTACACTTCTAGCAACAGATGGAAATCTGGACTAAGAGAACTGAACTTTAAATTACATGAAAAATTGTTCAAGAGCAAGTTAAACAGCTTTCTCATTCAGGCTTTATTTGAAACTGTCACAGAAAGCACACATTTTCTATTCCCTTGAATTAATATGTAATTTTGAAAAGTATCCTAGTCCTATGCTGTTTGATGTGACTTCTCTGAAGGATGAGATTCTGATTCATGCTTCCTGGGATTCTATAATCAGACAGGACTTTATTATCGTGGAGAATTTTATGTCCCAATAGTCATGCATACAAATATTTCTGGCTGCTTTGGGAATGTCAGAAGTATCTCACAGATGCATCTTGAAGTGTTAAAGCTGATGAAAAACACAGTTTTTCATGGACTGTCATGAAAGAAAAAGCTGGGTACCCTCTTCATGTTGCATTCGGAATCTCTTTGTAGGTGTGGGCTCTTCTTGTACCAACTCTGTCACTGTTAAGCAACAGCCGACAGATGTAGAGCAAGTTGCAGATGCAGAAAAGGAATGAGAAACCTACTGAAGTTAGATGAAATTCCCTAAATCTCTCTCATGGGAGACGGGAAAACTCAGCTTTTTTCTGTTTCTTTACAAGAAAAGTTTTAGGGAGTATGAAAAGATAATAAAATGCCATCTCCTGCACAGGAGGAAAGCAGGATAGAAGAGAGAAATCATTTCTGTGTTTAAGCGTTTGGAAGGGATACAGGTGAAAATGGTGTGAGGCCATTTAAACTGAAAAATCCTCATATGAGGAAGGGCATCACAGTCACGTCCAGAGGAAAAAGGATATGAGGAACATGTAAATGGTACATAATAAGATAATGAATGACATGAGAAGACTGTTTCTTTGCAAATAAATGGATAATGGCTTCATTTAAGGCCGGAGTCTTACACTTACTCATGCATATGTCTAATTTAGATGACATAAGTGATGTCATGACCCCAGTGAAGAATATGCAAATTTTAGTGGGATTGAGTCATGTTAAATTTGCAAATCAAAGTATTGCTCAGAAATGTTATCTCATTTCCAGGTAGTAAGGCTGCAAATTTCATTAATTGTCCAACACTGGTTATCCATTGTATATGCATCAGATGAAAAAGTTAACAACCAAAATCTGTGTCACTATGAGGCTTAAGCTGAGCAGCCTACTTTTGGGAAAGTTAAAACATACCCACACCGAAGTGTTGTCTAGTTCTTATATACAGTCTATCCAAGGTGGCTGCTGTAAAAGCTGGTGCAGATTCATGGTTTTAATTAAGCAGCCACCAAAATTTAGGCATAATAGAACTTCAAGTAATAAAAAGAGATACCTTATTTGTTTTCCAGAGAACATAAAAGCACCATGGTTTTATGTATCTCCTACTTAGGAAAAGATATCTTTGTAATCTAGGTAATTATAAATAATTTTTATTCAGTTTTCGTTTTGCAGAGAACAAACTCACGGCAAAGAATCATCATAATAAAAACCCCATTTAATCTGACTCCACTTAAGTAATAAACGATATTTTTGGAAACAAACATACTTGCCATACAGCTGGTTACAGTGTATTATCGTACAAGCACTTTAAGCTGCCTTGCAGTATAATGAGCACTGAGGTCAATATCACCCACCCATCCACTGAACCTGGGTGAGCACATTTCTCCTTACACTTGAGAACAGTGGGATGGGAGAATACCCCAAGGGCTGGGGGAAAGGGATGCCCAACTGCTTTGGTGCCATGCAGGGGAGCTCTGCCTCACTCCTCGTGCTTTATGGACACCTACAATGAGCTCTTAAGACTGGGCCATAAACAAATAATTTTTCTTAAATGTAATTTGAGTTTTATAGTTTCACTCAGGTCTTTTTCTACCTCTGAGGTTGTATAAAGATGTGTGTAGTTCCCTGCGTAATTTAAGCAACATGGATGATTTCCACAGGGCAAGAGTCAGAGAAGTGCTGCTGTGTGGATGGAGAGATTGACCTGTGCTGACAATGTGCCTCATGTAGGAGCTCCCCCATAAGGTCCCCAAAAGACCACTCTAATTACATAGAATGATGGTGGTGTCTTCTTGTTGGTAAAGGGCCCACGTTTCCATTTTAAGCAGGGTCCCTGCTCTGTAATTAGTTGTGAGTACTCTTTATCAGTTATATGAGCCAGATGGTAGTGTAGATGGCTTTTAGTGACTCCTGAAAAATAGAGAAGACTCTGAGTAGACATCATTTACATGGGTTTTATTTTTTGCAATTTGGAGTGTGTATATATATATATATGTATATACATATATTACAGCTTGCTTAAAAACAGAGGGCAAAGATGAACCCCTGCAATATTGGCATGCAAACCCCTCACACTGAGTTTGGCACTGGCAGCATGCAATTGATGAAGCTGCATTGGTGATCCCAAATATGTGTGCTGCTCAACAGCAGCACGGTGCAAGCTCTTGTCACTCAATGTCCATCTCCGATGCAAGGGACTCAAGGGGAATTCTGCTTTCCTCAGGACAGGTCCCAGTGTGGCTTTGTGGAGCATTGTCTGTGCTAGATGTATTCTGGTTTGGACACGACCTGCATCTCCTGCCCTCCATCGCTCTTATCCCGGGAAGTTCCGCCCAGCCTTCGAGTTCTTCTTTCCCTAAAGAAAACAAGGAATGGTTAGGATTAAACCAGGCAAAAATAGTTTTTGTATGAACTGTGTTTATGTGTTCCTTCCCTTCTTAGGGGAAAGTCAGAGTGACATTAAAGGAGCATTACTCAAAAGGGGGGCAGAGGCGGTTGCTGAAGAGGCAGTAGATGAGAGGGTTGATGGCACTGTTCAAGGCTGGCAGGTTCTGGATGATCACAGATGCGTAGAAGCGCTCTTTGGTCTCAGGGAGTATCTTGAAGTTGTCCAGGATATCAAAAAGAAAGTAAGGGCTCCAACAGAGAACAAATGCTGCAAGACAGACAGAGAGAGGAACAGCTTGACATTAGATAGTTGAGCTATTTAGAGAGGTAATCACGCACGCATAGAGAGACTGCCATAACACACAAATATTTGTTCATGCAAAAAAAAAAAAAAAATCATCTTTCCTTATTCAGGGTCTTATTTAAGAGAATAGTTATTAGATTGTGCCTTTATTTGTCTTTATTTTTATTTAATGCCCATAAAATACATTATGTGTGCTCCTCTAAGTGTTTAGAGTGCTCCCTCTAGACATATCAAGACACTTTTGAACACTACACAACACATAAAGGGTAAATAGGTAGCCAGTTAAAACATCATCAGTTATAGTGAAGTGCTCTTTTAATGGTCCCCTGAGTGAGCAGCCAATCTAAATGTACACACCACCAAAGTGCTTCTCCGTGACAGCACTGCTGTCACAGCCACCTATTAAAACAGAGCCTCTTAGACTTCCAGGAGCGAGGAATGACACCCTTTCACACCACATTATGGCAGACCAATGTATCATTTGGCAGTGGTAGAAAGAAAAAGGCCACAGATCTATCTTTATTTGCAGGCATAGGGAATGAATCTGTCCCTCACAAATTTCTATGCATTCTCCTTTCGTAAAGGCTTTTCACTCAAGGTTTACACAGAAAAGCTGGGACAGGCAGTGCAGTCAACTCAGCTCGAAGTACCTGGTTTGCAGATGTACAGTCATCTGTGAAGTCAGACATGTCCAAACGGGACAGCAGAGTGACCCTGTGCTGGTTTTCTTGTCATGTTGATCAGGTTTTTTTGTCTTGGCAGTTAGCTGAGCACTCACTCAATGTGCAAGGAAGAGGTAAGTCCCTCTCCTGCTCTCTAGAGTAAGCAAACTGGCAGTGTCTATGCACAGACACCAGCAAAGTTACAATGAGCAGTGTCAGTGCATGGATCATAGCACTGACTATGCAGAACTTGGAGTGGCTTTAAAGAAATCCGTGAGTGTTAGGTGCATAGATCTGCTTCCACATCAAGAGGTGGTGGGTGCCTAATATTATCAAGGTCCTTTGAAAAAATGAGCATCCAGGTCAGCTCTTAACATTCGATGGCATTGCAATTGTATTTGTTTCTGGGCAAAGCTTTCTCTGATTGCCATGCAGAAAAGGCCAGACACAGAGAAGTTGTTCTTGGGCTTCTGAACAGCATGAGTCAGACTGGCCTCTCCCCTGTCTCACTGAACAGCGAGCTAAGCACCTTAGCAGTAACTATTACCACAATATCATCCAATCTGAATTTTGTGTGTCCTCGGAAAGAGGAGAGATCTCTTTTTCAGTGGTAGGGGATGGCTGTCAGCCCTCAGGAATAAATAGCTTCGGTCGCCTTCCTGCCTGTTTCTGGCAGCTAATCACAAGCCCTGTGTGACGCTGCCTTTATTTATCCAGATAGAATGTCAGCCTCCTGATTCCGTGAGGATAATGTCGTCTCCCTGGGAGATGGAGGACTCCTGCGCTGAGTCATCTGCTGCCTGGTCAGGAAAGGGGAGCTCATCCTTTCCACCTCAGCAGGCAATGCACCCCTCGCCTCTCCTTCCTGTTCCTTGCACCACCCCAACACCTAACATACCATACACAATTTCTAAGTCTAAAAGACAACTCAGTTGCCAAGTATTTTGGCAGCCTGAATGGGAAGATGACCCCTTTGTTCCTTTTAGGCAATATCCCTCCTTTACTTTCTTTATACATGTGAAAGGTTATGCTTATAACCTCATTTGAGGCTTATGTCAGATGCCTAAAATAGGATCTTATCAGCCAGAGGAGAGGGGAAGGACAAGGTCAGAAGGCAAGAGGGGGGTCAAGGTAAAGCTCCTCTGAGACATCTCCTGCACTTTATGTGCTGATGATGGAAGGAGCTGAGGAAAAGCAGCTTCCAGATGTCAGCATCCTCCCTAGCTACCAGCTGTGAGGGGCTTTCACTTACCAAGGATAATTACAATGCTGTATTTGATCGCTTTCACCTTCGCCTTGGATATGAACCCACGACTGGTGCAGCCAGCAGAGGTTTTGCCACCTGGGAAAAGAGCAGCTTGGTTAGTAAAAGAGCTTTCTGTACCCAGGAATTTCTGATCTTGACCAAAATCCGGACTTGCAAGGGCATGTGAAAAGACAGCAAAAGTGTAGGTGTGAGTATATTCTAGGAGAAAATACTATGGAAATGGGCCAAGTTCTAGGAATAGGGATTCTAGTTCTAGAATAAAGATTTTTTGTTTTTTAATTATTTTCTCACAGATGTTTTCTTTTGTTTTGCTAAAGGGGATTTAGTGTTGGAGAAAAGAAGGCAAACAGTGCAGAAAAGAGTTACAGGTGAGCAATTACAGAAACCCCATTTTCACTGCAGTGATGGGGACCCAGTGCAACACTCCATGTCCAGGCATACCCAGATTTGGGGAGACTTGCCGTATTTGAATCACAAGGCTGGAGACACATGTGTGCCGAGACTCACCAGGGCAGGTCGATATGATGACAGCCTGAGCTTTGCTCTTCATCCAGATGGTTCGAATCACGATTGAGTATATGACACTACAGAAGAGAAAGAGTCATTGGTATTATGAGGCACAGTAAATTTAACTGACACCCCAGTCATTCATGCTCTATGAATACAGTTATCTATGTGTAAGGAATAGAGGTGATAGGACTGCATGGGACTGCAGAGCAGATCTGAAGAGTTTTCAGGATGGGAATTGTTATTATTGTCCTGGCATTGTAGATGTCAAATCTGAGGCTTGGAAGAATGCAGTGATTTGGCCAAGATCTCACAGGCAAGAGGTTATTGGAGATTTTGAGCTAGCTGAAGCCAAATCTCCCTGGGGACCAGCACTAGGACACTATCTCTGGCAAAGTGAAAGCAAGAGGAAGGACCAGATTTTGATGCGTGTACACTTCTGTTTTGCTGTTACTTTGTGAGTAGGAAGCTGACAAATAAAATGGTACCCTGGGAAATTTGACAGGGGCAAGATCCATGAGAAATGCAATTGAATACCTTGGTGCTCACTTTAGGGCCCCAAGGTCCTGGGATGAAAATCAAAGACAGAAGTGTCAGGTAGCTGGGAAGAGTTAGATGATTCCAAACCAGGTCCATCACAATTTCCATATTTAGAAGGGAATATACATACACTCTTAATAGGAAAGATGCAAAGTTCCCTAGTCCACAATGACCTTGGATAGTTACGACCTTTCCCTAGGAGATAGCAAACATGGAATTCAATTTATTTAATATAGAATTAGTAAAAATAATTATTTCAAGCTGAGGAGCTGTTTGAACCCATGTCCTGGATAAGGAGGTTAGGATGAGGAGGTTACCTTTTCAGCATTTTACATTAAAAAAATAGGAGGCCTTTTCTTCTTCCAGCATATGTAATGTGCAGCTAAAATCACTAAGCAACAGCATCCTTTTGACTGGTGTTTTCCTTTTTAGTTTGCTAAGGAAGACAAAAATAATTTCAGGATATTTCAACTAATGTACTCAGGTTGACGTGTTTTCCTAATGTGAAAACCAAGCATCACAACAGAAATCGTCCTTGTGTGCTGTTTGTAATATACTGCAGCATTTTGGGGGGCCTGGGGCAGCCTGACTATTAATTGCCATAAACCTTAGTGATGACTCTGTGAAAAAGGTGCAACTAGAGAGATTACTTCAGGGTGTTTTATAGAGACAAAAATGTGTCTTACTGTCATGTGGTTTATTTTTGCTATCAGAAGAGACATTCTTATTAGAGCTTTCAGACTGATATAGGAGTCTTTCTTACAGCACCCTCAACTAATAGACACACTTGCAAAGACAGTATTTGTGTGCCTTGGAGGTTTTCCTTCTGCATAAGTTTGAGCCATTTGGTTTCCAGTCTCAGTAGGTGAGAGCTGGAAATACAACTTGCAGTGTGGGCTGTGCAGTGGAGTGGTAGTGTACTTGCCCTGTGAGGGTTTTGTATGCATCTGCTGCGGCCTCCAGCTTGCCCTCCTTAACCCCTTCAAAGGTCCAGCATGGCTCCCGGCTGACTTAAACATTCTCCTTTTATCTCCTGTCCTTTCAAGAACCTGTTTATTTATCAGCTAGTGCGCTTCAGAGTCCCTTTGCACTTTGTACCGACAACAGTGGAAAAGTCACGTATTGTTTCTCTTTTGACTGCTCCAATGAAGTAGAATGCATTATAACGATAATTGTTGTCATCTCCAGAAATATCCAGCCAGCTCTTTAAAGTCCTGTTTCTATTTTCTCCCTAGCCTGATGCCTCCAGCCTGACCTTTTTATTTGCAGACCTGCATGTGCCCAGTAGGACACATTCAGAGCTGCCTAAGCGTCAGGACAAAGCAGATTAACTCATAGTCAAAGCAGCCAGACTCCCTACTTCCAGCCAAGTGCCACAGGGACTGAGTTGTGAAGTCAGGCTCCTCACTTTCTTTCCCTCCAGCTCCAAGAATCCTGTCTTCTTGGCTGCAAAGTCTTATAGGAGCATCCCTTTCACCAGATGCAGTTATAGTGGCTGTCTTCTTCAGCTGGCATTTCACATATGAGCTTACATGCTGTTTCATTTAAATCCTTCATTTTTAAAAGTCTGGAGAAAGTTTAATTCCTGGTTTAATCCAGTAGCTTCTAACGTGCTGCCAACATAGTGGATTTCTAGTGGTGTTTTTGCCTCTGTTCATCTTTCTATTCTCTATAGCTGGATCCCTCCTTCCTTATCAGGAGGGGACCAGAGGAGGTATAAAGCTGCTCGGGGTGGGTGTCAGGAAAGATGAGCCACTTGTCATCCTAGGAACACTTGCCAGGGACTGTTTTGCCAGCTACAATTATGCCTTTATGCTTTGATCTCTCTGACTCCAGATCTTATTAGTGCCTAATCTTTTTTCTTTAACCTAGCTATGCTGGCATGGAGCTAAGAAACTGGAGTTTCCATAAATACGCCACCCAAAGCTTAAGATGATAAAAGGCATCTGTGTGTGTCTTTCAAAGCCACAACAATAAAAAGAGAGCCCTTATGGAACAGAAGTTGTGTTTTTCTCACAAGGGAAAAGCAGTTATGGTTTTTTACAGAACACATTTATAGCTTCTTTCTTTCTATAAAAGGCAGCTGGAGGAGGACATGGTGGTTTGTGACATCTCAGAAGGTGGGAAGAAATTCCCACTTGATGGAAAATGAAGTGGCAGATGAGCAAGGAGTAGCAGGGGACAGATGACAACTGGTATTCAGTTGGACAGGAGAGTGTTCGGCAGTGGTCTGCACCATTCTGACCGTATCATAAAGCCTGTTTCCTTCCTTTCAGTATCAAGCTGCTTGGCCTCCACTGCCAAGATGTAAAAGCACAGCATACATATTGCCACAAACCTCCTTTTCCAACACATGTAACATGCACGTGTGCTGTATGCTCATCTCCACTGAAAGCACAGGGAGATGTGATGTACAGTTCGTTAGGTCCAGATGTCAGGTTTATTTGTAAGTGCATAGAGCCCTTGCTGGGGATTTCTGGGGCTATATAAACACATGCTGTAATTACTTTAATGCATACTATTATATTGAAATACTATATGAGTTGTTGTGGCCCCTTGTCTGCAGGCAAGAAATTAATGAAGGGAAAGAGCAAGCCTAAGTGTAGTAGTCAAACCTGGATGGAAAGATAATCCAAGCCCTTTTGAGAAGGAGCTGCTCAGGATTTGAAGACCACAGGATAGAAAGGACATGCTGTTGATCTAAAAATGCAGGGATTTTTCTAGCGCTGATAAATGCAGATCTGGAGAGGTGGCAGGAAAATACAAGAATATGGTTCAGACTATGGATGAATCTCAGCAAATGAAATTCTGTGCACCTCTAAAACAATTTAGCTTGGTAACTTGATCCAAATTCCAAAGGACTAAGATGCATGTTCATTGTAGCATGTTATTAGTTAATGATGTTTTTTAATATGGCTCCATTGGTAATTACAGCATTCTTTATGCATGTAAATAACTGACTTATGGTTAGTCATACAAATGTTAACATGAATAGTCCCACTCCATCTTCATTTGTAATTCATAGATTGTTTTAGATCTGGAAAATACAATGTCTCCTGGAAAAGCTACGTATTGATATTAACAATCACATGAGTTATTGATCTGCCCATTCTTTAAAAATAGATTTTAATATATTTTTAAATAAAGGATTGCATTATGATATTGTCCCACCCGGCCTTAGTATTTGCTAGTAAAATGGGCCTTTACCATGGCAAAAAGTGCACTTAAGCCCCCTGCTAATGGCTTGTATTTATCATCCAGCATTGCCTATTGTTCCTTGTACTTTATTTGTGTGAAGTGATGCAGCTGTGTTATTTTATGGTAGCTAATTTGCAGTACTATTTATCCAAAGACAAAAGGCATATTTAGCTTCATCTAAAGAAACCATTGTAAGCATGTGTAATGGCTAAGTGAATAGATGGGCAGATATTAGAACATATGTGCAAGATCTAAGTTTTTCTATTTAGAAATGGAAATTGCAGGCAAAAATGATCATGCTCACTTAATCAAGTTCAAAAAATTACCTTTGGCATTTTTGCTAATAGTATTTTTATTCCCTTTATTTGATTGAATTCAGACAAATACCTTCTATTAAATCTATTTTTTATTTCATTGCAATGTCCTGGGTTTAGTTCCATATTTTTCCTTTGAGCTGCCTCTGGTTTTTCTCATCTAATTATTTTTCTGCTGCTCCGAAGCAAATGTTCTCTTTGGAGTTTTGATTTTAAACAGCAGATGGATATTCTGTGATTCAAGAGAACTTCTGCAATTCTTTTTTTTATATACATAAATTTGGAATTATATTAGATAAGTGCCTGTGTGTTACATTTATCAGGTTAAAATATAAAAAATATGTTTGATAGTTGTGAATAACAGATAAAAAGACTGAATTTCTGGATACTCAAGTGCCAGCATATAATTTTGGTTTGGCACACAGTAGTGATACAGAACAGAAACCCAGTAGCTCTCCTGTGTCCCTGTCACAGGACCTGAGGGGCCCAAGTCCATATATTGGCAGGAGAGCAGTCTGTAATCATGATTTGGGCTGTATTTAACCTCTGTTCAGCAATGCTCTGGAGGTATTCAACTATCACAGATACCTTCTGAGCTTTGCTTGGCATATCTTAGCATAGGAGAAATGGCTTTGGTTGTAGCTGATGACACTTGTCCCAGAATAAAAGAGAAATAATTACTGCAGGTTGCCTAGTTAAATTTTCTGAATTTTCTGGGTTTTGATAAGTTGACAGTATCAACTGCAGAAGAAGTGTTGGATTAGTCTAAACAAAAGGGAAGAACAGGACAAACTAAGCATTGTAAAGAAGAACCTGATGTAGGATCTGTGGCTCTTCCTGGGTGCCACTGAGTGGGGAGCTTTTACACAAAAAGAACAAATATTCTCCCCTTTTCTCAGCTCGCACAGATAACCACATTCTAGGGTTAAAAATCCAATCACAGCTTTTCATTCTCTTTCCATTATTCAGGTCTTGTTTGTTTGTATTATAATCAGATAAATAGCTCACCACAAAATCACAGGCTGTTTGGTAACTAATCGCTGATTCTCCAGTTGTGAAGGAGTGGTGGGAACAGATATCCTGAGTATTTACATCTTTCAGGGCTGTTGCAGTTTTGTTTCTAGATTGCCTTTTATATATACATTACCTGTCAAAAGTCTGCCGGCAAGAGCATAGGAGCATTTGTCTCAGTGTATGCTGAAACTAGCAATGTGCTTGGGCAGGCAATGGGCAACACTCTGCCCTGTGGCTCCAAGGCCAGTGTTACAAATTCCTGTCCTGCCATAAACTTCTCTGGTGAAAGTCGCTTAAAGTTAAAGCCATAAAAAAATTTAGGATGCTTTATTCATGTCTCAGCTGTCAGGGCAATCTCATGAGATGCCGGTTTCATGCCTTTCTCCTCATTTCTTCATTGCCTTCTTGCTTCTGGGGATTTATTGTAAAGCAAGTCACAGAGCTGATCAAGTCTGAATATCTTCCTTTGGCAGGGAGGGAGGGGAGCATAATGTCACCAGCTCTAAAAAATGTGCCGTTATGTAGCTTGCCTTTTCTGACCAAACAAGTATATATGCCACGTGGAAAAGAGGGGCTGACCTGCAAATAGGAAGCAGGTGAATCTGTAAGTTTGAGTGTGAAAGAGCTGCTTCACACACCTGTGGGACCTCATCTAGTTGAAGATGTCCTTGCTCATTGCAGAGGGGTTGGACTAGATGATTTTTGAAGGTCACTTCCAATCTTAAAATATTCTATGATTCTGTGATAACTGGACAGGCTATTGGTCTTTTTCCTAAAACACTTCAAATGCTGCCTAGAATATCCTGATTGCTAGCTACTTGAGAAAACTCATGACAAAACTCCTGTCATAGAAACAGCAAGCCTCGAAGTTTTCTGTTCTATTTCTTTTCACAGTTAAGTTACTTTTTGTCTCTTCTCTGTGTATTCATTCTGTTTGCTGCTAGTGCTGGGCTGCAGATCCACCCACAGTTTTATTTACATGTTCCCAAGAATATTTCTTGCTTTATTTAAAACTAGGCTGGCTTTAAGAGATAGGAGAATATACAAAGAGAAGTGATCCTGTCTAGGAAGAGCAATTGGGCAACCTGGGACTAGTTTTTCCCTATTGCTATAATGTCCTTTCTTTAAGGAGAATTTTTCATTATTTTCTTGTTATATCTGTGCATTCTGACACACACAAAGAAATGGAAAGTTTGGAAATTGATGTGTTGTGAGCAAAGTATAAAGATTGCCCCTTCTCTCTAGGGAGCAACACAGCTCAGTGTTGAATCTGTATCAGAAAGTCATAGAATCTCAGACTGCTTTGGGTTGGAAGAGACCTTAAAGCTCATCCAGTTCCAAGCCCGTGCCATGGACATGGACACCTTTCACCAGACAAGGTTGCTCCAAGCCCTGTCCAACCTGTCAGCTAGACGAGTTCAAGCACCACATGCTTCATTAGGAGCTGCAGAGCCTACTATCTGTGATTAAACAGTAAGAAACTTCAAAGCACAACTCAACTAGATAGGAGCTAAAACTGCAACATGACCTTTACTATTTAGCTTATGTAGCCTTGTCCTAGAAAAGATAAACCCCCACCCACTCTTATTTGGTGTGCTAACTCAGATAAGAGACTCATGGCTCATCACCTGCTGGAAAAGCAGATGGAACAAGAAAGATATCCAAGGGATATGCAAACACAGCTCCATTCTCACAGCCTTAACAGCACGTCACCATATTATGGGTAAAAGGAGGAGTCTCAGCAAGTCTTTGCCACTAAGAAGAAAGGAACACCAAGCAATCCTACTGTAACCTTGCTACTGAAAGAGAATAAAAGGGAAAGAAAGGAAAGGGCTCAGAGAACAAGTTACTGCCACTGGCAGCCTTTCAAGCCAGTTAAGAAGCCTCACTCCCCTTCCACATCTGTTTTTGACTGCTCCTTTTGTATTGGTACTCCTCATGGCTGGATAATTTTTGTTTAACAGCAGCTAATGGCAGTACCCCAGAGGGAGGCAATAACATTCACTGATCACTAAGCACAGCCTGGGATATTGGCAGACCTCAGTTTACAACTGATTCTGCAGAGGATCATGTTTGTGATTTTAGGCAAACCAGTCTCCAATATTTGCAGCCCAGGTTTCCCATTCCAGAATGGGAAGGATTTTATTTGCCTGTATTTTAGGAGTTGTTGGCAGCTTCAGACGCTTGGAGATTTCTTTCCCATCCTGGTGAAGAAACACTCTCCTAGTACTAGGAAGCTTGAGAGCACTTACAGCTAATTTTAATTTAATTAGCGTGGAGTGTGGTTTTCCTGTTCTTTTATTAAAATTACATTTTGTCATAATAACTAGACATTCATCCTGGGTTTTTAAAGATACGTTTCATGCCTGAAGCTCGGAGATAAGTGGACACACTTTAGAGATTCAGTCCTTTCTTTCAGAGATAATGTTTCTGGCTAATAACACTGCATGGAGAACATGCAGAGCAAGTACAGTGACCTGTACATTATCTGATAAAAAACAAAGCAGCTGTAAGGCAGGTGTGGAAATGAAATCATAATGAATGAGTAGAAATTAAAGCATTAAGATGGTTGCACACTTGACAGCTTTCACTGCATGCTTGCTGACTGTGGTTCAGGCTTACCTGATAATGATCAAAGGAATGAAGTACACCAGGAAAGCCACCACTGTCATGTAGGGTATCCAGTAGGAGTCATCAGGCCAGAGAGCCCAGCACTGCACTTCCCCATTGGAGAGCTGCCGTTTCCCAAAAATAATCAGAGTTGGTATGGAAAACAGGAAAGAGAGGCTCCAGGCCACTCCAATGAGAACTTTCGCCTGTCTTTCTGTGCAACAGAATCAAACAGATAGTGTTAATGTGGGCACGCCTGGCCCTGTGTAGCAATACTGATAGAAAGGCAGGAAGCAGGAGGGAACTGGATGAAGAAAGGGAATTTGGGGCTGATGCTGAAAAGACTGCAAAGAAGAATGGAGATTTAATCTCTTTCACATGATAGTCATGTTGTTACGGGCTTGTATTTTGCATGTTTTCTTTAAAGATGCTCAGGGACCCTTGAATCTGAAAACGCTATGGGAAGACACTTGTCAGGGACAGCAAGTCAGAAACAAGAGATGTAAATGATTCCTCTGTGCCAGCAAGACATCATGAATGAATGCAAAGGAATTCAGGCCTGCCCTACTGCACACTCTTACCATGTCACAACAAAATGAAGGTCAGTAGGACAGAGAGATAGAAAACAAGGAGCCCTTATGCTACAGATGACAGGGTAAGGGTTACTTAAAGCATAAACTAGGTTGGAGCATACTGGATGTACTGATGGGGGAAATGTCCTCCTTAGAATGGAAATTAAACATTTTGATGTACCTTGAAGTAACAACCTATCGGGAAAGAGAAAACGCTTCAGTTTAGAATTGAAACAAAACTGCACAACCAGTTGCAACTTTACTGCCCCAAAGAAACATGGCTCTGACGAGCATGGGAATCTCCTGCAGTTCTCTGCATCATGGCAGAGGCCAAACCCAGCTCCTGTTGATGGTCATATGTCTAAGCCTTGTTAAGGGTGGACTGCTAACAATGAGACAGGGCAGATGCTGGTGCTCAAGTGCTCAGCCCTGTTTTACCTGCCACAACAGACATCTACTAGGAGATCCTGCTGGTCCTCACAGTGAAGAACAGGAGATGAAAGATCCCAAAACACTTGGCAAGTTAGGGCTCCTGCTTCCCCTTGACTTCTGGCCTTCTCTGCTGCCACATGGGAAAATTCATGGGAAACTAAATGATGCCTGGTGGCACCAAGGGGGTTTTGTACAAATCAATAAGTTGGAGCTGACAGCTCCGAGGCTTTCATTTTCACAAATGTACATCTTCCAGCTCAAATCCAGATAGCTGTAGCCAAAAAATGCGAGGGAAAAGGGCTGATTTGTAGGGTATCAGTGATTTCAGCAGCAGTTATTCCTCCTGAGTCAGGTTGCGAGAGAAACAGATGGAGACAAGTTTTTTGATCTGGGAAGCTTTGGTGCTGAAATACTTTATTGTCCTACAAAATACCCAAAGTTGTGTGTGAAATAGAAAATCACTTTAAATTATGCATATCAAGGCAAGTGTCTTTCCTCCTTGAAGCTCAAAGAGCAATACGAAAGCATGTGGGCGAAACATTCAAAAAGCAATTTTATGCTTTATAAAACATCAGTTGCAAATATTCACTTATCTTGCTCATTTTCAAATGTTACCCACGTTCAACAAAATACAATCTTGCTAATCTAGGGCTTAAGGGAACTCTGATGACATCTACATAAGTGAGATGGTTAGATTAAGTCTATAAATATTGCATAGGCAGAGGAGAGCTGTAAAGTTTCCCAAAGCATAACAAAAACTTAGCAGAAGGAATATTAAGACTGTCACAAAATGTTTCCTGACAGAAAGGACTTTTTGGTTGTGAGATAGCTACTTAAACTACATACATACAAGCCTCAGAGGGGCCCACTTGTGTATTTCTAAGGAGAAAAGATTATACTTGGATAATATGCTTTCTTTTTGCACTGTAGGACAATTTGGAGAGAAGTGGTCAATTTGAGTTGGGCAAGAGTGGCATCAGTGCTGAACCCAGGACAACAGGGCACTGATAGCACCTAGGTAAGCAGCTTTTTGTTTTATCAGGCTAATCTTAATTGCCTACCTTGCAAGCAGAGGGGTTTTTTATGTTGTTTTCTTGTAAATGCTCTAATATGCTCTAAATGCCAGCAAATCATATAACTAGAGCTGTGTCAATTATAAATGGAATCAAATAAATGACAGCTTTGAAATACGATGTTCTATTCAACCAGTTTCAATATTTTCCTTTAAAAAAAAGTTGCTCTTTAAATGGAAAGTTTTTCACCCAGAAGCTCACTGATCTGATGGACTTCAGTGTCATCTGCAGCTCAAAGTCAGGCAGGGGACAGTTTACACCTATTTGGGTTTTGTCTTTTACTTAAGCACTTCTGTTGTTGCTTAGTTTGTGTACTGTTTGCAAGTACCTTTTCAACATGGTGAAATATTCATAACATCTCTTCTGCTGTAACTTCTCAGGCTTTTTCTTTTTGATCTTTACTTATTTGCTTTTCAGTGACCCCTTTGG
This sequence comes from Psittacula echo, assembly GCF_963264785.1. Classification (NCBI taxonomy): domain Eukaryota; kingdom Metazoa; phylum Chordata; class Aves; order Psittaciformes; family Psittacidae; genus Psittacula; species Psittacula echo. The sequence continues at coordinate 14,565,744 of NC_137737.1, forward strand.
TTATTGAATCAGGTGCCTCATACAGCAGAAGCGTTAGGATTAGAATGTAGAATTCTTCCACATCTACACTTTCTGTAGTCATTTATGTGCTCACAAAGTAAACAGAAAATACTGAACTGTTGAAGTTTGTTTTCTTAGAAGCCATGCAAAGTATAGCTCATGGCACCTAAAAAAACCCCAACAACCCAAACTGTATTGTTTGACGTTTTAAAAGCAAAAAGTTGTTTGGTTTATTTTTGGTTTTGGTTTGGTTTTCCCCCAAAATGGTGTTTCAAGGCTACATCGAAACATCATTTTTAAAATGGGAAAGGAGAAACAACTCTCTTGTTTCTTGCTTGAAGCATTTTGAGAGATGAGTTTTGCAATTTGGAACAAAATTAGCTACAGGTTGACTCAGAACTGTTGTTAAAGTTTCTCTGTGTCATCACCAATGACAAAGTTTTGTAGTTCTCTTTGTTCTCTGTACGCAGAACAGCTAAGAGGGCATTTCAAAAGCCCGTGACACCTCTGTTAGGGATAGCTGGGTGCAAAAGCTATGTATGTTCCAGGAAGTTGCTATGGTAAATATACCTCTCTAGATACTTCTTTTGGATTTACAGCTGCTTCCTTTTTCCCTTTGAACATGGTCTTTGCTTGTCCCACCAGTGTGTAGCCAGCTGTTGCCAGAGCCATGTGGGCTTTGTCAGCGTTATCTCTGCTCATGACCTGCTGCTCTGCTGCCCCTCAGCTGAGTGCAACGTCTGCTCTTTCCAATCTTTCAGAAATTCTTTATGGTATAGGCATAGGAAATGGGGAAAAGAAAGGGAACATCTATATAGTATAGGTATAGGGAATGAGACTGAATTAAAAAAAGGTTTTTATAAAGATTTGAGGTGGTTGGTGGGGGTTTCATGTCCAACTTCAAAGTGCTTTGCACAGATTAACCACCAAATTCTTTACTAAGCCCAGGCAGTAGCTGCTTCTCCTGTACCACGTATGGAGATGTCGGTTGCTCTGTCACACAGCTCGTCCTCCCCAGCCTGGTGCAGCATCAGCAGGAGCTGCAGAGTGCTTCATGCCCCCCAAATGCCACTGAGAAAACCTTGATCTCCATCTCCCCTTTCTGAAAAATCAGCCCGTACCCTGGGGAATATGAGGCTAAATTTCACAGAAGTATTTGAAACTTTCAGGCCTTAAATCTGCCAAAGCTCACCACTGCCTCAGCTGTGATGGATTCATAGGTTTTTAAGGCCAGAAAGGACCATTAATCTGATCCCCTGAATAGAGCAGGCTGGCAAAAGCCATCATTACTCCAAAACAAGAATGATATTTGCATATGATTAAAGTGGTTCTTCCAGACCTCATGGTTCTCATAAGCATTGCCCTTCCTCCCCCAGTTATTTCTGTTTATTCACTCAGTGCAGCATACTTAATGTCTTACTTTGGCTCTGTGGGAAAGAAATCATGTTCTTTAAATTGTACTGCTAAGCTGCCAGCATATATTTGAGTGCTGTAAAAATAACAAATAGAATACATTCCAAGAAACAATAGATATCCAGACTTATATGCTATAGCTTTTGAAGTTCTATCAAACTATTGCATGAATTCTCAGTACTACACTCTCAATCCAAGTTATTTTTAAATGTGAATAAACAGACAATATACTTGTTGCAGCTCCTAGAGTGAGTCTAGTAAGAGGGATAGCCTTGCCCACAATAACCTTCTAAAAATGCTAGAAGATAATGAAAACCTCTATAGTTTTTAAAATGACATTTCATTCTTTGCTAACACAATACTTACAAAAACTGTGAAGGGCTTAATAAATCTTGAAACCACAGCTACTTTGCCATTTAGAAAACTGTACCTGAGTCCAAATGTTGCTGTAGCAGGAATGAATAATTCATGGCAAAAAGGTTACAAATTTTGAAGCAAAAATCTACCCAATAATATCAATAACAATAGCAAAGTGCAGAAATTCTCCTACCTCCTTGCAAGAACTTCATTGGGTAAACTATGGCATGATACCGGTCTATGCTTAGTGACACGAGGACATAAGTAGAGGCATATAGAAGGACCACCTGGGGCAGAAGGTATATGAGACAGCAGCTGAGACATTTATTGCAGAAAACAATGTCACCAAGAACACTGAACTAGGGATGTTTGAAAACTTTTAGTGAAAATAAAAGGAAAGAGCAATAAAAAAGCCCTCAATGTATTTTCACCTTCATCTTGTCCACAAAGATTTAATATGCTTTAATTAAATTGTTTTGACTTTAAATGAACACTTTCAGCATTTAGCACTTCTGATGCGAGCCAAATGTCTACACAAAGCTGCACATGCTTGGGCATACATGGGAACATGAGGTTTCTATACCTGGAAGTAGCGAACAACTCTGCAAACGATATCAGGAGCCATGAAATCTCCAGTGTAGCGCCAAATGATGTCAGTCATTATGTTTATGAGTCCTGTGAATGAATCTGCAAAGAAAATTAATTGAAGTAGCATTAAAAGAACCAAACACATGACTGCAGAAGAGCCACAGAGGCACATATGACCCTCAGGTTGTACCAGCTCACCCAGTCTTGAGGGCAGCCACACCATGACTGGTTACTCCAAGATACTAGAGCACCTGGGGAAACCTCAGAAAACACTTGGAGTTCTGTTTGTTCATTTTCTTCTCTTAATTTAACACAAATCCATTCAGACAGGACAAGATCCCTCTAAGCATCAGAGCCCACAGTGGGTTACTCATGAGCAGGACTTGCCAATGCCCTCTGGGCAGCGGTTCAGCTGGCTGGTTGGATGTGCTGCACCCCTAAAGTGCCTTTTTCTCTCTGTTCCTTATAAAGGGATGTGAGGTGACCATCTGAGATGGCCACATCAGCCCTAGACTGGATGCAGGTCCTGGTCTATACCCACATCTATACCAAAGACGCCTAAAATGAACAAAAATCAATTCCTCCTCAAATAACAATTTGCTTTTTGGAAGTAGAGCTGCATAAAAAAGTCATCTATGGGTGTTAAGCCCACATACACTTAAACATTTCAGGCTTGTCCATGAGGGATGTGGAGGCTACTGCCTGGTGGGCTTGATCCTGTTGCCTGCTAAAAGCCCCCAGTTTTTCCATGGAGTATTGATAAAATACAGCATTGGAGAAGCTGTAGGTTAGTGTCTAAGTGCATCAGCTTGATCCCAGCTGTGCCAAATATTGAACTATTTAATGTCTTTGTATCCTTGTCTTTTCTTTCACTATAAAAAGAAATATGTCTCCTGTGAAAATCCCGGGGGGGATATCCAAATGCTACTTCTTTGTCAGAATTTTATTCACAAACTTAATTACTTAACAGCTAACCCTGCCTTGTCAGCTTAAATTTAACCTACTTCTGCATGTACCCTTGCATTCACCAACATAAATACACCTCAGGCCATCTTTTTTTTTTTTTTTTTTTGGTAGGAAAATCTAAGGAGATGTTCCAGCCTTTGTTCTGCTTCTTATGGAACAAGTGAGCACTTACAGCAATGCAAGTTTCACAAAGGAATTGCAAAAGCTGGTGGTACATATGGGTGATATTTGGTCTTTATAACCAAGATAATAAAGAAGTTCTCTCCCTGTAGGACAGGATAAACATTTTAATTGCTGCTCATGGAAGAAAATGTGCATCAATCCAGTGTCCTGCCACTTCAAGTAACGCAGCATGTTGCTGGTTTTGCGTAGATTACCACAAAGGCTGAGAGCAGGTTGGGAAAGCATTTTGTTCTATGTCAGGACAAAACCAAGTCATATAGTAAAAGAACACCAATCCATATTTAAAAACAAAGTAGAGTGGTGAGGTAAACGGTTTCACTTTGATATCAACATTTTACACATTCAGAAATTAGCCCTAAATTTTAGTGCGATAAAGGCATTCTAACCCCCATTACCAAGAGGTATTGGTTTGAAGCGTAAGCTTTTGGAAACGAGATGTCGCAACGATTTCAAAACATATTTTTGTAAGCAGTAAATAGTTTGAACCAGTATTTCCAAGCAATCAGGAATGGGTTTGGCAAAATGAGTTTCTTCTAAGCCCTTTGGAATTCCAGATATTTCTAACTTCAAACTGAGATCTCAGCTTAACCTTTCAGAAGCAGCAACCTGGTTTGCTTCAGTGGAAAATTAGGATTATTTTTTCTGTATCAGTAATCTTTTATCTCCTCTTGTTCTTCAGTCCTCTATATCCTTGTTTTCTTCAGGACTTAGTTCAAAAAGAAATCAGAGCAAAATATCAACTGCTGTTGCACATAACTACATTGCCTCCCTCTTTGTGATGGTGATCATTCAATGAACTCTTAATTGTTCTTTCCTCTCCTGGTGTTTCCCAGGCCTGTTTTTCCTCTCTTCCCTCTCACCCTGCCTCTAGAGGGAGGCTGGATCAGAGATGACCTCCAGGAGGAAGTTTGTGGTTTGAAACCTTGTGTTAAATGTTAGTTATTTGTTAGAGGGATGGGATGATTGTTCCTCTGATGAGTATAGTGGCTTTAAGACTGTATTGGAAAGACTGTAGGTGGATAGAATTAAGATGGTCTTTGAATAAAGCACAGAGTTTAAGTGTTTCAAAAAGTGAAATGCATCCTCCAGCAGTGGTTCAATCCCATTCCTTCCATTTCCTTACTCCTGAATTATTGATTTATATCTTCTCTCTCTCCAGTAATGAAATATTCATTGGTTCAAAGTAATACACATCAATAGAGCTTCACCTCAGGGTATCCTCCAGCTTTTGATGGTCTGAGCATCCGCCAAGCATGTGGTAAATAGGGGTTCAGCTTCTGCAGCAGAAGAAGGCGTGGGGGCTGCTCTCCCTCCTGCCCATCTCAGTGCTTTCTGGAGGAAAAGGGGGGTGAAGCGAAGGCACATCCTCTGTCTCCTCATTTCCCCCTTCTCTGCACCATTTTGTTATCCCTTTCCAATGCATTAATACAGTGCTTTGGATGTGCATCCTGCAGGTGAGGTGAGAGATGGGCCAGTGTCCCAGTGGTGTCAGGAGTACTTGTTGGGTGTAAGCAATTTGGGCAGGCCCAAAAGCACATTTCCAGTGTATGCCCATGTTGCATCGGGCAACATTAGTGTGCATGGGAATGTGATTTTTAGCCTGTGGATGGCCCCCACTTCATTGACTCATGTGATGGAGAGAGAAGCCGCGGGGGAATGAGCCTTCACTTCAGCTGATGCTAAACCCAAAGGTACTCTCCAGGGGTGCCCCTCATGCACTCCACACCATATAGCTGCGAGCCAGTGCTCAGGCTGAGGGACCATAGGGGTATTACTCAGCTAAAGCAGACACCCACCCCCTGCCGTACAGTGTGGATATCAGGTCCATCTTTGTCATGCTACAAGTCTGTTCTCACTGCATGGCATTACCTACCAATATAGCTATAGCCTTAAGTACTTGAGGACGTTTAAAGACAACTCAAAACCGTCTTTCCCTCGAGACTCTTTGAGGCTTTTCAGGTGACTGCAGAGGCTTTTAAGCAAGGTTTAAACTTCATGGCTTCTTTGTGCTGGCATCCTCTGCTCTGCTCCTCTGGAGGTACCTTTTAAGAGCAATCTGTGCTGAGTCTCTGAATTGCTGTGAAGGGCTCAGCATCCCCTCCTCCAAGATTGTGCCCCTCAGCACCACACACATCTGTGTGACAAAGCCAGCTGTGCGTGCCTGCCAGGTGAGCTGGATTCCTCAATACCCTTTAATTATAGAAACTTCTCCCAGACAATGTCTTCATGCCCTCTGCAGGCTTCAGAAATCTCTCGTCTTTGTGATCCTACCAAGTACCAGACCAACTTTTCTCATTCCTTTGCTCTCCTACTTGCCTGCTCCAGAGGGTGTTTCTTATCCCATCTCTTCAAAGGACCAGACTCTCTCAGTTTGACCCAACTGCACACCTTTAGAGAATTCATCATGCAGACACAGTTTTCTTTACATAGGGCCACCAAGTGAATAATGTGCCTCATGCAGGAGATCAGGCAGCAAAAACGAAGCAAACCTACAAATTATAACAAACAATTTGTGCTCCTGCTCCCTGCCCTATACACTCTAACCTGTTGCTTCTGTGCATCATTTTCTATTACACATCTACTGTTCACCCTCTAGTCAGCTAACTGGTTATTCCTGTGTTAAGCATATATGCAAGCTCCAGCAATTAGTGCCACGAGTACCTGGTGCAATCCTTCACTAGTGATTTAGACAATGAACATGGTGCTCATTATTCTATTCTCTTACTGTTCAGGCTTGACTTCATGTTTCTTACACCTTCACAACCCTGCTTTAGCCTACAAGCCCCCTTTCACACAAAGCCCCAGTGTGCCAGTGCTATAAATCTGATACATAGATCATGAATTACCAGCAGAGCTTTAGTCACTGGTAGATGAATCCTTCTTACCCATGTATCATCTCAGATGCAAATATAGCCACAATCACATCTTGAAATCCTCATTTGTCATGTAATTTAAGTTGCTGTAATAGACGGTAGTGTTTAGAAGTCAACCGATTTCAGCGACGTGATCTCAGCAGCTCACATGTTCCCTAGTTGCTTTTGGCAAGCTTACACCTCAATGTGTATTACTGAATTACACCACCGATGTCCTAAGAGGTAAGTATCAGGTATAGGAAATCAGCATAGCTGATACATTGCTCTAAACCTCAGTGTCCTCATTACTACTGGTAACCTCACTGTTCCTTCCTAAGCTTGCAGCTTGCACATTAGTGTTCTTTCAGTGATGAATATTCCGTTGATGAATGGGCCAACTAGCACCAAGCTTGGACCCAAAAACAGTGCTAATCAACCTTCACTCCTAACTGTGTGTCATTGCCACTGCTTTCTTAATACTCTTTTTCTTACCAAGAAGTGATGTGCGCACTGTGGTTCTGTGTCTGCATTGCTAGGCAACTGTGTGGTTATAGACTCATTTAATTCCTCACAAAAATAGGCAGAAAATCAATTAATGACATATACTCTCTTTTCAGAGAAAACAAAACCAGCAGCAAGTGACAGTTTGTGACTTTTAACATAAGCCAAATGCACATTCACAAAACGATGCAGACAAAATGACTCTTTGTTGAAGAGAAGACGTGGCACTAGTGTGATGGGGATGGCAGCAGTTTGCTCTTGAAGTGGAGTTTCTAGAAACTAATTTAAAAGAAAAATTCCATGAGATTTCAGTAATAAGGAAAAGTAGAGGGAGCTTGGGAGACTGAAGCATGCTCAATATAGTGCTACAGCGTCTGTGCCTGGAAAATGCGGCAGGTACTGAATCAACCTGTGAAAATCCTGAGCCCTAAAGACCAATTTTACCCGACTCCATTGTGCTCAGCAAAATCCCTTTATTTTATTATGGGCATGACTGAGTGCCTGCATTGCCTCTGGGCATTTGAACACAAGAACGGCTTGGTTTGGGACGTGGTTACAGCAACTTCGGTGGTGGATGCTGCCTCATATGACCAAGATAAACTGCCCTTGGAGGGGTCAAATCTGAATGCAGGCTTGCTGTTGCTGTGAGTGAAACAAATCTTCATGGCAAAAAAAAAGCCCTCCACAGAGACAGAAGTCTATTATAGAAAATGAATGGAGGTAATTAGAGATCTGGCATGGGAATAGAGACAGGTTACAACTGTCTCAGTTAATCTGTTCATAGGAATTTACTGTCTTGATAGCATTGCCAAAGGGGTGTACCTTGTGCAGACTTCAGGATATTTCTTTTGCTACAACTAAGGAGGTTAAGACAAAAAATCTGTGCCAGCAAGTCAGCAAGAAAGTATGTCTATTGTTTGATTATTAGTTCTGACACCACTCTTCCCTTAGAGACACTTACCCTGAAGATGCTGGGTGTTCTCCGTGTCAGAATTGGAAAGCAGATAGCTGGTAACCAGTGGTGGGTTAAAAAGCTCCACACGTCATCTCAGCTGCAGTTTGATCACTTATTTCCCCTGATGAGAACAGTCTTATTAAGCCGGATGAGGTGATTCATGGCTTCTTGGTGAAGCTGTGCGTCTCACTGAAATTTCATCCTTCTTTTCGTGTCGCTTACAGAGTGATTCTATTTTAATGAGGGATGTTTCGTTCTGCTTTGTTGACGGCACCAAGCTGCACAAGGCACAGCAGCAGCAGAAATGTGTTGTAAGACAGGGAGTGTGAGCTCCTAGTCAGGGCTGAGCATTTCATGTGGTTCATTTTTGGACCTCACCATGTGCATTTCCTTCACTACCAATCCCCAAAGGGCACATCCTCAGAAGTAGCAGTTTACTAACACATGCCTGTAACGGAGTGATAGACCCTTTAAACTAAAAATGGCATCACTTCCCTGTTACAGCAATAAGGTCTGTGATTTTGGAAGTGATGAGGCAACCACTGCTGCTCTGTATCACATCAGCTAACAAGAGCCAGTGCCATGAACTTGCCTTGCAAGTTAGTAAAACCCCTAGCTGATTTTATTACAGACCTGAGAATGCAAGCAATTAAGATTAAATTGGGGCTGCTGAAGTAGCAGGTTGGCTCAAAGACAGGCACAGTGGACAGAGAGCAGGGAAAGCTGCCTTGCCTTCTGCAGTCACCCTTGCAGCTCCTTTCATTACATCCTTACTTCCATTCTTCCCTTAGTCTGTGCTTTCCACTGCAAACACCACGCATGGCTTTGCAAGTATTTGCTGCGCTAGAAGTAATTTTGTGACCCTGTTAGCCAGAAACTGTACCCAGCCTTCTGCTCTTGTTCAGCAGCTGATAGTGACATAGGTTACATACCTGCTGTGAGCACCTGTAGGACAAGATACTTTCAAGATGTCTAGAAGATGCCTTTTAAAATGATTACATTCAGCCCGCAGGAGCCTTGTGTGGTGCCTTTCCATGCAGCGAGAGTCTGCTCTCATGGATGCTAAGGTCCTAGGGCAGGAACCACCCTCACACTTCTACCCTCTGATAGCCTACTCATCCTCTTCACAATCCCTCCAGTTGCATTTGTAGTTATTTGCAGCCCCTTGCTCCAGCATTGCAGAGCATCTGGGCACAGTATTGGATATGGGACCAATAGAGGGGATGGCTGGTACCCCCACGGGCTGCTGTGATCCTGCCCACACTGAATTTTACTCATTTAGAAGTGCTGATGTGCAACAGATGTGGTTGTGCATGGATGGTGCAAGGATCCCAGCTCTTTTTCAGAGAATCCCTGGCAAAGGGGGGGAAGAAGTGTGAGCAAAACCTGGGGGTGAACTAAGGTCTTGTGGGGCATCATGCAGTGCACCTACAAGCATTTTATTGTGCAGCAGTGGCTGTGCTGGAGCACGCAGGAGATAGTGGGTTTGCCATGTGTGCTAGTGATGTGCACTGTGCTGCTACCTTGTGTTTTCTCCTTCAGGCCTGGCAGCGTGGAGCAGAACACAAAATGCAATGAGTGAAACAAAACGTACTTGAAAACTGTCAAGAGGAAACCTGTTCAGCTTCCCAGCTAAAGCTGTGCGGGTTTTCTTCAGTGGCAGAAGTGATGCTTTTTTTCCCTTTCTGGCTCACGGGAAGTGAGAGGAATTTTTGTTGCACCAGGTGAGCATTTTATTTATTTATTGCCTTTCTTGCATTCCTCCTCTGAGGTTCCCCCCCTTCTGAGATGAGGCAGGCCCTTTTAAGCTAGACATTCTAAAAGCTGGCTGTTGTGAGGCTCCAGCCTCACTGCAGAGCTCATCCAGGTGGAAAGGTGACTGGCTAAGAACAACATGTACTACACGGTGTTAACCTCTTCAGAAGCAGCACTTACAACAGATTGCCTAGCAGGTCCCCAGGAATTAAAATTCAACCTGCCTCGCCACTGTGAAGGGCATTAAGGTTTTGTTTAATTTGGTTTGATTAATGAATCTCTTCCTACCATTCTTTTTCACCCCATCCTTGCTGTGGGATACAGTTGGGAGGGCACAGGGGGCTAGACTGAACCAGCAGTGTTACAACAGGGAGCACAGCACCCACTAAAACAGGGCATACAACTGGAACAGCAGCAGCACATCAAATGCAATGGAGGATGAGCAAGGAGGAGGACTTGGCTTGTAATACCAGGTCATCCACACCAATGGTGCTTTCAGTCCTTCAGAAAAACTGGCTCCTCCCACAAAGGTGCGGACAAAGAGTTTCAGCAGCGGTTTACACAACAAATAACTGCAAACCTGCAAAAACCACAGCTAAGGTTCCTGTTTGATTGAGTCCTGTGGCTGTAGGTTTTGAATGAAGCTTCTCTAGTTATATGGACTTACGACTTTCACATGCCTGAATCTGCAAATCAAAGTTAACCATGAAGAAGGGTTCGATCACTATTATTTAACTGTTGGAAAAGTATATTTCAAATGTTGCTCATTAATTCATCTCTCCTTTGGGAACAATTAGAAGGAAATAAATGTAATGTGTGTCTGGGGGAAACCTGCATGGGGAGGCTGGCCTCAGTGTAAAGCAGAATATAAGCTCCTATGGATCAGCTTGTCTTAACTATGCACTGGAAAATGAGGACATGCCTCCACAAAGGGCATTAAAATCACACTTTTTGTAATCCATTGCCTCTTCATATATTTCCAGGTGCTTGTACTTCTAGTGTTTTCCAGAAGACATATACCTTCTAAGATACCAAGCACCAAAAAAGTCCTTTTTAACTCTGTCCTTCCCCAACATATTGTACATAGTTTCTTTTGCTAGTTCCTCTGGATTCTCCTTATTGATTCATTTTTGGCAACTCTTTACCTCAAGTATTTTAAGGTCTGCATGTTCATATTTAGTCACAACAGCAGCTGCATGATTATTCTCATCTAAAAAATGGGGACTATCCTGGGAGTATCTTCTGTTGGTGTAGCTCAGGCAATCTGGCCATTTTAGTCACCAAATATCTGCACTTCCAACAACGTTCTCTTAGTAGGCTCAGATATTGTTGATATAGATACTTTAGCCTGAATAGGAATGGTAAGCCTTCTTTCCTCTCCTGTGGCAAAATGTGAATCAAATTACCGTGATGCTCAAGCAGGAATATTGCATACTGCAAGTCTAAGGCTGGGCAAAAATTGAGCTGCAATTCCAGAACAGTAGAATGATGTTCATTCCTTTTTCTGTACCTGCTTTGTCTCCTCCAGTGTTTGATAATAACATGAATAAAAGCATACTGGTAAGATTCGCTGGAGAATTGCCTTGTAAAATCGTCATCATGTGGAAATGGCTGCACATGCAAATGTATACTGAGCTACTTTCCATTAAATATACTGAAATGTCAGAATGTTAGAGGAGGGTGAAATTTTCTGGAACCATTCTAGCAGTGGTTATATTTGAAAAGTTTGCAGTTTGCAAAGAAAGCCTTTGTACATATGTTAAAATTTTGTAACTTTGCTGTTCTGTATTTTAGACACTATTCCAGTAGGCGATTGTGTTTAGAAATCATAAATCAATAGAGAAGCTTCATACACTGAATGCTGCAATTGTGCTGGTTTGTATCCTAGCTACTTTATAACTAAACGCTACAATGGTGACTTTAGGAATAAAAACAAATATAACCTTGTAAAGTAAAGGGAATGTAGAAAAGAATATACTGAGAAACTCCAACTTAGCAGAACCAAAGATTAAGCCTGAACCACATACCAAAGGAAGATAAAAGAATACTGTACCCACATAATGGTTGGGATTTGTCCAAAGAACAAGGTAAAAAGAGGACAGAGTGAGGAAGACTCCTTACTTCATCAGGACGACCACCAGACGACCACCAGAGGGGGCCGCACAAGTGCAGGAGAGGCTGATGTCGTAAAGGATTGATGAAGTAATCCCTGATACCTATTGCGAAACTTCTAACGTATAAATTGCGAACGCGATGTGATGGGGTTAGAACCAGATTTGGGTGCGTACCCCTGGTTCTCGGCGCCTTAAAAAAGCACCTCATATAACCATTCCGATGGTTATGTGTTTGTCCTGACGCTAACAAGAACATGCTCAAGGTTTCATTACACATGGTCTGGAGCCATGTAATAGGGCTTGGCCAAAATGGGCTTCTAAGCATTTGGTCTTATTAGAACAGCTAAGTCTCTGTAGTGCCATATATGAAATCTTTGACATAAATTCCATAAATCCTGCTAATCTTTTGTAAGCATTTGTTAACCAGCTAGGGAATGGAGTTAAAGGAAGTGACTCTCCACAGAAAACCTGTAAAACACATGAATAGGAGTCCTACAGATTGACAGGTGAGGAAGCACTGTGTGAAAATGCTGGGTGTTTTGTCCTACAGCCCTTTGGAAAGATGGGAAAAAGTGTTCTATTGCTGTTTGTTGGCACAAAGACAATCTAGAACAGAATAATAAATAAATATCATTGCTTTAATGTGCAAGAAAGGAATAGAATTGTATCTCTACCTTCTTAATGTTAGTTTTTCTTTCAGTGTTTTTTAAAGCCTGCAAAGGCTATTTCTAGTGTAATTTCCATTCAATTGCAATTAGAAATGCTGCAGTGCAGATGATAGACTAAAAGGTGTTAATGATGTATTAATATATTTAATGTCAAAAGTTTAAACTCATGTTTTTTAATGGGAGTTAATAAGATCCTAAATGATTCTAAGTAAAGCATAGCCATTATGGCCATACTGCAGGCAGTATGGTGCTCATACAATCTTGTCTTTCAATATCACTGCCAGCATATGAAGAAGCCACACAGAAAACTCCACACCCCTACCTTTGTTTATCAACAGCAGCCAAACTCTCACATAGCATAATTGCAAAATAAGAATACCTTCTGCCAGACAATTCTGCTTGCACTTCAACAGGAAATCAAACAGGATTCAATATAATTTAGAGGCAACATGTTTTCTAAGCAATTCAGAAAGAAATCCAGTTCCCCTCTTAATGCCAAATTGTTGGACCCAAAGGATTATACAGCTTGGCTGCTGAGCACCTCTTATTAAAACCAAAACCAAACATAGCACAACTGTCATTAGGATTTGAATGTTTGAAACAAGCTGAAGGTAAGAAAACCATATTCAGTCCTTCAGGACCATAGAACAGTTCTGTAGCTGTCAAAACAAGAATTAAGCCTTCCTATAAACGAGCATAAATTGACACAGCAAAAGTCGACTGCTGCCGATGTAAAAAACACATAGTTCAGTCCTTTGGCTGCTGAGTGTATCTACAAAGCATATTCAGGGCTACAACTGGGACACAGGAAAGGTTATCAAAATATCAGCCATCCTAATGTCTGCTTTTGCTCTGGGGCCCCAAAGAAAATCCTGAGTTCACCTCTTGCCCTTCACATTTCCCTGTGCCACAATGTGTGTGCTAGGAATATAAAATCAGCAGTTCTTGCACTCTGTCTTGTTCAAAAAATGGGTTGCTTTGAGAAAAGTAATTTATGCCAAGATACATTAAACAGAACTAACGCTTTTCCAGCTATGTTGCTGCTCTGTTTTCCCAAAGAACATCATTACTAATATAAATAAAAGGTGTGCCGGGTGACCCGCAGCACGATGTCTGTGGGGCATGGCACAGCATGCCCATGGTACATCAGATGTTTGCTAGTGTGGCCAAGTCAGATCTCTCTGACAGAGCTGGATGTGCAGATTCCTTCCCTGGGGTCCCAATACATTCATCCTCAGACTAATATGAAGGCACATACAGCCTCTGATACCTGGACAGACTTTTGCTAAAATGGAGTCAAAGTTTCCCACCAGAGTCAAGAGTCTTTGGATGATGTGTGATATTCTGGCATGCTGAAATCGTACAGGAAACCAGTTATTTTTCTAAGTGCCTGGCTTCTTTTTCTGACCGCAAAGGCCTGGGGATCTTTAAGATGAGTATCAGAAATGTGGATTTTCCCTGCAGGTAATTCAGTGAGATTGATGAGTGTAAAGAGCGAAAACAACAACTTTCATTCGAAAGCTAAAATCAATTTACTTGTGCCTTTTCCACACCCTCTCAGTCGGTACCCTAGCAAAGTTCTTCTGAAACTGGAACCTCTTCCAAAATAGTGAATGGATGTGAACTTTCATCTTTATTTACAGTTCACGCCAAAAATGTAACTCTGTGAGAAAGGCTTCACAGAGATCAAGGTGTCTTTCTCCGCTTCTGGAGCAATGAATGGTCGACCAAGAAAGGATGTGAATGTATTTAGCAACCTCTTAGGACGAACAGATAACATAAGCCACAGACTGTACAAATCCAGCAATCTGATGAATTTATAACATCACTATCTTTTCAAGAACATTTTCTGCAAAGCATAAAAAATGCATTGTGGAATCATTGTTTGCTGAAAACAATGCTAACCTGCCAAAGCACTTATTTGAAAATGTATTTGATATACAAATGAGTGGGTGTTTAAGGCTTTGGAAATAGAATTATTATTATGCATAATGCTATCTTGCAGGAGTAGCTAGCCCATTTGTTTGTGACTTTTAAGGATGATCAAATCAGCCCTGAAGGAGAGCAAAATCCTTCGTGATATTATCTGCACACTGAGGTCCAATGAAAGAACTCCAAAACATTCCTTTCCCAGACCCTTTTACATTTACATTGATATTATAAACCATGTAAGAGAGTCACAGAGTTATTTAAAAGCATACCTGTAAGGGGCATGGTTTTGGAAGCACTGCTTTGTTTTTCTGGTGGATCTTGTTGAATCAATTTTGTTTCCAGTCTATTTGTATTAGCTGCATAGAGCATTCACAGAAATGCAATTGTGTATTGTAATTTCACTTTGATCACAGTCATTTTCTTTCCTGTGTTTCCCAAGCAGTCTTCTAGAAAACAAAGCAGTAATGGTATGCAGCAGTGGATATTGAACTGCTTGCAAACCACTCGGGCAGCTCATAAAAACATTATTAAAAGGCAAATGCCCTTCGTGCTCCTAACTTTTAAACTGTGTAAGCTGAAGTGCTTTAGTACTTCTAACGCATTGTAATATGCTGAGATGTGCTGTTGCAGGAGTCAGTTGCAGACTGACAGCTTGTCTCTGCTGTCAGTCACTCGTTCCATTTGACTCTGACTCTCCCTCCAGTGCAAGAAGACGAGTGTCTGAATGTGGGAAGCTTGATGAGTGACAGGTAGCACATATATTCTTCCTGGAGTTGTCTCTCACCTCCTGCAGAAGGATCCTTTGCAGAGGATGCTGAAGTATCTCCTTGTAGTAGTGAGTCTCTTTCCGAACCACAGAGGCTCTGGAGATGCCCAGTCCTGCAACAGGGCTCTGGCTCACTCATTAATATGAGTCTATTCCAAAACTTTGGGCTATGGGAGAGCTGTGAATGCCACACGGGGAAAGAGAGCTTTCTGTGCCCATGTGCTATGAGTGCTTCGCTCAGTAAAACTATAATGGAGCTATTTTAAATACATCTTTGAAGTTCACTGAGAAAGTAGCATATTGCTTTAGTTCCTGGATCCATTGAACTGCTGTCTTCGCCTCTCCTGAGGTCATCCCTTGCTCAGCAACATCCATGCATGTAATGTTCAGACGTGTGAGTTTACTCCTTTACCTAAAGCATTGGGAGTCCATCTGAGGATGTGTTTTCTCTCAAAACCAGACCCTGTGCAGGGGGCCTGCAGCTTTCCCCAAGTAGAGGAGAGCAGTGGTGCTTGCTGTAGTGTCTAGCAGCTGAACAAGTATTGCCAACCCTCATAGTGTGCTGGGTACTTTTTCCATCACAGCAGTTGCCCTGGGTTCAATGTGTTCTTTTCCTTGTTATGGATTATGATGGCTGCAATGTTTGCTGTAATTCTCTTCATCTTTTGTCTTGCCCATTTCTGCTGTAAACTACAATTAACTTTATACAGTCTAAGGGGTCCAGGTTTTGTAGCCTAAGAAGTCTTTCTGCAAACTGCAGTTATAAAGGATGGACTATCTAAGACCTTCACACAGACAACAGGCACTAATCTAGTGAGCATCAAATTGTCAGCATATTATAGATTTTTTCAGTTGTCCTCAAGATGTTTGTCCCAAATAACAATTTAATGGCATATGATTTCCCCCAAAAGGGAAATTATTTTTCCATTTTGGTGTATTAATGGGATATACATTCCCTTTCATAATGGTTAAATTGTACTGCCTTCTTTTCCTCCTCTCCACCTCCCCCTTCCCCATCCTCCACTCCTAGCTGTAAATGATGATATTTGATAATCTGATAGCTTTGGTCTACATAGGAGAGTGAGTGTTCCTCCCAGAAAAAGCACTTTAAAGTTATTTTCAGTGGTGGAGTTTATGATTCTACTGTACCCGAAAGAAAACAGTACGCAATGAGCTCAAGTCTAATTTTAAGCAAACTAGCTGCTCCATGCTACATGCCTTTAGAGATGTTACGTGCTTACAGTAAGATAGTTTCAGAGTGCAATATGTTTTTTTAATGCCATTGCTGATAGAAAATATGAGGCAGCATACGCTCACATTCCCCCGCCCCAGACACTGAATACACTTTAAAGCTGATTTCCATCAGCTATCCGTCAGATGGCCAACATTGAACCTCTGTTTCACTCACTCTACAACCAAGTCCCTGTTATCCAAGATGCTATATGCCCACACAACACAAAACTGCTGTCTGAACAAGTTGCTGCTGTAGAAGAGACAATAACTGCTTTTGAGAAACACCTGAGGAGTGCAAATGGTGCTGTAATGTGAACAAACGCAGTTGGTTTACTTAACTGCATGGAAGGCAAATTGAGCATTTGGGAGGTACTTGATGAAAACTGTGTTTGTGGTGTTCCAGTTAACTTGCCAAGCTGTAAGTGCCAGCATATTCATGCAGGGAGGCAGTCATTACTTACAGCCAGGTTGCAAAGGCACATGACTCACTATTGATTTGTTTGTGTAAGAAACTTCAGTGTCTGAGAGAGGTAAGGTTCTGCAACATAATATTATGAGAGGACCCTTCAGAGAAACTAGGCTGACATGCAGCTGATGAGGTTGACGCTTATTAATATTAGATTAGATACCTTTGCAAAGCACAGATTTCAGGTGGGTAGATTTATCACTCTGTAGTCTTTTGTGCATTGAAATTTCATGAGAGTTTCTGACTTAGAGCAATGAGATTTGCCGCTAATAACTCTTTGTCACAAAGAAACCTATTTGATGTTTCAGAGGGAGTTTGAGCATCACAATGCTGTAAAAATAAAAACTCATCAGAGAAGATGATCAGAGATAGGAAATGAGTGTGTTTTATGAATGGATCAGTGCTGTAGTATAGTTTTCATGGATTCCATGCAGCCAGTCCTGTGAGGCTTGCTCCAAATGGGCTGTGCCATCTAACAAGCTCAGTATTCAAAATGTGTCAGGCTTGCTGTGTGCCTGCATGTGCTTCTGTCAAGGAAATCCAGGAACCCAACTTTTAATTGTTTCTGAAAATAGAAGATGGAAGAGGTGACATGGTATCCTTCTTGTAGAGAAATGAACAGAAAACTGAAAAGAGCCTCATTTTTCCAGGGTTATGTACAAAGCTGGCCTCAGAAATGGTGGCACCGGATTCCATGCTAGGGCTCACAGAAGCCACTTTTCAGTCCTTTTAGAGGGGATCTGCTCTGACTTCCATGAGCACATGTCCATGGCTTTGCAGTTTTTTGAGTAAAGATTCTAAGAGTGAACATCTCCTTGATTTTAAGATATTCTTGTGTATTTTGTTAAAACAAAGAAGACTGAGTCACCAACGACAGTTTGTGTATTTCAGTTGGCTTACCACATATCACTGGAGAGACAATTTTCTAAGAAGCAGCATGAAATTACTATATTTACCTTAAATGGTTTTTCTGGACTTCATAGTAACATAGCAGCAACTTCTGCAACCCCATAACACATTAGGAAACTAGACTTTATACAATCCCTGCCTCTCTGAGACAGCTCTCCATCCTTCCCACAGTTCCTGTTTTTTTCCATACCTATATGAGCTGGGAATGAAATGAATAGAAATCAGCTTTTCCATTCCGGACTAGAAAACAACCATTCATAGAAACAACACTGTCTTACAATGCAGAGGTGTGTTACTTACCCCTACAGGTAATGTTATACTAAACCACAGCAGATAAAAACCTGCCCTGGCACATTCAGTGGATGGGAACTGATATTTATTTTTAACATTATTTATTAAGTTCATAAATGACTTCATAAAAGTGCTTACACACACACACAAAAAGTACTTTGGGGTTGTTTTTTTCTTCATCATGTTTCTTCAGGTTTCTACAGCTTCAAAGCAAAGTGTTTCCTCCTGCTGAAAACCCCTTATTCCTCACTTCTAGTCTGCAGACTTCTGTCATGTTCAGATAATATTTTGTCTATCATTCTGTTTCTCTAATTTATAATGAAAGTACAAACATCTTGCAAGAATTGCTTCTATTCATTATAAGTGTCCTGGGTTCAGCAGTAGCAGTTAGTTTTTCTCCTTCTACTTCTACCAGCTACTAAGCTGGTGCAGCGCGGTGGTTTTGACTTTCAGCCTGGGAATAATACTGATAAAGCCGATGTTTTCAGTTGCTGGTCCGAATGTTTATCCTGACCAAGGACTTTGTGAGTCTCATGCTCTGCTAGGGAGGAGGAGAAGCTGGGAGGAAGCAGGGACAGGACACCTGACCCTAACTAGCCAAAGAGGTATTCCATACCACAGCACGTCATGCCCAGGATGTAGAACTGAGAGTCCCCAGAAGGGCTGGAACTCTGCGGGGTGGGGGTGAGGTACTGGTTGGTGAGCGGTTGTATTCTCTTCCTTGTTATTTCCCTTATCATTATTATTATTGGTGGTAGCAGTAGTGATTTGTGTTATACCTTAGTTACTAAACTGTTCTTATCTCAACCCACGGAAGTTGTATTCTTTCGATTCTCCTCCCCGTCCCTCCAAAAGTGGAGGGAAGAAAGGTGGGGGGGGAAGTGGACTGCGTGGTTCTAATTTATGGCCTGGGCTTAAACCACGACAATAAGTAACCTCTTAGTCTAAAAAATCAGTGTCATCAACCAGTCACCTCTGCTTTTCAGTGCTATTATCTCTGTTCCTTGAGAAGAAGTAGAACGTCTGACTTGGAAGGGAAATGTCTGGAGGATTGTCCAGATTTAATTTCCATCCTATTTTGACTGTTCATGTTCTTGGGAAGCAAGTCTTCACCCTTCTCTCACTCTTCCTACTGTCTACCTAACTTAACAGCAGTGGAAGAATACATGATTTATGTGCAAGTTTCTTTTGGATTTTGGATTTCAAAGTTTGGACTATGGAGTTTAGTTACTTCAGTTTAACACTGACAAAGCTTGATTCTGTGTACATGTGTATTAAACGTGTGCAAAACCAGAATGAGCTGCTAAAATGCATTCATATCCCCATTGCATCCCTCATTAATTTCAGGTTGTTTTTCCTGCTAATGCAGCGGGGCATGGCAGTCATCTGCCCTGCAAAGGCTCTCCTTTAAGGTTAATCATGCAGCTGTAGTGTTACTGCTCAAGTTTGGAGTCACATTTGTCACTTCAGCTACACTTTTTTACTCCAGACCCCACTTGAATAAATTGTCTTTTGGGCAGAGCCCAGAGAAGTCTGGACAAATTCCAGATGGGTGCTTAGAAGCAGTGTTGAGCACAAAAGAAAGAATCATGCGTTTTCCATCAGGTAACATGTTGATCTGCCTTACTGCACTTAACAACAAACAATAAACTGAGAACTATCTTCTCTGTGTTTGCAGATGGGTTTGAGTCAGCGAATTCTGAGGCCTGATAGAAACAGTGGAAGATTAAGTTCTTAGTTGTCAAAAACTAATGGTAATTCTGACATTTCTGGTGACATATGAACACTGGCGGGATTTATATAGTCAAATTTGGGAATCTAAATTAGGAATTGAATCCTTCTGCACAAGAAACTTAAAAGCAGCTCAGAGTATTTTCCTCTATTGGCTATAAATGGAGCACAGGGAGATTGACTTCATATTTCACATACCTACAGTGAGGCTCCTAAAATAGATGTTATGAATAATCTCCTAAAATGAATACCAGCGTGCAAGAATGCAATCACAAAACTTAATCCAGTTATCTCTATGACAGTTATGTCCTGTTCTGCTTCCCAGGACTGATGTTGCACCATATGCTTCCTTCAGATCTACTTCTGTACACATGTCAAGAAGCTAGCAGAGCATTTTCCCTCCACCCTCCCTGCAAATAATGATGCTGTATAAAGCAAAAGGTGTGGTGCCCTAAATAAGTGACATCTTCAGGTGAAGAAGGTCCCTTTTGCTCAAAGACCTGCAAACATAGGTTGTCACCAAAGTACTCAACCACTTAGCTATAAGAAAAAAGAGTTGTCTGAATCTATTTCCCTAATTCCCATTTCACTAGGCTAACTTGAAAAGTTACTAAGATTAGAATTTCATTGTTCTTTTTGCTGTTTCTTCCAAAACCCACTTGGCCACTCTAGCATACAAGCCCAGACTATGTTGCATTTCAGTCTTAACATCACATAAAAGTGCTGCAGTTGGCCAGGCAAACTTTTATAATCTCCACGCAGCCCTACTGGTATTAGCAGAGCTGTGATGGAGCAGTAATTTAGCTGCACCGTGCAGGTCCCTGTGCAGGGTAAGAGAAATTACTTTGAAGGTGAAAGGTGGGAAAAGGGCTACCAGCAAAAACTGGCTGAAAGGAAATGCTTTCATTTTAGTCACACAGATGTCTAGTCAGGGAAAGCATTTGTATGCAAAGATCTGAAATAATGACAGCTCCTTTTAAAATAATAGAAGAGTAAATGTGGATCTCCTATGTGGAAAGCTGTAGGTGGATAAGTGGAATCACGTTTAGGCTGTGTGTGTCTGATGAAATGAGAGGATGGTGCCTTTAGATATAGATAGGGCATCTAAGGTCCATTCATCATAGTTTAATCCTTTCAGAAATGACTTATTACCCAGGAAAAGCAAACAGTGACTGATTCCATCTTAGTTCGAAAAACTATGATTTACGGTGAATTTTGGTAGAGAGGATAGTCACAAGATGTTCTGATAATGTTATTATTTCTATTGTGAGTGACCAGGGGCCCAAGCCTTAGGGATGGCAATAAAAAGCAGTCCTGGGTAACTTAGGAACAGAAATCTGGTACTTGCTTGTAATCTTAAACACACATGTACACTGCAAAGGAATAATTGTTTTGCACTATATTGAATATATAGAGGCGTACTTTAGCTAGTTTTCCTCTGCTTTAAAAGCAGGAGTATTTGTGGTCTAAGGTCTGTTAAGTCCCTGAATGTTATATCAGGAAAGACTCAATTTCTTTGTACAGGAATCTATCCCTCTACTTGAAAATATATTATGGCTTCACAAAGTGAAAATTAAAAAGGATTTCTCTGTCTTGAGAGTGTTATAGAGACTGAGATGCAGATGAAATGAGGACATCTCTGCTGATAGATTTTCAGGGTCCCAGGTGGTTCTGTGTAATGTGAAAAAAACCACATTACCATATCCTCCACTGAAATTGGTACTGGAGCTACTGGCGAGATGGGAGAGTGTTTCTGCTGTTTTGCAATTGCAGAGGGGATACAGTTTATATCACTAGGCACTCTGAAAATCCCACTCTGAGCATCTATGAATGATGAACACAGTGTCCCCTTCCAGAACAATTAAGTACAGTACATAGAAGCTATTCATGAAGGAAAGAAAAGGGATTTTTCTCAGGAGTTCTCCTTCCCCATGTGGACCTCAGGTCTATACTCAGAGCTGTGCTGCAGAGCTATTTTTGCTATCTGTAAGGGGTCTGAAGAGCACTGCTCAGAGACAACAGGCTCAGAAACGCTGGTTTAAGGATGTCTGTGTAGTGGGTTGTGATTGCGTTAATTACAAACTATGAATCACAGACATCTTGTTCCTGCATTTGTAAGATTAAAGTAGACTTATATACATAACAGTCATTACAGGGTTTTTAAGTGGATGACCATTCTTGCTTCCAGTAGCAAATTTGGAGAGCTCATTATCTTTATATTTCCACTAATGGGAGGGACATTGCATTCTACTGTTATAGATAGATACAACATTTAAGCTTATTTTGGTTTTGTGCCAGTGCTACTGTTCCCTACTGCAGTGAGTTACAAAGGATAGTCACAGCAACCATGAATATGGTGCCCAGACCTGGACTTCCCAGTGAGCCCTTTAGAAGGTACCTAAAAATATGTGAGCATTAGGCAAAACATAAAGTACACAAGCTTGGGTCCAGTCTGGTTAAAAACACCTTGAATTTCTTTTGGAATTGGAAACTAAAGCAGAAGTAGTTGTCAGAAAACTTGTAGCTCATTCATAGAGTCATAGAATAGTTAGGGTTGGAAAGGACCTTAAGGTCATCAAGTTCCAACCCCCCTGCCATGGGCAGGGACACCTCACACTAAATCATGGCACCCAAGGCTCTGTCCAACCTGGCCTTGAACACTGCCAGGGATGGAGCATTCACAACCTCCCTGGGCAACCCATTCCAGTGCCTCACCACCCTCTCAGTAAAAAATTTCTTCCTTATATCCAATCTAAACTTCCCCTGTTTAAGTTTGAACCCGTTACCCCTTGTCCTGTCACTACAGTCCCTGATGAAGAGTCCCTCCCCAGCATCCTTGTAGGCCCCCTTCACATACTGGAAGGCTGCTATGAGGTCTCCACACAGCTTCTCTTCTCCAGGCTGAACAGCCCCAACTTTCTCAGCCTGTCTCCATACGGGAGGTGCTCCAGTCCCCTGATCATCCTCTTGGCCCTCCTCTGGACTTGTTCCAACAGTTCCATGTCCTTTTTATGTTGAGGACACCAGAACTGCACACAATACTCCAAGTGAGGTCTCACGAGAGCAGAGTAGAGGGGCAGGATCACCTCCTTTGACCTGCTGGTCACGCTCCTTTTGATGCAGCCCAGGATACGGTTGGCTTTCTGGGGTGCGAGCGCACACTGAAGCCGGCTCATGTTCATTTTCTCATCGACCAACACCCCCAAGTCCTTCTCTGCAGGGCTGCTCTGAATCTCTTGTCTGCCCAATCTGTAGCCGTGCCTGGGATTGCTCCGACCCAGGTGTAGGACCTTGCACTTGTCATGGTTAAACTTCATCAGGTTGGCATCAGCCCACCTCACAAGCGTGTCGAGGTCCCTCTGGATGGCATCCCTTCCCTCTGGCGTATCAACCGAACCACACAGCTTGGTGTCATCGGCAAACTTGCTGAGGGCACACTCAATCCCACTGTCCATGTCACCAACAAAGATGTTGAACAAGAGCGGTCCCAACACCGATCCCTGAGGGACACCACTCGTTACCGGTTTCCAGCCGGGCATCAAGACATTGACCACAACTCTACTCTACTTTTGGTGTATTCCACCTCCACAAGAGCTCTCTGATTGGGCAGTAACCAGCCTGCTTTTTGAGGTAGCATATGTTAGATTAAAACACACTGGCTACTGCATTAGGATGAGCTCCATTGCATCCTAGCACACTTCCTTGACTCCAATTCTGTGCATACATAGAAGGCAACGTCAATCCAACTGCCTTAAACCACAGGATTATTGCCAGCCCTTGAAGGCCACCTTTTTTCCTTAGAACTCCAGCGTTGTGGAAGCATAACTTTACCTTTTCAAGGAGAGTTCATTTTGCACCAAAACCAGTTTCTTTTACATTAAAACTCACAGGGAAATTGTGCAACTCGACTGAATGTTTGTGCCAGTCCCAGATTCACTGTTCCTACACTACTAGATTGGATTGGAGCAATGTATTTTTAAGATGCCAAGTTATCTGTGTGAGACCTTAAGTTCATGATTTCACCTCTAAACCATCAACTGTACTTTGTTTTCCATGACCATCTTCCTTTGGCTGTGTGACCAAACACTGTGAAATAGAGGTCCTGATACCCCAAAGAGACTGTCCCCTTTACACAATGCTTTTTTCTGTCACTCAGTTTTCATGCTAATGCTCACTCTTGGTTTCTTTGCCTAACTCCTGAGGTTATTCCACTCTTTACCACATCTACCTCAGGCTTGGTTTTGGAGAAAATGCATTGTAAGAGGGATGCATGTATTGGATATTTTCTGTTTTCCTCAGGAAAGACTGAGTCTTGTGTTGACTAACCATTTATGCAGACAAGAATGACTATATAGAGACATACAGAAATACTCCTGGCTCTTCACGTAAGAAACCTGACCTGAGAGTATAGTAAATCATGATTCATAATATCAGACTGGAATTGTATAACGTCAGTGTCCAAGTTACTCATTAAGATCTAGGGTAGTATGAATCATCTTCAAATCTGAGCTGAAGTTCAAAGAAGAATTTGAGGTTTTGCTAAGGAGGTATTGAATCGCCAGACATGGCAATGGATATCCAATCTGGTTTGCCACGTGATACCACAGAATATTGCAGGCAGCAACCACATATATCTTATCCTGCACCATGTCTCCTTTTTTGGCGGATACACTAATACATACCTAACTTAAAATAAGTCCCATATTGTTTTCCAGCTACTGAATTAGTCTTTTTTGCAGGATATGTATGGAAAATGATTGTTTCTTCTTCAGGCAACTAATATAGCCATGCAATGGATTTTGTTATTCACTCCCAGTCCAGACAACTCGACAGAGTTTCATAGGATGTACTGAATAAGTAATGTTAATGTTGTCATGTTTACTCCTGGAGACTATTTTTGCTCTTGGTAAATTGATTCTCATTTGTTCTGTGAATGCAAAATGAACAGTTGCATTAAATGCTTAGGTTTCTCTAGCTTGCAGAGGAAAGGTGGACATAATCTATTTATTTCCTTAGTTCTCAAGTTGTGTACTCAGGTGATTTGCAGAGTTGTTGGAATTCTAGCTGGTGCTCAGGAATCAGGCTTCTTCCAGAACTGGGGGTTTTAAATGCCACTGGGGACTCAGGCAAATGTCAGTGTCAGTGACACCCTTCCTAATTCTAACTTATGCTTTTCAGTAGTGATGGGAACATGTAGTGTAGAATGAGGATGATGCATTAGCAGACACTTTTCCCTTACAATACGTTATTTCATTAATTACACTCTCAAGTGGTTCTATGACATAATGAATGCAGATATCCGTCTCTCAATTTTATCAATGAACTCTGCAGTACAATTGTAACTTCCTCTAAGTCTTCTTTTCTGCAGGTACGATACTGATGTTTCCCACATCTCCTCAGACTTCTCCCACACATGAGCAGAAAATAAAGGCATGGAAAGGGGAGAAAGCCACGGATTTCTGTGAATTGTTGAAATAAACTCTATTTTAGTTCAGCATTCTGCATTAGGTTTCTGTGTCTTGGGTGGGCAATTATGTAAATCAGATGGCAGGTTCCAGCCAAGACCCAGCTGGCAAGGCATGAGTTTTCCAGTATAAGTGGGAAATCTATGGGCTCTTTGGCTGCCAGCAGTCCACCTCCATTAAGGTGACTTGCTGAGTTAGCTGCTAATTGGCGCTACGCGATTAACTTCCAATGCTCATAATCTCTGTAATGTCTAAGGTACTTGTAAAACTGATGAATTCGTATGTATGATTTCTCTGGTATGCAGGAATATTACAAGTTCCATTTTCCAGATGAAAAGCTGTAACAGATACACTTATCAGTTAATTTTGGTAATGGTGTTACTATATTAAGCTTTTGTACATATCAGGGAGTAACAAGTCATCTTCATTCCTTCAAGTCACAGAGGCAAGGACAAAAAGCATTGAAGGACAGGCACAGCCCATTAAAGCGGTCAGTGCCATAATGGTTTTGGTGTAAGGGTAAAAACAAGGGGAGGAGGAGGAGGAGAAGAAGAAAGGAAGGAAAACTTCTAACGTGTTTGTCCGTGTTTAGCTGTTGTAGAGTTTGATGCACCTATTTAGTACCATTTAATTAGTAGATTACTTGGCAGACTGCCTTCAGTCATATGAACTAAAGCCATCCCTGAAGTCAATGGCTGAGAGCGGTTGGTTTTAGCCCTACAATCATGCTCTCTCTGGGCAGAAACAGCACAGAAAATAAACATCCTTTGTGTTTAGCAGGGCCCAATTCCACCTGTTTGCTCACATAACCCACTTGTGGCAAGCATATTGGCTTTTTACTAAACACTAAGCAAAATAAGTGTAAAATTGCTTAAAGCCCAAAGCTTCCTATCATCCAGCTGTCAGTAGCAGCTGAAGAATATGGTAGTGATATAAAAAGGAACTTTTAAAAATACCTCCTTGTCTCTTTAATGTCATTCTCAAATCATCCCTTAAGGTTTGGTATTTATATCACCGTATAGACTGTAGCTAAATACTTTTATAAGTCATCTTTTGTTTTTTTCTATTTATATGTAAGCTACCATCTTTTTTCGTTCTCTCTTCATTACAGCCACAGCAATACCTAAGTGAACATACATTTCCAACTAAGTCTGTCAGCCTATGGTTTAAAATTCAGCATGCAGTAAAGTGCCTACATGTATTTCTACACCTCACAATGGACAAAATCTAACAGTGGTCTTAAGGTTCTGATTTCTGTGTTGAAATAGGAGAAAGTCACGGAGCTAATGGTCATGATATTTCCAGCTCCAACTTTCCAGATTTTATTGTTGGGGAAAAAAACATCAGTAAACTATGCATGTTTGGTCATTAAAAGGAACTTAAATACATTCCTCTGTCAGCAGCAGTTGAAGTTGGATGAAGAATAATGAGAAGTAAAATACTTTTTAGCAGAGATTTTTAATATATTTCTTGATCGGTTTTTGAATTGCTCAAATTCATTTGACCATTCAAAATTCATCAATGAATTGGTCAAATAACAGTTTGAATGGACTGTTTAACCAATGAATTACATTCCTTGTCCAATGCTTCTCAAGTAGTATTTGAGTATAGCTCTTGTTTGCTGCTTTTACTCTTGAAAAGTAGAGTTAAGATGGCATTTATTTGGTAGATCATCTGAGTAAAGTGATCTAAATGGATATAAGTATGTGAGAAAACCATCTTTTCTGAAAATAACTGTATTTTGCTTGAAGCTTTCCAGTGTAATACTGCACCTGAGAACTCACCCATCTGTCAGACCCCACTCTTTGATCTCCAAAAGGCAAAGATCTTGAAGACACTAAGATTCTCAAGTTAGGTGAAATGACATCAGGTAGGGAAGATGTGAGAGGTTTCCTGCCAGGAGAGATAGCTATGCCATGAGCATAACTTGGGCTAAACTCAAAAGAAATCTATTTGGGAAAAGATGTTTAGAAATACCCTCCTCACAAGGTAATCTTCAGAGCTTCCAGTTTCTGAGAAACTAAATTGCCTCAGAGATCGAAATCTGTAAGAAACTGAATTTTAGTTTCAGTCTTCACAGATAAGCTTGTTTTTAAGAAAAACATTTTTACAATAAAGAAAAATGCCCAAAAGCAAACTGAACACAAGGCAAATATGGAAATATTCCTCTTTGTTAACTTAGCTGATGCTGAGTGATTAGTATTATTGTTCAACTCAGCTGTTAACTCTTAGCTGATTTCCTAGTGCTTAATAGTCAGATAATTTCAGAGATTTATGCATGAGCTGAGAGTTAGACATAAATGTGGTACTGACACAGGCATTGTATAGGCATATATTTAACATGAAATATTCTGAATTCAGGCTTCAGCAACATCTTTAAGCATACTGAAGTTGAAGGGGTTACTCACATTCCTACAGACCCCTGCAGCCTCGAGCACCAAGTTGAATTATGGTGTAGTAAGAGATCAGTGCGATTCTTATCTCTGCATTTGCCGAGTGGGTTGAACCACTCCATTCTGGCAGTGTTGAAAGGAGCCTCAATCAGTTAGCTACATCTCTACTGCATCTGGCTTGGCAACCAGTCAAGGAGAACAACAGTGCTCATTTCCTATTCATGTATTATGCACAATTTGATTTGAATACCTTGTTTATTCTAACATGAAGGCTGTATTTTCATTTCATTTTGGTACTACATTAGTGGGAAGACCTGAGAACTCGGGACACTACTCAAATATTAAGCTGCAGATCAATAGACAAAAACTTTTTTAATGGCTTTGAAATGCCTGCATTGATAAAGCTATATCCATTATTCTTCCCTATGCTACTGGGGCAGAAATAATAAATATTTTAAGAATCTCAAAATAGATAGAAGTAGTAATATTGACTAAGCAGAAACTGTTTGCCAGGAGATTAGGCTTTAGTTGGTAGGATTTAAACATGCTTGGCATGTCAAAGCAATGTGACAAGCCAGTGTTTTCATAATATTCTACATCTACCTCATAACTTGTTGTGAAAAGATGATGCCTGTTGCCAGCTTGCTTTGTTCTTATTAATATTTTTTGAAGATAAGAAAGTGAAATGGCTCCATTTCAGGAATGAAGTAATTTCTTTGTGCCAAAATACTGACAGGAGCTCTTGGTGCAGGAAGATGGATTGAAGTTCTGACTCCTGCATCGCAAAAGAAGTCAACATTATTTGAGAGAAGCTTTGCTGTTCAAGCTGGTTTTACCTCTTTTAACGTCGCAGATGTGAATGTCAAGTGAATTTTTTATGCATATTTCCATAACATGAAATGGAGAAGACTGTTGATCTCAGGCACTTTGAAGCTCTGATTTTAAAAGTCAGGAATAATTTTAGGGATGGGAAGGTCAGAAGAATCAGTGAGTGGAACATGGACCTCATTCAATATTGTAATGTCAGCTGCATACATTATTTGCTGTCCACTTCTAATGGGGAATTATTTGCCTTGTTGTCTTTGCCACTGATTATTCCAGCTCCCTCAAAACTGCACTTGCAATGCCTTTCCCTCCCTTCATGTAGACGGTATTTGAAACCTTAGTGAATAGCTCTCTATCCACCTCCATTCTTATCCAAAAAGCAGCCTTTCCTATGGGTCCAAAATGTCAAAACTCCCACCCAGGGCTTACCCAGCACAGCAATAGGAGTAGCCTCATCCCAGCACACCTCATGTGGACCAGTCTTCTCTTAAGCTGTACTGTTATGGACACATCTGTCTGCTCTTGTTTTATTTCCTTGACCTGAACATCCATGTCCTTATGCCGGCTCTTTCTCTGCTACAGCAAATACACTTGTTTTCTTACTAGGACAAGATCCTTTGCTGTTTAGTTGAGCTCTTCCTATTAGGACCCATCTTCTATTACCGTGATGGTTTATGTATTACTTGTGTCCTCGCTCTGGCAGCAAGCCCAGCACTTGTGTCCTCTGTGCCAGACAGACACACGGGGTCATTTTCCACCATTCTCTCTTCCAAAGCCTTTCTTATGATAGTTGCCCGCAATATTCTGCTTGCTGATGATGATAGGTAGAAAGTGGACGGTGTCCATCAGTGGCTTCAGTTGTTCTTCTGCTCTTTGCCTGTACTACTGCTTTGTTGCCTACCTTTTATCGTCCTCTGTATCCCAATCTGGGATTGGGAGCTCTTTGAGCAGGGACTGGCTATTTTCAAACTCCTGTGAACACTGTAATGCTTGATCTGATTGGTGCTTCCAAACTGTGCTGTGAGGCTCTACCAACACACTTTACATGATGGACAATATTGCTGGTACACGAAAGGAGTGACATGATAGTCACAATCAAGATAAGAAGTGAATTGCAAGTGACTCACAGACAAATAGGAAAACCAGCTGCCAGCACTTCAGAAGTGTCACTGCAAACCTTCACCTCCTCACTTTGCAACAATTCTTACATCGCCTGTAGTTATGAGACAGTCCCTTTCCATCACTTGCACAACTTGTTCTAACTGTTTCAGCTGAGAATAGTGTTTCAAACAGGACAAGCTCCTGAGCAGATATGGTTGAGACCATGAACAGGAGTTCATTTACTTGCAAAGTATGCATGTTGACAATTGGGTATGTACTCATAGAGTCATAGAATCATAGAAGAGTTAGGGTTGGAAAGGACCTTAAGATCATCCAGTTCCAACCCCCCTGCCATGGGTAGGGACACCTCACACTAAATCATGGCACCCAAGGCTCTGTCCAACCTGGCCTTGAACACTGCCAGGGATGGAGCATTCACAACCTCCCTGGGCAACCCATTCCAGTGCCTCACCACCCTCTCAGTAAAAAATTTCTTCCTTATATCCAATCTAAACTTCCCCTGTTTAAGTTTGAACCCGTTACCCCTTGTCCTGTCACTACAGTCCCTGATGAAGAGTCCCTCCCCAGCATCCTTGTAGGCCCCCTTCACATACTGGAAGGCTGCTATGAGGTCTCCACGCAGCCTTCTCTTCTCCAGGCTGAACAGCCCCAACTTTCTCAGCCTGTCTTCATACGAGAGGTGCTCCAGTCCCCTGATCATCCTCGTGGCCCTCCTCTGGACTTGTTCCAACAGTTCCATGTCCTTTTTATGTTGAGGACACCAGAACTGCACACAATACTCCAAGTGAGGTCTCACAAGAGCAGAGTAGAGGGGCAGGATCACCTCCTTCGACCTGCTGGTCATGCTCCTTTTGATGCAGCCCAGGCTCGATGTCCGGCTGGAGACCAGTAATGAGTGGTGTCCCTCAGGGATCGGTGTTGGGACTGGTCTTGTTCAACATCTTTGTTGGTGACATGGACAGTGGGATTGAGTGCGCCCTCAGCAAGTTTGCCGATGACACCAAGCTGTGTGGTTCGGTTGATACGCTGGAGGGAAGGGATGCCATCCAGAGGGACCTCGACACGCTTGTGAGGTGGGCTGATGCCAACCTGATGAAGTTTAACCATGACAAGTGCAAGGTCCTACACCTGGGTCGGAGCAATCCCAGGCACAGCTACAGGTTGGGCAGAGAAGAGATTCAGAGCAGCCCTGCAGAGAAGGACTTGGGGATGTTGGTCGATGAAAAAATGAACATGAGCCAGCTTCAGTGTGCGCTCACAGCCCAGAAAGCCAACTGTCCTTTGTTTTCCAGTTTAAACAGATAGATACACAACAGACATCAAAGAAGTATGGGAAATCACTTATTAAATAGTGGAAAAGTGCCGTAATTCCTACCATAGCTCAGCAAAAAGAGGAAAAAAAAGTCAACAGAATGCATATGAATATATCTTACATACACAAAAAGTACAACTCAGCTCTCTTGTAAGCCGGGATTAGTAGCAGGACGCCATTACAGAAACAGCACATACTTTCCCTTGGGAAACTTAAATGCCCACAGATTTAGCCCATTCAAGGCCACAGAGAAACAATGTGCTGCTTATGCTCTTTTTTCCTGTCCTAGTTGCTGAGAGTGACGTTCTACAAACCAGGTTTCTGTACATTTTTACATTTCATTTAAAAACTACAAAGTTCTTGGACCAGCATCCTTTCTCTTTTCAGAAAAAAAGCTAAATACATTCCTTTCCACCTTTACATTTTGTTATATTTCCCTAACTTGGTTAAACCAGACATGATGAAGTAATTTTCACTTGCCAATGCAAGAGCATAATTGATGGAGCAATAAATACCCTTATGAAGTACTTTAGAAAGTGGTTTAGTAGAAAAACACAAGAGATTAACCTTAAACTAGTTTAATTTAAACAGTTCCATGACAACATCTGGGGAAATGTGGATGAATGTTCAGACTGCAAGATAAGATCCAGTGAAATCAATGAGTTGCAGCTGCTGCATCTGATGCAGACCCTACTACATCCAGCAACATCTTTTCAGATAGGAGGCAGACTGAGCCCTGAGGTAAGCAGCCATCCATCTGTCTTAGGGCAAAGTGCAACTGGACATTAGGTGGCAACTGAATTCTTCACCACTCAACTTGCATTTTCTTATTTGTCATTTTAATAGTGATCCCTCCCATACACTACCTGTGATTGCCAACTGTGTAACAAAGAAGGTCATACGAGATTTCCTCTTCCTCCTCCAGGTAGAGAAGAGCACAATGGCATTCCCAGCAATAGTGACAATAAAGAGAATCCAAAGAGTCACCAGCTGCTCTGTCTGCATTGAAGAGAAGGGAAAGAAAAGTGTATCAGTAGGTGACTTGGGTTAAGCCAGTCAGTTATCCTAGGACAAATGTGATGAGAATGGAAAAGAGGAGTGAAATGTGAGTTTTGCCCATAGATTTCAGTTATTTAGTTTAAAAGATATCCTTGTTCTTTCAGCAAATACTTAACATGCTTCACTGCTGGTGATATTCATTCCACTTTGATTGCAGTGGCTATATATTACTTCTATATTCACAAACCCACTAGCAGTGTCTGTGCTCGGCACATAACACTAAAGTGAGAGGCAGCCCTGTTTTCTCGTGGTGCTCCAGCAAGCTGTGAAATAACCAGCTTCCTCACTCTGTAAGGAGTATTGATAGGTGGGCTCCTTTGGAGAAATGAGGGAAATAAATACTTCTTTCCTTCCCAGCTCCAGTGAGTCCGGGTCATTCATGAGCCCTATGAAACTCAGACATTCACTCCATGATCTAGATATGCACCAAGAAAGCATGACCCACTGTAAGGAAAAGTAAAATTGTGTAGAGAGTGATACGTGATGACAAAACGTCCCCTAGTGGTACTGCCTACAATGAAAATAAAGGATTTAGAAAAGCTATTCGTGCTCTCAAAGCATCAGGATCCTTAGGCTGCAAGAACAAGTGTGTATGTATCTGCATTTGCTTGTGTTGTGAACACACGCCAAATCTTCTCCCTTCTTTTGGCCTACCAAAACCCTTGATAGATGCAGGATAATCACTTTCCAGTGGCCACTCTGCAGGTTTCCCCCTCCATGCTAGTGTGAAGTTTATGTTTTCTCCATAGCAACCAGCCAGCTCTGAGCCTGATGAACATAGGGTCTGCCTGGAGAAAATGTTCTTCATTTCTGTAAAATTCTCACTTATAAAACCCTGTCCCGTGTAAAGCTGTATCATGGAACGTGATTCTACTGCTCTTCAGTGAAGAGAAGTAGAGAAGTGTGGATTTTTCACAGTAACAGGCTTGAAGGACGTAAAGCAAAAAAACTCCGGAGGAAATAAAAATCCTAATGTATCCAGCAGCAATAATATACTCATTATTACTAGAGTTGAAGAGAGAAAAAATGCTTATCTGTCTCAGCAGAACTGATAGTTACTAAAGTTAAAACTCAATTTCCATAAGGGACCCCTCTCCCAGAGCCAGCTACTCCTGAGCAGACCCCTGCACTAATGAAATATAGCAAAGCCTTCACACTCTATTCTGCCTTCTTGTGGCTTTCCAATACTTCAGATGTATCGGTTGCCTGGACTCACATCCTAGAAACTTGGATGAGTTTTGGATTATGTCAATGCAGTTGTTTGGGATCTTCCAGTTTCTGACACCAAACCCATAGTGTGGGAGCTAGTGAAAAATGGAGAAGATGGGCAAGGGCTGCAGTTAAAGAGGGATCTCCACTGCTGGCCTTACAGAAATGACCCCAGGGCATCTTTATGAGGCTGTTGGTGAGACCCATGCCTATCTGATTGGGCTGATGATGGAGCAGAAAGAGGGGAGAGCACTCATTAAAAGCATTTGGCAGCTACTAACCCATGACTTTCTCATAGGTGAACATAAAACAGGGCTCCTGCGGCCCTCAAAGAGACAATGGCTCAGCTCTGAGTGCAGGAAGGGAAGGTGAAATGGAGGGAAAGGAGGAAGACCAAGGAACTTCTTGCTCTGTCATGGACTCTAGTGCCTTCTCAGCTCTTAGCAGCATCCTGGCCAGCAGCTGTGTTTCCTTCTGTGCTGGAGAGCCACTTGTGGGAACCAGCCTCAGCTTTGTTCCAAGTAGGTAGCCACACTACCCTGTGGGTTATGTGGGCATGCAGATAAGGTGAAACCTGGTGTATGAGCAATTTGAGGCTGCAAGACCAGAGATTAGTTTAAGCATGCAATGAAGTCTGTGTTTAGATCGTTTCACTTTTCCCAGCACGACAACTTTTGTCAGCATAATCTGCTGTTTGGGTCATGTCACCTAACTGCAAATCTTTAAAGAAAGAAAACTGCTCCAAGTTGTCATCCTGTAGTCTAGATAATAGCAGTGTCTCAGAGATGAGTCACCATTCGTCTCACCTACCTTGGGATGGCCTGTCTCAACTGACTATAAAGCGACCTAGATAAGACAACTTGTGTGGGCTGGATACTTAGCCTTCAGACAAAAAAAAGCCAAACCTCCGCCTTTTCTGGGTGTCTGCAAATCTCTTGAGTTTCTTGGAAACAATTTCCCTATCAAATATGTGGCAGAGACACGTGGAGCTATTATTATGGAGATGTTCGCTTTGTACAGGAGTTGAAAGGAAGTGTCTTTTTGGAAAGCAATTAAAAAACATATGATTTCATATCACTTTTGTCCTTGAAATCAGTGGCCTTTCCTCAGGGTTCTGTTTGTCTTTTCCATTTTGGAAAAAATCTTTAACACATGAAGACAACTGAGGAGCAGAACTTGCCCTCATTGTCTCTGGTGTAAAATCAGGAGAGTATATTCTTGAAAGAAACTCTGTATTCCTGTATTATACTGATACGGGTACAAACAGAATAAGGATCTGACACTCAAAACTTCTCATGATCCCTGCAGAAAAAATAGCTTTGGAGAAACAAAGACTGTGTTAGAGCGGTGTTTCCCTGACATAAGGGCACAGCATATATGGCCAGTTTAAATCCCCTCCTGCCAAGTTACAAAGCAGTGCTCTACAGTTAAGCAATTTTAGGTTAAGCCTCTATAGAAATATGCAATTAAATCAGATTACAAAGGTAACTGAAAAGATGCAAAAGCTGAATATAGGAGAGGTAAGTTTTAAAGGCCATAGATAAAAGAACAAAGCCAAAGTTTTTATTAATCTATTTGTGATCGTTGCCATCCAGAGAGAAAAGAAAAAAGAGCTCATTCTTGGGGCTTAAGGAGTTATAATAAGAGGCCACTTAAATCATTGCAGCCTCTCTCAGTCAGTGTTAGCTTGCAGAATGAAAACTTCTGTAGCTATTAAAGGGATACCTACTGTGTTAAAGGCCTTCACAGAGGCTACGATTAGAATTCAAAATTATCTTGATGAACTGGAAGCATGCACTGAAAAAAACCCCAAGGTACTGTTCAACAAAGGACAAGTGCAGGACTCTACAGAGCAGTGGGTGTAATCATACAGAGTTGGACGAGTCTTCCAAACATGCCCCCTGCATGCAGCACACATAGTGCCCCACAAGTGGAACATGATTTAATAATGTCACCCTACCATGGGAGTGACAACCACCCTCATGAGTTAGATTAACAACTGTCTCATGTGCCTCTGCTCTAATCCTTCCACTGTACTCAGCTGCTCTACTACACCCACTCCTGGGCTCAGTGCTTCAAGAGACACAGAGCAATGAGTTGACAGCAGTCTAGAGGATATATCCAGGAGACTGAATTAACTGACTGAATTAAGCTGCTTAATCTAACAAAAAGCAGACTGCAGGTAAATATGAACTTGAAGACACAAAAAGATTGGTGTAAAAAAAAGAATAGTCTCTTTTTCAGATCCACTGCAGACTGGCCAAAAATCAGTGAACCAAAACCACAGCACAGAATTCTGGTTGATCATCTTAAGTTATACCATATATATATACAGATTGAGTCAGAGAAAACTCCATCTGTGAAAGTCTTAAAAATAGTTACTAGATTAGACAGATAGCTGACTGATCCTTGAACTTCACTTCAGCTGCATGTTCTATAGTTTTCTTTTATTCAGCATCTCAAGGTTGCTTAGCCATAGAGGTGTTTCATTTCATGTCTTGTTTGTCCATCAAGCAAAAATCCTTTTAGTAACAATCCTCAGCAAGGTGATTTACGAAAAACCCCATTGTTTAGTAACATTGCACAGACATCTGAGGCATTTTGGATAAAAAGCAAACTAATAACATCTCCCAAACCCCTGCGTAGAATCTTTGGGCAAGGGCTGCTTTTGCAATGGGCATTGCTAACTACATTATATGAGAATGCCATGAGATAGATTAGTCTCATACAGCAGCTCTTTTAGAATAGAAAAATTAAAGATGCTGGTGACTTAATTAAGGTTATAGAACAAATCAAAGTCCAAAGGATTTCTTTGGCTTCACTACAACCATTGCATGCACTGCTATTCCACAAGGCTGCTGCATTTGGAGCATGGAAGTGCTTGACTTCTTGAGCACATATTCATGTTTTGCTAATTTGCTATAAGATTAAAACTAGCTTTAGTCAATGAAGCAAGACTCTTCGTGGGTGAAATATAAGCCAGAAAACTTGTCTGATGAATGTGCACATTTTCCTTTGCTTGTAGAAGAAAGAGGCCTGTTATTTTGTCTATCAAAGTTTCTGAATCCAGGCTAAGTCTAGCAAGAGGCTTTATACTTGTGACAGAGGTCATCCCTGAGAGCAGCTTTGATCAAGACCATAGTTATATCTTTCAGAGCTATTGGGAGATATTTTGGGGCCATGATGGCATCCCTCCTTCCCGTTCTCCCCATACAGCTCCCTTGCTCACTCATTTCTCACATTATGTATCTCCTCTGCTGGAGGCACCAGATGCAGCTGTGGAATGGGATTATATCCGATAGCCCATCCCATTAGAGGTGCTTTTGCTCAGGTTTTGAGGTGCAGAAGCCTTTGCCTGATATCAGAGCAGTTGCCTAATAGGAATTGAGCCTGATTCAAAGTGCATAAATACTAGTTCAGCCCCAGGTTTGTCTCTGGGACTATTGTTTTCCCATTTCAATGGCACCAGTCATGTCAGATTGATAGCTTTCATACCTCCTGCACAGAGGCTGCCTTACTGAGGTGCTTTCTCACACTGGCTGCGTTATCCTCCCAGCACATAGCTACAGGTCATTCTGGGATGCATTGCCACACTAGGCCTTCACATCGTGTCAGAGGTGCTGGCAACAGTCACTTCCCCATGGGTCCTTATGGTTGGAAGAAAAGCACAGCCAGAAGGGACTCCAGCTGACGTTTTCTATTCTGCTGAACTTGAGAAGCAGTTTTGCATGAGCTTGTGTATATAATGCTGTTGCACTTGTAGTTGTGGTGGATACATTTTTCATGGTGTACCTATCTATTTTTAACTTGAACATTTTCAACTTGAAGAGATAATATTAGGTCACTCAATGGTCCATGCATAATTATATGGATAGCCCTTTTGAAACTGTCAAATGCTGGTTTAATCATGGAAAGAGGTAAAACGGTTAAGTATACCTAATGTGTACAATTAAAATATCTCAAAAAAATTGAGACATTCATCCTTGCTAGGCATATTTATGTAGGAGAGGCAGACAGACACAAACCCTGAGGCTGTGTGGACCATGGAGTCAGAAGTATGAGGGTTGTTAATATAAAACCACCCGAATCAGTTGGCTCAGAGCTGTTGGGCTGTCACACAGCCAGATCACTTCTGTGTCGCATTTAAACTACTAGATGAAGCCAGCCTAGCCAACACTGCAGCAGCAGTGTCACACGGAGATCAGCTATTACATTCTCAGCACAGCATTTTAGGAATAGCAACAGTCATTACATTGCAGAGGCTGTGTTCAGGAGTTCCTGACACCTTATCTGTGTAGATGTAATTCTCCTCCTCTCCCCCCCAACTGAAAGATTGCAAAGTTACTTATGAATTATTTGATATGCCTATTTTTCTAAAAGGTATGATTGCATTTGCAGACATTACTCCAGAAATTTGACAGCACCCATTATTATTTTTCTACTGCGTATTCAATGATGGGATGCTTTGTGAGGTTTGCTTGAAAATCAGAATAAGCAATAGCATAGGTAAATGCTTTCCAGGAGGCAAAGAGGCTCCTGCATTTGGATGAAATGGCAGCAACATCAGATTCTGACTTAAACAAGCTCTGAGGACACCTGGAGCCAAATCCTTGATACCTGGCAGTCTTACAAAACAAGTCTATGCAAACCTTGTCTCCATAAGCTGGTCTCCTCAGCCCTTTGCTGAAATGGTAAGCCCTGACCTTTGTCAAGGCATTAGGCTCCACAGATAAGCAGCACATGCTCTTTTATTTGTGTTTACTCTGGCATAGCTATGCAGTCCTGTTTAGAATCTGAGCTATGTGGGCTAAAACATGCAGGTCTAAGCAATGCTAGCAGTGTGGTACTGGCAAACTGTCCTTCCTGAAACACGGGAATTTAGATTATATGTATAAAACCAGTTGTGGTGGACTCAATTTGTTTGCTCCTCCTGAGGAACAAACGTTCCTTTCTGTTGTGGTTTAAGCCCAGGCCGTAAATCAGAACCATGCAGTCTACTTTCCCCCCACCCTTTCTTCCCCCCGCTCCTGAAGCGACAGAAAGGAGAATCGAAAGAATGCAACTCCCATGGGTTGAGATAAGAACAGTTTAATAACTAAGGTATAACACAAATCACTACTGCTACCACCAATAATAATAATAATGATAAAGGAAATAACAAGTGAAGAGAATACAATACCATCTGCCGACCGATATGTAGGCCAACCCAGCAGAGAACTAGCCCTTCGGGTAACTCTCAGTTACATCCTGGACATGACATCCTGTGGTATGGGATATCTCTTTGGCTAGTTTGGGTCAGATGTCCTGTCCCTGCTTCCTCCCAGCTTCTCCTCCTCCCTGGCAGAGCATGAGACTCACAAAGTCCTTGGTCAGACTAAACATTTGAGCAGTAACTAAAAACATCGGTGTTATCAGTGTTGTTCCCAGGCTGAAAGTCAAAAACACAGCGCTGCACCAGCTACTAAGAAGGAGAAAAAATGACTGCTACTGCTGAACCCAGGGCACTTTCCTTCTAAGGAAATGTTCCTTCTAAGAGCTCTTGCACTTCAGCATCACTACTGTGGTGTTGCTGCATAGCACAGGGACCAGGGTTTCAGCGGCCAGAGGAAGGGGGATGTCAACATGTAGAAAAGTGGCTGGGGTTCCCACCTGGCAGGAGAGAGATGGGGTTCCTGAACAATTTTGAGTGTAAACTACAAAACCTTTGTGTCCTGCTGCACAGGTGGGGGCTCAGCTCCACACATCAGAAAACACAATGAGAAAATGTACTAGATGATGGAAGTCAGCCCTCTCTCCTGGGACGCAGGAGATGATGGTGAGAACAGTCCCACCAAGAAAGAAGCAGTGGCTTTGACTTTTCTCCTTTGAGCACTCCACCCTTTACTGCATAAAAGTAGGACATCCCATTTCTCAGCACACCCCTTAAAAAAGATATGACCTCTACTCAATCCCCTCTGAGGGGAGCACATGCTCCTACCATTGGGGAAGCTTTGAGTCTGTTGAGGGCCTGGCAAGTGGAGATGCCAACTCCAGCCCTGATGAAGCCTCCCAGCCCTGTGGACAACTAGCATAAACCTATTCTGAGATTTTAACTTCTCTCCAGACAGGTTTCTGGTTTGCACCTTGTCAGGTTTGTAGAGTTAAGAAGGTCCTAAAGCAGAGGAAAGCCACATGTGTTCAGATGATCTCTGTTCTTTTCAGGTTACTGTATTTGGCAGATGGAAGTTGACACTCTTCTTAAAGCCCTTTTACACATAGACTAAATTCTTACGGAAGAGGTTGTAAAGGGATGCAATGAACTCTCCTTTGGCCTGGGAGGTTGGAGCTGTAATTAATACCTGTTTGCACATGTGTTCTGAATTTGGTGCTGACCCAGCCAACAGGACTTCTTGTGGTTTAAGACAGGCCTGAATGCCTCATGTACAGGCACCCGGGAATAAATATGGTCTGGGTTTCAGGGACCATTTGCCATAACACAGCTGCAAGACATGAATGTATATGATGTGTATAATGAAGGTGGGGATGAGCCAGCGCCTTTGCCATGGGAAGCACCACCTCCTCATCCATACTCAGCGACGTGCGGGTGCACCCAGTCCTGCCCCAAAGGCTGCAACTCTGCATGCCAAGAGCCAGCCTAGCTAGCACACCTGGCCATGTCCCCAAAGCAGACTTATGGGCGAAGACTTGGTGAGCAGCTGGCC
This sequence comes from Psittacula echo, assembly GCF_963264785.1. Classification (NCBI taxonomy): domain Eukaryota; kingdom Metazoa; phylum Chordata; class Aves; order Psittaciformes; family Psittacidae; genus Psittacula; species Psittacula echo. The sequence continues at coordinate 14,605,510 of NC_137737.1, forward strand.
AAGGAGCTCTGGTAATGACTACCAGAAGGGAATTGTGCAACCCTCCAAGTGGATGAAATGCTCCATTTCCCAGCCAAAATTAATAAAGAGAAGAAATCAAACTGAATGGACAAAATGCTTTCTAATCTGAAGCAGTGTGGATTTAGTTGTTAAGCTATGAATAGGAATAGACAGAAACTCAAATGCTTCTGAGAAAGGCAGCAGAGAAGCACTCACAGTGTGGGAAAGCTCCTCCAGTTCCAACCCCCTGCCACAGGCAGGGACACCTTCCACTAGACCAGGTTGCTCCAAGCCCCGTTCAACCTGGCTTTGAACACTGCCAGGGATGGGGCAGCCACAGCTTCTCTGGGCACCCTGTGCCAGCGCCTCAGCACCCTCACAGGGAAGAACTTCTTCCCTACATGTGTCCTGTCTTATTTCTTCCTTATGTGTCTTTCTGAAGCATGGGAGGTGAAGAAGAAACAGTGCATGCTCCCATATTTCAAGCAGTGTGAGAGATACCCTACGTAGCTGTCATTGGACAAAACACAGGAACTGCTCCAGATACAGGGTGAGCATCACTCCCTGTTGCCACTTAGCAGCTTGAATCATGTTTTCCTATGACGGCTTTGGTAAGACAGGTTACAAGCAGAAATAGCTTGTGTGTCCTGCCTGCTTCCTGACACACAGGCACTGGGGTCAACCTTTGCAGTGGCCATTCACCCAGCCTGCCTTTACTGTCAGCCGTGGGCTACAGTGTGTCTGAAAATCCCAATAAAAGACCAACCCCCCCATTTGTAGCTACATTTTGAGCACTGAGCTCTGGTTTTTAACCCATTCAGCCTGTTCCAAGTTGAAACTTTTATTACTTTAGCTGCTTAACCAGATCCTTGTGAAGAAGAAGGAGATGCTGCTTGGCTCACTGGAAGTTGCAAGGATACAGCCACAATGTGGGCAGCGCTGGTGGAGGACAGCCAACTGAGTCAGCAGGTATGAGCAGCACCTTCTACACGTGAAGCTTTTGCAGAGAACTGAGATTGCTGGCGGGGAGCCCTGTCTTCACTGCACCATCAACATCAGAGCAGGTGCTTTATCCCTCCTTTCCTGCAGCAGCACCAGCTGTCACTTGTCTCCAGAGCCAAAATATTGCCATGCCTATTAACAGCTAGTAATTGATGTGAAATCAGTGTTCATGCTATGTTCGCAAAAGTTCATGCTATGTGTGCCAGAGATAGATAGACTTCTGACAGAGAAGTCCAAGCCAAATGAGAAGCTCTCAGCTGACAGAATAGTTTCCTTTAGCAATGGATGAGCATGCATGATTATCCATGGTTTCCTAATTATTGTAATTTACTCAATCTCCCTTATTAAGGAGCATTTTTCTGCCTGGGGACTTTCTAATCAGAATTAATTTTCACTTTTACCATTATAAAATACTGCTCTCATGACATTGTTCAGTTTCACAGCACTAACTTTGGAAAGAACAAAGGAGATAAAGAGAAAGTTGTTAGAAATATTTTGCTTGTCACTTCTGATTTTTATCAATCAAGACATTTGAGGAGTCTAACATGGAGAGGAAAAAAAGAAGGGAAAAAAGGAATTTTCATCCTTGAAGTCCTAGATAAGAAAATACCGTCTTATCAAGGAAAAAATGTATCAGTGGTATGTTAAAAGAGACCCTCATTAATTAATTGTAGGGCTACCGCTGAAGTTTTTCCTCAACAGGTATGGAAACCTGTTGTAATTCCACTGTTTCCACTGGCATAGTGTCAGAGCACAAACAATCTCACAGAAATCAAAACTGCCTCTGAACATATCCCCTTTTACCTAACATATTGTCAAATGAACTAAGTGTCTGTGTCTTTTCAGTTGGAAGGGAAGTGATGTCTTTGGGCCTGAGCTCCGTAAGGAACGGCAGGGTACTCCTTGTCAGACTTTTTAGTAACTTGAACTTAACTTGTACAATGTGCCACAACAGTGAAGTGACACATGGCACACAGCACAAATATTTTAATTAATTAATAATTTCCTAATTCATTGCTTAATAGAATTGAAAACAGGCACAGAAATCTGAAGGAAAGATTAATTTCAGCACCTCTTTTACCTGCATTCCCATATTGCAGGGGGTGATGTTTGTTTCAGGAGATGCATGAATACACTTCCCATGTCATTCAACAGTATTCACTACTAAATGATTCATCTGGTGCATTCTTAACAGCAGCATTACAAAGACTCTGTATCCCCTGCTCAAGTTAAAACCAAACAAACCAATTAGAGCTTGTCCTTTGTGATTAAAAAGCCCCCAAACCAACACAAACCCCTCTCACCTGTGTAGTGTTTGTTGCAGCTGGAAAATGGAAAAGAAATCCCTTATGTCAAGATGATGGTTATAAGAAATTACATAAAGGATGTGTCAAACTAAGACAAGCTTTTGATTAAAGATGCATGTATCATTATAACACCTCTACAGAAAAACAGTACCGTCCCCTCTTGGAAGGGGATACAATTGACTGAGACCTGAAACTCTGAACTCCAATTCCTACAACTGTTTTGTTTTTCAGTAAATGCCTCACACATGCTGCCTGCTGTCTTTGCAGGTGGGAAAAACACCACTATCTAGGCAAGAAAGTTCAATAACCCTAGTTCCCCCCCCGCAGTGCTGCTGAAAATCAGAAGAGCTGCAAGCGTGTGAGAAAAGTAATGCACACTTTAAAAGGATACCTTAAAAGAATAGTAAAAGGATCCCCACTCCTCTTCTGCCACCACTTCAGTGAAAGTCACCGTTTCAGTGCAGGTGACAAGGGTGAGATCCAGCCAGCCGGTGCTTCCCAGGGAGCTGCTGCTGGCTTCTGTGGAGCCGATCTCCATCACTGGGTTTTGTCCTAGGTGTCTAGGTGCTTGTCTCCCTAAGAGTTAATGCAGCCGGGCTTCTCTCGTAAAAGCACAGCAACAAAACCAGCTTCTCACTGCTTCACCACTGGCTGCCAGAGGCGTCGGGCTTCAGTGCAGCTGAGTGATAGGAGAGGAAAAAAACCAGAAAAGCCAAGCTGGCATTGTCCCTTTGAGCTTTCCTCACTACAGCCCTCCGCATGCTCCTACATGCTGCAGGAGCAGCAGCCAGTAAGAAAGTGAGCACATGTGGATCCAGCCATGTGTCTTATGGACTCTGGATTGCTTCGCATCCCAAGTTGTCAGCTCTGGAGTCAGGCACACCTGGGAGAGCATAGACATCCTACCTGCTTTAAGTTCAGGAGCCTGGCTATTCCACTAGCAACTCTGGTTACTTACCCTGGGTCAGTCCACTTTGATGTCGATTACCTGCAGGTACAAGCACCTGTGTTAGCAAAACCCCATTAGGTTTTTAGACTTAAGATATCACAGTTTCTATCAGTGTCTATCTGACTTATAAAGGTGTCTTTACTAAGAAAAAAATACCACAAATAGACCTTCACACTTACCTTTCCAAAGAGAGGAACCTAGGGAACTACCTAGGTCTCACCTCAGTGCCTGGGAAGATCATGGAGCGGATCCTTCTGGAAACTATGCTAACACACATGGAAAATAAGAAGGTGCTTGGTGACAGTCAGTATGGTTTCACTAAACGCAAATAGGGCCTGACAAATTTGGTGGACTTCTATGACAGGGTTACAGCACTGATGGATAAGGGAAGAGTGACTGATGTCATCTACCTGGGCTTGTGCGAAGCATTTCACACATATCCTGCACGACATCCTTGTCTCTAAACTAGAGAGGCATGGATTTGATGGATAAGAAAATTGTTTGAATACCTCTGAAATTAATGGCAAAATAAAAGACTTTAATGGTTGAATCTCAAGAGCCTACAAAAGGCAAGATCAAATCCTCGCAATTCCTCTAGGAAGGAAGACAAGATCAATCAGCAATCCTCTAGAAAGAAATAGCTGATGGATTCCTACAGCTGACTGTTATTTTCATCAGCCAGGATGCTGCAAAGTCTCCAAGAACTTTCAGTTGTGAAGAGACTGAGACAGTTTTACAGAGAAAGAAATTGAGTCTTCCTTCTGCTTTAATATAAAATGCTCTGAAATTATATTTCTAACACTATTTTTTCCTAATGTGCAATATGAGAAAGCGTGTAATATTTGTCATGTGTAAAATGTGTGAAATAAGTGTAATAAAATTTGATGCTGCTTTCTTAACCTTTTGGGATGTCTTTTTTTCAACTCACGCTTTAGCATTGCATCAGAGCACAAGCATGCTCCAGAAGTAGGAAAGATTAAGCCATTTTGAGAATACTCTTTAAGCAAAAAGAGTGGGTTATTTGGAAGAGGAATGGAGAAGACTTGTTTCAGATGCCATTTCATTCGCCATTCCCTTTATGTTGGTCTCAACAAATTTAATTTTCTTAAATAAAGTCTTACCAAAAGACCAGAAAACCTGAGACCGTAAATGGCTACAGCGAAAACTGGAATGCAACAAAACTGATATCCTTCATGTGCAGACACGTGAGGGGAGACCTGCAACACATATCTTGTATCGCCCCACAGTGGCATGATTTTCCTGACTGACAAGAAGAGGAAACCATGTACAACTGTAGAAACCAGAAAACTGATAGGACTAGACAGATGAAGGCAGGTACTCCTGGGAAAAACGAGCAATGAGTCAAAGTTTTTAAAGACCAGGTAAAAATACTGATTTTAACTATTTAAACATGAAATTCTTCATGAAGAGACTCTGGTCTTTCCTGCACAGCACCTGTGAAACACAATAGATGGAGATGGGTCATTTTGAACAGGAGAGAGCGGACACCTCGTGACAGGCAGAGGTGCAATCACAGACACGTTGCTCTCCAAAACCCAGCAGCAGGAGGAGGAGGGACTGTGTGGGAATACATAGTCCCTCCTATGCTGTGCACTTCCTTATTTTATCTCCCCTGATGGAAAATGTCATGTGGCACTATTTGTTGTGCATGATGATGATGATAATTTGCCAAAAGTCAGCAAATCTAAATGCTTTGATGTGTCTAATTGTTTAAAAGATTAGGCACAAATGGACAAATGTGCTCAAGTCTGCATTATATTTAACAGAGAATTTATAGCAGATTTCTCTTTGTTATTGGGATAAAATTGGAAAAACAAAATGGATTTTTGCTGTTTGGAGTTTCCTGTACCCTGGAGTAGTTGGGCATAATCATATTCAGTGAAAAGAAGAAATAGTGCTATGGAACTGCAGGAAGAAAGACAATGAGATATTCCTTACTTCTGAAAGAACAGCAAGTTGTTTTTCTGTTAAAATCCACGCTTATCTGAATTTATAAATGCTGGCTTAGGAAAAGAGATGTCAGTCTGCTCTTCCCAATGCATAGACCTTCTCCCCAGGAGCTGAACATCTGGGGCAGAGCAGTGGAGCTCAGCTGCCAACTCTGGCAACACAGGACCACTGGAGAGCTGTGTTCCCGCATCCCCACTGAGCAAGGATGGAGCAGAAATTGCACACTAGTGACACAATTCCTGTCGTCTCACGTAAGCTCATCTTCCTTCACTTACAAGCTGCTTAGCACACGTGTTGTTTTCCTTCGGTGCTGTGCCTCTGGGGGGGCATGGATCTGTTCAGCTTGGGTAGGAAACATGCAAACAGGGTGAAGTGCTGCCCTCAGCACTGGAACCAGTCAAGGCTGCAAGCTGCCCCTTAGCCTGGGCTGGAGCTGGGAAGAGACGCCTGTGTTTCTGGACCCTTAGAGACCATCGCTGTGTGCAATGCAGGGCGCTCCATACATGCCTTAGCTAGGATGTAACTATTCCCCTACCACATTTGCACTCACATGTAGACATACTTCTTAGCCCCTCCAGGAGGAGACAACATCAAGTTTCTCAATCTTCAAAGACTTGAAATAGCAATGCTCTTTTGTGAGATAAATATACAGTTACTAGATTTCCATTCTCCACCCTTCTGAATGAAGACGCTGTACCTTAGGATTTGAAGAGTCAGGGAACACAGCAAGATTTCAGAAGCTGGTTTCAACCTCACTCCCAAGCACTTTATTTCAGGATCTGTATCCCAAAGCAGGATGGAGAGGTGCCGCCTGGGAGCCTGGCACAGCATGCTAACACTGCCAGCCTCAGCTGGTCTTTAGGAATGTGTGAATCTGCACTCTCAACTTGTGACTGCCTCAGCTGCACCACATGGGGTCATCTCATGCCACAGCCCATTCCATTCGCTGGTTCCTCGAATTCCTGAGTTCTGGAGTTAGAGGCTGGCAGCTGGAGCTCTGAAATGTGCGTTGGATTCTCACCCCAAATCGGAACAAACTCAATTTTGAAACATTGAAAGCATCGCTGAATGAGGTGACTGCTCTCTGCTGGGCTCCAGCCTTGATCTCTGACCCATTGGTGGATATCCAGCTTTGAAACAGATCCCCAGACTGCCAGCAAATGACTTCTTTGTCTTAATTTAAGTTTTGGATCAGATCTTTCTCAAAAATCTAGACTTCACCCATAGTAAAGCACCAGAATCATAGAAAAGACAGAACATTTTTATCATAGGAATGAGAAAATATGAGCACATTGTTTCTCTTCCATAGATAAGTTGAAAAGGAGGACTTTCTTTCACATCTTTGCTACTGTTTATAGTCAATTCAGATTGGTCCATTGTACAAAAAGGATACACAGCAATTTATCTGTGTTTTGCTAAAAAACTCTTGCAGAAGAATAGCCAACCCTTAAGGAATTCTTTTTGAAAAGAAGCAAGCAGATGAAGAAAACACATAGAGGAATGGCATTAAATATGAACATTGTCTTTCTGGAACTGTCAGACACCCTGAAATTTCAAATCCCTTTGCTCTGTTCCCCTCAATAGAACCATCAAGAAAACCATGTACTTCAAGGGCCTGATTCTCCATTCATTCAGTCTGTTGCAGAGCAGGATTGCTTCCTGTTCAGTGACTGGAATTGCAAGTAGCTTTAGGGAAAAAAGAGCCAAGCCCCGTGAAATGAAACAGATGCCTGATAAACATGCATTCCTATAAAACACTGAGGCAGTCAACATAGTCACTTGGAGTATTCCTGCTTTAAAGGAGCTGAGCAGGTGGCCAACATGTATGGTATCCATCAAGTCCTGGCAAGTAGTTACGTATAGGGATGCCTGTAGATGGGCAGAATAAATTCACAGCTCATATCGGCACCAGAAAGATTTTCCCTTCAGAACTTTCCACTTCCAAATGCGAAGACACCGTCTGCCCTTCTCAAATTGCTGCAGCTGGAAAGGGAGAACAGCCCAGAAATTAAAGCTGTGCTGCCAAATGGGAAACAAGGCTTCAGGTGAGCCCTGTCAGGCTCCCAGCATGTCCATTGGGCACACAGCCAGCCCACCCGGCTGCATTGCCCAGCAGACGATATGCTCATTAACAGGGCAACCACAGAGAACAAAACACCAGCCATATGGATGTCCTGTCCTCCTCACTCTGCTTAAGGTCTCAGTTAACTACAGTGAACACTAATGCACACTCGGGGGGGGGGGAGCTGTGCAGATAGAGGTATTAGTTCCCATTTTGTTTACAGCTTGCATCAGCAACTTGTTCATTTATATAGACTTCTGAGCTACAAACCAGAGCCTCAGCAGCACCACAGTTCTGTTTCACACAGTACAGGAAAGTCACTGGAGGAAAACTGGGTTCAATGTTTCCACAAGCCACCTTCTTGCAGTGTTTTAAACAGCCACCACAAACAGATACTGCCTTTAACATATATAAATAGGAATTCTTTTCAATGCAGTTTTCATATTGTTGCTTAAAGGCATTTTTCTTCCATTTGCAAATGTTTGATTAAACTAAAACCAATTTAACAGGCAGCTGGGCTAGAGGATCATTGTAGGTTCCTTCCAAAAGTAACTGTCCTGTCCTTTTCTGTCCTGTCCTAACCAACTGTTAGTCCATCTTAGACTACAGTGTGTGGATATCACATCATATCTGCTTTGGGAGAGAAATACTCTTCTCCCCCCTTTCCTTACCCCACTGTCTGCTACCTCTGGTGGCTGCAGACAAGATGTCATTTGTGTGATTTCCATTCAAGCCTTCACTGATTTAGGAGTTTCTCCCCTGTTAGAGTGCAGAGGATGCCTGGAGCTGATAAATTTCTCTTCTTCTGCAGGGCATGAAGAATAACTCAGTGGCTAAGATACAGGCTTGGAGTTCAGGGAAGATACTGAGTTCCATATTCCTCTGCACATTCTCATTCTGGCCTTGGCCACATGATCGCCCTTCCCATAAGGAAGAGCTTTGTAAAGTGAAGGTGTGAAAGAAACTCACAACCTTCTGGCTGCAATTCCTCATTCACATGGACAATGTTGTCTGTATATTTATCCCCCCACTCTGGGCACACAGAGCACTTGGAGTAAGCTAAGCATTCAACTACGATTTTTGACAAACCCTCTATAAATAGGGACCTAATCCTGTGTTGAAAGAAGGGTACGACCTTGCAACATATGGCCCATGAGTGCCGAATCTAAACTGATGAAACCAGCACTGAGCAAAAATTGTGCTGAGCCTCCTTTGCAAAGCAGGGGAAGGTAAACCCGCACAATAATTGAGCTGTTCACAGTGAACTGAACTTCTGCTATGAGTTGGGCAGAAGAGCCTAAAAAATACAAATCTAGGTAAAGTTTAAAATTAAAGTTAAAAACGTGACAAATTAGAACATGTCTTAAGACTGTATTGCCAGCACTAGTCTCCAATCAAATGGTACTACAGATGCTACAGAAAGAGAAGAGTGTGATCCAGAAAAAAATTAGTCAAATCCATCAACATTAAAAGCTTGGGGAAAAAACATCACAAACCAAACTGTAGGTAAAATATAAAAGGAGGAATTCTGTGCCCACAAGGAAGCAGGAGAAAGAAAGGAAGTGTGGGAAGGGAGAATTTAAAATGCCTGCATCCCTGTTCTCCTTTTCTAGGGAGGAACTTGTATCTGAAGTGATGAATACACTCTGTCTTTCGGTGACGAGCAGCGGAGTGGAAGTACGGATTTACAACGGAGGTGGAAAGCTGTTAGATGAATTGCATGACTTTTTATTGCCAATTACAATTTCATGGCAGGGTTATTATTTATTAAATATAGAAGCAGTCGGTTGAATTCTAACTGCTCTCTGGCTTAATTCCACTTGTAAAAAGGCTGAAGAAATTATATAGGGCTAGAGGAAAAATCCTTTGCAGTAGCAGACATGCTTCTGACTGCCTGCACACAGACACAAATACAGAGAAATAAAGAAAGCCACTGTGCAGAAGAGGGACAAGTTACATCCAACTTCCTTTTAATAAAACCTAAGGTAGAGTAAAATAAATGTACTCCACTGCTACCACTAACAGGCACCTGAAGAAAGTTTGAACAGTGTAACTTCCTCAATTATTGAAGTTCAGTTTTTAGGATCTCCAGGGAAAGATACACTTCACACACTGCTCTCCCCTCCAAAAGCTGCGCTCAGACGCAAAGGGGGAAAAAAAACCCAAGCCATACCCCAGACTGTTAGCAGATGAAATGTATCCCAAGTCAGAACTGGTATAGGGGATCAGAAGATAATACTGGCCACAGTATGCAATTGTGTCTCAGGTCATTTCCCTAAAGAACAACGATGTATGTTGTCAGGAGGTAGGAGGGATGAGTTACTCAAATCCCAGCAGCTTTGCAGCAGCATTTACTTTGCATTCACTGGATTGCAGAGCAGGGGAAAGGGAGAGGGAGCAGAGAGAAGTGAAGAAATACTGAAGAAACTGTCTCAGCTTCATCAGGGAGCTCGTGTGGTTAAAGTCTTTATTCTTTTGCTCATGCTGTTATATGTTGCTGCATACTGCCACGAGCAGAGTGCTTAATAACATACGTTGGCCAGAACAGCAATCCAGAGCTGCTACACTGTACACAGTAACTTTTATTTTTAGTGTTAGACAGATAATACAGAAAAATAGTCTCCTGCAAACAAGCTCTTCCTAGCCTAGATTATAGATGTAAATTACTCAGCCTGGTGTGATCCCAAACTTCATTTCCAAAATACCATCATCTTTTGCTAATACATTTTTCAGGCATGCTTCCTTGGATGTTGTTTGGGACTCTTTAGACTACCAAAGGCAGTACATTAATGTTCCTGATTACATTATGAAATGTTATAATTTCAATTTCTGAAGAAATAAAACGAATCCAGTGAAGAAAGAGGAGTGTAACAGGGCTGCCGCACATGCTGACTTGGAAACAGAAAGGACAGTTCAAAGAAATGGTGCTGTCTAAATAAAACCACAAACTTTATCAACTGACATAAAATTTTGGATACACTTGATGTGCGTGCTCTCTAGTGACTGAACATGCAGCAAATTGTAACGGCAAATCAACTCAGTCCAGTATTTTTATATCCTCAAATTTTCATAGACATTTGTGTCTCTTAGGCCTTCATCAGTTTAATAAGATGTGCACAATGATTTGGGTATCTTATGCTAATGACTCTTTGCTCTCCACTGTAAATGTGAGTATTATGATACAAATGCTCAGAGAAATGTGATTATTTTGCTGCTTTCAGAATGGGTACAATTACCCAATTGATCACGTTACACCCTGGCAGCCTTTGCTATCTAGCCAAGGACGACTGCTCTATTTGCAGTAAGTTATGGACAAGCAGTGCCAATCTTCATGGAAACAAATGAGCTCAACTCTGTTCAGCTCACAGGTTGTGCCCAAGCATGTAAACTGATGATCTGGCTTGCCGATTCCACTTGGCTATTGATTTCTTCACGTTACTGATTATATGCTTATATGTATAAACAGAGCTGATTTACTGTCTATACAGACAAAACAATATCTCCATCAGTTAAGCAAGAAATTCCCAGTCCTTTTCCAAACATACCTCTGAAACATGTCATATTGTTCTTGTAATCAAGCTATACAGGATAAAATAATAAGCACCATCTAGGAAGCAGGAGTGCAAAAGGTTTCCAGTGGTGCAGGCAGATTACGTAAAATAGCTAATACAATATCTAATTTGTTAAAGTCCTTAGAAACAAACCCGAAATCAGTGTGAGAGGTATTTGTTGCTCCTGTTGCTCAGAGCCAAGTTTTCAGAACTTTTAAAAAGGCCAAAATTGTTGAAGAGTCCCTTAGTTTTGCTCTTTGAAGCAGAAAGAGAATTTAAAGGAAAAAAAGGTTGCTGTTGCATCCCCATGTGTATCAAACCAGGGAGAGGTTAAATGAAGAAAAAGCAACACATCTCTGCACTTGAAGCATTCATCGCTTTTGTAGAACAATCTGCTTTAGGAGAAAATAATGTTTTCTGTGGTTATGAGCATGCAAAATGATTCCTGACTTTATAAGAACTGCTGCTTGGGGATTAGATGAGGCTTTAATATCTTTCTCAGAGAAAGGATTAATTAAAGTCTCTCTTCTTTGGGAAGGTGATGAGCACAACAGTTTCACATGTATATAAAGCTTTTGATTTATTTCTCTGCAGAAATAAAATATGTACAATGATTTCTCATTTCACAGCTTTTTCTTTTAAAAGAAGAGTAATTTAAGATTGTTTTCATAGGAGTTGCTGAAGGGAATTTAACAAGCTTTTGAAATGTCAAAAGGGAGTCTCCTTTAGGAAACTTTAAGAATCTATTGTTAGGAGCTAAGAAAATACTGCTAAGACACCACTAAGAATCTGTCCTTGGTTCATTTTTTCCCGTGCCTAAAAGGTTTTACTACTCTTTTCATGAAAGGCCTCGATCATCATCAAAAAACTGAAGGGTGCACGCATACACACACAGTGATTTTGTTTGATTGGGGTTTTTTGTTTATCTGCAGACCTGATTTTTAAAGAACTCAAATGAAAATCCAACCAATCTGGCACTGCCTCCTGGTCTGAAAGTCTGGAAACGGTTTTCTCCACTTTAAGACAGGAACGACACAGACTAGAGCATCTCATGGGAAACCTGCTGGTGCCTGGCCCCCCCCCCTATTCCCTCTCTCTCCACAAAGCAGTGAGCCATGACAATTGTGAAACAACAAAAAAGTAAAGAAAAAGAATTAAAAATCACCTGCTATTTGTTTCATGATGAAAATGCCAGTGGACATGTCTGAATTCCCTCCAGCATTAACATGAAAGTCTAAATGAAATAGATACTTTACTGAAAAAATGGCATTTAAAAAACCAATAAAATATCCATTTAAACCATGAAGATGAAAAAATTCCAGTTCACGTTTTTCTCGAGTATTTGACCCCAAACTGATTAATTTTATTTATAGCAAACAAGCAGTGCTGTAAAAGCTATTTTATAAGAATGTTGTTATTATACTTGTAAATATTATTCTTTTTTATTACTCTTGTAACACCTCTCCTTTATGAGGAGTTCAACACCAGCAATCCTTACACTGTACCTTTATTTTTTATGAAATATCCAGCAAATTTTATACATAAGTTCGTATTATACATGTACACATAAAGGTATAAAAGGTATAAATATATATACGGGTGTATATATATATATATATATATATATAAACTGAGTAGATATTTAAATGGTTCAGAGCCTGCACATACTTTTGACACCCAATAAAAGTATATCAAAAGGTAGACAGGCTGCCCAAGGCAGTGCTGGGGTCACTGTCCCTGGAAGTGTTCACACACTGCTTAGATGAGGCCCTCAGTGACATGGGTTAGTGGTAGCCCTGGCAGTGTTGGGGTAAAGGTTGGACTTGATGATCCTAAAGGTCTTTTCCAATCTGGCTGACTCTATACTATGGAAATTCAGTGTTAGTTCATGAAAAAAAATTAAAAGCCTCTGCATATCCTGTACCAGAAGGGTAAGAAGTGATGAATGGCAAACCGAGAGTGAGATCTAAAGAAGCAACCAAGAACAAAGGCGCTAATGAAGACCTTTATAGACTTTCCTGTACAGCATCTCCATGTAGAAGCCCAGGACCTCAACTGGATTTTCATGTCTTGCATTTGGCTCAGTCCTTCAATTTCTAAATGCAAAACATCTAAGGCAAAGGCTTGTCAACTTCTGCTACCCTTTTTGATGAGCACCTCTGTCCCTTGCTCAGGTGGATGAGATGTCAGTCCTGCAGCACAGCACAGGTAAGAAAGAAAAAAAGCAAACAGCATACCTACTGAATTACCAGACAGTCAGATAGTCAGCATGCCAGGGACTGACGAGTCTTGGATGGAGCGGAGAACAATATTGGATGATCTGACAAAGTGAAGCTCAATACTGGATGATCTGGTGTACTGATTTAAACACCGCTCTACTTTGAGGAGTATTTGCCTGAACTTTATAATGCAGTCTTGGCCCTTAATATCTTCTCCAAGGAGTTCAAGAAAGGATCAATGGCCTGCAATTTTACAGTCACTGCCATGATCCTGTCAGATAAATATGAATTAACTGTCCTGGATTAAATATTTAATGTAAAAAAATGCTTTTTTTTTAAAGGTATGGAAGTGTGACTTTGTCATGCATTTTAATTACACTTAAAAAAAGTCATGTCAGCGTCTGATTTGTTCTGTTCAAATCCCAACATGCTCTAAAGATAAATCTCTTCTGTTTGAGAAAGGTTAAGACAGTCAAGGGAGCAGATCAAGTAATTAGGAATAGGTGAATTTAAAATCACTGTTCCAGGCTGTCAAATAGATTAGAGTCCAAAGACTGAGCGGTAAATTATGCATACCTATATGTACAATTTCTCATTCCATTTTTGTAATTGGAAAAAAAAAAAAAGAATATATGTATTATTAATTCATCCCAGACTCTCTAGCTACTCAGTCTTAGGTCATTAATTATGTTAAATAAGTTATAGTGAAACCTTTGGGGTACCTGTGCAAAACTGACATGAGACTGTTTCACATCATAGTGTACCCATAGCTTAGTCTACCTGAGACTGGGTACCCATATCACTTTTTATACCTCTTCTCCTAAGCTACTTTTTGGAACTCCATTAGTAAATAGTGAGCAGAGGTGTGAGCTCAGGACAGAGGCAGGCTATTTTTCCTCTCCTCTATTCTGTATCAGAAGAACTGGATGAGGGGAGAGGGGAGCATCCTCCCACCTTCCTCACCTGGGCTCAGCTCCTTCACTCACAATGTAAAAAGGGCTCACCTCCAGTCCTGTCAGGGTGTTCCCTGAACAGGTTTAAATTTTCCAGCTTAGGGAACACAGTCATGTAGGGTTACGGATGTAGTTTGAGTGGCAGGTACTTTAAGGCTTTTGACCACCTGCAGCTTAAACATAGTGCCTGGGCTTCTAAATGCTTTTTTACAGCATAGACCATTAAACTATGTTGGATTGTCCCTCCTGAATGCTATAAAGTGGATAAATAATGTGCTCAGCTATCTGTGGTTTATGCACCTTTACTGCTGGCTTTCAAATGAAAGAGTTCACCTGACAATTTAACACCTACAATTAAAATGAAATTGATGAACAACTGTTAATTCCACAGCATGGAGCATCCTGAAGGCCACCTAAGGTAATACGTGCAAGAGCAGCCAGGTTATGAAGTGATCGCAGCACCCGAGTGGCCATGTCCTGATGATGTACCTACCTCCATAATGACACCTCATTAATGACTGCTGCTAACAGGGTTTCAGCTGCAGCAAGACAGACTCTCTGGGGACAGGGAGCTTGCTTGTGGGTCCAGATAAACCAAATCTGCTCCTGGAGATGAACTGCCAAACTTGCCCTGATGTATCCCGTGTATATATGCAGTGGGGAAAAGGCAGCACTGTGTGACTTGAAAATGAGCCAAGGAAACATTGCACCTCTTTCATACCTTTTTTCTGAAGACCAAAGCCAATGTGATTTTTTTCCTGAGCTCACTGTGAAAGCTCAGTTTGATCCCCAGCTTGAAGAGACAAGACTAAATTCCATTTGCACACAATAGTTGTCCCATAACTAGATTAAAAGAATCAAGAGCACAACTGGTCTGTGGAGTGCCTTTTTCATAAGGTACATTGATGCTACCAAAACCAGTGACTTTCCCAGAAGCATGCTGCCATGGTCAGAATAAGAAACCTTGAATATGTCAGCTTGCAAGCTTCTGATCAGATTCTAGTATTTTGCAGTACTGTGACACATTTTTCCTCAAATAACTTTTTTCAGACCAGTTTACCGCTATGTGTTGTCTGAAAATAAAGCACACAGTACAGGACATAGGCTTAAGAAGGCAAGAATCAGTTGCTGCCTATGCATGAGTCATCACGCTCATTTCCAAACTCCGGTGGAAGTTTTAAGACAAAGCCAGCATTTAAATCCCAGCTAAACTTTCATGCATTACCTTGCAGAGCTAATAGAGGCTTGACAGAGGAGGGTCTTGAGGAAGAGCTGGTTCTTCATGACTTTTACAGCAGGAACCTGTGAAAAAGAGAACTGAAAACTAACTATACTGATGTTTAAAAATCAGCAACAGCACTCGTCTAGCCTCATGCCAGCATCCCCAGCAGGAGCTCCACGTGCTGCTCATTGAAACAAACAGAAAATTCCCTGTGAGTGCAGGCAGCAGTAGGATGGGTTTCTCAAGGTGATTATAGGTGTCTGTCACACCAGTCCTGTTCACGTGGTTCCAGCAAAAAGCTGGAAGAAGGCCACAAGTGGCAAATTGCGTAAAACTCACCACAGTATTAGTCACACTACTGCACAGTTATCCATTATCATTGAATTTTCTGCTGCCTCATGTCCTTGAGCATATTCTGTGGGTTGCAGTAGATGATCTTTGAAGGTCCTTTCCAAACCAAACTGTTCTGTGATTCTATACCTACACCTTCAACTATTCCCGTCTGCTGCAGTGACACATTTCATTATTCTGCCTTGTAAAGGAGAAAGTTAAAAAGCAGGATTTCTACTTCATGGAAACTTTCTTCCTTTCACTCCCACAATCCCTATTCTTCCACTTCTCAAATGTTTGTACAAATTGACAAGCCAAAGGTCTCCTTTGAGCAGCTGTCCTCTGAGAGCCAAAAAATCTTGAGCTTTTGGTTTCCTAAACTCAGAGACACTGCAAGCTCTGGTACAGTTCTGCAGGATTCAGAAAAAGCACACTAAGCCTGATGTGTGTGAGAGCCAGTCCTCCAAATAAATCACTGCTTTTTGGTAAAAGAGAATCCTGCCTCCTACTTTAGCAGCAGCTGGTTTTTCAAGTAGGTTCTGCCTCTCAGTCAGTAATGATTCTTCTTACTGTTTATAACATATCAGTGCCTTAAAAGGCAGTGTCTCCTAAATCAGGGGTTTACTGGTGTCATCTGGTCATCTATAGATCCTACTCAGTGCAATGATACACCAACTTTGTCAGCAAAATTATGAATCCACAAGAAGACTTAGGCTTTGCACCACTGTTCTCCATCACCCTATATGCCACCCAGCCAGTACAGCAGATAGCACTGATTTAGGCAGGTAGGCTCCATATGTAATGTGGCAGAAGAGTTAAGTGCTTAGAGCAAAGATCTTAAAAGTTGACAAGCAGAATGAGGAAATAATTGAGCTAAGAGGAAACACAGTGTTGCTTAAACCCAGATGTATTTACAAATTCAGTATTTTCAGCTGCAAGAAACTTAACATTGACAGCCCCTCCTTTATCTGTAGGTAGGCATCACAGCATTTACACATAGCAAGATGAGTCCTTCTTCCAAAGAAGCTATTTAACAAACGGGATAAAAGCAAGACAAGCCCATCGTTTCTTCAGTAAAAGGTCCAAACTTCAAAAGTCTGAAGCATCTGCAGGAGTTTTCAAATAGCTATTGCAGTCATTCTTATTCAGTAACACCTCTTCCTTTTTTAAAAGAGGAAAAAAATCATCTAGTGAATAGAAGATACGTGATATATAATGTGAACATTATTAAGTACCCTATTTAAGCATTAATCTTTAACCTTCACAAAAGTACTGACAACATACAATGATATTTGCTGGAGGCAACTGTTCTTTCTTACTCGCACAACAGCTTTATTTATAGCAGTAGCGCACATCTGAACAATAAAGGAGAATGAAAGGTAGCATTGAAAGATGCATTATAACAAGCAATAAATCAGGCAGCACTGTATTGTTGAATGCTAAAGAAAACGAAGCCACCTGAAAATAACATTGTGAATGTGCTTAATACTAAGTACGTATTTGTTTCTTACTGAAGTAGTGAAATTGAAGATTTTATTCAGAATTAAGTATATTCTTAACTGCTCTGCTGAGTCATGATCTAAAGGGAGATGACATTTATGATGATTTTCATCCAAGTCTACAGGATAAACAATGTTTTCAGGGAAATTCATAAGGCTATCAAACACGTAGGTGCATCCCAGTCGATAACAACAAATATCACTGACAGAATAAACCCTATTAGCATTCATTTCAGACTGCATTAGTGGCATTCCTGTAAGCAATCATTTTTCACCATCCACTAAAGTGTTCTTGCTCATGAAAAACTGCTTTAGGAGGTTGAAATACATCTAGGAGCTGTTACAGGTAAACCTTTCTTCTTTACCCGTCATTTTCATGCAGCACTAGGGCAACAATTCAAGAAAGTCAGGAATGAAATATGAAATTTATATCTTTAGTCTCTATCTTTGCTGGCTGCCTATGATTTTCATGTACGTGGGTTCCTTTAATATGTGTGTATATGTGTGTGTGTGCATGCATATACATTACCATAAATAACAATCTCTATATTTATCTGAAGAAATCTCCAGATTTAGCATTTTCGTCAAAAAGAAAAAAAAAGTGCTCTTCAGAGAACCATTAGGATTTGATCTTTCTAATATTTAGCACAATTATTGTATTAAGATAGTAACTTTTGCACTGATTTAAAATAAAAACCTGTTACAGTACAAATGATCGAAAACTTAGGGCATGTGGCCTATGCAAAGACATGAAAGAACTGTTTAACCAGGAGAGGAAATGAGTGAAGAAAGACATTAACCAGTCTTCAAATCCATCAACATGGGATGGGACAAGATATGATGGACATAAATTGCAGCAAGGATTTTAAGGTGGACATTAGGAACAAAAAGCCCTCTCTAATAGTAAGGCAAGGGAAATCTCTGAGACAGACTGCCTGGGGATGTAATGGAAGCCCATCCCATGGGCTTTTCTAGCATGATTAATGAAACATCCATCAGAAAGAGTTTAGGAATAAATTTGTCTTGCCACAAGGGTAGGAGACAGATCTTTTGACATGTTCATATTTTCTCTAATTCTAGGGTAACAGCTAAGGTAATGGAGGAAAGTTACAGAGGAAAGGATAATGGAAGAGAAGTTGTTCTAGCTTCTCTATGCCAGTCTGAAGAGTCAGATGCAACATTTTTCTTGTACCATTCTGGCTCTCTTCCTCTACAATGCACACACTTTTACCACCTCAGCAGTAGGAATCAGCTGCCTAGATGTCCTACAGTCTACAAAACACCCCATGGGGCTGGCACAGGCTGAGACATTTCCCACAGATAACTCTTAGTGGAAGCTTGTTCTTTGCTCAAGAGGAACCAAAGATTTCATTCCCATTCTCATTCACATATATGCTTTGGCTTAGCAAAACTAGCTCCTATTGTTGGTCATTGGTGATGTAAGGTAATGTAACTCACCGTAGGAAGACCTCTGTGATACAGAGACCATCCTCATTCATTAAGTTAGTTTTAGCCTGAGTCTACAATTATGTGATAGGCTTTTGCAATTAAAGCCATTTGACTCATACTCTGTCTTTAAATGCCGCAAATCCAAGCAGCTACAGAGATCAGCATCAAAATGTGAGTCATAAAATGGAGTTTCAAACTCGATCATGTAATGAATCTGAGCAGATAACCTCTTTTGCACAGAAATAAATCAGGACTTTAGGAATCAAATGAGAAATAGCCTGAAGGAGAAAACTGTTTTCTAGTGTTTGATGTAAGTCGCTAGACTTTCTCAGTGTGAAGACCCCATAAAGCTTTTCCAGTGAAGATGTGCATTGTCTTCAGTGAATTTAAGCCTCTGATGATAGCTTTGCTCTTCTTAGTACTCCCACTGATCCCTTAGAAGTTGAAAAGCGCAGGCATATGTGAATTGCCTGAATCCAGTGAAGTTGAAAAGGGAATAAAAATGATGTTCTTCACAAGCCTGTCTGAAAACGTTTGTAATTACCTACCTGTTCTTGTTGCAATTAAGGAAAATGCATCCTGTTTTGTGTAAATAATCAAAAATGAGCAACCTTTTCCCCTCAAAGACGTGACACCACAGGATGTAAGAACATGAGTATTGCAGAGGAGAAATAGGTTCAAGTAAGGTTTCTGTTGGCAGTTTTTCAGATGTTTTCATACTAAACTAGTTTCAGGAGGCTACCATTATGATATCAGTTGAAGCCATAGACAATGAATGATATGAACAAGGAATAATGACCAACTATTGCAGTTTTAGCACATTTTTCTGTGCACAGATAGCTCAAGACCAGTAGATACTGGCCAATTTGGCACATCTGCTCTATGGCAGGTACTTCTCCAGCTAACTCAATCCAGCTGCAACTACAGCTGGACCAATCTGAAATTTTTGCAGCAAAGTTTGCTTGATTCAGCATGAGAATCTGTAGCATTTTGGCCACTGATGCTTGGAACTTGTCTGCAACTCTGGAAATAATCCAGTGCAACATTTGGAAGGGCTTTTGCAATGAACAAAAGAGTCCACAGTTCAAGTATCAGACATTATCTCTCCACCAGTTGGTGCTTTGATCAGTCCATTACACTGATGCTGCAGAAGTCATGTAAAACACAACCAGGACCACATGGTAGCTACTTTTACATGCTCTAAACAGCTGCACAAAACAACAGACTGCAAAGAGAAGACAATGAGATTTACTGTATCCTCATCTGGGGTTTTTAATCACTCATTTATTATTTATGCCAAGCTGTAAAAGTGATCTGTGCTTGGCAGTCCTAACAGGACCTTCCTGCAAGAGAGACATACCTGATGAATCCTGGTTTTAATTTAATAAATAGTGGTTTGTTTTCCAGTAGCAAAATGCTATAGTAATTCTCTCCAGTTATTCCTCAGGATATGTTTTATACGTGGTGCCATTTCATTTAAAAGTCACTACCTATGTATGTATTTGACTTCTTTTCCACCCAGAAGCAGAACAGAAATTTTAGAGATCATCATACAAATATTTCATTTTTAGAGGGCATGTTGTTGATAGCAAAAAATAGAATGGGGTACTAATCCTTATTTATTGACTTTCTCTGTCTTGCACTGAAGGGGATGTGTTTTCCTAGCCCCTCTTCCCTCTTTAGGGATCCACTTCAAATTTATTCAACTTAGGGCTTTTCCATTCATATACTGGGTCAGGATATAAATGGAACAAACCTCCAGGTTCATATCCAATCCATAAATTCTACTCTTAAATCCTCTATATTTCAATCTATGTTTTATGCTGCAGCAAATCACCTTCATAACCATTTCCTAACTCCTTTTCAAAAAAAGCCCCTATTTTAATCCATAGCACCATTTATGTCTTTTCTATTTAAGTAAATTTCCCCGTCTTTCAGGGGTAGGATTTGGGGACTATTTGTGGTCTTCGTTACCTGCATCTCATGGGACATCAAGAATAAAGCCATGAAGTATCTTCAAACAACCAAAAGATGTAAAAGGCCTCTGAAATCTGTGGCAAAACTTCCACCAAATTCAGCTGGGTGACAATTTCATCCTTCAAAGAACAGCAATTTTTGAAGTGCTGGTTCATACCCGTGAACATTACCAGATTTTAGACATACATATCCTTCTTCGCATCTCCATGCACTTAAAACAGTAACAGGAACTGGTCAGAGAAATATTAATTTCTCATGCAAGAAACAAGCAAACTAAAAATTAAAATCCACCATTAAAATGTTTGGAAACACCATTTTATACTAGTTAATGTACCATTTACAGTAATGACTGTGCATGTCACAGCTTCCCTGTCCTTCCTCCACTTGGTACAGTTACTGCACAGTAAAAACATAGTCTTCTCTAATGATACAGGGAATCCTTTCTGTCTGTACTTGGGCAGCTGTAAAAGTCCTCCTTATTGAGTGACCTGTTACCTCACATACTCTGCTCTGGAGCTCCTTAAAGATCCTAATATACTGCTGCATTTCCATCCATTATTCATAGTGTAGGCACATCTCACACCAAAGCATCTTGGCATGGACATAAGAAAATCACAACTTCTAAACCCTTGCCATGCCATACTGTCATCAACATACAGATGCCAAAGACAGTTTACAAGAGCAGTACAAGTAGGTAGGTACAGGTCTTTGAGTAGGGAGAGACAACTCTGGTAGTATTTTGGTTTCCCCAGAACAAACTTAAGCTGTATAAGCTGCAGAGCTCTTCATCAAAGACTTTTCATTTGCAATGAAACTCAGCACCAATGCAGTTATACCACCAGTATGTTTTATAGTCGTCTGTTGGTGAGCATTTGCCTTATAATATAAGAAATCACTCAATTACAAAGTATCACATACCAGTAATTAAAAAAAAAAAAAAAAAGAAGTTTGAGTGGTTTTATAGCATTTGTTAAAATTGTTTTTATTTTGCAATAGATTTTTGCACATTCCTGACAATTCTCTCCTGCCTGTATTTGTAGCCAGTGTTTAACTTCTCACAATTACCCTTCCCAAAGAACAAGATGTACTGACTGTTATTCAGCTTCCATTTTCCTATGTTGTTCTCCTTTCCTTTCTGAAGTCAGAGTAAGAATGAGCACAATGAAAACAGTGTCGACAGAAAAATGCACTGTATTTTTAAAATAGAACTGCATTTCTGCCATTAACTTAAAAGCCACCTCGTCATAACTTTAAAATTTAATCTAAATCTAACATCATAAATCACCATCTTTACAGTTGTCTTCCTGACCAGTTCCTTTTAATGAGTTTCTTCAGAAGCTTAGAACTGTAAAACAACTTTAAGGTACAGCAATACCCTCCTACAGCAAAGAAACTAAAAATACCCACATGGATTCCGGCTGACCATATTACATTTTCAGTATTTTTTCAAACAAAGACTTGTTCCACCAGCTATGTTGGTTTAAGAACATATTCAAGAAGCACCTTTTACTTGCAGGTTTTTACTGTTACATTACTTTTGGAGGCATTTTATTTTCCCAGTCTTTTATCTTTCTCACTGTATTCCTGATTCACTTAGAGGGGGAAAACCATGTTCGCTTTTTGGTTTGGTTTGGTTTTTTACTAGCATTTCACAGCAATTGTCCTGTTCCTATTATTTTATCTATTGAGTGTCTTCATAGAATTAAGCACCCAGAAGTTAATGGGAAATATTTACTCTTTGTTAAATTATTTTTTCCTATAAAATTGATTTTCTAAGTTAACCTGACATACCCAACTTGCCTTGGGGTAAACCAAGCAAAACTGAGGGTCTAGTCCCTCAGACTGAATCACAAGAGTTCTGATTTATCAAGTGCTATGCTCAGTCCTGATTCTAATGAAAGGCAATGTTTTTTAACGAATGAGTAATAGGAATCACATTCAGAAAACTTCAACTGAGTGGTTTTAGCATTGTGACTTTGGCTTTGGCTTGGTGTAAGTGTAGAGCTTTAGACCTTAGCTGCTTAAAAGTTGAACTCCTCATGAAACATGTAAGGTGTCTGCAGAGCATTTCCAAGTTGCACTGCACTGTCATGCAAATATAGCTTAGTTCATTATAACTGAAATAATGTTTTATTAAACTGTTACATAGCTTTCTCATTTTGTAAACAAAATACAGAATAAATGTTTTGTCATTATTCTTTCCTTTTCCATTTCCTCCAAATTCACTGATATAAGCTAATCAGTTAACAGTGGTTTATTTATATGTTAATGCAATGGCACAAGGGAGAGAAATGTTAAGACTTTTCATTCCTTGCTACATTTCAACTGCAGTTCCCTTTCAGCTCACAACTCTACTAAACAGTTTTCAAATGTTTTCAAATGAGAATTGTTTGAGAAGCAAAGTGACCCTTCTTTTCCTCTCACAGAAACTATATGGGTATTTATTTCCTCTGTCCACCCTCAGCTGCTGAAACTGTCACCACTCAAAGTTCCTGAAGTTTATCTCCTCTCTTGTTCAAGGAGACATGCTTTTAATACAGCCCTAAAAGCCACACTGAACTGATCTGAAGTGGCAGATGTAACTCATTTGTCCTTTCAGGCAGCGCATTCCCACCAATGACAGAGAGACAGAAGGGTGCATCATTCCAACAGCTTTCCCAAGGCTGTTTCTAAATACTCTGCTCAGAGAGTATTGTGACAGGACTTGCAGCCCATGGGGGACCCACCATGCTGGAGCATTCCATTTCCAAAAGACTGGACCCTGTGGAAAGCACCCATTCTGGAGGAGTTCATGGAGAACTGCAGTGCATGGGAAGGACCCATACTGGAGCAGTTCATGAAGGACTGTCTCCTGTAGGTAGACCCCATGCTGGAGCAGGAAAAATGTGTGAAGAGGCAGGAGCAGCAGAAAGAAGGGTAATCAACTGACCACAACCCCCATTCCCCATCCCCATGTGCCACCAGAGCAGTGGGGTGGGAAGTGAAAGAGTCAAGAATGAAGTTGACCTTGAGAAGAATGGGATGGGGAGCGGGAGGAGGTGGCTGTGGTTTATCTCTCCCTATCCTCCTTTGTTATTTATTGGCAATAAATGAAATTGCTGTTCACAAAATCAAGTCTGTTTTACCCATGACAGTGAGTGGTAAGTGATCTCCTTGTCCTTATGTCAATCCATGAGCTTTTTCATTGTATTTTCTTCTCCTGTTCTGCTGAGGATGGGGAATAAATGAGCGCATTAGTGGATGACTGGCAGCCAGCCTAGGTCAACCCACCATAGGTAGAGACTCTCTTTATGCATATACAAGTGTCCCTTAACACAAAGAGAAACTTTTGAGTCCCCACCTGTCTTGTAAAGGACAAATTCCTAGAACGCAGCAAAAGAACATCAAATGCAGCTCCATGCTGACAAAGTTTGCGTAACACAGTGCTCTGGGCCCTGCAGAGAGTCATAACAAACCAAGATGTGCTAAGCATCTGATGGCTTTGAAAGACTAGCAAGGGTACTCCCCATGTTATGACAAGTATTTTTGGAAAAGAAATATAGTTTAAATAACCTTTAATTCTGTGAGAAGCAGCTGCACTTAAATTTTACAAGGAATTTGGTAGAGGCCACAGATCTGACCTCTGCCTCACATATTGCTTTGCATGATTGAAGGGATACAGTCTGGACCAGACAGGAGATGTGCTGCACTTTTGCTTAATGTGTGTTACTGTTGCCAAGCAACATAAATTCAGGGCAATAGTCAAATACTGCCATAAGTCAATAGCGACCCTCCAGCTAGCCATCAATCTTGAAATAAGTTGCTGAGATGCAAACATAACCTTTTAGTCACTTTTCCTGCAATGGAATACCCCTTTATTTCTACTATTTTCCTCTATTTCTTTCTCCTTCCACCTTGTTAAGGGCAAAAGACTGTGACAAAAATGCTTGCTGATTTGTCACTATTTCTTTAACACTAAGTGGTCTGTCATCATTTCTTTAACACTAAGTTAACAGCCACTACTCTCAGTCCAGTGTTTCAACATGTTGCTTCCTAATCAGCTGGAAAAACCAGGAGACAGGACTTCCAAGACTGTCATTTCCTCTCCTGCCACTATCTACCAAACAAGCTGTGCTTACATGATCCAGAGCTGCGAAGTTTTGCGTTGCTTGTCTCGGGTGTTCAGAGGGAAAATGTCTCCATGCCCCTCAGTGTACAATGAAGTTGGAGGGAAGAGAACAGGATGTCCTCCTGGACTGCAGAGCTCTGCTGTTTTCCAACCTAAGGGTCATACACAAGCCCAGATTTAAAAGACTGAAAATGGAAAACCAAACCCTGTGTGAAAGCACACATGGGTTTTGAATATGACTGAGCAAAGAACTTACATGTATAGAATCTCTTGGATTTTTGGACTTGAAGTCCCGTTGACTTCAATGAAAATGCAAAGACATGTTCATGCACCCCAACAGGGCAAGGCCTTTGTGAAAGTTACGCAAGGCCTATTAAGTGCTCTGAGGGCTGTGTATGGTGGCTCTACCTAAGTGCAGACCGAAGGAGACATCTTACTTCTACTGAACTCAGTGATGCATACAGTTTCCACAGGACAGCAATACCTGTCAGGATGTCTTGAGCCAGGATATTCAGGGGCTGAGCTTACAAATTATGGCTTAGTCTCTCAGAAAGCAGAAAAGAGTTCAATCATTATTTATTTAGGTTCAACTCAGACTTCAGTCATTCGTATTTAATGGATTCAAGTTCAATCCCTATTCCACCCACCGAGAGAGAAAGATGGAACTCAAAATGGAAATACCAGAGGCCTTTTGACTATGTTCAAATTTCACAAGTTAAAGACTTTTGCAACTAAAAATGTGTTTGAGAAATTCATAGATGAATAAAGTAGCCTTATGCAACATGTATTTTTTATTTACTTAGTTGTTTAAGACCTCAGAAACACTGACAACAATAGATGCCAGCAACATGCTCTTATATAGCTGGACCAGAAAGAAGAATTTTTGCTAGTTGATAGACCCGAGTCATGTTATTTCAGTGATGGCCCCAGAAAGTTAGTGTGATTTCTTGTTTATTGAATCTTGGTCAGTCTGCAATGCACTAGTCAGTTACTTCTTCAAAGCATTCCTCCATCCAGATTGCTATAGAGTTCATGAAATCTTAAAATTAGAGGAAAGAAATTCCAGTTCTTCATCTGTACTTTCAAGGTCAAGCATATTTAACATTGATTCTGGATGTCATTAGTTTTGTTCTCTGAGCAAAGTATCTCTCTCTTCATTTATATGTGTGTTAGACAAAACTTTATGCACCATTGCCCAAATTTGAGAGTAGGACCACTATGCACATCTAATGAAATGCATATATTCATACAGTGTTTGCTCCTAATCATTTTTCAATAACATTTATAAAGCTTCAGGAAAAGAAACAACTGAATGGTTATAACTGACCTTTTAATAAAATACCACAAAGTTCCCCATAGCACTATTCACCTTGGAGAATCTTTGTTGTTGTCTTAGCAGGATTTAGCACTATCCTAATTCCTTCAGTGGTAATCCATGCTCATTTTTGCTCCAGGATACGTACTTCAGGACATTTTATGTGGCAGCCAGGTATTTTATAAGGTGGCAGAAATCCAGAGGCCCAGAGAGTCTTTTAAACATGCTTTAATTTGAAAGCCATTTGGTAGGACAAACTAAGAGGGCTTTTAGCCTTCTTTTCTTTAAAAATAACCCAAAAAACCCTACGTAACCAAAAGTCTATCTTTCAAATTCCCCTTAACTTTTGAGTCCACTGGCAGCTTGCATGTGTCAAAGTGCTGATTGTGTCCAAGACATTAACATCCTAAAAACTTCATGAACATCAACTGAAGAAAACACCGGTGTCACTGCAGAGGATGCTTTTTTCCTCCTGGAATGATTTTCCATCTTCCTGGGCAACAGCAGGGCACCCAATATTTACATATACGCATGTAGACACAGAAGCCACCAAAATGCACCATCAAATGCACCATCATGTAAAATCATTAAAATGCATGAACAATCTATGGCACATGGTTGTTTCTGCCCAGCCAAAGGTGCACAAAGACAGAAAGAAACATAGAAGACAGTAGTGTATACACACTGTATACAACAGAGTGTGGTATTTCACAGTTATTTTTTTAAGGAGACATACATATCATGCCTTAAGAATGACATGAGAGATTGCACTAATACGAACTTCGAAAAATTAAGGGAAAACAACTCCTTATTTTAAGTGCATCATTTTTAGTGCCAAGAGAACATTCTGTCCTGCAACAACACATTTATTCTTTTTGGTCTTGAGGCAAAATGCTCAATTAGTGAAATTTGCCTTCCCTTAATTTTTGTTGATGGTAATGAGTGTTGTCACTATTGTTATCTCAAGTCTTAGTAATTTCAGCATTAGTCAAAGTGTCAAGTCCTAATAGTATAGGGTCAATTGTTTTGTGGGATACTGGTTGATGAACACTTAGAGTGACCAAATCTAGGAGAGGACAGAGGAGGTCATTTGCTGCACTTTTTGTAGTAGTGACTATGAGATGCAACTAAGTGACCATGAAATACAAAGCCTGTGCTGCAGTAGCCTTCTTGGATATGGATTTAACCAAGAACTTGTTGAAAGAAGGAGTTGCTTAGGATTTGAAAGAAAGACTAATGCAGCAGATTTTTCAGGTTGATGTATTTGAGTGGGTCTTCCCACCAGCAGACTGCTGCTCTGGTTCTCTCACTTAACCACTGAATTGGTTTCTTTAGCACTGTCATATCTCAAAGAACATTCCTGGGGAATGTTTCCTTTCCATTCTCTCCCTGGCTCTAGCTCAAATGTTGCTGTAACATACATTGCACGTATCATTTCATGAATTAACTAGAGGTGGGAGAGATGTCTGCTTGCGTTTTTCACAGAACTGAATTAGGGATAGGAATGTGATTTTTTGTGAGATAACAGTAAGAGCTCTGAGGTGCTGCACAGTTGTCTTGATCTGTGCATGTTCCTTCTACTTCAAATCCAGTGCTGTACACAAGATTTCTTCTTCCTTTTCATGGCCAGGGAAGTGAATTGAGTGAAAAATCAGCTCTCCGAATGGCAAAGGGTGGCCATGTGCTTTTATGCACACCCCCCCCTGTTCCATTTATCTCTCCTAGCCTAGATTAATAAAGCACTCTCTACTAGATATTTTAAAAAAAGCAAAACCAACACCAACAAAATCCCCACTAAAAACCACTTTCAAGTATAAAAAGTTTTGAGGATTTTTAAATGTGTCTGAAGGGTTCTTTATGGTTTGGATTTGGAAGATCTGCCACAGTTCAAACAAAAGTATGCTTTCCCACTGATTTTCTGCTTTAACCTTTTGCTGGAGCATTTGATAACAACTTCTAATGCCATGACTCAGTCAGCCCTGGATAAATGGTTGGTCTTTAATTTCAGCAGAATTATCAAGGTTATATCAGGTGAGTAACAGCCTCCTCCCCAGGCACATGGGAACCCTGCAGGCTGCTTGCTCAGTGCCCTCCAAACTCACCTCTTACTAAGCCATGAGGCATCCTACCTGCTATGCTCTAAGTATATATGCAGGTTTGCTGCCTAAACAGCCCTCATTTTCACCTTCCTCAAAGGACAGCCTAAACTCACTCCAACGGCCTGCTCATAGAGATGCCTATAGCACAGCAGTTCCTCAAAGGGACCTGGGGTCCTACAAGCACCCACAATAGAAAGGAGGGAGCACTCCACTTCTGCTCTGCTGAGGAGCAGCTGTTCTCTCATCTGTCTGTCTTCTCCAGCATCCTTATGGAAATACACTCCCACAGGGTACTTCTGTCCCCCCTGGCTCAGGGAATAATCCCAGGCATAAGACCACTGCAGTACAACACTAATATTATCAAAATCCGAAGTCCAACAACTGCATTGGCCCTCCTGGGACAATGCCACCACATTCAAACTTGTACCTGCTGATGTCCTGCACTATACTCATCTGAAACCAATACTGCACAAAAGCTTTGCATCTTTTTGTTTGCTTTTTGCAAGCCATGATGCCCATTTAAATTTCCACATGACCACTTTACTGAGCAATTTTAATCACAGGAGTCCTTTCATTAGTAGGTTTACTGAGTTGGTTTGTGTTGTGCTTAAATCATCGAAATCTTACCTGTGAGCAATGTAACACAGTAAACTGTATTTCCTCTAGTGTCAGAGGTAAAGTCTGTTATCCTGCCTAAAATAGTAATTTTGGAACTTTTTCCATGGTACTGTTCATGGAAAGACCTCTCCAATACAGATTAATATTGTACAACCTTCTCTGCACTGTACATGTGTTTTGAGTTACTCTTCCCTTAAGATACTAAGAGTGCAAGACACTGCAGAGATCTTGGAGGGGAAAGGGAAGCCATCTTTCACAGTAATCTACCCTTATTAAACTAAAGGTGTATTAAGTTCTCCTTTTTAATGTATATGTCTTTTCTACAGTGTCTCTTAATGCACTAGAGTCCCTGGAGCCACAGAAGCTGCACAACAGGGACTGTTCTACAAGTGCTTACCCACTCACTAGCCACTAGTAGACTAACCGCCTCTCACTGACAAGGAATCCCACATTCTCAGTCCCCTTTAACCAAAGTCTTCCCTCAGGACCATCTTCAACTGTAAGACCTTGTCTGGACATCATCTAGCATGTTTGGTAGCTCAACAGCACCTAGGAGGTTCCAGCTGTAGCTACCCAAGACAGAAACCAGATCATAGCTCCTGTCTGCGTATATGTAATCAAACCTTCAAACACTGCATCCTGTACTTTCCCATCAGTTGAAATGCTCCTTTTCATTAAGCACACAGTCAAGCCTCAGTCATTACCAGCAGCATGTGTTCAACTTAAACCATGTGTCTTTGACTGCTACAGTTGGCCATTTCCAGCCTTCACATCCCCAGCTCACAACAGTGCAGGCAGCTTGCGTAAAACACTTGGTTTTCTGACAGGCTACATACTCTCAGTTGTCAGTCTGTTATCTGCCTGTTCACCCTTTGCACTTTCAACAGTCGTGCTCCATTGCCTCATCTATGTTGCTACAATAATTAACCTTCCTGTTTACAGGCACGTGTAGCATTGCTACAGCATATTCAAGTCTCAAGGAAGATTCTAGGCAAATGAAAAAAGGTGCAATATGCCCAAACCTAATGCACAGGCAAGAACATAGTTATCATTTGACCTCTGTTTGGGTTAATGCACTTCTATAAGAGTAAAACACTGTCTTTACTTTGATAGTATTTGACATTTACAATGTGATCCTAAGGAAGAAGCCAAATTTATTTGCTTTTTTATAAAAATATCTGCTTTTACACAGTTGAACTTTCCTTTTGCATTCCTAGTTTGTTTCAACAGCTCAGTATCAGAACATAGAAATTGAAGGGACATCCTGTATTGTATCCTGTCCCCTCCTCTTGCAGGTACGTCATACTATTTCTTTCACAAATATTATCCAGTTCTTAGACATATTTGGTTTTGCCTCCGCTACTGTCAGACAGTCTGGAACCTCATGCTTCCGATGGCTGGGAATCCAATTTGCATTTAAAGTTTATTCATGGCTTTTTAATATCCTTTTGTTCATGTGCCACTCTTGTCACTTCACTTGGACTTTTCCTTCTGACTGGGAAGCTGGTGCTCTTAGGTATTTACAGCCATCATGTTCCAACAAGCTTTTATTTCAGTTGGCCAACCAAACCATGCTCTTTTAGTGTCCTCCACATGGACATCAGGCTTCTTGGTCCCCTCATCAACCCTCCTGGACTGTCCCAGTCTGACTTTGTCTTTCAGGAGGAAAGACTCGGAAGTTTACACACCTGTCCAGATAAGGTCTTAAAGCATCTTGTCCCATTACTCAGGCTCCTTCTCTTTATTGAAAAGCTATCTCTGAAACTAGATGTATTATCTCGCTTGCTTCTTTTCCCAGCTAACTTCACCTTTTTCAAGTCACCATAGGGTGTCAGAACCATCTAAATTTTCTGCATGAGACCTTGGCTTTACAGATGTCATTAACAAAACCCTGATGAACTTCCTGTAGGGAAATGATTTAATGTTCTGAACCCTGAACGAGGCCTTCACCTTCCTCCAGCCACCCAGACCACAACATATAAAGAGCACAACTTCTGTAATCATGCACAAAACTCCAGCAAGCTCAGCACAAAAATGTTCATTCACTTCCTGCATCTCATTCACCTCCCTCAGCTCTTACACCTTTGAAAGACTGTTCTTCATATCTATTCACCTTCATCTAGGGAAAAACACCCCACAGTATAAAATAGATGAAAGCTTAAGCATAGAAAGGCTGGTGTTTGAGCTTGTGCTTCTGCTCCACAGGAAAACACAATTAAAGCTGATCCCTTTGCTTCTGGATCACAGTTCCATAAGACCCTCTTGGCAATTGCACTGCAGAATGAGCACCACGGAAAACATAAGCCAGAGTTTTCTTCCTCTGGCAAATTTCATTAAATGCAGATTCTCTTCCCCATGTGTCTTAAGAAATTCCTTCAGTTTTTACATGCCCTTAATGATACTTGAATAAAAACAGTAATTTGGCTTTCAAGCAACCAGTCTGTGTGGGCTGCTCAACTGCAGCAAATTGTCCTTTGTAAAAACCCCAACACACACAATGAATTTTATCACTGGTTAAATCAAATACTTGAGCCATAACTGGACGTTTAGCTTGGGAAAAATAATACCTTTGCCAGCACTGTGATAAGAAACACATGAGCCCTCTGTAGAGCTTTCAGATTTGTAGAGCAGCTTCCTAAACTACTTACTAGACATCCCAAACAGACTGAGAAAGATTACAGGTGAGTCTATGTTAGCCTTCAGTTCAGATCAAGAATGCCCTTTTGAAGTGAACTTCCCAATTGCCCACACTTACCATGCTTTGGTTCATGTGGCTGAGTACTTGTGGAGAACACAAACTGAAAGTCTTTCACATGAGACTTTCTGTAAGATGCTTCCCATGACTACCTCTATGGCACACCAGTTACTGACAGACACGGATTCCACAGGACCAGACCAAACCAATCCACCCTGAAATGTGCGCATGTTGGATATGAGGTCTTCAGTGCCAACTGTTTTGCTCTACAGATCCACTCCTACTGGTCCACTGTACTGCTGATACAGACAGAGAGTCCAGGTCAACCTAGATGTCATGCTTCTCAGGCACCTTCTACTGCTTAATTTCATTACTGTGAGCTTTCAGAAAATCAGAGCTGGAATTCAGCTATGCCTCAAGGCATTTGGATATTCCTTCAAATGCATCTGTGCCTCTTAAGGCAGCAAAATGGGACAGAAAAGAATATGGTATGTGAATGTGTGTACAATACTGGCCAGAAATATGGTGTTTCTGCTGGAGAAAACATAATGCAAACTCTTCTGCAGTCTGAGCAATTCTTCTTCCATGCCTAGGTGGAAACCAGTGAAGAAAAGGAATAAACACAAAGCAATAAACCAGAAATAACTAACATCCCTCAACTAAAATGTGACTCTTTGGCTAGATTGAATCATAATACACAGTGAAGTTAGAGATGCATAAGCCTGCTCATATTCTGGCCCACACTGAAAAATACATGAACAGCTAAAGATCAGACTGAAGTCTTTCAATGCTGAGAAGACTGGGTTGGTTTAAATCAGTTAATTCGCTTATGGACAATTCTAAGCATCCTTTTGGGTTGTGCTGTGTCACTTTTTGGACTATGAGGCTCAGTGAAATGCATGTGTACCTGGAGGGTATAAAAGCATGGCAGGGACACTTCTATCAGAGATTGATGAGCAGCAGTTTCTGGGGTGAAGCAGTACAGCAGCTTAGCAAAGTACAGCAATAAGCAACAGCTGGGAGCAAGCAATACAGCCTTATAATCCTTGGAAGAAAGACTCAGAAAAGGCAAAGCATCATTATACGGCACTTTTAATACCACCAATGTGCCAAATTCAAAACAGAAGTAAGGGCTTATTCATTTAAGCAATGAAACACAAGTATAATCACATATAAGCAGCTCACCACTATTATTTCGTCCTGTCTTGTCACACACATACGCACAGAGGCTATGGCTTCACGCATCTATCCCCTAGAATGATCTCTGAGGAGAGATTACCATGGGCTATCATCCCAAAATGCATTAATTTGATCAAAGCAACTTATTAATGGTGGCCTATTTATTTAGCAAATTTCAACCTCATTTACTGCCAGCGTTATCCACAAATCCCAAACTATTGATGGCTCTGTGAGTCTTGCTAACATTAGAGATGCTGCCAGGGCCTTGCGGGTATGAACATCCTATTGTGTCCCTGCCCTTCAAGGCCACAAACCCCACTGCTCCTGTGAGCTGATGCCCACAGGCTGATGTCCCAGCATGGCCTCAGCCATCCCCATGGAGGTGCCTGATGCTCCAGGCTGGAGCCCCACATGATGCCCCAGCCCCAGCGAACAGCTTCCCTGGCAGCACATTGGAACCACTGCTGCATCCAGTACTCGTCACTCACAGTCAGGGACTCACTCCAGATGGTTCATATGGATGATTTCTGCTTCCCCACAGGGTCCCCCATGAATTCCACTGCTATAAATGCATTTGCTAGCACATCTTTGCAAGATGACTTGCACAGCGGGGCCACGAGTCCCTTTGTGCAGCATGTCATAAACCTCCTTAAAATAGCCGCACTAAAAATAAATGCATGGCTTTATTTATAAAACATTGAAAATGAAAATAAAATCAGAAGTCAAATCCAAGGCACTGGACCCAAGCAAATATCATCCAGCTGAAAACAAGTAACCAAAAGACTGGAAAAATAAAGAGCTCTCTTTCACATCTGTGAAGTCACTGTGAAAGGACAAGTGAGAGAGGAAAGCTTTACACAAAGTTTGGATGTCAGTCTGAGAAACCTATAGGAAACTGCATTCTTCTGGTTCCCCTGTTCAGCCTGAGCTACTTGGGGACAGTTTAATTCTCCAAGAAGTGCTGCTAAACACTGAGAATTAGGTCCTTTTAAAATGTCATCTTAAATGCAACCCACGTCATACAGAAAGCACTTGCCATTTCTGAAAATCCTGGGGTTTATCTGTGAACTTAACAACAGTAACACACAGGAGACACAAGGAAAGTTTCCCTCTGGATGGCAGAACCATTAATTTAGTGATTTTCTTTTAATGGAGGCCTAATCTTTTTTCAGCTAATAACATAAGTGTGGCCTACATGTTGTGTCACCAAGTAACACTGCTGAAATGGTGAGTCAGTAACAGTTGTCCATTTGTATTTACTTTGAATAAAAGGAAGGATGTTTGCCAGAATGCTGCACATGAGCTTTGCCACAAAGGAAAGCTTTCTACAAAGTCTGTAGTAGGATGCACTCCAAGAAAGGATATAGTTAGGATCAAATGGTCACATCCAGTAAGTGGTGAAATAGGAACTAAAAAGACTTGGGGCATCAAATCCCCTCTCACAATATTTAGCCAGTGCTCTTCGCAATTCTGCTGTCATCATTAGCGTATGTAGAAGTTATAGGTAGGTCTTCATGAGAAGACATTTCTAAACTGCAGAGTATCAAAGCTGTGCTGGTTGGGTAAAAGAAACAAGAGGACATTTCCCATGCCAAGTCTGCAACCACAGTTCAGACGTAGCCCAGTAGCCATGGACAGCTAGGATCTGTTGGAGAAACCACTTTCAACATGTCACTTGGCTTTCTCCTGCACAACCCTCCTCTCCTCACCCCCCCACCCCCCCCCAGCTTTTCTCCAGGAGTTTCTAGCTGTATTATCCCCAAACATTATATCCATCAGCCTGTTCTGAAGGCAAGAAAATAAGCTGTCCTTTGAACTGCCAGTATCTGGCAGGATTATAGTAGCTAAAAAGGAATCTTTTATCAGAAAGAGAAGAAACAGTTCATGAAAGAGTTGTCTCCAAATTAATAATGTCTGCACTAAAAAGTATACAAGAAAGAATTAGCTGAAACCAGAACTGTATCCTGGGGAAAGTGTGCCAGTCTCTGCTTTAACAACCCCATGCAGCTCCCGTGAAGCCATTCCCAACTGGATAAGGAGCAGGCAGGGTGCCTGGAGAAACGTTTATTTTCCCACATGCCTCCTCATTCCCAGGACAAGAGAAGGCCAGGATAGTGGGTGCTGTGCAGGTCTCTCTGCACTCCTGTGGGCTGGCTTAGAGATTGGACATCAGTGGCCTGTTCCTCTTGCCTTCCCTTCAGCAGCGAGTACCAATGCTCGAAAGCTGTCAGAGGTGAGTGCCAACCAGCACTGCCTTCCTATGGGGCTCATCCTGCAGGATCTGGGTGTCAGCAAGGCATGCAAACCAGTGCTCAGTGAGGAGTAAGCACATCAAACAAGGCAGAAAAATACTGTCCCTATGGCAGTGAGTGCATTCACATTCACATCAAATTTTACAAATAGTTCAGGTTTACAGAGGGTGAAAGCACTCCCTCAAGTGAGGATACCACAGACTCCCTACTTAAGCTTTGGATCAAGTAGTGGAAAAAAACAGTTTCTCAAGAATTACCAATCAGACTCTCTCTGTGTTGGATCTGTTATTCTTTAAGCCCACTTTGAGGAGAGTTCTTAGAAACACAAATCTCAGTCTTTGTCACAAGCCCCTGCAATGAACATGACAAGGAAGTGAGAGTATCTCCACTTCTTATGCAAAGTGTCATTAACAACAAAATAAAATCTGCAGAGATTTAGTGTGCCAAACACAGCATACTTTTTCCAAGGACACAGCTGTATAAGAGTCTAAAAATTAACTGTGATGTTACCTTGGGCAATAATTGCAAGTAAGATGCTTTATAGAGAGCCATACAGTCATCTAGCTTATGTTCTCTGTATGCAAGGATGAATTACGTTTGCAGAAGTTACATGAACAGGAGTATACATGGAGGCATACAAGTTCCTTGTTCATATTCTCCATTATCACTCATTCCCCTCTTATAACCAAGTCCATAAACTTAATAAACTGGAAGAAAGAAGGACTGATTTAGCATAATATAATTTTGCAGCCAACCAACAAAGTACTGTACTTGGGATTCATTTTCATTAGAAGTGGCCGTCATTCCATAGTGAAGCTAGATTACACAAAATAGAAAATGTTATTGCTTCAGGCTTGTCTTCACTGTTGTATTAACACCAGGAACAATTCTGCCATTACTGCTAAAGGAACTTCCACTCCTGCCCACTGAGAATCTTAAACGTCCATTTAGACTCTGCTGACTCACTTGCTGGGCTAGAGGCACAGGCCATGGCTTGTATTAGACTAATTAATCAGCTGCTAGTACAAGTTTTCTGTCTTTCAAATATTCCTTCAAAATGTAACCCTTCTTTCTCAAGTCAGAGCACCTCAGTGCAGTAAGTGCAGAATCAGGTCCTATGCACCACCATCATTAGCCCTATTCTTCACCTCTCCCCATGCAGGGACTACGGCCAAAGCTCACCTTGAATGAATGAGCCACTATTGAAAAGGCTACCCATTCCTCCTCCAAGCTCTGGTAAATGTACCTGACTAGAAGGCATATAACCAGTTTGTATGTTATTCTTCCTGTTAAAAGATAGCATTTTTAAGCTAATGAGCAAGATTTAAAGACAAATCTTCAGGCTTACAGCACCAATGAAAGAAAAGTCAATATATGTAAATGCAAGGTTTAAATCTGTCATATTAACTTGAGCTTTTAAATATTAATCTACCTATCTCAGTGTAGGTTTTACTAGTACAATAGTCTTCTTTATCCCCAGATTGGTATCTATGAGTCACTAGGTAACCAAGGGATACCATCCAAAGGAATCTGTTTCAAGGAGATGAATGCATTGTTGGTTCCTAATCTTGATTACCAGTGACGTTCTTCTGCGAGACTGCATTCATACTAGGGAGGAACAGACAGTTTTCTCTCCTCTGGATAGTTTTCTCTGTCTAAAGGTAGGATAAACACTCTGTAGAAGACGGATACAGATGAATGCAAAGATAGTATAAGGGTGGAGGAAAGCTTCATGCAGGTACATCTACCTATACCACCCCCTCAGACAGACAGGGGCAGAAGGCTAAGACTACATCTGCAGTAGCAAGTAATGTGAACCATGGCGGTGGACCCGTAGAGTGAAACTGTTGGTGCTGAGGACCTCATTTCCAGATTGCACTGTGCTTGTTTTTATTTTCAGACTATTTCTAGTCCAGCCTCCTGTCTGGATGCCGATTTGTGGATGAAGCGCTGCACTCCAGCATATATTCCACCTTAATGTCCTTTTAAAACTTCACAGCTCATAAGCAAAGAGACCATTCCATGGTACAAAACCTGCACTCTGATCCAAACGAAAATATTAATCTTAGGGCACCCTCTGTATGTAATTGATGCTACCGAAATGCAGTTCTAGTCCATGATACAGTGTGAGGAGGAGAAAGGGTAAAAGAGAGAGAGGACAGAAAAGAGGAATTAATTTAGAAGTCTGGCCAGCTTGAAAATCTTCCTGCCAAGAACTGAAGAACTAATCAAACAGATCATAATGGTACCATATATCGTTTCTTCCATTGCACTGTTCAACACTTTTTTCTTGTCATTTATTGCATTGACTCTTTGTTGTGTTTTATGTAGAAAAATCACACCTGATTTCAAGTATTTGAAAACTGTTGGGGCACAACTGGGAGGGAATAAGATTACTGTCAGTAATCACACTGCAGGTAAGAGACATCCAATTCTTCACCAGAAAAAAAGAGCTTTTAAAGTAAAATGACATTGGAACAAGAGCAAAAGAACTCAAAACGGCAGCGAGCAAACAGAGTCTAGAAAAACTTTCCAGATCTATAATCACTGAGGAATTAGAAGAGTGGAACTAGTTTGTAGGAGAACCCAGGAGACAGATCTCCATGTGAAATTAAATCATTTTCTAGAGGAAACTGCTAGGTGTTGCTGACTTCAGTGCTGGACTACCACCAGAAAGTCCTTCTCAGTTCCATAAGGACAGCATCAAATTCCAGAGTCAATAAAAGCCATGAGGGACCATTCACCCCTGCACAGAAGGAAGTAAACTTTCTGGTCTCACAAGAGAAGGGATAGGCTTGCATCCTGTCTGGGTGAGTGCTAAGGACACTCAAAGCAGCAGCATTAGACAGAAGTCTCCACATCTCAAAAGCCATTGCCTGCTCCTTTCTTTGTCCTACAGATAGATGATCATGGGCTCAACTCCAGTTTTGGATATGCATTTCTTGCTACAGTTTATTGCTCCAGCTTGCGAAGAAGCAGAGATTACCAGTACAGATTATCCTGTGAACATACAAATGCCTTTTCTTATAAGCTGTAAACTACACATACCTGCTGAATTTTAGACCAGCCTCCCAGTAATGTGAATACATAACAGATCAGTGACCTGCACTATCTCACGATATGTTCAAGCAATACCGCCTGAAGATTAACACATCTCCAGTGCCCTGCTTGTTTTCAAATGCCCAGGTTCTCAGCTGCTAACTACTGCATACTGTATATATAAATAAAACAACCTTATATTAATCATGTCCTTTGGAGATGGGAAGAGATCTTCCCTGGTGCTTGGAATTAAAGACATGCACTGGACTGTTGTTATGGAAATGTTTTGCACTTCTTCTGAAGTCTAATCACATGAAAACAAAAAACAAGCTGAAAAAGTAGAAAAATTATTTTCTGCATTGTAGTATTTCAAAAGGCTGTATTGACAGTCCCTGTGAGATAACAGACAAAAAGAGCAAACCAGGAATAGGCTAGGTTTGGTCTGTATTAAATGTCAAAAGGAATCAAAACACAAAAGGCATCAGCTACACCATCACGAGATTCAGCTCCTGCTGTCTTCCTTTTAAAACTGCTCCTCTTCATTATCTTGGTTGAATTCAGTTATTGCATACACACACCCTGGCACTCAGAGCCCTGATTCCTGTGCTTTGGTCAAGACAAAAATATATTACTATTGCCAACAGTTTGTTTTATACAAAACCAAACTGTTTCACTAATCATGGGGGTGTCCTGCACTGTTTTTCAAGTGCACACTAGGATAGGCTTTGAAGAATGTAATTTTGAAACAGTATTGCAATGCTTTGATTTAACAAGATCCACAGTTGTTCAGCTTTCAGTTTTCTTTTTGCTTATGGCTATACGCCACTCAGCTCATTCACTGACCTCTGCACAAATACCTTCAGCCACCCTGATATTATGCTTATTGTAAAATTAAGATTTTCAGCAAACTCCACACAGACATATGCAGTACTAATACGCAAGTACCACAGACCTTGCCACCTCTTTGGGAGCACATCCTGCACTCCAGGCAACCTAGCAACCAGGTAATTAGCTACAGTGATGAAATATTACAGCCCCTCTCCCCCCTATTTTAAGGAAGAATGAGACTTTCGAGGTCAAAACGTGGCACATGGCTTCAGAGTCACATCAGAAAAAAGTAAGTGATCAAAGACATCATTGCCGTCATGGTTATGACCTCATTAATTACCATTATCAATCTGTTCTTTCTAACCCTTTGTGCTATTATTCAGCTGCACGCTGAAGTTTGTCTCAGTTTTGGATTTCAGTACTTTCTTTATCAGCATCTCCTGCTTCCAAAAGAATTAAACCCAAACTAATGCACATCATTTCCCATGTATGCTCATGCTTTAATCTTCAATCAGTATAGTTTGCTTTTAACTACCTTCCCTCCGCACTTCCATAACTGCTTATCATCTATCATTTGAAAAAACACTTATGCTTTTAAGAAGCCATAGCTATTACTGGCATCATTATCAGCACAGCTTTTTGTCTAGCATTAAACTTCATATTAACAGTCGTGAAAATGCCATATGCAAGGGAGCTCCCCAGGGAGAGACAGTGATGCGTGCATATCTCTGTGCATGTGAGAGCCAAAAATGAACCATGAATGCGGATGAGCAAAGGCAAACTTGTCACAGTCCCTGGTTATGAGGACACCCAGAGTTTTCTACCCTCCTTGGTTGAAAAGGTGCCTATTCCCATTGACTTGCTTCCGACCCATACACAGCTGGGCTCATATATTTGTGGCACAGAACTCACTGCACAAAGGTGACTCTTAGCTAGTAGCTTCAATCAGTGGGATATCTCAAAACACCTTCCAAGGGAGGCAATGTTGGACCAACAAAGAAGAGCAGGGTACACACAATCTTGTAGCCCAGATGCTTGGGCAGGAGCCTGGTGCCAAGCTCGGTGTCCCATGTGCTAGGCAACATTACCTTCAGGACGCTGAAAGGAGACTTCAAACCTGGGGTCCACTTCTCTGACAGCAGCATGAAGGCACAGGCTCTCCCTGCAGCCGTCTCAGAACAACTCTGGTGTTTCACACTGAGATAAACACATCCTTTCCTCCTCTCTCACACTCCTGCATTTGCATAATTGCAGCCCATATCTGTAAGGTATAATTATTCTTCTGATTGAATAGAAAATACTATTTTTTCCAGATTGGCTCCTCAGTGTTGAAGACCATAAGCCCACTAAAACGTCAAAGCCATCAATACAATCTACAGATAATTTTAATGTTAAATCAGTCTTGTAATTCTTAAATAATGAAGTCTCATTTTTAGTAGTAATATCATAGCAGTTTTGTAAAGGCCCTCAGTACTTTACCCTCACACGTGTTCCTAGTAGGTGTCTTCGAAATAAGGAAGCACATAACTCTCATTAAAAAATAATTGGAGCTGAGCATATAGCTACTTTGGAAAAATCTTCCAAGTACCTATCTGTACCTTTAAGCACCTAAATACCTTTAAAACCTGACCTGAAGAAAACACAAGTCAGTCACGCTTCCTGCCAAGCACCAGCTTCATTTTTTAGTTAAATTGATACTATTTCTCTTGATCCCATCAGTTCTTTCATTGACCAAATGCCAGAAGCAGCAAGTTCTATATGAGTGCTGTGAAAATGGGATGGATCAGCACAGAAACCCCAAAAGTAATGAATGTGGCTAATGAATGTTTGCCCTGTGCCCTCAGGACATGAAGCAATCATCAAAGATTATGCCTCATACTTCTGCTGCAGCCCTGAAATACTGGGATATCATTTGAACCCCAACCCATGGTCCAGAGTTGTATAACTTTCTGGTGGTCTACTTCTGATGTCTGAAGTGGGGCAGACTTCCTGGACTCCACCAACAGTCTTATAGAAAATTGTGCCCATGTATCTAGTTATCAGCGCCAACACATACCTTCAGGTTTTTGGGTCAAATTACAGACGGATGACTTGAGAAAGGCGATTCACTTCTAATTTGTCTATGCCCAATTGCACCAGCAGATAGCCTTAACAAAAGGAATGGGAAAATCTTTTGTTGGTGGGCAGAATTGCATTTATTTCTAATGAACAACACCTTGGTGCAAGAAGGTTTTAGTGTGGTTGCTTGTAACACCTAAGTGTTCGTAACTCACCTTGTCCTCAGGGTTATACTGATTTCTAGAAGCCCATCCGTTTACGTTGATCCAAAAGCATGCAAATAATGCACAATGCCAATTTAACATCTTTTAAAAAGACTCTGGTTCCAAATTCATTAAGAGAAAGAAACACTAATCAGTTGTTTGATGTTAGTAGGCAAATCACATTGTTTAGAAACGAAAGAGAAGTTTTAATCTTAAAAGGGACCTGATAGCTCAGTTTGCAGATGCTTGCTGCCCACGGCAGCTACTGCTGTACTGCCTCTGCACAGCACCTCCAGCTCTGCCATAATGACCTATAGGCACTGTAATTATTTCTAAGGAATTTTTCATGGAAAAACATTAGCTTACCTTCCTGAGCTATCGCCAAAAATCTGTCCCCCTCCTCCCCACACCAGATATCAAGAGAACACTACCATTATTCATAAGCAAAGAGTTCAGCACCAAACACTTCCATGTGGCTCAAAATCTTGGCAAAAGCAGGAGCAGCTCATACAAATGGCCACAATATTCTTACCTCACAACAGTTACTAACAATAGACTGCTGTGGTGGTTAGATGCACACATCCAGGTCAAAGCCTTCTCACTGCAGGACTGTTCAGGATAGTC
This sequence comes from Psittacula echo, assembly GCF_963264785.1. Taxonomy (NCBI): domain Eukaryota; kingdom Metazoa; phylum Chordata; class Aves; order Psittaciformes; family Psittacidae; genus Psittacula; species Psittacula echo. The sequence goes on from NC_137737.1 coordinate 14,647,019, forward strand.
TGACTGCTAAAGGATCAGCCCAGGGAGTCCTGCCAGAAGCATTATATGTCTCCAATATTTGCACAGCTCTGCTACCTAACAAAGAGCTTGGAGGCTGGAGTCTCAACAAACTCATTCATCTCAGCCTTTACAAGCAGATTTGCTGACAAGCAGGCTCAGATTTGCTCTCTGGACTTCCCAATCACTTTGATCTTGCAATGAGACAAATTTAAAACTAACCAGTTTTCTTACCTTTGTTGCAAATATCCTTTCCCTGCTAAGTAATGAATTTTGCAGTCTCAGCTTCCTGTAATCAGTAAAGCATATGCCACAGTGTAAGCTGTAAGGCAAAATAAAGCATGAATTCACCATATTCAGAAAAGCAAATACATAAAATGAACATGTTTCCTTTCAGAGACTTAGAAGCTTACTTGAGTACCTCTGTATTTACCTTGGCTTTTAGAAACAAAAGAATCCAATTTCGTTTTAAATACAAAAAAATCCAAGACAGTCCAGTGCACATAGCTCACAGCCTTTAGTGAGTCTTAATTCACACCTTATGGAGGTATGTATAAGCTATCTCCCATTTTCAAGTGTAAGACCAACATATAGACTAAAGTGGGAGGAGTGGCTGACACACCAGAAGGCTGTGTTGCCATTCAGCGAGACCTGGACAGGCTGGAGAGTTGGGCAGGGAGAAACTTGATGAAATTCAACAAGGGCAAGTGTAGAGTCTTGCATCTGGGGAGGAACAACCCCATGTACCAGTACAGGTTGGGGGTTGACCTGCTGGAAAGTAGTGAAGGGGAAAGGGACCTGGGGGTCCTGGTGGATGGGAGGATGACCATGAGCCAGCAATGTGCCCTTGTGGCCAAGAAGGCCAATGGCATCCTAGGGTGCATTAGAAAGGGTGTGGTCAGTAGGTCAAGAGAGGTTCTCCTCCCCCTCTCCTCTGCCTTGGTGAGGCCGCATCTGGAATATTGTGTCCAGTTCTGGGCCCCTCAGTTCAAGAAGGACAGGGACCTGCTGGAGAGGGTCCAGCGCAGAGCCACAAAGATGATTAAGGGAGTGGAGCATCTCCCTTATGAGGAGAGGCTGAGGGAGCTGGGGCTCTTTAGCTTGGAGAAGAGGAGACTGAGGGGTGACCTCATCAATGTTTACAAATATGTAAAGGGTGAGTGTCAGGATGATGGAGCTAGGCTTTTCTCAGTGATGCCCAGTGATAGGACAAGGGGTAATGGGTGTAAACTGGAGCATAAGAGGTTCCATGTGAACATCAGGAAAAACTTCTTTACTGAGAGTGACAGAGCACTGGAACAGGTTGCCCAGGGGGGTTGTGGAGTCTCCTGCGTTGGAGATATTCAAGGCCCGGCTGGACAAGTTCCTGTGTGATGTACTCTAGGTTACCCTGCTCTTGCAGGGGGGTTGGACTAGATGATCTTTTGAGGTCCCTTCCAACCCTTGGGATTCTGTGATTCTGTGATTCTTCTGCAGCATATCAGGGAATTGAGAGTCACAGCTATGGAGCTGCCCATTATACTCCTGCACCTCTGCTTATATCTCCTGTTGATCTATGCTTAAAAACTCTTCATGTCTTCTTTTACCCCACTGGTCTCAAGATTTTCCCTTTTCCACTGCTAACACTCCTGCTTTACCAGTGCTGGATATGTCTGCAGCTCTCCTGCCATAAGTAAACCATTCTCAAGGCAGATTCATCTATAACAGTTCAGCTTGAGATTTGTGGCTTTGAGACTGAAAGAAGGGTTTGTGTGCCCAGAAGTCCTTTCTGCTGTTTTTCCTCTTACCTGTTTGTGCAAATGTTCCTTAGGACCTTCATGACTTTGTTAGGACTATCATGACTGCAATGTAACCTCTAATCACTACAGTGACTTTACCGGCAGAAAAAATCTGAGCTGAAACCAAAAGATGAGATCCAAAAAGTGAACTGCAGAAAAAAAACTAAGTCTAGAGCTGACCTTGGCACTTGCCCCTTCATCTCTGAGGTGGCCTGGACCCAAACCTCCAACATGAAAGCACATGGAGAAAGCACCATTTAGCTGCCAGATATGAGGGTTGAATAAGCACTCTTTCCATGTCAGTTCTGTGTTTTAAACCCATTCTTGTTTTCTTGTCTCATAGCCGTGACTCATGATGTGGAAATACGTTGATTTGACTTAGCTACTCATCTTTATGTCCTCACAGCCAAGGCCTTGGTGTGTCAGAATGAAATTATCTCCAGAGTTCTGTAAAGCAGCCTATCACATTTACTGTTTTCATCTCTTATGTATTGTTCTTCAATATCTTCTCAGCCTCAGACAATCTATCTCTGTTCTTTCAGGTATCTAGTTAGGAAATCCAATCCTTCCACTGTATTAAAGTACGACTTTAACATATTAACATTGCCTGAAATTGGTTTATTGTACAGTAAGAAAACATATGAGGAAAAAAGAAAATCTTGCCCAGTGCCTTTGTCATCTCTAATATTCTGTGTTTGAAAGGACAAGTGTTGCTGAAGTGAATCAGTGCCAAAAATAGTGACAATAATTGAATGCTAACACCTCCATTCAGATAAGGAGAGGGCAAGGCTAAGAGCGCTGAGGTACAGGGATTTTTGCGCTGCTGCTGAGTTTATACAAGCTTTTATTTTGCTGCTGATGATAGTGGTGCAAGTTCAAGAGAAACCTGAACTGAAAATCAGAAACAATCCTTTGTCCTAGCAGTCCTTGCTGTAATGCTTATTTTCCCACTAATGTGGTAACTGAAACAGTCTCAATGGTTTCTCCTTGGGTTTCACCTATGACAGATGTAGCCTAACAAGGCTTGAGGACTGAAGAAACTGAACATTTCCACTTCCAGGAGATGCTGGCTCCTAAGCCAAATAAACATTTATCCTGCTTAAGTCTAACCTGATAAGAAATGAAACCTTTGGACTAAGAAAACTAGTAATTTAGCTCACTTTCAGTAAAGAGAGAGTTTTATAAAAGAGTTTTCCCTCTCTTTTAGGATGTATAGGACCACCCTTGAAATTGCCTTTCTTTGCCTAGCCAAGGGAGACAGTCTAGATGACAACTCAAACTGGACATTTAGCTTTTAAATGCTAAGCTGAAGATTAGTCTGTTGCTTGGACTCACAGCAATTTATTCCTTCCAGGACATCTAAAGAAAGTAATAGTTACGGGGCATATCTCTCAGCTGCAGTGCTGGAAAAAACAGGAGTGAAACTACCTAAGGAAGGAAGGTCACTTGACAGCTTGGTTACTTTCTTGTTTCCCATTCATTCCATGACAATATGGATAAAGGGAGAGAAAAGTACAATTGCCTGCTAAGTCAGAGAAAGCGCAGATATTTCACTGTTGTCAAAAGGAGAGTGTGAAATAAAGACAGTGCTGAAACAGAGGAATCTGATGACATACAACACTCAAGAAGGGTTCTTAAAAATTACACAGTTAAAAAATCTTAAAATTAAATCTAAACATTAAATCTGTGCACATGTCTGTTTGCCTTTTCTTTTGCCCACAATGATGCCGCTGTTCCACTGCATGAGAAAACAGGCTGTAAAACTCCTCTCCCAAAAAAGCAGGTTTAAAATGAGAAAAAAGGGGCTGATGTCTAGCTGAAATCTCTGCTTGAGGGTCCACTTTCCTAGTTTGAAAAGGCCATGGAGATCTAAACCCTAAGCCCAGATACTATAGGTGCCCACGAGGGCTGTCAGCATCCCTTACACCTCTGACAGCAAAACTCCTTCCCCCCCATGCTCACAGCAAGAACAACTGCCACCAGAGAGGAGCTCTGCCAGAAGTACACTGTGTTGACTGGCTCAGTTATCTCCTGCTGTGATTTTAATCTCACATTTTTTGCAAATTTAGCAGAATCTTCTTGATTTAGGCAGGAACCAGATGAACCCCATTCAAGAGAACAGTATCTAAGTGTTAAACATCTGCCTTTCCCAAGTTATTGATAAAATAGAATAGAGCATACAGGCCATTTATTCAAGTAAAGAGTGTTTCTTTGGGTATAGATGTTGCAGCTGCCTCGAGACTACCCAGAAATTAACTATTCAGAATTTGGACGACATTAATTAGCCCTCCAGAAAGGAAATGTGTAATCTACCACCATGACCATGAATGGGAGACTTCAAGAAACAGCAATTTACATAGGGCTGCAGCTGCAAACATAAAAGCATGAGCGTACGTATAACACATGCATTTTCCTACAACAAACAAACATTTGGGGTTTATATTTTAAGCCTTTGAATCTCATGAAGACATACAAGAAGCAGAGACATCAAAACACCTTTGCTCAACTTGTTGCAGCTACTCACATTGTTTTCAGGAGTCTGTTAGATTTGTTCTGAAGTTACCTAATAACATACTGCATACTTAAAAATCACAGCTGAAGATGAGTCATTTTCTTGTCCTGAGGTACATGGAGCCTCTCCATGTCTCCATATATACTGAAATCATCTTTCAGCCATAGTAAACAAGGCAACGTTGGGGACCATAACCCTACTTGAGAGCCAGACCTCTGCCCATTGTGATTTGGGTGAGGTGAAATCAGTAGTACTGTTAAGATCTCGTTATTTTTTGAGACCTAGCATGATTTATTTATGTATTTTGTCTTACATAAACCTTCACAGGGTTCAGGAATGTGGGAACATTTGGAAATGGTAAAATCTAGGAAAGGAGTGAAGTTGTTAGTCTCCAGGTCAAGTGATGTTTTTAGGTCCTGGTCTGATTTTCAGACTTTAAATTTTGTCATACTTTGAAAAACTGTCATTTTACTTTATCTGTAATTATGATTTTCATGAAATGACATGAATCCAGCTGTTAGAACATTAAAAATAACATCAAGAAATACTACACACAATACCATGAGACCAGAGATAGAAAGAAAAAAACACAAATCAGTTTGCCATAGGCTACAACCCAACCCATGTCTGGGTTCCTGATGCAGCACTGTACACAGCACTGTTACTGTATCCAAAGATGTCTCTATCTCAATCCTGGCCAAGTGGAGAAATTCCCTGATAGGAATGAGTCAAATGGAATTTCTTCTTCAAAAGAGATATTTCTGCTGGATTTTAGCAACTTTTTTCATGAGTGATCCACCAGGGAAATCTACTTAAGTAAGTTCCTGTGCCAAACTCTGAACTGCTATCTAGTCCAGGAAGGACATGAAGAATGCATTATAATAAACTGTCACAAACTTCTTTTTCCTTAACCCAGAAACTCCTGGCACTTCCTGACCTTAAATCTAGTTTTACAAAAGAGTTTCAGAACTTCTATCTCCGAGTTAGACCATTCAGCACACAAAAACCCCACCACCAGCACTTCAAATAAATTTAACGCAAAACTCACTGAAATGTGACACTTTTATCTTATTCATATAGAAGCCAAGTCAATGAAGGTATTTAAATCAGCATGAACACAAGTCAGTTTAGGAGATCCTTCCCATTATAGTATTACTGCACCTATGCAATCTGATGGACTTCAACAGAGTTAAATTAGTCTATGACTGATAATGCAAATTCCTTTCCAGAAGCTCATAATACAAACCATCTGGTGTCTGCCTTGCTATTCTCTACAGGTCTGGGCCATTCCTTATGACAGATTGCTACCCTGAATTGCTTTACTGCAATGATTCAAGGTCCAAAGCAATAATGATGAGCACAGGCAGATACTCAAAACAGGTAAAATCCACCTGCAAGCTGAGTGCTTGGCTCCTGTTAGTTCATTTGCTTCCTCAAATATTCAGGGCGGTATTTCCTTCTTTTCAGAGTTCAAGGCAGAAGTTCACTTAGAAAGAAATCAAGACATTACATTACCTACCTGATACAAGCTAGTGGTCCCAGGCTGCTCTGACTTGCACTGGAGGCAAGCACCACTTGCCATCCCTAGCAGCAGGGAGCTTGTTGAAGGTCCTGAGAGCCACTTCTGCGTCGCTGCCCATCATGCAACATGTGCATGCTGGTGTGTCTCCATCACACTCCCTGGGTGATCCTCCAGTGATCACTACTCATGTAAATGCTAAAGTTTCTCGTACCATGTCTTCAGCCAAAGGTGATTCAAGAGAGGCCTGCAATGTACTTCCCTGCAGGGTAGCAAGGGGTGTTTGCATTTTTGTGCCATCTGGTAAAGGCTTCTGGAGGCTGAGCATGACCTCAGACGTTACTGATGGTTTGTAAGAACTCTGAGCTGCAGTGTGAAAAGGAAACACATACGTGCATGCAAAACCAGTCTTCAAAAAGATGGAGAGCATTTAAGATTAACAGAGGAAACTTTTAACATTAAACTGCATTTCTTTAAAGAATTACCAAAAGAAGGAAATAACAGATAATAAGTAGTGAAATGTTTCCAACTGTCTGGTTGGTCTCCAGCATCCTCTCTTTGCATGACATTGTACAACCTGATGTATACCAGCACTTCCAAACACCTGGAGACACAGCCTTTGGGGCAAATCTGGAAATACTAACAAGCACAGTTTACCTCCTGCTTTTCCCCTTTCCCCCATCCGAGTTCATTCTCCTCAATTCTCCAATTACCAAAACCTTATCTGGGGTTGGATGCATTTTGCATGCACAGAAAGTTTAACTGGGGCTGGAAGCATGTTTGCTTAATTGAATCTGCCTGACAGATGTGACTCAGTGAGATAATGAATACACAGTTCAGAGATGTCTGTGCTATGTACATACATATATTAGGAACCAGAGACACAGATTTCCTGCTATGGAAACCAGAGAGAGAGCTGCTTGTTGGAGTTGAGCTCAGAGTTGTTGCAGATCTGCTTTGTTTAATGACATAGTCTGAACCTAGGGAGAATACAGGAAAAGTTCCAGACCACCTGAATTAATGCCCTTAGATATGCCTGCTGGAAAGGTCCTTTGCTACAAGCTTGGGCCACACAGCCCTCATATCTGCCTTGCAGGGGCTTCGGTGTTCCCTGCACCCGTCCATGCAAGGGCTCAGTAGGCAGAAGAGCCAGGAGCTGCCACAAGAAAACAATGCTGCATCCCCATCATTGAGCTCTGGCTCATCACCTCCTGTGCCTGCCCATACAGTCCCAGCCTCAGCTCTGCCACTCCTCAGGCTCTTCCAGGAGCCAATCCAGCTCTTTACAATGGTATGGCACATGGAATAGCCCAGTCTGGCTGCAAATAGAAGTGATCATTTTATCACTCTTCTGTGCCAGCGAGCACTGAACGGGTGTTCTGCAGCTAACGCCAGACACAACAGAATAGTCCAAAGAGGGACTGACAGGGCTAGTCTTTCCCATATGCTTTATGAAGTGGATCTGACTTGATGCCACCAATGCCTCAGTACTCCCAAGTGCTCACAACATCCATCAGCCTCACCAGGATCTGAAGGTGCTCAGCACCTTGCAGAACTGCACAGCCCATATTTGAGGAGACACTGGAGAAATGGGTAGCATGTTTCCTTTCATCCCAGATCGGATGTTTGCCATGTGCCTTGCAGAAGCCACATAGAAAGCACAGGAGATTCTGAGGCCATGGGGTTGGAAGTTCCCCAGCAGTGAAGGTTGTGAGGTGTATGTAATGCATCCATGGAACAGCAAAACTGCGACTTCAGAGGCTTCTTGTGAATTGCACAACCAGCTCTACCACATGCAGGGAGGTAGTTGTGTGTTTCTCAGCTAATGAAAACCAGGCACATAATTCTGTAAGGATACATAAATCCCCCTAAATCAAGCAAATAAAGAGCAGAAGGAAGAACACAATCTCTTTTCTTTTTTTTTTTTTTTTGAGGGAGGGAAACTGTTAGACCTGTACCAGGCCTTTTTGTGTTCAAAACTAAATCCATATCACAGCCTTCTGCACAACACAATCCTTCTTTGCACCTCTGTTTTGGAAGCTGTGAATCCCAAGGAAAACCAACACCAACCAAAGGAGCAAGCTGTCAGTGGGTGAGCAAGAGGTACAGCGGGAGTCCATGGATTTTACTGCTTCCACCATGTGGACTGCAAATGGAGGTTGCTATTACATGGTCCCATAAGAAGTAGGTGAGAAAAGCAGCATGTTCTTGACATCCTTGCTTCCACCTGGTGTCTATGCCTTTTTGTCCTTTTGCAGCTGTAAGAGAGAGACATTGCTTTGTGGGTTTATGGTCTCAGAAGTTCCCTCCCTGTGGAACATTCCTGTAGGATATCATGTTATCTGAAGGACCCACAGTAACTAAGAATGGAGAAGCATACTCTTACTTCACGGTACCATTGTAGGAACACTAGAGTTAACATCAGGACAAGGTACTGAGATACCCGTTATCTGTATCTGTATCCACACTTACACAAATAGGCATATTTCTTTTACAGAATTGGTCTAAACCCTAACACTTGTAAATTAAATCTGAATCTCAGTCATAATCTGAGTCATGGATTATCAATTATTTGATTGTTAATACCTTCAGCTGCCAACTTTTTTCTATTGTTTTCTAGTTGAAACCAGTACAAAAAGCTAATACAAAAGATTGACCAAAGTTTGATCGTGTTTAATCAAAAATGGTTCTGTGTCAAGTTCAAGCTTGTCAAAGCTATGCAAGGCACAGATCTGATGCATGCTTCTGTCCAAAATGTTGTACTGCACCATTAAGAAAATTTAAATGGTATACCTACATTAAATGAAATAGAAGCCCTGGCAAACTGGCACACTCAGTACAAATCTTATAAATGCTGAATTACACAAGCCCAGATCTACTTATGGAATGCCTGCATAGCATCACTTTATGTGGTTTAATGATAGCATCACAGAGCGATTTCATGAAGGTCAATTAGTTTCCTCATTCATCCCCAAAAGTCTCCATTTGGCTTGTCAGGCACTTTAACACTGTAAATACAAGTAAGGCAATAGTGACAGCAAAATGCACAGACCCTGACTGTAAGAGTTAATCAACATTTGCATAAATAAGTGTCATCTAAAATGTTTTTGGATGTGTTCTGAGATTTCTAGAATGGAAAGATATACACTTGCACTTCATATAATTGTTTTCAGAGCTTGGTATCTTCAGGAACTAACATTCTGTAAAACTGCATGTTATTAACAGTTTCTCAATTTGATGGTAAACAATTCTATGTGTTAAAATGTAGATACCATAATAAAACATGCATGGGCCTTCCCTGTTGCATTTCTGGAAGCAACTTCAAATCATGTTGCCACATTTGAAATAGCTAATAAGTTTTGTTTATAATTGGTCAAGGATCACTAGAATTCTTTCTATGGGCAAAGGATTTGCAATGAAACAGTTCTAATTAAATGTCTGGCTCATGTATGCACAGTTAGAATGATGAGTAATATATATATAATCTCTGAGTAATGAAAACATTATAATTAGGCATTTGCAGGTAACAAGCAGACATGCCTTGGTGCAAAGCATAGATAGATGACACTTTCTCTCACAGAACTGTCCCATTCTGACAAGAACATGAGTCTAAAAAAGGGTTAGCTTAACTCATCTCCCCTTGCATTTGACAGGCAACAGGCAATCAAGACACCACTGCAGAGAAGAAAATGAACTTTGCAGTAGCCAGACTTGCGAGCAGTGAGATGCCACCCAGAAGCTGCCTGTCATGGATAGCAGTAAATAATGAGTGGGTTCAGAGACACTCATTTCCAAAAGTGCACATCCCCATATGATTTTGCATATGCAGCACTGTAACAGCAGGTACTTTCCAGCTGCATTTCTTGGCAACTATTCAACTTGTCAACCAGAGGCTGTGCACAGGGTGCTAGAAGATAAATTAAAAATGTCAGTATGCTGTCAAGGGTCAAATTTCGGTTGTCAGCTGTGAAAAATCCACCCAACATAATTGTTTTTTCTATTTAAAACTCTATATATTGGGGGAAAAAAGCCCAAACTCAAACCCCAAAAATAAAAGAAAACACAGGAAACCCCACTGCTGGAGCTGTGACTGGAAGAGAAGGAAACGTACTTCAACAGCTACAGCGTCCTTCTTCCTCTCCCAGTGCCTGCCTCTCCAACAGGCACAGACTTTCTACAGCTTAGGGTTTCTTATATTTTAGATGAAATATCCAATTACAGAAATCACAGATCTATGAAAGCAATAATTATCTTTACAGTTTTGCTACTCAGAGTATATGTTTATATGTGCTGATCACCCACTTCATAGATAATAAGATAAAACACTCAAGTATCTGATTGAAGGATACTACTTCTATATGAGCCAGATGCTGCTGGGCTTGCTGCTCCCACAGCCTGGGAGACGCTTCGACGCAGCTGCTTATTTTATCTACCCTGAATGGCCTCATGTATTTGTGGACACACAGTGAAATGAACATGGTTATCATCTTTGGCATGGTACCCTTCCAGTACCCTGTGTTAGACCTTCGGCATGTAACACCACCGGTATGATGGAAATCTCATTTCTATATCCCAGAACCAACAGAGGAAGGAACATACTCTATTTTGTTGATAGCATGAGAGGTTAGCTGAGATTAGGGTTGAGGAAAAGTCAGAAAAAGGAATCTTATACATAAGTCCTCAGAATGAGGAGAGCAGCAGGTAAAAATGATCTCGATGTAAGAATGCTGCAGCTCTGATAAGCAATGTTTTCTCACCTAAAAATATACATTCAATGCATAGGTCCTTTTTGCGAGGATAATGTTATTGTTTCTTTCTCTCTTTCAGATAACTTTTAGGTTGCACAAAACCGAAAAGACATGGAAATTATGTAGACACACTTTCACATCATACATTGCTCCAAAGAACATCATATTAGTCTACTCAGGCAGACTAGAGGTTATCACCACCTCAACTTCCAATTAATAATCATCCACACATTTTCAATGTAATTGAATCCTCACAAATGCCAGAAAAGATAAAACACACAAAATAAAGTTTCCTTAAAGAGTAGGGGAATTGCAGGAAGAATAAAGAAGTTACCTAAAAGTCAGAAGGAAACCTACATAGCATTTCTTCTAAGTGCCCTGTGTTAAACAGATTTCTAGATGTGAAAATCTGATGCATTACAGACAGTTGGGGTACTGATAGTTTAGCAAAACACACACAATCTTTTAAAACAGATAGAGAACAGAGAAGTGCTTAAACTGACCAGTATTTCAGAACATTTAGGTTTTCTCTTTCAACAAATCTCTTTAAGCTGGTGAATAAAAACCAGAAAGAAACAAACAAACCAACCAGAAAAACCCCCAAGCAACACCCTTTTTCTCTCCCCAAAACCCTCAAAACACTACAACAATCCACAAGGGTAGAAGAAGGGCACCTGATCTACCTTTGCTGTCTGCAGAAGCACTGAATGAAACCTTGGCATGGAATTAGAGAAGAAAAATAGTAAAAAAGGCCAAGGGCAAAAGTAGCCAGAGTCTTCACTTTTCTTCAGAATTCATGAAATCACAAGCACAATCTCCGTTAACAAAAAAATACAAATATTCAACATCTGTTCATGCAGAGAAATGTTAATGCTTAACTCTGTGAAACCAGCTGTCAGTGAATAGGACACCATATCCTTGCAACTCACTGGTAGCAAAACTATTCCCTGATAAGGTATATTTTTTACCCAAATAGTGCAATATTTTGGAAGCCGCGTTTCAACAAACTGCTTGAGGGGAGGAAGCAATTCCCTCCAGATTGCAGTGCAGGTGTAATGCCACAACAAAGAAATGAGCAAATGAACATGGACTGGCTTGTGGTTAGAAATAGCATTTCTTGAAGCATTTCTCGAAGCATTTGTCGTCAGTAAGAGAAAAAAACTTAAGGAATTATAATGCCATAAAAATTTACATTATGGTTTGCTCATATTGCTTCATAATTGATATTATTAGTAGTAGCAGTAGTAGCATTATCCAAGATAAAAATGAACATACCTTTGGCTCCAACATCTTGTAGGCAGAGATGTTTGTCTCTTTCTAGAAGGTCTACAAAATCGAGAGAAGCCTGAGTTGTTGCATGTGGAAAACTGACAGAAAGTCAGCTGTTTTCAAAGATTATTAGATCTAATGTGCCCAGGAACATCCTCTGAAAAATGAGGCCAATTAACACAGAGCAGTATACATACATAATGTCAATCTCTCCTACCTGCCAAAGTAAGGTAGCCCCATCTAAACTGCCTACTGAGAGAGGCCCCTGAAACAAGCTAGCTTCTGGCCCTTGCTTAGGAATTGTCTGGGAGAACTCTACTTGCCACCAGCAGCAGTCAAGGACCTTCCTAAGAATTTAACAGTACACAGCACCTGTAGCACTCAGGACTATTCCCTGGCACTAGGTGCTGGTAACCATCCTCCTTCCTGTGTTATCAGTGTCTGATTATGAAATAAACCTGCAGCTTCTGGGTTAGATGACATTTATCTTAAAAGAGTTGACAAGCAAATTTAGAAGCATTAGTATAGACTCTACCACAGTTCCACCACATCACTAGAGGGCTTTTTACGTTAATTTATGCTTCCATCTCCAAAAATCATGTTCATGATGCCTTTGAATACAGGGTAAAAAAGTCTCCTGTCGGCATTTTATCAAGGTTTTCTAAAATGGACTTCACCTTATTTTTTCAATAAGATTTGATGATATAGATCAAGTTTCAGTCCCTCTCCTCAGAGCAAGTTTTCCAGATCTGCTTTATTAATAAGGAATCAGCTACGCTGTCAGGAAAATTTGTACCTTGTTCTGGAGAGGAGTTCTCCCATGGTTTGATGGCTAAATTGAGCTAACTGTTCAGATAGTGAAGGGGGCTATCCAACCTTTCAATGCCTTTAAAAGTCCCTGTCACAATTCCATTCACTCCTTCCTAATATAAATGTCATGTTAGTGGCTATAAAGCCTTTAGATAGTAGATGTCTATCACACTGAGAACTCTCTTTCTATGTTCAGCAGCTCTCATTCTCTCTGATCCCCATCCAGTTGTCTACGTAGGGAACAAAGAGCTGGGTTCTCATACAGCAGGACACAGCACCTCTTCCATATGATATCTAACAGAGAACAGGAGATGTAGTACTGCAATCCTTTTTTTTTTTTTTTCCCTCCTTTAATAGTGACTTCTTTTCTTCAAGACACTGTTAGAGGAAGACGACAGTAATGGATGACTACAGTGAACACAGACAAGACTTTTATGTTTCCAATCAGTACATGGCAATACCCCAATTTAACTGTAGGTAGCCCATTAAGTCTCTGGTAAACCATTTAGTCTTCCAGACAGACTCCAGAATTCCTCTCCACTTAACATCCCAAAGTAAACAAATTAAAATTCATTTTTTATCCCCTTTTATTATGAGCTCATTAACATCCTTGTAGGATCAAACTATCTCTGATCCCCTTATGAGGCAACAACATACTATGCACCCTCCACGTCTGGCATAAGGTGATCTAGCCCTGAGTACCACCAGCAAGCTCCTCCTAGGTAACTAAATTTGGTTTTGCAGCCAAGTTATCTTATACTGAAATTATGAGTTGGGGCAGTGTTGTCGTCCTGGGTTCAGCAGTAGCAGTTATTTTTCTCCTTCTTAGTAGCTGATGCAGTGCTGTGGTTTTGACTTTCAGCCTGGGAACAATGCTGATAACACCGATGTTTTCAGTTACTGCTCAGTAATGTTTAGTCAGACCATGAACTTTGTGAGTCTCATGTTCTGCCAGGGAGGAGAGGAAGCTGGGAGGAAGCAGAGACAGGACACCTGACCCAAACTAGCCAAAGAGGTATTCCATACCACAACACTTCATGCCCAGTATATAAACTGGGAGCAGTTACCCGGAAGGGCTACATCACTGCTCGGGTTGGTCTGGGTATCAGTCGGCGGGTGGTGAGCAGTTGTATTCTCTTCCTTTGTTGTTTCCCTTATCATTATTATTATTGGTGGCAGCAGAAGTGGTTTGTGTTATACCTTAGCTACTGGACTGTTCTTATCTCAATCCATGGGAGTTACATTCTTTTGATTCTCCTCCCCATCCCTCCGGGAGCTGGGAGGAAGAAAGGGAGGGAGTGAGCAAGCGAGCTGCATGGCTGACTGGGCTTAAACCACGACAGTTGTGCAGCACAATTCAATTTTACTTTCTCAGGCTCTCAGAGCTAATTTTACTGCAAGTCCTCACGAGTGGTGAGCTTGAGCCAGACATGCTTTAGACAAAACGCTTTCCAAGAGAGCAGTGCAGAAAGCCGGAAAGTCTGCTTACACTTCTATTTACACACAAGTTTATCTCGGTTGCTTATATAAATCCTTGAGCAAGAACTACTGCATTAGCTATCCTCTAATTAACACTCGTGCATGTCAAAAGTAACCACTGAAACCACTTCAGCTGCATATGCACAAACTTTGTGTTAGGCAAAAGGTAAATGCTCTTGCTTTTGAATTTGCATGGAGACATTGAGCTGTGGAGCATGTGGCCTGCAGCATCCTGTATTAAAATCCTATTTGTACACTTAAAGAAATCAGTGACCTTTTTCCTTTCAGCATGGCTATTTAGAATGCCTTTCAGGTGCTTTGCTGGCCTATTGCTCTCCCCAAAAGAAAACAAACAAACAAACATCTGGACCTGGTCAGATACAGTCAGTTTATAGGCCACTTTATAGGGCACTTCCTTTATTCTGGTAAATGTTCTACAAAGCAGCAGGGACTGAGCCAGTAAACACAGAGGAAAGCTGCATGTCTCCCTTGTGTTACGTATTATTACTCATTGCAAGAGGATCAGCCAGTGAGGAAGGACTGTAGTACACCTAATCCTCATCTCATTAGTGTTAAATCTACATGAATAAAGAAAAAGACTATTGCAATTAGAAATGACATCATAATTACCTCCTGAGATTGGGAATTTGAAAATATTAATGCACTATCATTAAAGCCTTTCTAGTGGAAAATCCATTCTTGTGCATAAGCATTTTCTTTGCATTAGGGCTGAGAGATTAGACAGTACTTTTTCTCTCCTTGCACAAGAATACCCTTCCTAGCGTTATTCAGGACATGTCAGTCACCTGTGAAAGTTGCAGTACTGTGTAAGACTTAGACGCCCAGCACAGACAACCCTGCCATCATCCTCTTCCTCCACCAGAAAGAAGAGAAACAGCTTAAAAAGCAGTGTTAATGTATGCTTGAGAACTGTGCTCCTTCAGCGTACTTATTCATATGCTTCAGGGTTATCATCTTAAAGACAGACAAGAAATGTTCTTCAGAAGCGACATAAATCAGGAGCCTTAGGCCCGATATATCTTCTTTCAGTTTGAAAGGCAATGGTAATTTGACAGATCTGTAGACTTTTTTAGTAATCCTCTGGGAAAATTAATTTTCGTCACTTTGTTACCATTATTTAAAGCACTGTTGGAGACAAAAGGAGATAGAGAAAGAGATCTAACGTGTAGCTAAGATATATTTACCACCCCGTCTCATCACTACACACAGTGCGGTTTATGTCTTTCATTACTGTCAATGAAGTATTTTACTATGCCTTAATAAATGGTCTATTCTTAATTTAAGACAGCTGATAAATGTCAACTAGTTTTTGGCAGAATTTCACTGTTTTATTCTAAACCCTCAAAACTCCAGTCTCGTGGCATAGCAGAGAGCTATCTGTGGCTTTAAAAGGTTTATTTTAAACACATTAGCTTGTATGAGGTGAGAAGCAGGCTTCTGAGGTTCCTCTAGAAAGAAACTGCAGCATTAGGGAGCACACGTTTTTGTGATAAAGATAAACATTATGCACATTTCCAAGTGGAAATGCCACAGTGCATTCATGCCACAGAGATCCTCTGTCCTGGGATCTGGCACAAATGCTTTGGAAAGTCTTTACAAAGACCAAACCAATTGACAGAAGTATTATGAAGGGCTGAAGAGAGATCTGGGGAAGAAGAGAGCAGTCACTTGTGTCCCTGTGAGGCTGAATGAAGAAGATTTTGCAAGCTGCTGTACTATTTAAACATTCATTAATACACTCAATAACTCAGACTGATGTTCTCTTCCTCAATACCATTTCACTTCGCAAAAGATTTTCATCCCCTACCAGCTTCAAATCCACTTTTATTCAAAAGCCTTCAAAACTTCAAGGAGACCATGACTAACATTATTGTGAGAAAAGCAAGCCTCTTAGAGCAACCCAAATCCTTTAAAACATTCCACCAGAAGGAACAGAAAACAGCACCGAAATCTGCTGGGAAAGAAGCAACAAGAGCAGGAATTTTTAGTTTAAGCACAAAGCATCAGTTATCAAAAGCATCAGACATTTGATAAGTCTCATGGTTTTGTTCTGAAAATAGAGGAGAGGGAGGGTTTTCGTGCATGACTAGTCCCACAGCAAATAAATTCATGCTTAAAAATATAGCTTATGCACAGATGGCTGCAGAACAATTACTACTTATTAGTGTTTCTCAGTCCATATAAAAATTTTGATGTACTAGGAACTCCCTCTTGTCCCACTCCAAAGATTTCTTGGAGAGATTTTACTACATGATTAGTTCAATAATCATGACATATTTGTATTGTATTTAACCTTCTTTTCTTTCTACAAATACATAAAAATCCTCTTTCTTTCTTTGCAACCAGTTTCTTTACTGTAACAAAGTTACGGTCTTCTTGTACTGATAAGAAACTATGAAGCCAGATGCCATCTGGCAGTACAACAGCCTGCTTGCTGTCCACACACATTAACCAGACTAAAAAAAACCAACCCAAACCTGAGAATAGCCAGGCTACCTATCTGCAGTTTAAACTGTAGGTATTTCAAGATGCCACGCATTAACAGCAGCCTGTGATTTAGGTGTATGTACCATTCATTCAGCTTGACAAGTTATGCTCAGCCTGTAATAAGGGCGCACCAGATACACTCCAACAGGGATTCCACTTATGAAAACAGATACAGCAATTCTAACAAAACACAGAGCTGACACCCAGATTACAGTCCCTTCAGCTCAGACTGATCGGAGAACAATCACTAACACAAGCAGGCTTGATCATATATACTCATTTTCTTTTGTTCCCTTTTAGGACTAGGTGAAAAGTAACACTTTAGATGCTATCATGCCAATTAACTCTAGAATGCTTCACTTTTTTGTGTCAAAATTTATATTCAGTTGCAAAAAAATGCTCAGTTATGGAATCCTTTCTAAAATGCAGTTTTTACTTATCAGGACTATTCTGGGCACCAAATAAATTGATGTCTGTGATGTTTTTGCCATGTCTTCAAATTATAACTCTGCCAAAGTGCTGCTTTTCCTACCTATCATGTTCTGTCCTTTAATTATTGCAAGTCTTTGACATAGGAATGATGCTGTGTACATTTAAAAGGCACCTGGAAAACAGCATCCATTTGTACTTTTTCTGAAAGCTACACTGATAGAATTTATTCTCCAAGACAACACTATCAAAGAGTGGTTTGGTTTTATAAAATTGAGGCATTTTAGATTGTATTTGAAAATAAAATATCTACTTGGCTCCTTATACCTCCATCACAATGCAGTCTTCCTTCTGTCATTTCTCATGGAAGTTGAGCATTAAATTTACACTTGAGTACTCCATCACACAGCTTTTCTCTGATCTATGTATTGCTGTTCTCTTAGACAACTGGGCCTTTACCTGTAAGCAACTCAGACACACTCTTGTCAGGATACATATATGTATACATATATATACATATACATACGTATAAGACTATGACATGCAATTCATTCATTTGATAGCACACAAACGACACCACATTGGGTGTGGAGGCAAATCTGCCAGAGAAAATAGACACCTCATAGACACCTTGATAGCCTAAAAGAGCAAGTGAACAACACCTGCATGATGTTTAGCAAAGATAAAAGCCAATTCCTGCACCTGGGATGCAGTAATCCCACACAGCAGTAGAGGAGATGTCTGTCTCTCTGTGCAGCTTGGAGGGTCCTGATGGATGGCAACCTGAATGCCTTCCAGCAGTGCACCCTTGCAGAAATAAAGGGAAACCTTGCCATGAGCTTCATCAACAAAAGGACAGCCAACTCATCAAGGGCTGTGATTGTTCCAGTCCATTAGCATTGTAGGGCATACACCTAACACTGCATCTAGGTTTGATCTACCCAGTTCAAGGGAGACAATAAACAACTGGACAGGGTTCACCGAAGGGCCACCAACATGATGAGAGGGCTGGAGAACTTGGCAGATGAAGAAAGATTGAAGGATCTGAGTTTGTCCAGCCTAAAGAAGCCTCAGGGATCTAACCACACTTTCCCAATACCTGAAATGCAATTACAGAGGAGAGGCAGGAACTCCCTTTGCAAGGATGCACGGCGACAGAAAAGAAGCAATGGGTGCAAAGGGCTTTAGGAAAAAAACCATATGGATAAGGAAAACTTATGCACCATGAGAAAAAAGTCAACATTGAAAAAGGTTGACCTATGGGATCTCCCTTGCTGGAAATATCACAATCTGATAGGGACTTGGATAAGTTAATCTAAGGCCCTGCTTTCAACAAAAGGTTGGACCATACAATCTCCAGAGGTCTCTGCCAACCTGGACTTTAATATAGTTCTGCCATGCTCTGCAGATTTGCCGACTGGTCCAAATTCAACTCTGACATAAGTAAACTCAACGGATTAAAAGTCTGAAAAGAAACAAGTGTCAAAAGCAAGAAGATGCTGCTCCCATCTTGATCCAGGAAAGCGAAGCTCATTGGTATGAAGAAATACTTATTGTTGCTATCTACAGTGCTATATTCAGCACCAGTAACTTGTGATGTAGGGTCAGAAATAGAACAGTAACTATGTACAAGTTGCTCTATATCTCAGAATAAAACAGTACAAAAAATGTTAGGACAAACACTTTCTCACTTTCCCCCTTTCACTGCCTGGGATAATCTGTGTAATATCTACTTCTATTTTTGTGACTGCTATCTTTGATTTGGTATTGTCCTTAAGCCAGTGTGGGGTACAGAGGTTGGGGCCCCATGTCCAGATGTAGCAGAATAGCCACCTTGTCTGCCTAGCTGAGCATTGCTTGAGTAATACCACATTACCTTCACTCTGCCTGCACACTGCCAGAGGCAGAAATCCTAAAGGAGAAGGGGAAGGGAAATCAAACAGGTAAAAGAGATAGTTCCATACTGATAAATCACCACTTACACAGTTCCTCCTGTTTGCTAGCTGTAGAAGAGTGGCCAAAACAAATATGGAAGTCTGTCTTCTACAATCATTTATTGCTATTACTCAGGATCAGCTTAATGCTAATAGAGTTGTATTTCAGAGGGTTAGGATTATAACAAGAGAAAAAAAGAAAGAAGAGAAAAGACTCACAATTGGCATTCTAGCTGTGGGTCTTTAAGATTCACACTTCACACAAGTGCCAAAAGATGGAGGGAGGGGAAAGAAGTAAAGGAGTGAAATAAAAAGATATTTATTATGAGGTTTCAGCCAAGCAAAAAAAGAAGTATTGGAATAGCTGCTCGTATGCCTTCCCACCAGCACTGTCCCAATGATTCTTGTACTAAGTGATTCCTATTCAGTGCCCGAATATCTGCAGATCCTGTTTGAATGCATCACTTCTACCCTCAGCTGTATGGAGCGTGTACGTTCCCCACACTGAATTGTCAGTTTTACCACAGGGCTGGATGCACACGTACCCATCACAAACACTCAGGCACTGCAACATCCAAGTCCCTTCATCCATCTAGGTGCTCTTGGGAAGCTGGCTAGCATTTTCATCAGAAGCATAGCAATATTTAGCTGTTTACCAAAAACGACAATCTATTCAAAAGACAAGAAGTATTTCATCTGAGATGCATTTTCTTTCTTCCAAATACTGATTATTTTAATCCTTTAGAGAAAAACCAAATATCTGTCAATGTAATTTTTAATGCTAAGTTTGGCTTAAAATCCGTGCTTCTGGGAATCAGAAGGACAACGCGTTTACATACAAATCTTAGCCATCAAGAAAAAAATCCTCACAGTCCATCCCTAAGTCATTCCTGAGGGCAACTAAAGCCCATTTTATCATTGCAAATCCTCTTTCAACAATGCAGTTGTGTAAGTTAGAAAGGAAACATCAGCCTTTCTTTAAAACCATTTTCTCCAGAGTGTTTCCAGGGCACTGAGAAACCCTCTGATTCCTTGTTTAGTACATAGTTGGGCTTTCAGGAGAGGCAGGAACCCAAGTCTCTCAGCGCCCCAGATTCACGAGTGCTAACGCAGTTTGTTACACATCTTCCACGTTACAGCATTAGCACTGCTCCCTCTAGTGGGTGTCCTAAATAAAGAAAATATTCCCTGCTGACTTCCGAAGTATTTCAAGGATAAAGTTAGCCTGAAACAATGCATGTGAGCATTCGCAGCCATCAGAAAACAGGGTGTTACTCAGTATCTCAGGACTTCTTGTTTCCTTAGGAGCTGCAGAAGGCCAGTAGCAATCAGTACTACACTTTTCCTGGACAGGGTATTAGCAAGCCAAATAGAGAAAAACACTGTTGCACGGGAAGCAGAGCTTGCAGATTTCCTTTGGATGCGCATACTGCATTCCTGCACAGCCCTTCACAAAGCCATCAGTGCTCCTCTCCCTCATGTGCACACACACACTCCTCCCTTTCTTGGTCCAAACAGTGGTGGCTGGGCTGGAGGAAGCATCTGCTTGCCTTTTGGTTTATTTTCTATTTTACAGGCACAACATGAAAGGCAAAGAGAAGGATGGAAAACATGAGAAGTGCCAGAATCTGAACAGATTTGGAAGATTTTAGTAAAATAATGTCACCTTTTCCCACCCTCCAGAGAAGTATCACACACTATTTTTTGACCAGATTTACTGTGCAGGAATGAAATTCTGGCTGGTTGAACTGACCGAAGTAAAAAGAGCACTCTCACCAAGATCTTTGCTTTCTTGTTAAGAGCAAATGACAAGTGATGCAAAATTAGAACCACTAATTGGAAGTATGGCATTCATTTGTGTAATCATTTAATACACTCCCCGAGTCGAAATGTAGCTTCTTTTTCTTCTTCTAATAGGAAAAGAGTTAGAAAAGTGCACTCTGAACACAGAGGCCTTCTGCATGTAAATAACTAGCAGACTAAGCAATGGCAGCAGTTATTTATGCAATGCATTGCATTGTTCCCATGCTTTGTGAAGCTATGGCTCAGACCAAAGTTCTGTTGAAAACATCTTTCCAGGTGATTTAATAGTTTGAAATGTCATCTCTAGAAGTCAGTTCAAGAGAGTTTAATACATGCATTAAGAAGAGGAGAAATTATAGGCCACTTTTAAAAAATAGCTGTATCAAGAACATAGTCATCATCATCTACATTTCAGGGCTAGCACAGTGTTATCCCACCATAGAAAACTCATTTAAAACTAAAGTAGTGTGTTCAAGAAGTTTACATGTTTGTGCAGTGGTAGTAGTACCTTTAGATGCCTTTAAAAATGTGGGGAAAAGAGTTCCTGTAAATTCACTTGTCAGGAAACAATCTTGTATTCTCTCTCGTTTCTCTCTTTTCTGTTTACCTTGCACCCACCTTCTCACCTTTAAGGGCTCTGTTTTTAACTGGATTGTTTGCACAGCTAAAGACCCGTTGTAGTATATAAGACCCTCTGAAATCAGTGGTACTGGAACCTCCCTTACATTTCCTAGGTGACAAAACTCCAAATATAGATATTATCTTCATTCCATGTGAGCTGCTAATGCAGCTGCCTCAGCCACAGTTTCAAATATAACTTCAATCTTCCTCTTCCAGTGATCCCTAAGGAAATCAACCGGCACAGTTTATCTGACCATGTAAAATGGGAGGACATCAAAATTAAAATGTAAAAACAAAGCTTTGCTTTAGAAAGCTGATGAGCCTACAGGGGAAATAGTCAGGCATACAAGAGGAAGAGGAGAGCTACCAGTAACTGTAGCAGAAAACTGCTGTTTGTTTATGATCTATGTAAACTGTAGGCAAAATGGCAAAACAGGAGATTAAAACCCTTAAGAGAGAAACTAAGTAAACAGAAGGGGCGGAGGGGGGGGGGAACATAAGAATGAATGATTTTGAATGTGAGTGATTTCTAAAATCAAACCAAGTCTTTCACTCTTTAATTATCCTAATTATCTCAGCATTTATCCTTCATTAGTCATCAGACCATTACCGTAATACCTAGACCTTTCATTACTTTCCAAGAACTAAAATTTGATGCTGAAAGATGTGAAAACTATTACACTTTTGTATTAGCACTTCACAGATTTTGTTATAGAGGTACCTGAGCCAGGAATTAGAAAATCAATGGGTTTGAAAACTGGACTTTCTAAGGGCCTGCTGTACCTCTCACCTGGAAGAAGAAGGCACTGCTGTGCCCATGTCTGAAACTGGAGAAGATTGGTCTGATTGCTGTCATGGAGTTCCAGTAACTGGAACACCAGAAAAGGGATATATTTAGACTTCCAGTCAAAGTGACTACAAAAGCTTCAGTCACTTAATAATGTGATAGACTATTGAGAAGCTTTTGCTAAGCTGCATTTGTCCAAGCTGTGAAAAGGTATTTGCCATTTAGCCTGCACAGTCAAGATGCTGTGTTAGTGAAAATGTTGTAAACCACACGTCAGCATGCTAAAAAGTCTGAATGTCAAGAATTAAGCAAAAATAGAACTGTTTCATGAGCAAAGTGGTGACATTTATAGCATATCTCACTAATTGCAGGCCAGGGGCTTTTTCATGAAGCTAAGTGTGGGAAATGCTAAGATGAAATTGAGGCCTTCAGTTTCAGAAAACAAACCAAACAATCAGACAGATGTACAGAAAAATGACGCAGCTTTAAATATAGCTTTTTACCTTTGCAAATGGGCATTTTTCTGACCTTTAAAGGAATCTATGCAGTCAAGATAGATTCAAGACTGAAAAAACCCACAACAAGCAGATAAAACAGAGTCTGGGCACAGACTCCATCATGCCTTTGAATTATTATTCTTCATGATCCAGGATTTCCCAGCGAGATACATACTGAATATATGCTGAAAAAAAGATGACCTGGAAGGATTTCCTAACAAACAGGACAAAAAAACTGCTGGCTATCAAGAACTATGAGACAATATGTAGGTATCCAGGTCTCTGAAGCCCACAAGATCCCAGTCACTCAGAATTAACTTTGCACCAGTATGTGAAGACACCATTAATTTCCTATTCAGACTGTAACTGAGCAAAACTCTCAATGAAATCAGTAAGAAATTATCCTAACTAAAAGGGCTGAGTAGCAAATTCAGGATTGAGAACCTGATTCACTAAAGGAAAGAATAAAAATAACATGATCTGCCACTTAATGCTAAATAGGTGGAAAATCCATATGTATATATATGCATACACACACATACATATACACTCGCTTAATACTTTTACTACTGGATGGAGACACTCCAGTGTAACCAGCATATGCATATATTGCGAAGGAAATATCCAGTTTAATAACACGCAAAATTAAAGCCTTTAAACAGGTATTTCTAAGTGCTTTGTGCATTTTGCATTAAAAGCTCTGGGTTAAAAAAAAGTTTCATGTTTGGGGATTTATTTTCCTTTAAACAAAAGGTAATTCCCTTTATCAAAATGGAGCATTTAGCTTTGAAGAGATGTGCTTTTGGAAAGTGTATGCTATTACAATGCTTTGCATATATTAATGCAAATCACAGATGCTAGAGAGAATTAAAAAACCCATTCCCAGAGAGATTAATCCAAAATGAAAATTTATTCTGCACTAAGTTAAATAGGCTAAACTGGGTCTTTCTTTGCTCATCACAAATAAAACAAACTCTAATTCTGGACTGTGAATTCCTGGGGTGTTTGTAACAGCAATGAGTGGTTTACTATTTAGGTGCTGTAGTATTTCCAGGGAATGCTTGTTATGTTTTCCTGTGTCCTACACACATACACACCAACTGTACCTATTCCAACAGTTTTATATCAGATAGGAACAATTTATAAAGAATGTTTTATTTACAATGGTGAGCAAGTCAGCCAAGACTTGAAAGACCAAGCTAACTAACTACAGCACGATTTAGCTTGTTACCAATTACAGGGCTTTTTTCAGTTATTACTCAGGAACTTAGTTGCCACTTGAGGCTACAGTTTCTGTGATACCACTTTTCTCCACCAGTGGGAAGGTCATCATGCAGCTAAACTAGAGAAAACCTAAACTAGCTTCTTACAAGACTTTGCCACAAGCATCATTACAGCTGGTGGCAAGAAATCATTACTACAACATGGTTTAGAGCTTCCATCACTAACAAAAGTCCCTTGATACTACCTTTATGCATACACATATGGCAAAATAAATGAATATATAAAAATAAATGCATATATGATAATCATTTCATTCTGGAATCCTTTTACCCTTTCTCTTCTACCTCAGCCTGCTCATAGCAGCTCAACCTGCTGGAGGCTTTTAAGTGAAAATAACATCAGTCACATTGAAATGCTGTAACATCCCACCATCTCTATGGGAGCACTTAGGCAAAGCGTGTCCATCTGTGTAACACAAGCTTTTCTTTTGCCCCTTAAGCAGAAGAACATTCAGCAACTCACATTGTGATATATATTCACAGTGGCCCTGAGCTGAAGGAAAATGAAGATGTGCTGTAGCTGACAGACTTACAACTGCTGGTCAAAGAAATCGAAAATTAAACTTGCAAGCATACTGTCTGCCTAGTAACACACTCAGTCTTACCCCCTGTGAGGTGTCTGCTCAAGCTCCAAAATTCAAACCCGCAGAGAGAGCTGGAAACGCAGACCATGAGGCCTCTGAGTACATGGGGAAATAAAACCTTATTGACCAACAAAGAAGACTGAGTTTTAGTCAACATAACCAGAATTCTTTAAATATTCATTCCAGATGAACATTTGGGTACAGGAGACTTCAGGAATTTCTTGCCACGGCCTTCAAATAAAAACGGTTGGGCTTCACAGGACTGAGGAATCCTAAGCAAGCCAGGAGAAACCACTCGTAGTTTCAGACCAGCAGAAAATGAGCCCTGTAATCATTTTGCATGCCCTGATGGAGATTGCAGCAAAGCAGATCGCGCTAATCAAGAGAGAAGATGAGGAATTTTAGCTCTGAGGACAGATGGGATAAAAAAAGAAAAACATTAGCACAGCAGGAAGAAGAAGCAGCAGTTCTGTATGAAGAGAGAGTGGCAACACAAACTTCTTTGTATGGAGATGGATGTGCTCAGTCCATAACAGGCATCTCCACCGACAACCCCTATCTTAAGAGGACGGATGAGGAGGGTGTTTCTGACTTACTGTGATGCGTGTAGCATCCTTTCATCTGCTGGAAGAAATCCCTGAAGTGAAATGCTCACTGAACTAGGAGCTGCTGCTACTTGAGACACGATCATCTATGCCCAAGAGCCCCCAAAGAAAGGAAACTTTCACATTTGATGTATAGTTGAGGATACAAACTTCAGAACAGATTCCCTCAGCTCATTCCCTTCAAAGCAAATCTTTTTATGTATTCAACCCTTGTAAAAGAAGACATTCATAAAATAAAACCCAACCCAAAATAACAAACCACAAGAGTCAGGCCTTAATCTGTTAGTAGGTATTACAATTTTCTTCCCTTGACAGTTCCCACGTGTTGAGAACTAATTGGTTTACGAATAATTTAAATTGCCTTCTAGTATTCAGAGCAAAATCTCTCATAGTTTACAGCTAATAAAGGCAGTTTCCATAAATACCATCTTCAGAGTTATTATTCTGTTGGGTTTTCTATCTGATGAGTAGAGGAATCCTTAAAACCAAATCTTTCATCTTTGTCCTCCCAAACAGAGTCACAGCCAGTAAACCCAAACCAAGTCACAGCACTGGGAGCTGACAAGAGACCATACGAAAGAAGGTGGTGGGTTAGGGCATCTGAAAGAAAACCCTGTGCTTGTGAGGGTTGCAGAATACATGTGAAACATCAGAGCTCTGAAATTGCTGATCTTCTAATGATTCCTGATCATAATGTACCCCTTGCAGGGAGAAGATCATTATTTTGACGGGTCAGGTGCACTTATGAGATGCAGACAGGGCTCTAGGTGCTTTCCTGGCCATTAATGAAAGGAGCTGACCTTAATGTCCTTTGCAACCCTAATCGTTCTATGATTCTGAGCTGAAAGACAATGTCTGCTGATACAGGCCAGTAAGGTTTCTAGTATTTCCCTAGAGCTATGCTGAAAATAGATTATGTCAACTTATGCTACGAAGCATCTAGTGTCTGGCTGAAGTGACCTGGAGTAAAAGGAGTTACTGTTCTCTGTACTGTGGTCCTGTTTCCACACGAAGACAACAGACAGTAGTTTTTCTAACCACAGTTTAGTGTGGATAAAGTCTTCCAAGAAGTCTTTGAGCACCACAAGCTTTTCTTACCCATCTTCAGTCTCACTCTCACACTGCCTTTGCTTGCTGTTCCCTCACTTTTGGATTCCCTTCACGCACAATCACAATGAAACCAATGCCCAGTCCCTGTCTTTGCTGCCAGTTTGCAAGGATCCATGGCAGAGTTCCTGCTCAGACTTTAATCATGCCTTGCGACAATGATTTCTGTTGATCTAACTGACATTAAACAATGCCATGTAATTGCCTTTCTGTTTTCTCTGAATAAGAAGTATGTGACATACCTGTTAGCAGCAGTGAGAGCCGAGCTTGAATACAGATTGAATGGCAACCAGCCACAGCCTTGCAGGACACCTCAAGTGCCAGTTCAGTGTTCACAGCAGTAGATGTAAGAGTTCATTTCTATATTATGGCTTCAAGCCATCTGGAGCTTATACTTCACTGACGTAAGTCACTTCCTCTCAGTTTGATTGGTGCAGATCACAGTGGTAGAGTTAAAACCAAAGATAAGGAACATCAGCTTGTAAAAGTGTTTAAATGATATAGCACACTACCTTCTACTCCTGAGGACACCCTTACTGTGCCCAGCTCCAAGTTACCATTTTCACTCTTGAGAGAATAAACTGGTGAAATCTGGCTATATTCAGGCAAGGATAATAAGACCTACTCTCTAAATAGCAGAACTCCTTTTATAATTCCTTTCTAAATCCCACCTGCAGTCAAGCAATTTCCCCTCTCACAACGTCTGGACATATTTCTCCCTAAAACTTGCTAGGTTTAGACTACAAGTGACGCTGCAGCCTCACTTGATTTCATTTTCTTTTCTTTTATTGTTTTCCACTGGAACCTGTGGCATTGAATACACTTCCCTGGAGATGGATGGCAACTTTGAAATGTCCTTCACATGAACTTTAAGAGCACAAGTTCTAATCAGGTACTGGTAGATACAGCAGTAAAATTTGCTCCTTGCAGCTTCATCAGGGATTTGCTCAGTGTTTCTTCTAATGTCACTTTATTCTTAACCATCCCCTGAAGCAGGTCGGTGGTGGGCCAGATGTACATTTCTGTTCAGCTTGCAGTAAGACACTACAGACTGTGGCAAGAACAGAAGTAAGCAGGAGGACTTAGGCTCAAAGTGTGGCTCTCCCCTGATTACATTGGGAAGATTCAAAATAGAGAAACACTGTCATTCTCCATACCAGAAAGGGATGTTCTGGTATGGGGAGGAAAGAAGAAAATGCCTTCACCATTAAAATGAACAATGCATTCTGCATCATATCATAGAGTTACAGTAATCCTACTTCCTCTGTGCCTTCCACGCACACATGCAACACATGTGCACACACATGGAACACACATGTTCACACACACTTGGGCTAATCTGACTCTATACCCAAGAGCACACCCTTTTCAGGGCTGGGTAAATCATGCTTTCATACTGCAGCCTGTAAAAGCTTTTTCTTGCAGTCTGCTTTGGCATTTGCCCAGTACTCTGAAAAGTGGAACCGATGAAAGGGGAGTAGATTCTATGCATTTGAGACAGATTAATAGACCAATGAATCCTTTTCTTATAACTTTATAATTGTAATGAAGTTGCAACTTTGTCTGTAGCCCAAGTTTCGAAAAACTTTGAGATTAAACTTGGCTTTTCTCAGTTAAAACAAGAGCAGTATCGATTACCGTCTCAGCAATATTGTGATCTGCTCACAGTGGCCTATGGAGAATACAAGTTTAAACAAAGGGAGAAGGTGGGCCAAGAGCTGCAGATGGTAGTTAAACAGACACTCAGATGCACACAGGCTCCCAGCAATCTTGGCTGTAATCGCTTATTCCTCAAAATGTTCTTGGGATAATTAAACAGAGGTTCCTTTAATTGCCTGTTGTTATAATGGCTGCAGAGAGAATTTGGCCATTTCTGCTTGGCTACAGCTCAGATGAATTCACATCATTTCCCATTGCCCACAAACAATCATTCCGTCATATGCCAGAGAGATGCATTCTCATTCCCTCTTCAGCTCCAGAGCAAGGAACAAGGGCCTCTTCACACAGCTTGCACCTGGAAGGTCCTGGTAGATCTTCAGTCTCTTTGTGGAATTGGTGGCAGCTTTTCCACTCGGGTCTCAGGGGCTCTGAGTCATTAACAGACCACTCACCTCTGCTCTAAAACCAGGACTCTGGCTTGTTTTGATCAGCAAAGCTGATGTTTGTTTCTCGCTATCTGGACTAGTAGGTATGATTCATAACATCTCATGGCACTGTGTACTTTCAAAGTTCATCTGATCAGGCCTGTATTTGAAATCACTCTGTTTCTGAATCCTAGTAAATCTACTGCAGATGTGAGACTTCTATATCCACGTCCAACTGGCAGGTCATCATGTGCATCCCTATGCAGATGTGGTGGAAAAGCATCCAATTCTTGTGTCCAAGCTCTTAAAGCAATCTCAACAACAGCACTAGGCCTGCAGCTGCATTAACTTGACTGCAAGGCTGGCTTGCCTTTCAAACTGCTGTAGGCAAGGGAGAGGAGTGCATGCCCCACCTAAGATGCATGAGTTCCCCATCCCATTCCACACATGGCTAATTGTCTCAGTTCAAATAGGGAGTCAAGTTTTAACTCTAAATTAGAGAAACTGTGGCAGCACTGTGGCATGACAGGCTATTTAGCAGGCAAGCAGAGCATCTAAAAGTGTTCTGCTCTTTCACATCAGTGAAACTCCAGAAATACTAGGCCAATTATGTGGGCATGAAAGGTCTTCTCAATGGGTTTTGCATGTCCGTCATTACAGCTTACAGTCCGCAGCTAAGTGCCCTTCTGGGTTACAAATAGATCCAACAAGGTTGGGGTTGATAGAGCACCACTGAAGACTGGTGTAAATGTTTGTATTACTGCTGTTTGTACCTTATCAGTTTGTGCAGGATGAATTTCCCTGTCTGAGATGTTCATCGTGAGTCCTGTCATCAGTACTGAAAAAATGCACTTTCATATAAAAAGAAATTACACTTTTTGGAATAAGTCAGGTCTCAGAGAGAATAAAACTGCATTAAAACTTTACTAAGCACATCAGTAAATTCTCTTCAGCTTTCTGACTCATTGCCCCCCTTCATATTGTTCCCTTGGCTCACGGTAGCTTACGCTTCTTTATAATGACAGCTGCCTTATTAGAGATAAATCTTGAGGTTTTGACACTGCAGAATGTAAATAGCACCTCGGAGTTGCAGTGCCTCTCTTATCTCACTAATAAGATACCAAGGGGGGAAAACAGTGATGCAAGGTCTGGTTTAGTCCTGAGATAGGTCTCACCTATGCTGGGAAAGGGTTGCCCAGAGCCACAGCACAGGCTCATCTGTTGTTGCCAGCAGGAAAAAAAGGCTTATTTCACTGACAGGTAAATGAATTGAAGTTTGGGAATATCAGACTAGTCTCATCACATCATTTCCTTCATATTGTTTCGTCCAAGTAGTACTTGGATCTTGGATCTTTCCCATTTGTTAAGCGAACCATGATGAGTTTGAAGAGAAAGGGCAACAATCAAGAGAGAAATAATCTAAACAATCTGCTAATGCCTAATTCTTTTCCAAATGTATAGTTCCTTTATATCACTCAAGAGGCTGTTTTCAAAGAACTGTTATTGTATCCCCATCCTTCAAACATTGTGCGCATTGTGTATACTAAAGTAAGTCAATCCTGTTGGGGTCCTTCCATTCAAATTGCTGGTTTTTCCATTAGAAAAGACCAGAAAGT
Source organism: Psittacula echo (assembly GCF_963264785.1). Taxonomy (NCBI): domain Eukaryota; kingdom Metazoa; phylum Chordata; class Aves; order Psittaciformes; family Psittacidae; genus Psittacula; species Psittacula echo. The sequence continues at coordinate 14,676,989 of NC_137737.1, forward strand.
ATGATTAACATTCAAATGGCCAGGCGTTGCTGTTTTCAGACATTGGTTGTAAAGCATATTTGTTAAGCACCATCTGCTGTACGTTCAGAAAATAGCAACCAAAATTATTCTCTTCCCAGCTTTTAAATCAAATTAAAATGATTCTGCCTACTATCAAATACATTTTTTTCAGGTCTGTAATGTTAAAACCGCATTTATATAGACCTTGAATTGCTTTATCAATCTATGTACAGCTACACGTAGACCACAGAGTGGGACAGACACATGGGGGAGAAACTGTGCTACAAAACACCATGTCTAGAATAGGGCAGTGGAAGGAGATGAAGAAATGATAGCAATGTTGAGCCTGATTTGCAGATGTACTAAATAAAACAGGATGGATACAACTGAAGACAAAGCATTGTCTTACAAGTGTAAATTTAATGTGTGGTAACCACAGGACACAATGATAAAAACAGAAGCAATGTGTCAGTTAGAAGTCCTAAATAGGGATTATTAACTTTTCAGTATGGTTTAATTAGCAGAACAATTATTACCAACACTCCCAAACATCACAACGCTGTTGATGTTGAACTGTGTTGAAGAAATGTATTCCAATTATTAGCCTGAATTCAGTGAATAGCCAGAAAGCCATAAATAAACCTAAAGATTGTTTAAATGGAGAACAGTCACCAGACTTTTTTCTCAGCCCCTCTGTAAGGCCTTTCTGTCATATTTTTCTTAAAGAAGATTTTTCTCTTTAAGAACCTTAATGAAAAATAATGACTGTCAGAAGACATCCAGCTTGGAATGGGTCACACGGGAGCAGGAAGGGAAGGATTATTGCTTCACATTTGTGATGTGCCCAAATGGACAAGACAGCAGAACTGGAAGATCCTGAGCCTTAGAAGGGCTCTGCTGGAGCAACTTGTCCACTTTTCCTGTCCTCCCTGTCCCCTTCCTCATTGCCCTCGCAGCCCATCTGCCCATCATGCCTTAAGACAGTTTCTCATTTTGTACCTCTGCTTCCATCTCAGTGCATTTATTGCCCTGCTTTCTCTACCCAGCAGTGAATGTGAGCCTTGCAGGCTGTAGGCCATCACCAGCAGGACCCATAAGCCACATGTTGGAGAGGGCAGTGGATGAGGCAGGAACAGGAGGCGGCATTTCAGGGGCTGAGGCTGAATGTCATCCTGAAGGTGTGGATTGTAGCCTGATCTTTTCTATAGGCTTCCCATGTAAAGCTGAACATCTTCATTATTTGTGTTGTTCACCCTTTGGTACTACATCCTAAATACTTGGGGTCAGAGCACCACAAGTACTCTGCTCAAGGTGCCCATGGGACCTGCACTAGGTCTACTAGAGTTGCTAGAGGTGCCAATGGGACCTATATTCTCCCTCTATAAACAGAGCAAATGTTCTGAAAAATGTCAGTCTGTAAAGCCTTTATGTCAGGCAAACAAAATATTGACTGGTTTTGGGCTTAATCTCACCAAGGGCCACGTGAAGCCTGGCAAGAGAGAATTGAGGGCGAAGTCTGTAACTGCACACTGCTTCAGAGGAGAATCAACATTATAGCATTTTGGTGAGAAGGCTGCATCTAAAATTGACGGTGAAAATAATAGGGAGTAATTGTGACCACTAAGTGGTCATTTGGGGTAAAAGTTATGTGTGACCATGTAAGTAGTCACCAGGTACACTAGCATGGTCACCTTAGAACTGCAGACCTTGCCATCTCTGCATTGCCCTCACATCTCAGTCATGGAACAAAGACTGCTGAGATGAGCGTCCCCTCCTCAGTGTCTCACGATACTGAAGCAGCCTGCCACTGGGGACTTGAGATCAGTATACTTAGTACAAACCAAGAAAGGAGTCCCACAGCTACAGAGCATGCAGCACCAGCAGTCCTACTAATTTAAAGCAAAGTCCCTGTCACAGTTTAAGCCCAGGCAGTAACTCAGAACCACGCAGCTGCTCACTCACTCTCCCCCTCCCAGAGGGACAGGGAGGAGAATCAATATAAGAACAGTCCAGTAACTAAGGTACAACACAAACCACTACTGCTACCACCAACAATAATAATGATAAGGGAAATAACAAGGGAAGAGAATACAACTGCTCACCACCCGCTGACCAATACCCAGACCTACCCGAGCAGTGATGTAGCCCTTCCAGGTAACTGCTCCCAGTTTATATACTGACGTGCTGTAGTATGAAATACTTCTTTGGCTAGTTTGGATCAGGTGTCCTGTCTCTGCTTCCTCCCGGCTTCCCCTCCTCCCTGGCAGAGCATGAGACTCACAAAGTCCATGGTCAGACTAAACATTACTGAGCAGTAACTGAAAACATCAGTGTTATCAGCTTTGTTCCCAGGCTGAAAGTCAAAACCACAGCACTGCACCAGCTACTAAGAAGGAGAAAAATGACTGCTACTGCTGAACCCAGGACAGGCCCAAATCTCTTACTTTCTGTGCTCTCCTCACCTCAGTCTAGGAGGTAAGAGATTCCCCCAGAGAAGGTCATCTTCTTGCTCAGTGCTGATACCAGCCCATGCTTTTTGTGTTCATGATCTACTTACCCTTTCAGAATTAGGGCAGCTTCCTCTTCACAAAAAAAGTAAAAAGACTTGGTAATTGTGATGCCTGAGCTGGAGCCCAATGGACAGAAGCTTTGCCAAAACACAGATCAGTGGATTTCTAACAAATTTCCTTGTTCCCAAAGTTTCTGTGATTTCTGTAATGCATTATCATTTCTGTTCGACCAGTGGGAAAACTAAGGTAAATAGCAGTGAAATGACTTGCTCAAATGATACCACATGAATGAGTTAACACCTGCACAGAGTTAAAAAATCCCATCTCCCAGATCACAGGTAAAAGTAAAGGAAAAAGAGTTTCCATTGCTCCTCCCTCCCCTCCCAAGAAATAACAGTATTTAACATCAGTTCTTAGGAGAACATGGTATCACTGTGTGGGAGACATTGCTTTTCTGAGTCAGACCTCACAAAGCAGAACAGTGGTTTTCATTGCTAGCTATGAAATAATCAGGCATCAGTATTTATCTGCATAAAGATAATAAATATTAAGTTTATAAGGGAATAAATAATGTCTTTACAACCATACTCATCACAATCCTGCTTCCACAAAATTATATTAGTACAATATTGTTGCAAAAACTGTACAAACACTCAAAGACAAGCTGGGGCAAAGTTACTGCACAGCTTTGCATCTGTGTAAGATACATTGAACTACATAACCATTTTAAATTCAACAACGGTTTAAACGGCGACATACTGAAGACAGAAATGTAGTAAAATATTAAATAGATTTCCTATTTACGTGAATGCACCTCAGATGAAATCTGTTAAAAATTTAGCTTGAGTAACCGAAGCAATTCAAAGCATTAAAATGCAAACATGCTGCAGTGATGCTCTTGACACTGCAGAGCATTCCCCAGAAAATGCATCTGAAATATTTCAAGTAACCCATCCATACATTAATGGCTTCAAATATCTACTATATGTCATACACACTGTAACGTTCCCTGTAGCTTCTCTTCCCCTTCACCATTTGCAGGGTAACAGTTAAAGAATTATTCTGTCTTCTCCTCTAGAGTTATGCACACCAACGTGAAGAGAGTAAGGGCTGTGTAGCAGACACAGTGGGATTCAAACATCTGCATATCTATAAACCCAAACTAGCAAGCAAACATGCAGGTGCCTGAGATGGGAGAAACAATTTCCTCCAAACTCTACTCATTTACTTCACTCCCTTATAGACTGAGTGAAATTTTAACTGCACAACTGCATCAGGACATACCTACTTCTGGGTTTTGATCTATATTCTGCAGAACCAAATCCTTTTCTTGCTATGGGTTTTGAATGCCTGACAATGGTACTCAGTAATTTGAATAAGGTAAATACTTGCACTAAATATTACAAAATATCTTTAGTTTCTAAATTATCTTTTCTTTATCAGTTTCTATATTCACCTTCCTTTCTCCTTATTAACACCATTTATAAAAGTTATTGTGAAAGTAAGTTAAGAGGAACAAATTAATCCTGTAACCCCCCTTTTTAGCTGTGATCTCTCATAGCAAATTATTTATACTGATTTGTCTGCAGATGCTTTTATTCTAATATGGTAATATCAGAGTTTTATAATGAACTATAGTTAAAAGCAAGTAGAAGTCTAAGAACTGAAGGAAGCCACACAAGGACTGTGGATGACTTTTACAACTATAAAGCCAGGATGGTGCTAGTATGATCTCAAACCAGTTTAAAACTAGTATAGCTAGCAATAGTTCTTTTTATATATAAATTACCCCACTGAAATGGTTCCCTACTTTTACCAGTGCGAAAGGAAAAAAAATCAAGTTCAGTATCTCCCTTTAAGAATAATCAGAAACAAAATAGGGTAGGAAATTGCAATGTAATGTAGGAAATAGTTATGCTGACATTGAAAATCAACAGAAAACATTTCACCAATCTTCTAAAGTCACAAAACAAAAGGCTTCAAAAAGCCTTGACTTCTCTGATGTTCTAGCAGTAAATAGCTGCGTGATCATAGAGCAGATCTTTGTATAGAAATCATGAAGAAATACAAAATATCCTGAGGTTTAATATTTGATCCTGCCAGATGCTGAACTCTCTGGCCCTGACCCAGCAAACCATTTAAGCATGTGTTTAGAAGTCAGCATGCATGTTGCCCCACTGAAGCAAACGAGGTTATTCAAAGTTTGAGCACAGTTAAGTGCTTTGAACGATTGGGTCATTAAAGTACCAACCACTTACTGCCAAAGTATAAGGTTAAATTACAGCTATGAACAGGCTGTTACATAGCTGTCCATTATGAGGACTACATCCCACTCTTTGAAGGCTGCTTTGAAGCATTTCCTCACCACTGGTAAGAAGAAAATGTGGGTTGGTCTGGGCAGGAAATTCCTACATTCCCATCATTTCACTTTATGTGCAAAACCAAATTGTATTGATGCCCAGGTATAAGCATCACTTAGGGAAATATGAAGCGCTATCAATGATACTGGTAATTACACAATGCCACCCCTCTCCCACCATAAATACACACTCCATTAGAGCCAACTTCCTCCTATATTGCTGGGCTAGCATTAGCTCATAACTCACAATGAAAAGGGTAAAGTCATGCAAATAACAAATGCTACATGTCATATTTAGTATTGCTTAGAGTTTTGAAGATGCTGCTTGCTGCTGAGACATGTTTCTTTGTGGTGAAAAGAGTGTTGTCAAAAAGAAAACTTATGCCCTCTTAGTAGTAGGCAGGAGTTGCAATTTTATCTCAAAGTCAGGAACAAGGCTAGTTATAAAAATGCATTTGTAGTCTTTGTTCTGACAGTTGTACACTGGGAAATGCTGTGTTTCCACTACAACATATCCTGGAGGAAATCAAAACAGGTTTGTTGTGCTACTGGAAGCATAAAACCAGGGTTCTGCAGGTGTTTGCCTCATCTCAGCCCAGGAAAGGTCCCTTTCCTTAAGTCTGGTGACTTTTTCTACGGTGATTTAAGGGTTGTGAGAAAAGTAGGAATAGAAGATCATAAGTTTATTTTAATTATGGATTTCTATACCTACCAATACAATACCAGTTCTGTTCAGATCTCAAGAAATGATTCCACTGTGGTTAGTTTGGGGATTTTCGGTGGGTTTTTTTGCTGAGGGAGTAAGGATGTACTTTACCTTTCCTTGGAGAACCCTTTCAGTTTAGTTCTTATCATTTAGAGGTAAAATATCCACGTAGAAAAAAAAAATCCTATTACTACTTTCCCCTTTCTAGTTTGCCTCTTACCCTTATTCTGCCATCCTACCTCTTTATTTCCTCACATTATTGTAGCATTTTCATTCAAACACAGTGCCACATCATCTGAGGCATCAAAAGCCACCTCGTATTCATAGGAACACCTTATTTTGTTGTTATAGACTTTAGTGCTCAGGTGTCATGGTGACACTTGTACTAGAAATACTAATCTGTGCAAGGATCTTTACACAGAGAGGAATTCTGTAATGGCAGCACAGTTAGGCCTTTGTCCTGAAAGGTTTGGAGTCATAGAGTAGAAATGTTTCTGTAAGGAAGCAGAAACACCTCTCTTGCCGCAGGGCTTTCTGAAATGGTAAAACTGGACAGCAGAATAAGCATTTGATCAGCGTTATGCAAAGTTCCTGTTTGTCAAACAGTGAGACATAATACTGAGGCATAATGTCCCCTTACTCAGGTCTGTTCTTGAAATGCTTGAAACATCTCACCACTTCAGTGCTAAATGCTGTTAACTGCCTCTGTTTCCAGCCTGTCCAGCTGCACACACATGCGCTGTTATTCTCATATCCATTAGCTCTGTTATAACCTTGTCTACTTTTGATGAAAGCAAAAAGCAAAGTACCACTGTACAGTCATTCAAGATCAGTCCAGCTATTGCCAATGTCAGGTTCTGTCACTGGGAAGCCAAGAAGTGTCAAACTGCATTTGAATCCTGCATTCCAAAAAAAGCAGAAAAATCTTTCATGAGAAGAACTTACTTCTTTCAGATTATCTACTGAAAGCTACTTATGTGATGCAAGGATGGGGTCACATTTGGGTAGGATATTAAAAATACCTTAGTTTTTCGCTCTAAGTGCATACCTTACACTGCAGAAGAAAGGTGCTCTTGGAAGATGTGGGAGTACCCACCGAGTCTTGAGCTACGACTCAAATTGCTCTGCTTGGCTATGGCTTGTCTCCATGGTTTATAAAATTCAATATATATGATAAAAATAGACATAATTGAAAGTAAATGAAGAGGAAGTAAATGTATATGACCTCCACATATGCCAGCTAAAAGCCGACTTTGAAGCGATGATGATATGGGAGATATGGAACAAAATGATGCAAAGCAGACCTAAGCAGATTGGTAAAATACCAGTGACATTCCCCTGGTGGCATATGGCATTCTAGAAGATTTCCTATCCATAAACATAAAAATTATGCATAAACCCAGAGCCTCATTTCCTCAGTGAAATACAGAATATTAAATTACTTGCCAGGGAACACATAGCAGGTTAATGGTGAAGCTATTGATCCAAGTCTTTCCTTTATTCCATCCACTGGATTACAGTGCTGTTTCTCAGACTTTCCTTTAGGATCATTCTTTGGTTGGAACTTCTGCTCCTTCAAATATATTTCACTTTACAAATTGGCACAAAGTTATATGCACAGATTGACATAAGCATAATCAAGACCAAAACTCACACAACCATCAGTTTTGCACGGTGAATATATGTTGTGGGGTTTAACCCTATGCCATATGGATTTTCAACCTTCTGCTATTATTAAAAACACATTATTGCATACTAAACACACTTAGCATACTAAAATTGGATTATCAGTGAATTTTGTTAAAAATAAGTCCCCGCTGGTGTGCAGGAAGTTTCCAGGTGTAACATCCTAGGGGTAATACTTCATGAGCCCTAGCATCCAAGGGCAGTATTTCATGAACCAAGACAGCAGAATTAGAAAGAATGCTGCACTAACGAGGAAGATGGGCTGCAACCCAAACTCTATGAGGCCAGTGGTAATGCTATTATTGATGTTACTGGACTAGACTTTCAACTTTCGAATAGCCTGGAAGAAGAAAAGCAAACAGAAGAGTGGAGTGAGACAGGGCAAGCTGGGACTGATCTGGTCTGAATAGCTCAACTGGGCACACAATAAGTACAGATATAAAACCTGTGCCAAGTTGAAACTTGGGAGCAATTTCTAGAAAAGCAGAACTGCTTAGACTGTATATGTGAACCCTTATCACTGCCTTGAAATCTGCAGAGTTTGGAGGAAAAAACTCTACAGCACCATAAGGGTGCAATCAGACAGCTTAGAAAAGAAACCACGTTCCTCTCTTCCTCAGCCTACATCACTAAAGCGAAAAGCAGGGGGCTACCCTTAATTAGGCAGATGTGAAAAAGCTAAACCGAGGAATGAGTTCTCATTTTGAGAAGACCTCTAGGTCAGGCTTCAAAATGAACTCTTTCAAGATTTCAAAATAGAATTTGTCCCCTCTTCACCCAGCATCAGTTAAGCATTGCTTGAATGTGATCAGTGGATTGAGAGAGCTGGAGGGCTCTCCCTTCACCTTTCACTCACCTTTATCAGTCAGAAGAAAAGGGAAGGACAGTTCACACCATCCCTGTGTGCAATTCACTTTGCCTGTATTTTTATTTTGGAAACACTGAGCAGTAAGTAACAAAAATGTATCAGTAATGAAAATCTATCCTAAAAGAGAGGTAGGCAAATAACCTTGGTAATGGCTTAGCCCCCTATCTCAGCATCAGACACTAACAAGCTGTAATGTTCTTCTGTCTAACTGATGCTTTGAATTACTTTAATGACTGCCATTTTATATTTTAACTCCTTGGACCAACTGCAATTGTCCTAAATTTTAGCTTTGCCATTCAATTATCACATGGGACACATAAAACTCTTGTAGTTTCCTGCTCTGATAGGATCTACACATTTGCAATTCTGCTTCCCAGTGCACTTGTGTGTGGGGCTTTGAAACCCTCCCTGCCAGTAAAACCAAATTATTTGACTGTTCTGAGAAAATGAATGCAAAGTGACAGAAAAAGATCAAGCTGAGTTTATTTAAGATGTGGATAAAAGTCCACGAAACGCTCTTGGCATTATTGGCCCAGCTCTCTTTAACACTGTGGTGGTGCAGCATTTTGGTTAGCGTGGTACCTAAGCTAACCGGTCTTGCTTAGCATCCTCCTCCAGGATGGGACTGCAGGCAGATTGTACAACCCAAGTGTGTTGCACCCACTCACTGTAAACTCAGACCCCACAAAACTTCCTGGAGAAGGAAGAATTGAAGGGGAAAACTGTTCAAAGCATTACAATGTGCAATTTCAATGCAAGGCATAACAGAAGTAGCTATGTGGGAGGATATTACTTCATTACAAACCTAAATCAGATGCCCAAAGATTTCTGTCATCTCCAGAGACCATTCCATCAGGCTCTACAAGAGGTTTTCCAGTGGAAGAAAAATAGCCCGACACCCTCCCCCCTCTCCTCCAGGCTTGAGAAAGTTGTATGGCTTTTTTAACAGTTTCTAATGAAATCCCATATTATTGCTTCTCCCTTGGGAGACTTCAAAGTCATGCAAACTTCACAGAGCCCATATGTTCATAAACCTCAAGCAAAAGACCAGTAAGGAAATAAATTGCAGTTTTCCAATTAGCATTTGACATTCTTTACTGTTTTTTTTTTGCTGGGGTGAATTTGTCTTTCTTCTAAACCATCCTGATAAATGAAATGAGTTACTAAACCCGGCATTATTTCATGTTTTAAGGCACGCTGAAATCAAACACTCCAATTCACAGTGGGATTTGCTCTCTGCAAAATATTTGGTTGAAATATGAAACAAACCCAGCAGTTTCAAACATGTTAAAGGGGCTAATATGTACATGACTATTTTCTTCAAGCTCCTTATTGTGTATTCACAGCTACTGCCAAACACAACAGCAGAGACGGGGCATTAGGATATGAAATGGGAAGTGGTCAGGTTTTCAAAGCGAGCTGCTGGGTGCCGAACACTTTTGAAAGTCTGGCCCCTGACTCTTTGGTGCTGTTCCAGAAAGAAATATCTCTCTGCTGGCAGCTGGCCAACCACCTTTGGAAATCATTTTGCACAGTAATTTCAGTAAAGCATAAAAGCCAATCCCCAGCTTTCTCTGCCTGATTAAGCACTGTCACCAATCGCTATGCAGCTCTAAGGTACGCATGAAATATTCCTAGATAAATCCTCCATCTCCAGAGAAATGTGTTTCCTGTACAACTGTAAATCCAGGTTCTGTGTTGAAACTAATCCAGTCTGGCAGTGCTATGGCCCTAGAAAAGTTTCCTTGGAAACGACAAATTTATGCAATGGCAAAGTCATCCAATCTTTTCATGCCAGTATATTATATTAAAAACACCTGGTTTATTTATACAATGACTTACAGATCACGGTCCTAGAAATAATAATACATAAACTTTATAGCAAAAAATATACATATAATAATTCATCCTTCTATGATATATAGAAATGATGTATATTCATGTGTGTGGACATATATATAAATATATGGGTTGTACTTACGTTTGAGGGCACTTGTGTATAGATATGTGTATGTACATACACACAGTATACATTTATATATCTTTCTAGGAGCCATGTGTGTATACATAAACACACATAAATACACACACAGGAGCATATTTACACTCTGTGAGTAGACATGTATTTCGCAGTATCTGCACACAAACAGCTGGAGTCCTTCACTGGCTGTGAGCATCAAAGGGGTTAGTGACCACCCGCATTAATGTCCAGGGGAAGAGAACTAGTGTCATCGCTGTGGGCACAGGACTGGCTTGATGCATCTTCCTTTGTGAAGAACTAAATTTGCTGGACAGTGGCATCCTGCAATACAGGGCTTGTTGCATGGGCCAATCTCGTTCCAGTTGTCACATGTTTTGACACATCCTGGACCACAGGTATCATAAACTGCACCGTGTTTACACTGAGTTGCTGTAAGACAGTTAAAGGAACAAAATACCATATTACACAAAGGCCACAAGGAAAGTTAGCTATCTGCTTGGTTTCTACTGCAAATATCAAACCCCACATTTTGGTATAGTGATCATGTAGAGGAAAAAAATTACTCATGAGATTGCACTACATTAAATTCAGCACTACTTTACATCACAAATATAATGGTAGCAAATTTCCTAATCAAAAGGTATCAAGTTCCTAGCAGTCTTAACTTCTTTTGAGTATTTTAACACAGCTGATGGTATATAAAGCTTTGGTAAGGTTTGTATCCATAAGCAGATCTATGCTTTGTATTTGGCTTGACATTGTTCATTTATTTGTTACTATAATTTATCAAAGATTCCTGAAACATTTACAAAGACAGACAGTTATTATCAGTCCCACCCCTGCAGGAAGAAAAGAGAGTCATTCACCATGTCAGATTTTCTAGCCCTAAGATTATACTTTCAATATTGCACATTGCAGCAAATTCAAACAATGCTGTTAATTCCGCAGCACCATTTCTAAACCACAACAAAACAATGAAATCAGTTATTTCCATGCTTTATGCTATTTTACACCAAGGGATCACCAAGAATGAGAATTCTTGTACTTAATGATTCCAGTATCTATTCATTGATTTATGTAGTTGACAATTCAATGCATTTCCGACATAAGAGACCGCTGAGGGCTCAGCTAAAAGCTCTATATCCCCTCAAGATCAATATTTAAACTCTTAACATTTTATATGCTGACTTTTTAGTACGGAGAATAATACATGCTTTGATAATGAATAGAAGTCTGTTATTCTTTCTAATGGCTGTGGTGATGGTAAAACCAAGTACTAATAGTTTATAGATGGTAAGGGATTCTCAAGCATCCAGAATCATCTCTTCCTATTTACAGAGAGGTGGTTGCATTATGAAGGTTTCCTCCATTTTGGGAGAGATAGAAAGTCCAGATTTTTTAAAGAACAGTTCTGTTATGGACAGAAGCATGCTCTTTCATGGTGAGGATTTGCCTTAGAGTGCCATTACAGTACTGTTATTATTCATAAAGAGAAAATAGGCAGAAATATACTGATTAAATATGTATAAGAGTGTATAACAGAGGATGGAAGTCATAGTGCTAAAGCATCATAAATTTAAGGGGTTCCTCCTCACCAGTGACAAGGTGATCTTCAAAACAGCACCAACTTCTTGCAAGTTCTACTTCTTACGATTTTTATGATATTTACGTATATGTGAAAAGTAGCCCTGAAGAACGACTTCTGGCAGGAACACATATAAAGTTCTCGGGACACAGATATTAAATAAATAAACAAAAAAATGGATAGTACAGCAGAATAATACCCTGGAGTTATAGAGAATTGACAGCTAAATATTAGATAGATACTAGATTTTAGGTAGGTATTAGGGACAAAAAAGCTCTCTAGCTTTCAGCATGAGAAAGTACCAGAGCAAGCTACCCAAAAACTCTGGGAGACACATTTTACTGCACATCCCTTTAGAGCAGGTTGGAAAAAAACCATGTTACAGCAATGTTCAAGACAGGCTTATTCAGCTTGTGGGAATAGATGTTTTAAGCACTTTTTTCCAGCTTTCCCCTTCTCTCTTGCATGCGCTCTGCTCTACCACACACGGATGTGGTATGTCAAAACACCTCCTTCTCCTTCAGATGATGCCGTGTAGAAGATAACATGACTTTATTTTCTGCTGTAGGCAGTCTAGAGTGGCATTATTAACTCGCTGTCAAAGGGAAAATCAGAAAAGTACAATGGCTGCTGTTTCCTGGATGGCTTTTATTGTTGAGTGCTTCAGTTGCTAACATGTGGTGTGATTGATCCAGAACATTCCATTTCATCAACACTTTAAAAAATAAAAATAAACAACATTCTGCAGTAGGCTTCCTGGGGCCTGCTGAAATGAATCAGTACCATGTAAACATGGAAAACAGAAGTGATGCCATTGCACCCGTCTTTTAAGGCAAATTCCTCTCTTAAAGAACCTAGCTCTGTTAGTAATAACTTCCTTAGTACACTAGCAAAAAACCACTGATTCAAAAACCCAACCCCAAAGCACAAAAGTTACTAATAATACTGCATTTTGCAATGTTACCAGTCCCAACAGGATTTTTCCACTCTTCTTCTAGAACATGTGTTTGGCATGACAGATGCGAGCTTCCTCAGACCACTTTCTGAGCTGGCAGGATGATAGCCAGCTCCAGTCCAGAAGCCATATAGACACATAAATACAGTACTGTGCCTGAGCTAATAAACCCTGCCTAATAAGGCTATACAGTTTTCAGACCAGGGCCAGTTTATTCCAGCCAGTTTGGCAGTTTCACAGAGAAGGCTTGTATCTGTCTGCGCCTGCCTTTCTAGACATGGCTGTAATTATTTAGGAGGAATTCTTGTTCCCCAACACAAAAGCCAAAACACCTAACATGGAACTGCTGAAGGATTCCCTTGATGGATGATATCTGGTAAATCTGATTCCACAGAAATTCCTAAGCTAATCTGTGCATCAAGGAATCGTCCTGCTTCTGCTGGTGTTGGACAATATGGGCTTTCGAGGCGTTTTGTAGGACTTTCAAACCGAATGTTACTCGTGGTGCTTGTAATTCACAACGTCTCCCTTTCTAACATAGCAGAAGGCAACAGATCTGGGCACTGACCTTTCAGTGATACACTTGTGTTAATCTTTTCAACTTTTAGTTTTTAATGAGTTTCCACTGAAATGTCAGAATAGCCTTCTGATACGTACCCACACGCAATAAAGCAATTAAAGGAAAGCAACATGTAGCAGGGAAAAAGAGTGACTTTGGCCAGAAAATTCCAGCAGAGAAGAGGGGACCAAGGAGAGAAGAGTCAAAATCATATATACATTCATCCTCCTCTAGTCCAGCCAATCACATAGGAAAAAGAGAATATTGTTCAGTTTTTATGAGGCTGTTAGAGCGTGTCAGCACATCAGTGCTACCATGTGCATTTTGCACTTTATTATAGCCCATATCTGCTTTTTATTCTTGCCTGTATAGTCATGCCCATGACAGGGAGTTATTGCCATCTGCCATCCTTGAGTCTTCTTTCTCTCAGTGCCCTCAGAAATTTAATGTTAAATTACTATGGTCCAAGGCCTTTCACCTCTTCAGATTACTTAATTGCACTTTATAAACTGCTTTCTTGGCCTTTCGTGGGCTAACTCCCCCCCCCCCCCTCTTTTTTCTACCTGTTTCCTCTTCAAACCTCTTCCATTTGTATCCTTTATTTTACACCTCGTATCACTTTATTTCTTCTGTCCCTCATGCTGGATCTCTTGGCTTTTTTTCTTCTCCGTCACTCATCATATTTCTTCATGTGCCTGTCCTAACAAGTCTCACTTCCCACTATTTCCCACAGAAACCCATATTCTTTTCCAAACGCTCTCAGTTCCCATGTGGATCTCACCAAACTTTTCCTACCCTAAGCATATTCCTTACTCATTAGCGTCTTCTCTTCATCCCTCTAGTTAAATGACAGCTGACATTCCCCATACTAAGCCAAGCTCAAAGGACAGCAAACCTTGAGCAGAGTATTTTGTAGAGCACTGAGAGGAGGATATGCTGCTGCACTGCGGGAAGAAGAAGAGCAGGCAGGGAACAAGGCATGTAATTCAGCCTCCTGAGCATCCTGTTTGGCTGGCCCTCCAGACAACACAAGCTTTCTGAAGGTTGTAAAAATGAGCTAAACATACAGCAGTCAGGGTAGAGGAACTGGCAACCACACAAAATCTGGTTTTATAACACACAAAAGAATAATTAAAACCTGACTTTACTAATAAGCATACTCCATTTTCATCAGAACACAGCTCTTCCAAGTATCCCACTAGCTATGAAATGTCAAGCAGGAAATGAAAGTCACAGAGCGCTAAAATTTTATTACAGATATATTGTTTCATACCCAGGAACTTTTATCCATAATTAGGACACAATAATTGTAACTACAAGTTTTGGGGAGAAAAAAAACAAGTTAAAGATTAAAATCTTGATGCTGGCTGCTGTAAATTATGGATTGCAGTGGATGCACTTTAATGTAACGCTTACTGCATGATTTACTGTAGAAGATGGTGCTACTTTTCTGATATTGGATGCTTAAGAGTTTTGAGGGTGCTTGACCGATACAGCTTATCTGTATTTTCTGCTTAATAAGATTTCCTCTTTCCCTCTAGAAGCCTGCACTGAGATTAAAAACTTGGGTGGATTTAAGCAGTTCTTTCATTAGCTTTAATGAAAGATGTGCATTTAAATTCCTTCATAATGTTCTCTCAAGGCCTGTTTTTGCCTCAGAAACTTTTCTTGTCTTTGGTAAAATGCCAGAAAAAAAATGTGCAAAGAAGCTTCAATTAGTTAAGTCGTGATATGCCAGCACTTGTATAAACTCCTTAAGGCAGGGACTGGAGTATTTATTCCTTTTACAGCATCAGCCACAGTGAGGTCTCAGTCTGAAGTGCTTTGGACAAAAAAATGAATAACTAAAGTCAGGATGCTAGCAGATCAATAGATTAAAATTACATACATTATATGTCTGAGACCACATTCTTGAGTAGGGCTTTCACTTAGTGACACCCTGCTTGGATTTTAATGTTCCTTTGTAAAAAAAGAGAAAAAAGAACCTTTTGGGAACAGTCAATCAAATGTAATTTACTCTGTCACTCCCTCATCCCTGCTATCGTGACTTCAACAGAAAAGGAAATTGAAGTTGAGAGAGCAGACCCTGAGCCACAAATGATCACCAAAATAGACCACAGAGCAATAGCTCTTCGACCAGCAGTGAGTATCCTTCTCTCATTGTTGGTTTTTTTTCTGACTACCGTCAATTGCTTTACATAAACCTGAATACACTTCCAGGCAAACCAATACCATTATAGAATGTCCTAAATTAGTGAGACCATCATCAGGGGAAATATTAATCAGCAATATTGTGTTTTATTTCAAGTGACCACAACCACAGGCCACCACTTCTCACAGAAACAATTATGCACAATCACTTGCAATTAATGTAGTCCTAATCACATGGGGAATCTGGTCCAAGCACCAAAGATAATGCAGGTTTGAATTTTAATATTCCCATTAAATACATTCTCTCTCCTTCCCTTGTTGAACCTACTGCAACCATATATGCATGTTGTCTCTGGAAATATAGCTGTGTTTAACAGGAGGTCAAAGGAGTCTAACACCCTCTGTAACCACAGAATCCTAGAATGGCTTGAGCTTGAAAGGACCTTAAAGCTCATCCAGTTCCAACCCCCAGCCATGGGCAGGGACACCTTCCACTAGACCGGGTTGCCCCAAGTCCCGTCCAACCTGGACTTAATCAACTGTTTTACATATCCTGAGAGAAAAAGGCATGTACTTCTTCCTGGAAATACATAAAATTAAGACAGGTGGCATTAGAGGTGAAAAGTTTTGCAACAAAATAAACATTTCTAGTATTTGATGGTTACAAATCTTTCCTCGTAAGGTCTTTCTCTATAACTCAGTATGTAAATTCCCTGCTGGTACAATTCCGGTCCTTTCTAGATAGTTCATTTTTGATCCTCCTCCAACAGTAAAAGGACAGTAGCCTATTAGCCTATGTGCTGGCTTACAAAGAAGCAGTTCCAAAACACTTACCTGCACAGTTCTGCTCTGGTACCCAGTGGACTTTGAGCCCTTCCCTCTGACAGGCTCGGGCATATGCCAGGAATGACTCGCAGTAGCAGTTTTTATGAACTGGGCACTCGCACATGTCAGTCACACAGGACCTGCAGAACAAAGCCCCAGAACAAAGAATCAAGGAAAGCTTTGGTAGATACCTGTCTGAGGTTTGGAGCTGTTTACTTTCCAGCCACATGGTGTTCAATGCTACAGCAACTTGTGCTAAATGGCAGGGAAGTTAAATGTGTCTCTGCTGTTACATCCCAAGGGCTCAGCTCTTTTTTAATGTGCTGCTCTGATGCAGAAAGTCTCAAGGGCACCAGGTAGACAACCATGCAGAAAAACAGGGAGGTGAGAAGAAGATACAATAAATGTCAGGCAAAGTGTATCAAGACCACAGTGGGAGAACGCAAACTCCATTTTTGCAACAACTGTGTTTCAACACAAGATAAAGACTTCTTTCTTATTCCCTGCAAAGTAGTAATTTAATAATTATACCAATGGTAAAAGCAGCATTGTGAAGTGGATGAGTTCTGCAGGTAATAAGCACATGCCCGTCCATACAAAGAATGAGAAATGGTGCCTTCTACTAGGTTACCTCCAACCTCTCCTTGGCTTTGAAGGCCCCAACATAGCTAAATGCCTGTGTTCTCAGCAGCATCATTACTAAATGGCAGACTTTAAGAGACTCCAAAGGAGCAGGGGCGATGCAGCATAACTGAGCAGTTCTCGTGCTAGGAAATCCCACAGGCACTTGTTAATATCACCCTCTTCTTCCATTGCATAAGATGGAATCATCACAAAACGTTGCAGGGAGCAAAGTTGCTAACATGGCTGAAAGTGAAACTGCTACTGTGTGTGTCACCACTATATTTCAAGTTATTTCATTCAGAGCATGTGCCCATTTGGCACAGACCTAAACTATGACTGGCAAGAGCCAGCAGACTTGCAGTCAGCAGTTTCTGCATATGCAGAATGCTCAGGTGCTTCGGCAAATGCAGCAATGCAAATTTAGAAATGCCAAGTAGCTAGTGCTTTCATTAGAATGCAGGGACAAGGTGCCCTCTGAAAATCATGCCTTCAGTTCCTCTGCTTTCCAGGAGTAGCTCTGTGCGTGCACCTTGGGTGTTCCTCTGCTCCATGCACATGCAGGAACTTTTCTATGTTTGTGAGAGGTGCAAATCCTCTAGAAAGACCAAGGGCTGAAGTGAAAAATGAGCTCTCCATGTTAATTGTTCTTGCTGTGGACCAAAATTTCAACTGTCTATAGAAAAATAATGGATACAGGCTTAATTTTCCAGAAAGCTTCCCTATAGCTGAGTAGGTAACAGCTTGGAAAAGGTGCAAGCACCTCAGAGTAACTAGGAGCCCTAATGGCCATACAATGCTTTAGTGTCACTGGGAACTCTTTATCCAAAACTACGAGAGAAAATTAATGGTCCTTCAAACACAGACAAGCTTGTTTTTTCATATCCAACAGGGCCCCTTAAAAAGGAGTATTTACCCTTGCCAAAGTCACTGGCTCTTTCAGTGACCATTCACATGGTTAAACCCAACAGTTGTACTTGACATTTCCATGAGCTTTTCTTCATTTTACTCTCAGTGGACCCCCACCTCGATATTACCTAAAAAATCCACTGTGTGACAAATAAGCAATGTAAGCGCTAATGTAAAAAGGTTATCTGTCCTGCAATTACTGATAGATGCTTACTGTGAACAAACAGAATTGCTTTGGATCAAGTCTACAACATGCTTGTTTCTACAGACCAGTGGTTTTCATTTGAAATAACTTTACTTTCTAGGGATGATGCAATTTTATTTCACTTTAGTTCTGCGGTAGGTCCCTTTACATCTTTCCCAGTAACAGATGTTGCTGTATGGGTATCACAGCTGATGGGCTGCAAGAAACAGATTAGCACAGCATCCCTGGCATTGTTTGATGTTGTTAGCTGATAAAAGGCCTTGTATAAGCACAAAGGGTCACCTTTTTATGTGACACACTAAACGACTTTACACTGTTTCCTTTGGCCACAACGTGTCTGTGATGTCTTGCTAGCATCCCTGCAGCTGGCACTGTTCCATATACCCCACAGCATTCAGGAGGTGTATGTCTCATTTTACACTGAAGTAGATGCTGGTTTGCTGGTGCAGCAAATTATTAGCACAAAGGGAGTCTCTAATAATCTTAGAACCAGAGGATGGCTTGGGTTAGAAGGAACCCCAAAGCTCATCCAGTTCCAACCCCCTGCCACAAGCAGGGACACCTTCCACTAAAGCAGGTTGTTCCAAGCCCCATCCAACCTGGCCTTGAACACTGCCAGGGATGGGGCAGCCACAGCTTCTCTGGGCACCCTGTGCCAGTGCCTCAGCACCCTCACAGGGAATAACTTCTGCCTAAGAGGTTATCTCAATCTCCCTTCTGTCAGCTTAAAGCCATTCCCCCTTGCCCTATCCTTCCATGCCCTTGTCCACAGATACAAATCCCATTATCAAGATACGATATCATCATCTTTTTGTCCCTGTGCTAACCTCCTTTATCAATCACAATTTACTGCACTCCACACAGATTTAGTTATAATTAAACTCTGTGTTATTTAGGAATGCTTGCCAGTACCAGGTTGGCTATGTGTTCACCGACTTCATGACTTAGAAATTATAAAATCCTAAACCTGAGGTACTTCCTCTGCTTTCTAGAGCATAAATACATTTCCATTATCCACAGGGGGATGCCACCTCCTGCACTGAGTCAATGCACCACCAGCTATACCAGGTGCTCCCATCAGGTCAAGATACCACCATCAGCCACGCAGTCTTTTTAATCACCAATACACTGGTGGCAAGACTAGCACTCACCCTGACAAAGCCTGGCCATGGTCTGGGGGATAAGGGAGGCCAGGGCACTGTTTCTGGTCTGCAGAAGCACAACCTCTTTGAGGTTGCATGGAGTTTAGCCCCTGCATATACGTGACACTACACCGTTAACCCTTGGCATCCAGAGATGTCCAAGGCTGTTCCAATTCAATGTTTCACTCTGGATTCTCAGAGTTTCACTCCAGAGTGAAACATCTCGAGTTTGGCTGGAATTAACACGATATGCTACAGTGTTCAGCATGTGTGTCCACTAAGGAAGGTAGCATGCCTCATGCAACACAAACAGTCCTCTGATTCATTACACACCTAATTGCTTGGGTAGCTTTTATTTTCCTGAAGTGTTTAATCCTGTTGACAGCTGCTGGGCTCAAGCCCTAAGCGTGGCTAAGGAGCAATCATCAGATTGCGGCAGGTTTATTAATGAATTACAATTCCTAATTACTTCTAAGAATATATTAATTACAGTCAAATGAAAAATGAGGGTAAAGGAAACAATATCCACAGCTACTAAGAAGTATCAATCAAAATAAACCCTTTTTTCCCCCCCTTAATGAAATTCCTTGGTGGCAAGTTTAATACATTAGTATTAATTGTACTTAGATGGATTGGCAGTTGAAGGAGCCAGGTCTGATAAATAGATTCGGTGACACTAAGTGCATGTATGCAGAGGTTTAGCTGTACTCTAATCTGACAAACAACAGGAAAATAAACTTCTAGTAAAACTCCGGAATTATGCCGATAATGAAGTTGTACTGACAAGGTACCACACTGCACACTAACAGAGACTTTGGGTCTTCCAAGGTATAGTGACGCTTTACCAAGACCGAAATATTTGCTTAAATGAAGCTTCAATATAAATCCATTACAGTCATACAGAAATAATCCCATAAGATTGCAGGGCACGTTACTTATTAAAGAAGCCATTTTACCAGCTACAGAAATACACACAAGATACTTCTGGGCAGCTCAGCTCTGCTCTCAGTGAAATCATACAGAGAGGCAATGATGTTGTCATTCAAAACAAAATGACATTTCTTTTAAGGACATATTTACATTCATCTGTTATGGTGCGCTTTATCTGGAGACCCTGCTTCAAATAAGCACCAGAGCACAGCCAACCTCTCAGTCCTCAACTGGTACCAAGTGCCTCACTGTGATGCCTTTTGATGCTGTGGATGCTGCCTGCAGGGTGTGTGTCAGAGATGCCGCTAATCAGGGGTGTATAATCACCAACTGCTGCAAGGGGAAATCCATGAAAGTGAAGGCATCCGGCAGCTGTGGGACACACCCTTGGAGGAGACAAACACACACACACTCTGCTGCCACATCTTCAAAGAGAACTGCATGAGTACACTCCTTCAGCAACAGCCCTTTTTCACATTAAACCATGGAAAGTCTCCAAGTCCTACAAAGGGCAAAGAACCGAGTCCTGTGCTACATGCATGATTAAAAGGAGGAAGAAGAAAAGATCAGAGCAACAAAGCCTACAGCTTTGTCAGTGCCACACAGGACTGAAATGGCAGATGTTCACTTGCTGAACACGACCAGTTCCTTTTCCTTTGCAGTACACACAAATCCACAACCAGAACCTGGGGAGACCTTATAATGGTCTTCCAATACCTAAAAAGGGCCAACAAGAAATCTGGAGAGGGGCTTCTACAAAGAGCATGTACAGACAGGACAAGGGGAATGGCTTTAATCTAACAGAGGGGAGATTGAGATGAGACATTGGTGGTGAGACACTGGCACGGTGTGCCCAGAGAAGCTGTGGCTGCCCCATCCCTGGCAGTGTTCAAGGCCAGGTTGGATGGGGCTTGGAGCAACCTGCTCTAGTGGAAGGTGTCCCTGCCCGTGGCAGGGGGTTGGAACTGGATGAGCTTTGGGGACCTTCCAACTCAAACCAGTCTGGGATTTTAGGAGGGACTATTTCTTTTTGGATGGGTTTTTTTTCCACATTTCACAACAGGAGTTTGATGCAGGGCATTTTTCAAACCTCCTGATGCCTTCAAGAAGTGGCTCTATACAAATGGAAACATCTTCTCTTTCTACCAGTAGGTCTCAACAGACTTTACAAAAGCCATTAGAGATAGTGCATCACTACATTTGTTTTATGTATGTGAAGAGAGGCATCAGGAGGTAAAAGAGTTTGTACCTGGTATAAGCTGTACACTTCCAAACTCCAAAGCCTGAAGGGTTATCTATCTAGATAGGAGAACTGATTTCCAGCCCCACCATCCCAAGGGACAGACTTCTTAGGATAACTCCTTACTGGATATGCCAAATCAGAGTTTTTAGTACAAAGCTTGGTCTAATTTAGCAGTAGTTAGGAAAACTGCCATATGCCAGTTGTTATGTTGTTCTAAGAAAGTTTGTTTGGTTTGGTTTTCCTACAAAGTTTCAACAAGTTGCCATTACTTATGGTCCCAGATAGAAAAGTCGTTTCACAAGGTAAGAAGATGAAAAGCTGAGCCATATTCTGATGTATAATGGAAAGGCTCATGCTGTTGCTATCACAAGCTCTCTCTTGTCTGTATGTGCATGTTTAATCTTACTGAAATATTGAAGCATGGTATGTAGAGCTGAAGACTACGGCTTTGAGGCTTGAGATCAGAGGCTTGAGATCATTCTCTCTTTCACCAGAATTTACTAGTATTAATGCAAAAGCAGAAAATAACTCATGGGGAAGGTAGTTTTGGAAGCTGCTGAAAACACAGAAGCCCTTACATCTATTGCGTGTTTGTTCAAAGCACTTGCCTGGGGAACAGACTGCTTCATGGAGCAAAGGCACTCATTTTCAAGGATCATTTCTTCCAAGGCCAGGTAACTATATCTGCACTCCCTCAACGCTTTTCCTACACATCATAACAATGGTAACATTGCCTTGGCGATCTGATAAAGTCATCCATCACAAAGTTAAACCATAAGTGCCCTAACTCTTTTTTTCTGGAAAGTGGGAGGGTGCCCAGTAAAAGTGGCAGGCAGCATACATGTGTTTTGTACTGGAGACTCCCCCATGGTACCAGAACTCCCACACTGCTGAACCGGCTCCAAAAAAACCCTAAAAACTGTGGGAGCAGAAAGGAAACTTACAGCTCATCTTCGATGAGTGCACAGCAAATCTACTGCAGGCATATGCTTTCCATGGGGAAATTTAATTTCTATAAAGAGAGCATTGGCCATAATGCCTGAGAATATCGCAGTTGTTTTTGGCAGATTGCAGAGGAGTTTGCAGTAGTAGGCATTTGAATCACGCGTTCAAATTTCATCCTGATCCCAAAATTTTGTGTGACTTTTGACTAGGCCATGGACTCTTTTGCCACATGGAGCCAAGCAGAAATTAATTATAAAATATGCAACTCCACCAAAGGGCAAGAGCTGCGTGTGAGCTAAGATTTCTAGGGCATAGCAGTCATGCTACACATACATTGAAGATTTCTAATTTAACTCTGAGCGCCATTGTTCTTGCTCCAGATATAGACTTCGCACCCAGAGATAACTAAACAGAATCACACAAGATACCCACATTCATACCTGCCTTGCCATGGCACTCTTTCAAAGCAGTTATTTAGAGGACTTCAGTGGTACTTATTGTTGGTAATTTCCAACGTAGCAGAAACAGACAGCAATTCATTTTTCATTTCTCTGCATATCCACCTCCTTTAAAAGCAGTCAGAACCCACATTTTCCTCACAAAGGGTAACCAAAAGTGGTATTTTCCAGGCACTGAATAAATGAATGTCCATGTAGAACCCTGAAAGAAAAGTACTGTGCTGCACAATATCACCACAAGCCTATACTATGTACTACTGAAAGTATTCTCCAAAAGCCTTGGTTAAAGCCAAAAAGTATTTTTAACCTTTCTATAAAGAGCAATCTGTGCCAGAACTGTGTTTCATTGCCTTCACCAACATTACCCACAAGAATATGGTAAAATGAACAATGAAATGTTCTGGAACATTTTCTAAAACTGCTTAAAATGAACGTTCTCAGCACAGCACTACCCTGACACCTACTTACAATCTCTCTGAATTTGAAGTAGCAGTGGTAAAGGCACTTAAAAGGGAGTAATGAGGAAGAACCAAATAAAGAACAAAACAACACAGCAACCTCTCCTACCTCTTTCTTCGTGATAATTCGCCTACTAATGTGTCAAGTAGGCTTCTTGTCTCTTGTGCTTGGATACTTACAGGCATCTGTGGCTTTAAATGTTCTTTCTCATCCTCAGAATGGAAAGGTTGGCTAAAATCCCTCCGTGGGGAAATAGCTGAACCATGACTGAGGAAGACAATGAAGTCCCATGCTAGGTTCCAAGAAGCATCTGGTATGACTCAGAATATTTCCTAGAGCTGAAAGTTACAGTACAGCTGAGCAGCTGACTTGCCACCTTTAGAGACAGTGGATTTTTACTCAAGAAACACTGGCAGATGATGGAAATGCCACCCACAGCCCTGGAAGAGCTGACCCCTTGCACTGCCACTCACTTTCAGAAAGTGAGAGAGAGCTTTCACCTCCTCCACTCCTCTTTCAGTTGTTCTGGGCCATGAAGAATTTAACCTTTAAAGTCCTGGAATTTGAAATAAATATCTGTATGCATGAGAACTCGAATTGTTTTGAGTTCATGTGTAGCATTTAGCTTGAAGTGAAACAGTTCAAAACAGAATGTGCAGAACAGAATTATTAGAATAAAGAGGACATACAGCACAAGTTTCTTAACCCATATCAAACAGGTACCCAACATCACACTGAAATGTACCCATCAAAAAATACTCTTTTACTTGCTTGCTTGAGCAGTATACATACAATTTGTTCCACGCTCTTTGGTGAGGTTACTGCAGAAAGGATTTGTCTGCCTGTATGTCGTATGATCTGTGGTTTGTGTACCTGGCTGGAAAAGACAAGGACTATCACTTAGCTTGAGAACAGACATCGTTTCCAAACTCATTATAAAGAGGTCATTTGTAATAAGTTTGGACCAACAGGAAGATACAGAGGCAAATTTAAGAGTACCACCTAGACCCCAACACTGAAGATTCAACAGCTGGAACCTGCTTTATTTCTTCAGTTAACTAATATCCACAGTCACCCACTTGCAACTATCCATCAAATAACTGGTAAAGATTATAGCAGCAGTATGTCTAATGCTACCTGATATGGCTTATCATGCAAAGCCTTCTGGTGAAAAAAACCTCTTGGTGCTCTATGGGTTTAATGTTCAGAAAGAAAGTCACTTCCTAA
Source organism: Psittacula echo (assembly GCF_963264785.1). NCBI lineage: Eukaryota > Metazoa > Chordata > Aves > Psittaciformes > Psittacidae > Psittacula > Psittacula echo. The sequence continues at coordinate 14,701,313 of NC_137737.1, forward strand.
GGGGTTTTTTACATTTCTATTCACTGAGTGCACACACTTAGCTTAGCACTTACACTGCTAATGTGAATTTGCCTTATGACAGAGACACTCCATCTTAATGGAATTTTCAGTGTCCTCTGGCATAGCTACAGTGGAAAACCCATCACTGTTTTGAGCTTTTGCATTATGTAATTGACATAAAATTTTATCTTTTTTTCCATGTCTAGACTTGCTTTTTGAAGAAGAGTCCACCCAGTCTCAGTTCTTCAGGCACAAGTGGAGACTGAACTGTCTTATCTTATCTAAAGAGAATAAAACCCAGTCATTCCAATTCCATTTCAAAAAGACAGACATGTTTTAATATCTAACTTTACACCATTCAAGTGGCACTTTCAATCAATAGCTAAGCTTTGCTATTATGTTTCATACAGTGCAAACGAACATGGCATAGACTAAATGAATCTGAATTCACCAACTTTCGCTTTAGTAGATGGAGAGCCATTAGCATATTCTGTGTGACTGTCCTCATCTGAGGAAAAGTCACAGGTTTTCCAGGAACACTATGAATGTCCTAGATAGAACCTACAGAAACATAAACCATGTAGACATACCAACATCCTATTGCCATAGTCATGAGACAGGTATATAAAATAATGCAAGTTTCAAATCTTCTAAAATAAGAATTCAAAGCAGATCATCTCCTTCTGTCTAATGACAAAATATACCGTGGCCCTGCTATGCTATCTGTCATAAAAATATTTTATGTTCTATAACAAGAACAATGAGAACATGAAGCAGGAAATATTTCTGAAGTGTAAACATAAACTGAAGTTATCTTTTGCTTTTGATGATGATTCACTGCATATATTTCAAAGGAGGCCTTGTGATATAATAATAAACAGGCTGGCTAGTTTAGAAACTCACATTCTCATCCTCTGCAGAGCCCACTCCGTGGCTTAACCCATATAAAATTAACTTCAGTCAAGCATATTTTTCCTCTAGGTGGCTGCAGAGCATTTAAAAAGTTGCTGGCACCAGATGGAATATGAAAGAAAGAGAGCAAGGGAAAGGGCAGACAGGAGACCACCACTTAGAAAACAGCTTTCCTCTTTATCTTGCTCCTTTTACAAAACAAAGGCCAAAAATCTTGTTTGGGCAAAATCAGGCTCAATGAGCATGACACCTCCCAGCCTGTAACATGCAGTGCATTTCATCTCAGAGGTCTCCCTGTTTGCACTTCATCAAAGATAACTGCTAAAAATGGGACTTGTGAGAAGTGGCATAATCTTTTTAATTAACCACTGGGTTCCTGGCTTTATGGCTTCTGTGTGGTCATGGCCCAGACCCATACAAAGATATGGGCACATAAAGCGTGATTTAGGCAGGTTTCAAACACGCAATTGCAAAACTGCAGTCCCATCTCAGTTGCCCTGCCCATCGCGAGGCTGACCTTGCTGAATATTCAGTTTGATAGATATTTATTATTTGCTGGATATCCATGCTGGATATTCAGTTCCCATTTTTACGTTTCCTCAGGCACCTCTACTTTTGCTCTGCATGTTCTCAAGACCATGTGGGCACTCTCAGGCATTAACTTGACTGGCACTCTGACACAGAGGTCCTCCTACCCACCAAGAAGGGTTGTCTTAAAACAGCAGCAGTGCTGCCATGGTCCCATACAATATTCAATAGAGAGGGTGAACATACCAGTTTGATAGTGATGCAGGACTCAGTCAGGAGGCAGAGACCTGGTTTCTGGTCTCTGGTCAGTTTGACTTAGCCTGCTACTTCGTATGCAGAAAGCTCTGAATAAGACATATTCTGCATGCTACCACAGTTCTTTAACCTTCCCGACTGCAAGATCTCATTTGCAAACCACTGTACAGAGCCTGAAAACACAGTGGATGAAATGCTGGCTCCAGTGAAATGGATGGGGATTTTCCTACTGACAGCAGAGGAGCCAAAACTCAGAACTGTCATCAGCCTTTTTTTTTTTTGCAGTTCTGTACTTCAAGGCTTTGAAGGATTCAGACTCCTTGATCACACAACTAAACATTCAATTCAAGCTTCCTTAATTAAAATGCTACACATTAAAATTTCCTGTGCTAGACATAGCGACTCCATGACATACAAGCCTGTCCTAGGAGCCACAGGAACCCACATGGATGTTACAAAGTCAGAATGACCTCTTTCTTGGTGAGGTGGGATGAGATGACATGAACAGATGGAGCCAAGCTTTGTTCTTCTTCATGACAAACTTACCTTTCAGTGTGTTGTTTGGGCACAGCCACTTACTTGCCTAGATACAAAGGCTGATCTGAACCAGCAGTCTTTAAAGAGAAATGCTAGCCATGAGCAGCAGCAAACCCTTCCTATAACAGAACAATCATGACCACAGGTTATTTCCCTGATCATCTGTGTGTGATGCCAAATGGCAAAGATGCTAAGATAAATTATGGGCTTAGTCCTGTATACAAAGCCCTAAACATCTGAACTTGACTTTGCCTCTTTTTGTTGGCTGAGCAGAGACTCTATAGAGTAGATCAATGCCTGATGTTAGCCACCTTAAACACGCTGTCTGATGGAGCCACAAAGCAATTAATTCTCTCTCCATCACTTTTCACTCCATAAAATCTTCCCTTGTCTCCCCTACAGAAGCAGCAGAGAGATCTCAGGGCTGTACCAGTTTGCTATGCAGCTTGCTGTCAAACTTGGCAGTGGTTGCAAGCTACTCAAAACCTTTCTCACCAGCAAAGCTTGCGGGTAGGAATTGTCAGCACTGAGTGTGCCTTTGGGAAGAGGGAGGCAGCACGGCAGCAAGGCAGCCCATACAGCACAGCTCTTGAAGAAGCCCAGCTGACAAAAGAGAGAAATCCCAGAAGGCAATATGGAAGGAAAAGCTGTTGCTGGAGGTTGCTCAGGACTCATAGTTCATGTTCTCCATGGGTCCTCGGGAAGCACAGTGTTTGCAGTCCCAACCTCCGAGAGGCCACTGATTTCTTCCCTTTAAGGTGAGCATGTGGCAACCGCTCAGTAGTTTTTCTGCTCCCATGGATCTTTCCACAGGTGGGGAGCCCGAGGGCCAGTATGAAAGCATGAGCGGATTAGCTCTGTCAAAACAAAGATCCTGGGTTTTGTGCCAGTAAGGAAAAAAAAAGAGGGAGCAGAAAAAGCATAAAATAGAGCATATGATATATTGAAGGAAAACTGGTTTTTAATAGAATCTTTTCAAAGTTTTCCATTAAATTCTGGTCGCTTGCAGTGCAAGTTTTGGAATGCAACTCCCTCATCTCCTTAGGATGGTCTGCATTTTATTACGTTAGTAAGGCAGCCCGGCTTACCCCTAGCAGAGCTACTGCATGAAATGTTTCAATCTCAAGCCAAAGTGGCAGGAGCAAAAGTCCTTCCTGATTGATTTTCGGCTCTAATCAGGGGCCAGTGATTTAATGCGTTTTTTAGCATGTGCAAATTAAACTTTTGTTACCAAGCAGTAGTAAATCAAGAATGCTCACATCATCACGAATCAGATGACAGGCATCCAAATGCTACCCATACAATGACAAGATTTTAGCTGAGTTACTTAATCAGAATGAGCAAAGGAATGTATCAAAGGTAGATTACATCAGGCACTTTTGTCCACTAACGCCACATCCCCATCATAGAAAGCCACCAAATTTGTCAGCCATGATTTGCTCTTAGTGAAGCCATGTTGACTGTCACCAATCCTTTTCCAGTGCTACAGAAACTGATGTGATTTCACCCTGCTCTCTGAAGTTTCCTGTCTAAATGTAGCCAGCTTTAAGCCTCTGCTTTCTCACAGTCTCTTTAGAGATAAGTGGCCAGGACTCATTCTTCTGAGTCACAAGATAGTGGCTCTTGAACATGCTGTCAAGAGACCTATTCTTCAAAATACTTCAGAAGAAACACTCAAGTATGTTTTACCAAATCCTGCTTTCATGTGAATCTTGTAAATAACATCTATGCTAACCAGAAGCAGTACCATTCTGCTATATTTTCCTGTTTCTCTGTGTGTGTGCATGTGTACAGATTCACTCATTTTCTGCTCCTAGGTCAGTAATGCAATATGCATTGCACTTCAGGTTAGACATAAGTCTTGTTTCCTCAGCTGCCCTTGTATTTATTGCATTGGGCATCTTGACATCTGCTGGAATTACAGCAAAACAAGAGGAACTCAAATTTTAACATTAGTTCTCTTGCCTAATGGGTTGATGAAATCATGTAACACCTCCATGGAGATCTGTGCATGTTCGGCACACTCAACGTGGATGTCAGCTGCAGCCAGACCTTACCTCTCTCCACTTGCAAGGAAAGAATAGCTGCATACATGCAGAAATTTCATCTTATCTTGAAATCTTCTCAGAGAGATTATATTATTGTGAATGGCAGCCCAGAAGTTCTTAGAGACCCCTTTATGTAACAGTAGCAGCAGCCGCAGCCATGGAAAGAAAGAATCAAGAGGCAATGAAGCTCTTGATCCCATCTGGGCAAAGAGTACAAAGGGAATCATCACGTCTGCATGAAGTGAGTGATGGTGATGGAGTATTAACAGAAGAGGCAGAGTCCCCAGAGTCGAACACTGTGGGAATGAGTAAAAGCCACAGAAGGAAATAGAGGCTAAAGAGAAAGGCCCACAGTAAATATCTGCAGATGCTGTTGTTTGCAATGGGGGCTGAACCAACAGGGACGCAGTCACACACACATGTAGCACCTCACCAGTGAAGGAATATTCTTTTCAAGATCAAAAGTCAAGCAGCAATAAAATCCGTGTCAAGAAACATAGGCAGAGGAGGTTGTGCATGCTCACTCGTGAACATCTGCACTAAGAAGCCACTTAAGTAACCATGCAACAGCATGGAATAAACATCTGCAGTGTGTAGACCACCAGCTGTGCAGTAATAATACTTTGAATATCCAGAGTGCCTTTCATCTGAATACTGCAAAGCATTTTCCAAACAAATTAAGCTTCATGACACCACTGTGAGCTTCTTATTTAATGATAGGATTATTTCATCCTGCACCAAAATGCCATTGCTGCCAGAATGAAAAGTAACACCTGTTTATCATCTCACAGAAACGCTGTGTGATTTTCATGATGGGAAGTGACAAAAAGGCTGTAGTTAAGTTAAAGTGCAGGAAGACTTGAGGTGGTCAGAATTAAATAGTTAGAAATGAAAATCAGAAAACCAGAGTATTACAAACCCCCCCTTTTTACGCTTTATGCAAACTGTCACATTAATTTTTATGCCCACATGCTGTTACCTTTGGTCTTTATTTTACATTGGGAAGAGAGAACTTCCTCAGGTACACAGTTGTAGGGGTGTCTCCAGATGTGCTCAGAAGTACAGAAAAATACCTTGGTTGTGTACGCTCAATATAAAATGTATTGCTGTGCATTGCAAATAGCTTGCCTTTGTACTCCCTCAGATCTGTTTTTATAAGGCATCCTGATGATTATACTACAGCACTGCCTTCCAAGGCAGCATGCCATCTAGTAAGTCCTAAAACAAACTTCTTGCTGTGTGTGCTTTCAACCCCACAGGGTACTTCATGTAAGCAGCATTCTGACCTGACTCTACTGAGTAAGTGAGATCCGCCTTTATGTTTCTCGAGCTCAAGGAGAAAGGCTGGAGAACATGGCACCTGAAGATAGGAAATATTACAGACACCCCATTATGGTTTCCTCTCTCTGCTTCTTAATAAACCCACTTTTCAACCCCATTGAAATGTTAGTGGAGGAAGAAGTTTGATGGGGAAGCTGTAGCAGCGAAGCAGACCTGTTCTTTATCAAATGAAAAACTTAGTACTGGCACAGCAATGTATAATACTGTACAGGACATACTGTCATGAACTCTTCAAAGCTAGACGAACATATATCTTTAAAACTTAAACTTTTTGAAGGCAGCGATGAGGTTCTGATCTATGCGTGACACCAGCACCCTAGGATATTAACCCTATGAATAAAGCTTCTTGGTGTTATAGTTAAATAAAAAGAGTAGGTAGGACTTGGAAATGACTAATTGTAATTCTAAGAAATTGTTAAAGGGTGTTTTGATATTAAGCAAATAGCTCTCGCTTTGGCTGAAGAGTATACTTCAAGCATTTCTACATTCGCCATCTCTGAGCTGGTCCCAGCTGGGCATGTGGTGGTTAACCTCAGGCCAACTTCTCCTTTTCTCCTGAAAAACTGGTTACAGGAGGACACAGCCTGGCTTGAGAAGAGAAGGCTCTTTCATGGTTAAGATTTTCCAGAAACTCTTGGTGCTGGTATAACTCGGTCCCTGTTGAAGCCCTGTTGAAATTGTATTTGTCTATAGTGCCAGGTATGGTTGGCCAGCACCAGCTGCTTTTGACGTCTCACCCTACATGACCAGCTCTGAAAAAGTTCTCTCATACTCACATACTGAGTTTCTTCCAGAAAGAACTGTTTCTTTTCTCCATGGATGCAACTGAACACATGTGCCAAGTTGCTCACTATCCCGCCAGGACTGACTACTTCATTTCAAATAAACCATAAAATGGCATGAATTACTTGGGGAGAATAAAATGTTCCCTTTCAGTATGTATGTTCATTAGTTTCTCTCTTGCATGCTGGTTTTGTCCGTTTGTTTCATACAGGATTTTTCTTAGCCATGATTCAAAATAGCGAATAGGAGGATTAAGTCTTAAGAAAATATAGTCTCATTTTCAGTTCTATCATATCTAGCATAAGCAGTTCATCTATTTTTTGATATATGATCTTGAGCTGCCTACTCAGCCTGACCCACTTAGAATAACAGTACTGAAGTGCAAGGGACTTTGAAAGGTTTCTGTCCATAGAAGTATCAACATTTGTTACCAACCTCTATTTCCATTTTGGTTTTCTGAGATCATAACATTTTAATTGCATTTTGTGTTTCAGTTTGGATAAACCTCAGAGCTCGGAGGGTAACAAAGCTGAGACCAAAGCCACACACCAGCTACAACTTGCCAGCTGAAAAGATAGCATTGCATTGTTTCCACAAGAAAAGGAGAAGAACCAAAATCTCCAATTCCAGATCCGACATCTGTTCCAATTTAGTAACAAGCGAAACGCATTCTCCATCCCCCATACACATATCTGCACATACACACAATGGAACACTCAGTTTTAAGGACATTTGCCTCTGGATCTGGATCTATGTCGGGCCACTTCTAGTTTCCTGACGCAACCATAAATCAGTCCAGTTTCACTAGAAACAGCAGAGATTCACAAAGAGCCCCAGGCAAGGATCTTTACCCAACTTTCCTAGCCCTGAATCTGGCTCTGCAGCAATACATTATATTTGTTTTCAACAGTGGAGTAATATCACATACCATCATAGTCTCACCAGTGACAATTTATGAGATTGTTCCCCCTAACTGCCCTACATCTGACAGATACAGAGCTTGTATCCATCTCCAGAAGTCACATGAAAACCAAGTCTCTCCCCAACTCAGCTTTGAAACCCTGCCATTTTAGAAATATGGCAGCAAGAGGAACAAGAAGCTGTGAAGGATAGCAGTGTTGAACCTCTGCTTTGGGGACACTGTAAGCCTGCTTGGACTTGATCCCTTGCTGCCTGGCTGAGCAGCTTGGCCCAGCAACACTAAGAGCTGGGTTGAAACATCTTCCAGCTAGGCAGCTGGTCAGTTGATTTGGGAGGCTCAGCAGGGAGCCATGGTGGTCTCATAGTCAACCTATCACTTGGAGTTGTTATGCCAATCAGAAGCTGCAGTGATAACAAGCAGCCTCAATGCCCAAGAACAGCAGGTAAGTCTCAAAAGCATTTAATTTTCCCATGGTTTGTTTTCATTCTCCATTTTACACCCAAGTCCGAAGGCAATTCAGAGCCCCAAAAGTGAATGCGTAGCACAAGTCAATGCACTGCAAAAAATATTTACAGCCTTAAAGCATAACTACGTTCATGTGCTATTACAGTAAACATTTTTAAAGTCAAAGTAGCTTGAAACGCCATTTTTCTCGGCTAAGCTTGTGCAGCTTGTGTCCTTTTTAACTTGCAAAATGTCCTAAAGTTTGTATTTACAATGCCAGGGTAAGAAACCCAGTATTAAAATCTCCTATTTAACAAGAAATTAAGCAATGTGATTGCAGAGAGAATTGACAATGATCCTGCTGTACAGGTGGGGAAAGACTCCAGCATCTTTACATAGCTTCTGCTGCGGATGCTGCTTTGTTTCTAATCATTTATTTAAGTATCTAATAACAGAGGAAATCACCATTTCATTTACTACAACTTGCATACTGCTCACAGCTTTCAGCCCCAGGCTCAATTCAAACCAGAGGCAGTAAAAATTATTTGCATTGATGGTCAGATCTCACATCTGTGGGGATGGAAGAGAGAAATGACGCCAAGTCTTACATTTGTCCTTTTGCAAGTTCAAGGCAGTGGGCAGATCCAGCCAAGAAACCTCTACCTTCCCCTTAGGGACCCAGTTATGGGGAGGCAAGGGAATGGCAACAATTTGGGAAGTGATTTATCCCACATAACATGTAAGTCATCAGGGAAGAATGGCAGAGCTGACTCTGGCTCCATCCTGCTGCCTCACAAGGCGCTTCATCACTATCGAGCCATGCCTCAGACCATTTCTGTGTGGTAGGCAGAGCTTCTCTCATTCTTTATTTTTACTTCCAGTGAGTTCCTGAGGGTGAACAAAATGTACAGATCATACCCTGCGATCACAGAGTGATATATAAACTGTACTTCTGGGACAACAATGCTTCCTAAAGCTTCCTCTGATGCTGCCTGGAGCACCACAGACATGTGCTATCTGGCCTTTCCAAATCCCAGCCCTCCTCAAGGGCAAGCATAGCACACAGTTTGCTGCACCTGACTTCCAAAAGCGGCGTGGAACATGTGCGGAGATGGAAGATGCCCCTGTCTCATCACTGTTATCACATTACTTGTATAGTATTTATCAAATGTCCTGGCTGTGTCATTTTAGGTTAATCAGACCTGAGCTATCCAGGTCAAAAATAGGGTCATGAGGGGTGACATTCAAAATGGAGAGTTTGTCTTGACAACGGAAGAAACAAGTGCTGTTCCCTACTATCATCTGAAATAAAACAGCAGCAGTTTTCCAGCAACTTTGTGAAAAATCTGTTAAACTGACTACACTACATCAGTTGTGATGACAAACCCAGCATGTATTTTCTGTTTCCTGTTTTCTGTGAAATAAAGTGACCCAAAGATGTTTTTCCATTCATGAAACATTGGGAAATGTCAGGTTAAAGGCTGAAAAGAAGGGCTTGGCTAAGAGCAATTCTTCTTTACTGTTACAATTCTTTATAATTATTGTTAATATTATTGTATTACCAAATGAAATAACTCTATTGTTTTCCACAGCAGAAGTCACAGGCCCTATGATTCATTGCATGCTGTTGCACAGCACTCTAGGGTAGGCTTAAACATACACTTCTCTATTAATCCTGAATAGACGTGAACCTGCACGTACAATTTCCTGGGGTGGCCTCAAGCAAATCATCTCACCTGCAGTGAGACAGATGAAAACTGTGCCATTAAGGTCTAACCTTGTGTTAATGTAAAGTGGAGGAGGGCAACAGAAATTGCCATGCCACAGGCTTGTAACTGAGAGCATTCCTTGGAGCCAGTAACAACCAGCAATACACGGTCCCAGCTTTCTGCATGTACTGCACCACGAACGGATAGTTCCTGTATATTGACATCCACTTACACAGCAACAGTCAAATGTCTCCATTGACTTATCCCACTTGCATTGTCAGTCACACTCATGGTCTTATCTCCAGGGAACTTCCAAAAGCTTCATATTCTGGCTGGAGTGCAAATTCCTACAACATGAAGCAAACACCTCTGGCCCCTGGAGCAGCACTCGTCCCGGAAACCTATGTTGGAAAACCCAGGGCACTCTAAAAGACCACGTGGCAGAAATGAACCTTTTCATTCTGAATCCACTTCTATTGCTGTTTTCAATCATCACTGGAGTCACACAGCATGCAAGTCAGAAAATAGACACCAGAGGTCAGCTAAGTGGCAAATACATTTGAGCAAATACAGATCAAGCACCCAGCCGCTGGCCTCAGCAAGGAACTCTGCCCAACTGATAGAGACTCAGAAACCTGGTGCTAACCTCACCACCCCAGTCATCAAACTGAAAAAGGTGCCAAATCTTACCTCTACTGCCTGCATCTCCAACTTGTTTTCCATAAAACATGCTCCCCAGCAATACTGCCATGAGCTCAAGAGAGAAACATTAGCAAAGCTGTTGAGTTCAGTGGAGACCTAAACCCAGCAGAGGAAGCCAGCAAGCCCCTCCACAAGCACATTCCTGCTCTCTGCCCACTAATCGGGCAATGAAGACAAAGTGAAAACCCAAGTGCTGAGCCAATGGATAAGCCGCCAGGAAACTTCAAACCACTCCAAGCATGACAGCCAATGGAAACTATGACGTAAAGTTCAGAAGAAGGTCAATGCTTCAAAATTTCTTTCTAAAGAGAGATTTTGTTCTGTTTTTCCCTTTGCAAGCAATCATCAGTAGTTCCAGAGTGCCAGAGAGACACAGAGAAGAAGGGTGGATGTATAAAGATTCTGGGGAGGGACTCTTCGTTAGGGACTGCAGTGATAGGACAAGGGGTAATGGATTCAAACTTAAACAGGGGAAGTTTAGATTGGATATAAGGAGGAAGCTCTTTACTGTGAGGGCGGTGAGGCACTAGAATGGGTTGCCCAGGGAAGTTGTGAATGCTCCATCCCTGGCGGTGTTCAAGGCCAGTTTGGACAGAGCCTTGGGTGACATGGTTTAGTGTGAGGTGTTCCTGCCCATGGGAGGGGGGTTGGAACCTGATGATCGTAAGGTCCTTTCCAACCCTAACTATTCTATGATTCTATGACTCTATAAAAAAGAGGCAAAATAAATTCTAAAGTAAAGGTTTAGGCACATGATTTTTAACCTTTGGTACAATGCGTGCATCTGCAAAAGCTTACACTGATGGGCATGGAAGTGGTTTAAATGGCTGTGCACGTTCTACACAGCCAGCAACCCACTGGCACCATGAGGTCAGTGGAGTTGGATAGACTCTACAGCAGTGACCCCTAAAGGTGTCAAAACATTTTTATACTTATTTAAAAACTTTGGAGATCTAAAATGAAAGCCTTTGACCACCAGAAGAAAAGGGATTACTTTGTTGCAATGAGATTCTGGTCTTCTCCTGTGTCTAACTGGCCTGCAGCTAAGTATGTCACCACATTGCCTTCAGGTTTTCTATTTAGTGCCATAATAACACAGAGAAATATTACATCGAAGGGGGTACTGCTCTCCTTCAGGAGTCCTTCAGGACTAGACCACCTTTGTATGAAACCAGGGAAAAAAAGCCAACAAAAAACCCTCTGGGTTTTGTGCCAGAAGCTGTGTGCTCTGCTTTTGACTAAGGTCCACTCAGAGCTCAGACAACAGTTTTAACGTATTTTGGATATAGACTTAGGTTTTTCAGAAGCAAAATAGAACCATGACACCAATTCAGCCCCAGTTGTTTTCCTCTCTCCTCCTGTTGTGTTTCATGGCAGCTTTCTCTACTTCAAGGCTAGTGCACATGAAAACCCATCTCTTACAACAACCAGCAATCACTTATGCGACTCTTCAGATCAAGCCAACATAAGAACCACGTGAACTCACAGATACAGAAAGCAGGTTCAGAGATGATCCAACCAACCAACATGGCTTCACTGCTGAGAGCGCTGTCAGCCTGAAGGTCACTTCTAACCCCACTGGTTGTAAATACATAATCCGCTAGCTGGCTGCTAGAGAGTTCTCGCTGGGCTGTCACGATATTTGCCTACAATCTGGTGTGTAGTCCCCAGTGAGGTCCATTTCTCACAAGGTGATCACTTGATGCTTCTCTAAAATACAGAGCAGAATGTGTCACTGAGTGTTTCCAGAAAAATCAGCTCCCAGTGGAAACCCAGGAGGAGAGACCAGCAGATCTTCTCTCCCTCACATCCATCAGTGTGGAGTCCCCTGATAAAGAATGAAATGACTTGTGGGTAGGAAGTGACAAAGGGCAATTAAAATTATATTAAACTTTCTCATGGCATTTCTCTGGTGTTTTCTGCAACACAAATGTCAGAAGATTAGTTTGTTTACTGCCCACAAATGCAACAACAACCACAATTGCTTCTCAAGGAACATTCAGTACAGCAACACTCCAGGTTCTTCTCTTTTTCCACAGCATCTGCAGGTGGCCTATCATACCTGAGAACACCAATGCATGGTTCTGAAAGCAAGAGGGGCCCTCCCTGAGCTCAGAGATCCAGGACCACTATCAGTAAGTGAGGAGAAAACCCATACTATCTGCCAGAAAGAGACCAAGAGAGATATGCAACCGTGGGCTACAGTGTGCCCTATACCACTAAAGGCAAAATTCTTTGATTAAATCAGTATTAAACTCATGACTCTATTCCTGACTTTAAACTGTTATCAATGAATGGAGAAGCTGGTTAACAAGATTAGCCATAGAGGTGTTGCTGCACATTGCAACTACATGACTGCGTCCTTAAATGCGTGCATAAAAACGCACACAAGGGTCTTGACTGAAGCCCATCAGCAACTATTCACCCAAGCAGCTACCTGTTGCTGCAGATAAAATGCTTATCACATCACAGCCTGGCCCACTGTGTGTTAAGCACATTCAAGTGAGAAGGCAAGTGATTTGTTCAGGCTACTTCCATTTTTGGGATAACTTTGACCTCAGTCATTTGTCTGGGCTGTTCCAGTTAAACTTCCCTTCTCTGAGTGACTATCAAAGTACTCAGAATAGTGGGAGGAAGATCTCCTCCTGGGCATCGCAGGAGCTTAGGATGTGTCAGATAAATGCATCAAAGAGAAGATTATTCCCAAACGCTAAAAACCCACTGGAAATACATGTGACAGCCCCAAGGCAGTCTGACACCAGCATCTCTCAGCTGGGGCTGTTACACAAACAGCTCATATTTTACTCAGAGTGAAGAAATCACATGCATCATGGTTCTCTGACGCTCTTTAATCTTAACACAGCTGTGAGCTTCTTTCAGCAGAGAAACCTTCTGGGTGAATGTGACCTTTGGATAAATCCTTGCATGTTCTCTTTTGGTGGTATTTATTGTTACAGTCAGGCTAATGATTCACTTTGTGAACAGCCCAGGGAGGGACGTTTTTTCCAGCAGCCCCACAGACCTGCAAACATGTTCCTCCATCACTGTCACACCTGTACTGCAAAAGGGGAAAACAAAGGGTCAACCAAAAAAAACGGGTATTCTTTTCACACAGACAGACTGTATTCATGCCCATAAGGTAAATAAGGGAACACTAAAAATTGCTAATATTGAGGCAACTGGTTTCTGGTAGACTCTGTAATAAGTTATTACTCTTTTCTGGAAACACTAGCTACCAGTACATAATGACTTTTCCTCAGCCAAAAGGACAAGTAAGGTGTCACTGTGATTGCAGAACATTCCCATTCAAAGCAGGCAATGGACACTAAAAGGAAAAAGGACAAAACCAATACAAGCCTGGAAACCTAAACCACGTGTCTCTCTGCCAGCTTTCAGACATAGCATTAATCTTAACATAAAGCTGGTTTCCTTGCAGTTGACACTCAATGTTACAAAAATTGGTTTTGCTCCTATTGCACATAAACATAGTAAACTTCTCTTGGTTGTTCCACCCTTAGCTCACAACACATTCATTTTGCTGAGCCAACACGAAGCTTGAATTCAGTCTGACCGTGTAATTTGACAGGCTCCAAGCTGCCAAGGAAGGGAGGTGTGAAAAACTCCTGGGTAAACTACTTCACTGGGTCTAACCGGTGAGTGGGTTATTGGGCTACTTTGTGAAATACAACTCTGTCTAGGGCCCTGAGAGCTGAACTAGCCCCACTCTTGCCACTGACAAAAGATGAATCAAAGAGTTTGTTCATGTCAAAGTGGAAGGCTCTCTTCACATCTGAATGGAAAGCAGACTTAAGAATTTTATTAGTACCTTAAGCCTGCAAATGAAGGATGCTGCCAGCCTCAAGCCAGCATCTGCAAGAGATTAATTTCATAGAGACTGTTTAAAAAAATAGCAGTGTTCAGATCTTTAGCAATGTATATAATTCAGGCAACAGTCAGAAGCAGTCAAAAATACATATGCTGTATATGTAGGAGTGATAGTCACGTAATATGTTGGTTTATGAGATGAGGCTCTGATCTCTGACTTTCCTGGCTCAAGCTGTTCTTTCAGGCACCTGATGTTTTTAAATGATAAAACTTCTTACACAAAAGCAAGAGTAATGACCTGGAATGAGTTCAGGTGCATTTTTGTGCTTCCCCGGGAAGAGCAGTCCATGTCACAACAGTCACCACATTGTCTGCAGTAATTCTGTATATGGATACAGGGACAATACTGACTGTGGAATTCAGCAAGCTATGTTGTCACAGCCCAAGATGGAAACAGTAGGACAGCGCAAGAAACTCCTGTTGCTGCTGTTCGTTTTGTAACCACTCAACACACAATTCTCCCTCCCTTAGGCTACCAATCCAGCATTTTCATGCACTCTACGCAACCCCAACAATGGCATGTCAAAGGGGTATGTCCACAATTAAAAGGCTGTTTAAAGCAACACTCTATCGCTAATTTCTGTAAAGCATTGTAACAAACATTATAATAAACTCCGGAGTCATTCTGAAAGTCAAAGAAACTCTTGGAAAAGGATGCTACTGGAGTCTATAACATGCAATCTTCCGTTTTCAGACAACATCCAGACTTGGTAGGCCTTAGAGGAAAAATAAAGCTTAGTTTGCCCTCAGTCAATATTGGTTCTCAAGTCAATAAATCTTACTATTGACCACAACACAGAAACCAGCAACTGTTTTAATATCTTCTTCTAGAGTTTAATTATAAACACTGGGGAAATTTGTCAACTCTTGACTTCCTAGTCATATGGAAAAGTTTTTAAACATTCTGCATAGATCACTGTCAATCAGGCTCATCACAGTTATGGAACTAAAACGTACTCTACCAACAGTATGTACACAGTATCTTTAACCTTGGCATTACTTTGAACCCATCTGCTGCAAGGATGATGAAGATAATAAATAGCATCTTTTTATGTCACAAGAGTTATTATATCCAGTGCCACGGTTAAATTTCCTCTACCCATATAAAACTGTAACTTCTATAGATAGGAGATGTTGACAAAAATCCCTGTGGTATTCCGTAACTAAAATACTTTCCTGGCCAAGTACTTCATCATTTGGAAAGAAATACGAACAGCACTGAAAGACAAAGAGAAATAAAAGAGACAGGTGAAGGAAATTCTGGGGGCTGCGAGACAGCACACAGTTTGCATGCAGCTGATAAAGAGAACCACGCAGTGTGAATTCCTTGCCTCAAAAACCAGATGGGAATCCTGGCCAGGGATATCGCTTGGCTGCCCCGTAACACAGGCTGTGGCTATGCAATAGATTATGTCAAATCAAGCAGCAGACTAGGCATCTTGGGAGAAAACACAGCTCAGGAGAGAATAACCTGCTGGAGAAGTTTGTTCCCTCATTGCCTCTCTGCCACTGTGTTCTGTGTGATCTTGCCCAGCCATGCAGAGGACATGTTTCAAAGGTGCTTGCTAACTGCATTCTTCACCTGCAAGGGATGGATGGACACCAGTTTGAAACAACTGCATATAGATGAGACTAACCAGAGAGACAAACTATCTGCAGATCAGCACAGGACAGTTAGAGGAGAGCTGGAATATGAACCAAATATCCCTTCCGAATGGGCTGAAATGTCTGTGTAATGTATTTCAACTTTGTGTTCCTGGGTATTTTTGAAATCAGATATTCGTTGCTAATCACAGAATCAGCCAGGTTGGAAAAGACCTTTAAGATCAAGTCCAGACATTGCCCCAGCACTGCCAAGGCCACCACTAACACATGTCACTGAAGGCCTCGTCTACACAGTTTGTGAACACTTCCAGTGACAGAGATTCCACTACTGCCTTGGAAGTGATTGCAGTGAAGATCTGGGCCTTCTGTAAAGTGAGGAATCATGATGCAAATAATGGGAAATATGTATTTCAGCCACTGACAAAACACAGCCTAATTAATGTATAGAGTCTGAGGCATGTGAACAAACTCAATGGCAGATAAAGTAGCCACTTGCTTGTGGGATCTGTGTAGTTCTTCTCTGATTACAAAACAATCTTAGACTCCTTCAAGTGATATCTTGGTGATCCTGCTTTACATTGCCAGCAAATCATCTTTATCCTTGGGAATTAAGCCAAGAAGTGTATTCCTCATGCTATGCAGTCTATAAGCCCTTTTTGAAAGTTTTCTGTACCTACAGCAAATCATGAAATAATTGAAAGCTTACGTCACCTTTTGAGCACATCTATGATCTATGCCATCACCTTGCCATGATGAAAAAAAACCTCTCCAAAGGGTATGGAAATATATTCATGAACCATGGGCTAAGAAATCAGTAAACAGAGAAGAACCACGCAGACAAATGAGCAGAACAACAAAAACGGGCTTTCAAACCTTAGCCAAATCCTTGATATCTGAAAACAGAGTACGGGGGTTTTCTTGCATACTGACTCCTCCAGCTCCAAAAGCAAATCTTTTTAGTCCTTGCCTCAGCCCATTACTAGGTTTTGACTTGTTTTACAGTCCTTAATTGCCAAAGACACATTTGCTGCTTGAAGTATTAATGAGTTATTTGTCATCTAACTGGGCCTTGCAGGAGCAGAGAAGATTTAGTGCCTTCTTAAAAAGATTAGCAATGCCTTCTTCTGAAAGTCTGAGAAGAATCTGTGCTTTGACAAGAATAAGACAATGCGCTTCTTGTGCATGTGAAACCTCTTAAATCCCATCAGAAGGACTTGAGCTTGAGGCCAGGAACCAGGCACTTTCACATTTTAATCTCAAATCTGCTCTCGGCTTCCTGCACAGCAAAGAACTCTCTTCATTTCAGCAACTTTAAACCAGGGTGCAGTGAGAATTAAATGTTTACACTGCAATTTGAAAATGTAAAGTGCTAAGAAGGAGCACTTAGGAAATGAACTTTGTAAACTTTTTCCTTGCTGCCATGGTATCCACCATCCTCAACAGCCTCTTATTTCATGTACTCAGACTACATAACCTTAAGCACTCACTCTCTGTAAACTACATACCTCACTTGAGAGCTGATGTACAAAAATCAGCTGTCTGAATGCCTTAGCACTTACGACAGCTTCCTCTGGACTGATCATAAGAGAAATTACTTGCTATTAATTTTCACATGCTGGATTTATTTTAGCTTTTATGTTTCAGGAATATTATCTAAACAGAATGCTAGTTGCAGGAGTACCCAGGAATGCAAGAAAACTTATGGTTCCAACTCCCTTCAGTATTCCCAGTACATTCCCCACCAACTTTAATTTCAGCTGGCTTAAGTCTGGGAGTCAGGGAGAGATTTAAATGCTCTCATCCTCTGCATATCATGATGAAGAGGTGAAATCACAGCACCTGCTTGCACATATACAGAGCCCTTCATTTGGGTGAAAGTATAACACTACCGCTCCCTTTGGGTGAGGAAAGGACTTTTTATGGTATGGATCCAGTGGCATTTTAGTTCTAACCCCTGCTCCAGGATGGCACTGGCAATCTCCAGGGTTGAGACCTCACCATCATAAATTTATGCCTGCTCTGACATGTCTACCAGAAAGCAGAGCCACACACGTTTCTAAGTAGCATCTCAACAGCTTAAAGGGTGAGTGAACCTCACACATACACCCATGTATCCAGCCTGTGCTGCACACCTTAGCCATAGGTACTGTGGTGGTAAATATTTGAGATGGATGAATACATATTCCTGTGTAAGCACAAGTATCTCCACCCATTCTTGCCTTGATTCCCACAAGTCTGCTGTTTGCTCTGGTTGTTGTGATACCCTAAGGTACAATAATGCTCAGTTGCTGAGAACTGCCATGCGGGTCCACGAGATTTTGCTGTCATGCCCCAAGTCCTCATCAGCAGTGGCCCTGCTGCATACAGCTGTGTAGGACCTGTGCGCTTGCAGTTAAACAAGGGCTGTGCCTGCTTCTCATCACACTACCAGCCCCTGGTGCTTGACCTGCTCTTGCTTTCGGTACTTTGCCGCAGAGGGAACAAGCATTTTGCAGGTCGAACAGCAGTGATAGAGGCCTCCCAAAACAGCTTGTGCTGCCCTTGTTTTTAAGGCTGCATTAATCACCAGTAACGTGAGGTGCTGATTCCCTCATGTGCTGTGAAGACTGAAGGAGAAACAAGAGTTGAGTAATTAGCAGAAGTTAATAGCCTTACACACTAGCACTTTTCACACTTGAGAGGGCAAGTGTGGAATATGGGACCTTCACATGCGTATAAATACAGTGAGCTCTTACAGAGATGGACAAGAGATGAGCAGGTTTAGAATCAGAGAATCCAAGACTGGTTTGTGTTGGAAGGGACCTTAAAGCTCATCCAGTTCCAAGCTCCTGCCATGGGCAGGGACACCTTCCACTAGAGCAGGTTGCTCCAAGCCCCATCCAACCTGGCCACGGATGGGGCAGCCACAGCTTCTCTGGGCAACCAGTGCCGGCACCTCAGCACCCTCACAGGGAAGAACTTCTTCCTTATATCTAACTGAAATCTCCCCCATTTAAGTTTGAACCCATTCCCCCTAGTCCTATAACTACAGCCTCTGATGAAGAGCCTTTACCCCAGATTGCTACTTTATACCACAGACATCTAAGAAACTGACACGGTGCAATCTCGAAGCCTGGGAACCCCAGATTTTTTTGGATGCCCTGTGAGATCTAGAGATCAACAGTAATACTGAAGGAAAAGACCTTCAGCCATTAAAAACACCCACAAGAAAGCTTTTAGTTCAATCTAACCCACATAAAGTCTCCAGAATAGACCCCTCACTTGCAGCAAGTCAGCTCTATGAACAACGACAGCAAGCTTGATAAGCTGCTCAGAGCTGTCAAAACCTTCCTAGGGCAAACTTTCTACAGGAAAGTTTTTGTGCTGGTCACAGCTCACGTCCTGCTTTGTCTGGTTATCCTGCCAGAAGCATAAATGAACTCATAAGAATAACAGGAGGATTAGGTTAAGCTTATTTTTAAAGCTTTTCCCACAAATTCATCTCATTTGCCTGCTTATAAACACCCTCGTTCATCTTTGCTGTGTGTCTAATTAGGCAGGATATACTGCAGGTGGCTTAAAATAGGAGCTGAAATATAGTAGCTTTGCAGTTATGCATGTTAAAGGAAAGGTAATTAAAATTTCATGCTATGAGATGTAAACTGATCATCTCAGGGGCCTGAAAGGGATTCCTCCACCATCTATGACATGGTACATTCGGTCAGCTACAGTATGGGTGGGTTTCTTCTTCCTTGCAACACTTATTAGCCCCTGCCCAAGATAGAATGTGAGATCTGATGGGCTGGTTTCTTGAATTATTTATTCGTGGCAATACACACATTACCATCAGCTAAGCATCTCTGGATTGCATTTAAAATCAATACTGCAGTGAAGCTGAAAACGTAAAAAGCTAAAATGAATTAAAACAAGCCAGCAAAGAAAACCCTGCTGTGAACCTTAGAGGTTAATTAAAATGAGATCAAACAGTGGTCTTGGGTTCCGTAGCAGCTGTAGTTAAAATCCTGCGGTACCTGACAGAGAGTGGTTTCCTCTGATGATGCTGACAGCTTCTCTGAACAGCATCTCTCCAAAAAACGGGATTGCTTTTTGCAGCTAAAAAGAAGCCTTCAGTGTTGCTGTATTTTTGCTTTGGCAGTAGATCGAATTGCACCAAATGGCCTGCAGTATCCTTTAAAACATGTCCACAAGGGAGGATATCATTCTGCTCTTTTACCAGCTCCTTGCCACACCTGCTCTCCCTTTTAAAATCCATGCCTTGTATTATATGACTGAAATATCGGGGGTGTTTTCCAGAATGTGAAATTAGAATCATTATTAATGTGAAACAATTATTACTCCATGCAACAGGGGTGTGCTTGTCTTTTGCCATGATACTCCTAGGGCACACTCATGCTTATTATGAAATAGTGGCATCTTAAGATTGCAGCTTAAATAAGGACATTTGAGATGGTGAACTTTATATTAGAGAAGTTATGCCTAGGGCATGTTTAAAAGCCTATCAGATAAGCTTTGAAAAATGGGAGGGACAGCAGACCTAGCACTGCAGTCTTCTTCTACACACTTCTTACAGCCAAGAAGAAAGAACCACAAGTCAACTCAAGTTAGTTAACTCAGTTGCCTATGACCAAACAAATTAGGACTTCTGCCTTGAAAAGCCACCACTTAGATTTCCCCTTGGAAAAAAGTGGCAAGCAGACAGGAAAGAGGAGCCCCAATCTGAGGCTTTTTTTTGCCTAGCCCAGTGAAGAATGGACACACTGTCTCTGAACCAGCTGAAGCTTCCTTAAGTTGTCTGTGGTACAGCAAGGCTAACCAAGGATTACTAACTGATGTGAGAGATCAGTGTAATAAACCCGCATGGGAGAGGAACAGTCGCAATGATGAAAACCTGTCTCTCAAATATAGCAAAATTCCCACTGACTTCAATGCATCAGGATCTTATCCCATGACTCCAAGGCATGGTAGAAAAACAAAACCACCCTACCAAACCTCTGTTAAAGGTAATCCACAAATAACAAGATCTGAGAATGCAGTCATATACTGACAAAAGAAAAGGGAATTTATGGTACTCCGCTTTTCTGTTCAACGTCTCTCCCTACTTCCTCACAGTTCCTACCATCCTTCAGGATCACTTTTGACCTTGTTTTTTCAGATGCAGACTCTCACATTTGTCAGACACTAGACAATGAGAAAGACAGTATTAGGTTATGAAACACCTGACTTGAATTTCATTGAGCCAGGTAATAAACCAGAAAGAAATGAAGTTTTACTAGGCAGAAGCAGGTTTTTCTAATAAGTCTCTATATACCTGAATGCATGATAATCGCAAATTGAGTTCATTCCTGGAAAGGAGAGAAAAGAAGCCTCATGTTGCACTTGCAACCAGTAGGAAACAACATCTCATTCAGTGTAAAAGGACAGTGTCAGGTAGGGTTGTGATCATGTAATTAGGTAAGCAAAACATACACATTCCAGACATGCCACCCTTTGAAGAAAGGAAACTTTCCTGGGTTCTTATCACAGAGCAGTATCGCTGCTTCATCTGGTTTTTCTACTAAAAAAATCCTTCTTTGTTAAAAGAATAAAATCATTAACTTTCCATATAGGGAAGCACAAAGTGGGTCATCAGGGAAGCATGAGCTTTCTGGCTGGAAGCAAGCCATGGCTGGTCCCAGGTGAATGGTGTCTGTCCAACACCACTGTCTTCTCAGAGTTTAGAACCCTCTCCACCTTCATTCCCCCCATTTGCAATACCTCAACAGGAAAGGAGACATCTGTGAATCCTCTGGCACTGCTTCAATGTTTTACAGCTGTAATAACCACTGATACAAAGAGAAGAATGTTTTCTAGCCCCAAATTCCTGAGGTACTTTTCTAAACAGACACAAGTGGATAGGGCTTGGTTATGTGAAAAATACCCCACCAGGGCCAGGAGTGTGGGGGAAGATGAAGAGGAATCCTGATCCACAGAAAACTGAGCTCAGCTTGGCTTCAGATTTATCTTTTCTGACCATTCAAACCTATTTGTCCAAATCCAAACTTCTAATCATTACATCTAAACAGTATTTTTCTGGCAGCTTGCACCCACTCTTGGCTACATCAGACAAAAAATACTTCAAGGAGGACGCTTAACACAGTGGTGATCTACAGACTTATATATATGTGTCATTTCTGCAGTACTCCTTACCATCAGCACACAGATAGCGCTGCTAGAAATCCCAAAGTGTGCTGGACACTACAAAGTCTGTTTTCTCCCATTTGATAGCACTGCCAGCCACCAGAATCATAGAATCATAGAATAGTTAGGGTTGGAAAGGACCTTAAGATCATCTAAGTCACAATGCTTCTTACCTGTAAGGCAGTGGTTTCATCATGGCAATACACAAGACAGCACAGGCTGATATTTAGAAATGGTTTGGGGAATAATGTCAATTCATATAGAGGCATAAAGTAAAGGCAGCAGGTGGGAGAATGTGTTCCCAATCACCAGTGCTCTTGTGAAGGTTGGGAACACTGGCTCTGTCTGTGCATTTAGACTTAGTCTTCTGTGCATTTCTCCAATGCAGATCTGCAAAGGCTCGCCTTGTATAAGTAGAATAATATAAAGCAGCGAAATTCTGTACAGAAAGTCTGAATTACTAAGCCCTTAATGCAAGCAACTAAAGCTCCAGTGGTAACTTCAGATGGTTGGAAGACTCAAAGATGCTGAAGAGAGTAGACTGGAAAGTGGCACTTCCAACTCATAGGAAACTCGAGTCCTGGTACAGATTTGCTTAAAAAAATACAGTTATTATTTCAAATATGTTTAAATTCCATTCTAACCAGAAGCTCTGTGGGTCGTACAGCTGCTCAGTGACAATTTGCCCAAGAAGCTGAGTAAATTGTTTCATCCTGAGCTCCTCTCTGTTGTGGTTACACTGCTGCTAGTACTCAGACTCAGGGCCAGCTTTGGGCAGGCAGTCAGACATGTGCAAGAACATCCCTACCTTAGCACAAGGGAGAGTGGGAGCAACAGCCCCTGCTCTGTGCCAGGGCAGCAAGGGGACAAGCCAAGGTCCATGCCATCAGTCCTGTTCTCGAGCCATCACCACTGGCTTATCTGGAAGTGGTGGACAGGCTGCTCTGCCCTGGGGAGAGTGGAAAGACACTGGTGCAGGAGCTGGGACAGAAATGACCCTGGTGGGCACTCAGAGCTACAGCTGCCCTTGGTCACACCACAGACGAGCCGTGGAGCAGCACAGGCCACTGCTGTGCCCACAGATACAGACAGGACCAGAAACCCTTATTTCTGTTATTGTGTATTCTGCAATATGCACCCTTGGCAGCAAACAGAGGGCTCCAGAGATCCCAGTTCCACCCACCCCTTTAACACTTTAAACCAGCTTTTTTGAAGTCCTTCAGCCTACATTTCTTTTGCACCATCCTGCTGAGCGAACACAGGGCTATAACCACATGAATTTACAGCTGTAGGACATCATTGTTAACAGGAAAAAAACCCTTTAAACCTTCAGCTTCAAAGCCACAAATCCTTGGTCCCCATCTTTTAAATACTGCTTGCATTAACTTAGCAATGCTACAGCTTACATGCTCTCAGCAGCTATTCACGGCGTATCTGTCAAACTTAATAACAGGCAGCTGATGGACTGAAACAACATTGCAATTTATGCTCCAACTTTGATCAATAATATTTTCACTGGTTAAACAGAATTCTTCAGAAAACCTGCAAAAATACAGCAGTTAACTGCATACAGTTACCTGGTTAATGGATAGAAACTCAATAACTGACTAACCAAGAGCCCAGATGGAGCAATGTCAGCAGAGTCCAAAGAACATTAAAGACAAAAATTGCAATAAAGTCGACTTGCAATACCTGCATGTATTTGATTCACAGATTCAAACAATGAGGCTATTACTATGTTAATTACTGCTTGCTATAAAATGCCAAATATGACTAAATTCAAGTGTTTGAGAGAAAACATACCTCTTAGGACAATTCAAAAAGAGTGCAATAGGTATGTATGTATGTATGTAACTTAAGTGTACGCTGTTGCTGTTAAAAACGTGACAATAATAGTGGCATTAACAAAAATGTAATAATAGGAAGAGTAATAATAAAAAGACTTGTCTCAAGACTTAGGAGCACAGATTTTCCAATCTCAAATAAGGAAGTCTGCTGCATGGCAAAACTAAGACACTGAATATTTTTCCAGAGCTATGGCAGCAGTGAGAGTTAAGTTAGACTTGAGCAACGTCTAACTACTCATTGATAAACTCAACTACTGTGTGAGTGTGTTAGAGGGGAGTGATATACTGATACCATGTTGATGTCACGTGCCAAAGCTGCTGGTGATACCAAACTATTAAACCCCAAAAAAAATTTACCAGAAAGCCACAGATGCTAATGAAGGCAGACTCCAAAAGTGTTAGTCAGTCCTATGCTTTCCTTTATGGTGTCTCCTTCGGCCCAACTCCAGCACTGCTGTCAGCCCCTGCACCCCTGTTTGGGGCTGCCAGTTGCCTTCTGAGGAGGCTTCTGAGAGGCATTGGGCATGGATGGGGGCACACTAGAGACCTGTCTCCCACGCCACGTTGCTCCCTGACCTCACTGGCTGGGGCTGGAGTCTCCTCCAGGCTCCTGCCCCAAAGGTACACAATGAGATCAGCCATGGGGTACAGTTTGGTGAGCACAGAAAGTTGTCTTCTCCTTCCTTAGTCCTCTAAGATCCCCAAATCCTCATCCAAGAGCTTAAAGAGTACCATAATAGTTCTTAATAATGTGATAGAGCTTTTTCTGGTAACAGCAGCATGAGAGATTCACATGTTTTTTAGTATTGCTTATACTCAACAGCAGTTTCAGGAGACTGAGTGCAAGCTTTATTGCATAAGTGGTCAGAGCATCCCCTCTAAAAGCCTGCTACTGAGTAACCTTGTTAACTTTCTTTGGCAAGGATGCTTAGCCATATTAAAAATCTCTAAATAGACAAGTGGCAATGGCGATGAGTGTCACTGTTAGCCTCTTCTTCACACAAAATTTACTGAAATATCCTGGAAATTCAAAATTTTTTCCCCGCTTAATGAACTTGCCTCCATAAAGTTGAACCCTAAAGGTTATTTTTAGAGTGTTATTCATGAGTATTGAACAACTAGCAATGCATTAAAGACAAACCAAAAATATCAACTCAAAACTAAACAAACCAAACCACAATTAAAAGCCCATAAAACGTGTCTAGTTACAAAACAAAGAATTAGAAGAGTGGTATAAAAGGAGATGCTAAAATTGTTAGTTTGCAGTCAGGACTATTCCACTATTTCTTGGTGCTTTCTTCTACCATGTGCTTTGCAGAGAAACACATCACCAAAGTCACAATGTCAAAAAGAAGGGTTAAGGGCAAGGTGCACAACCATTTCTCCTAAGGTGTCACAGTCCTATCAAGGTCAAGCTCAGGAGTTAACCATTTTTAACCTCACAACCATGTAGCTAGATCTTTACTCTTTTAAAACCATATCCTTTTCACCTAACAATCGTGACAATCTTGCTGTATATGTTTTTTGGATGGCTAATGAAAAGAGAAACTGCAGCTGTAAAAAAGAAAGAGACTTAAAATGAATCTGAGACCTCTTCACAAAAATCTCAGTAACACAGAGTCAGACAAATGTTTGCAATGCATTGGTCACTGCCTTTTCTCACTGGTATTTGGAGAAAACACACCCTGATTCGTAAAGTTCCTGCTGAGTTTATTTCTGTTTCTGAGAATTCTTATTAACAGTAGGTCACTACCAAAGCAGCACAAGGAAAATGAAGCAATGTTGATAATATAGGCAAGAATGACCAAGAAAGGTTAACTCTTGAGAATGCAGTATTTCAAATGGAAATACTATTTCCATTTGAAGCTATTAATTCAAAGAGGAGATGGATAATAAAATGAAAGAACCTGACCCTACCATTCTGCCTCATCACTTCCCTTACTGCTAGAAGCTTGTCCATAGTTAGTAAAGCAGAATTGTAAAACTATTTAGTTACACCCAGCCTGAAATTAGAAAACATTGACTAAAGATGCTTTTTTGAAAGACCCCAGTGAAAAGCTGTAAATGTCAGTTTAAATTTCTTTTAATGGTCATTTAAATTTTCTGCAAAACTACATCACCAGCAATGAGTTCTTTGAAAATAATGCGCAAGAAAATGCAAATCTCTTAAGCACACTTATTTATACTAATATACACAAATGCACGTGTGTTTATATAGGCAAAGATTTATGTTAGAAAGGTTCCCAGAACTTTCTTTGAATGCTTGTCCCATAATCACGACCCCCTTTTGGGAATTTCCTAGTATGAGAAATAGCCATGCTCATTGGATGAATTGCTTGCCCCAACTTTGTCAGGTTCTAACAAGAAGTACCATTCTACTAAATGCCATTATTTAATTTTAATTTATATTTTACCTTTGATTCCTGTATTGGAATCTAGTCTAACAGCTAGCAACATCTACATGGAAGCAAGCTAACAGCTACTTCTGACAGAATATGATGGTCATTTCAACATAAAGTTTCCTTAGGGAAAAATAGACTTTTCTACAAAAGGATATAATCAAATTAAATATTTGCTTGATTTCATTGTCTTTCCAGGACAAATAGAATACATCATTCTTAAGGAACAGAAATGCTCCATGCAAGCATGTAGAGATTTTTTTTTGGCTGCTGTAGCCAAAATATAAATCATTTTCCACTGTGGTGTCAGGAAGTGTATTGCACTAAATTAATCACTAGCTACTTTTAAAAAGGGACAAAAAATCCACTGCAAAATGAAACAAATCTCTCTGTGCCTGTTTCCCATTTGCATTGTCATCACTTACCTTTAGAGAACGACAGAAGTGAGATGGGAATGTTGCTGAAATGTATTCAACAGACCTTCTGTGTGCGTGTTAGCATCTCTAGTGCTCTCTGCTGTGCCTCCAGCCATTGGAAAAGATAAAGTATTATAACCTGCACACGATATAATCTTCACTATTTGCCAGGCTGCTAGCACAGGGATACACTATAGCAAACTAAATGCAGAAGCACATAGACTACAAGCCAAGCTGTGTGTCTTGTAGCATTTCCCAGTCCCAGACATATTCTGCTGGGCTAGATAAAAGTCTTTCTGTCATTATAAAAGAAAAGGAAAGGCAATTCATAAGGGAAATGGAGTAATTTTAGAAAGCTTTTCCTAATAAGCCCAACAGTTCCACAGATGTGCACAAGTGGGGAAAGTTGAGAGCGCAGAGATCAGGCAGCTCCATCCGCCACCATACAAATGTGACTTGGCTTTACTTTTATCTTTTTATGTCAGGCAATCAGAAGAAAAGCCAATTTTATTTACTGAGGGGCAAATAAACTCATGCCAATTAAAGAACAGAAATGATGTCTCTGTGGTTTAGACTGGAAGCATTTAAAAAATAAAAACCTTGAATAACTCACTCAGACAAGGCTTCTAGATCCTCATCTGTCTTCCTTTGCTCCCAGGGCAGGATGGGCACGCACTGAAACTTTCTGTTAACTCTCCCCTTGCAAATTCCCAGCTCACAAACTCCACCATCCAACAGGCACTAGTAATATTTCATATCTCTGCTTTAATGGAGTCATTTCAAAAATGCTTCCAGGAAGACACGCTTCTCTGGACCACAAGCAATAGCAATTAACGTCAGCCTCAACTTCACAGCTGACTTTGAAATGACTTGAAGTCTCTTCCTCTTCTCTCCTCAGTCTCCAAAAGTACTTTTTCTCTAGGTGATCACAAGCCTGCCTGCCCTTCTCACTACTGACTGCTCAGGTCTTTATTAGCTCAGGGTCATCTTTTCCTGATTCCTGACTCAGAAAAGCTCATCATAATGTAACTCTAGGCCTGTATATTAATTCACAGCAAAAGCAGCTCAAATCATGTGCTCAAATGCTACTGAACAGGAAGCCAGCTGTGTGGTTTTGCTCCTCACACAGTAACTTACCATCTCCTTCCACAGCAAGCCACACTTACCGGTAAAAAGTGGTATAATCCACCGTTGAATGACAGCTCTGGAACTCCCACGCTTTGAGTTTCTGGCATTCCCGATGGGCTCGGAGTTTCACCCTGACTGTCCCATGACAGAGCTCGGGCAGAGGTTTTCTCTGCGGGCGGCTGCAGAACTCATTGGACTCCACACGCCAGGACTCGGCAAAGTCATCCACATCGAACTTAAAGTTCCCGTCCCCCCCGATCAGGTCATCTCGCCTGTGCCCATTGTAGTTGCCACACAGACCACAGAGTCTGCCCTTCAGATGAGGCGCAGCCATGACTTCCACAAAGCTGTCTCCATCCCATGAGATTTCCAAGCCTAATAAAGAGATGAAACAAAAAACATGCACACACACACACACACAAAAAGAAAAAAAGAAGAAATTGAGGATAACAAACAGTGCCTTGTGTTTGTGAAACAGTGTTCATGGGAACCTAAACAAAGCCATTGGCTTCATTCTGATAATGTTGTTAGATTTCTATATACCTCCCAGTAAGTGCCTCTGGCAACTGTAGTGTCTCTTAAATCACATTCAATTACAATACACTCATGCCTGCCTCTGTTTATTTTTGTTCCTCCTTGCTAATGAGTGGGGTTATCCTAAAAAAATGTGGAGCCAAGGCAGAACTCCTCTCAACATGGAAAGAGGGCTCTTGCAACATTCTGCAAATGGTTTTTGTTAGGACAAGTTTCTACCTGATCTCGCAGGAGGCCCAGAATTTCAGCCATTGTCACCCACTGCACAGGACACAGACATACAAAGGTGTCCATGTCCCATGAGACTCCACCAGTGACCAGCTCATGGAAAACACCCTTTTCTTGCCTGCAAAGCTGACACTGATTGCTCATTTGAGTGAATACAGAATCACAGAATCATAGAATGATTAGGGTTGGAATATAACTGTTCCAATACAAGTACCTTATTTTGTGTGTGTGAAGATAGCTAGAAAGTGGACCACAGCAATATGTCAGAGGATAAAACTGTAGTAAGAAGGCATTCTGAACTCAATTCAAACTGTTTATTCAAAAGGTGTTAATTACCAACCTTTTGAAGCTGTCTTCCTCAGTCAGCAACACTAAGTAATGATGGTAGATCTCTAACCTTCACTTAGTGGGTGAGACGTAAGTGCTCTGCTACAGTCTGTTTTACAGTAGGCTTTTGCATTTCTAGTACCTCAAAAATTGGCTTCTGCAGGTGAAACACATTTTATCTGTCTGTACCCACCTAAAAGCTAGGTATCTAGCTCAAGTCAGCTGTCTGAGCACTCTCTTTGATGGAGAGAAACAGGCAGCTCAGGGTCAGAACGTGGGTGTCTAATACAGAGGGAATAAACTAACTTCTCAATGCCTCTCTGTTTCCAGTGATAATTTGGAGAGCCCAGCCATCAGGTGGAAGCTAAACTTCTAGTATTTACCTGGGTAACTGTCAATTCAATGAATTCCATCCTTTGAGGCACAAATATGTATCTCATAAGGGAAAGCAATTTTAGTATCATATGGAACAAAATCACCACCAAGAATTGCTGCTGCTTAACTTCTACCCAAACCAGACTTTCTTTTAATTGTTTCCAACGTCTGATGAATGCTACTTCACATCTCTGCAGTAACGCTGCACCTGAAGATAACAAATCATTTTGCTGCTAATTTATTCCCATAAAGCACCTGTGCACAGTGATTAGTTAAGGATAAACACAAGAATCTGCTTTTAAAGAGGATAATACAGATTTTACCCTCTTCTCCCTCCCTGACCAAGAATACCAAACAGCATCACTCTGTGGTGCAGGACCAGGGCTTTGCTCCACTTTTCTACGTTTACTGTTTGGGCTGGTGTAGCACCACCCTTTCCTCTTGTAAATCAGTGCTTGCCACTATGCGATCCAGATCCTGTCCTATCCTCATGTAAGTAATTATCATACCATTGACTCAGTTCAAAGCTGGAACCCCTCCTTTGGCAACACATCCCATTGTCTCCTATGACAATTCCTATCCACGCTGCAGAGTAACAGGGTGGGGCTCAAATGGCAATTATGGCTATAGAAGGGGTTCTTGGCCATTGGTTCATCCTGTCTTGGTGCTTGTATGGTTTACACCATGTCACCAAGGGTTTGGGGAAAAACGTACCCAGCAAGGATGAGCAGATAATTCTGCACCACCTATCACTATAGTCTATTGCATCCTATTTTCTTATCACTATAGGTTAGCAACCATAGGATAAATATGTCCTGAGCTATTACTGAAAGCAGTTTCAATTTATCTAATAAACCAAGCTTTGATAGACTCGTTTAGGTTGAAAAAGACCTTTAAAATCATCAAGTCCAACTGTTAGAGCCACTGTGTCCTCTTCCAAAGGCACTTTACACCCAGCCAACTGAGAAATTGTGCAAGACTACAGTTGTTAACGAAGCCAACACAGTGGCAAGTAGGAAAGCTGCCTTTTAAGCTGCTTCATATATTATCGTTGCTGGACAAATCCAAATTCCAGCTGTCTTTGCTTCTGACAACGCTGCACAAAACAAAACACAGCTTGACTTGCAGACACCAGATTAATACTGTTGTGCTGGCATTTACAAAAAGCTTCCATTAACTTATAAAGTAAGATTTCTTCACACTTGAGAATCATATGAACTATTACAAAGCTTGAAGCATCAAGATCCAAATTCTCAGTTCTCTTCAGAAAATAACTCCATTTTTAAAGCAATGTTCAACTTCTTCCCCAAGTGAGCTCCCTCAGAAGCTGCTGACTTTAACACCAGCTAATGATTATATTTTAAATTTCTTTTTACAACTCCTCTTTTTTCTCAAGCCAATACTTACTTTCAGTGAAACCCATCACCTTCATTATAAAAGGTTAACTATAAAATTGAAGATCCATGTGTACTCTGTGAGAGTTGTTATACTTCTTACATGTTGCTCTGAGAGCAATCAGTATGCAGCTAAGAGTAAAAGAAATTCATCACTTTTCATCTCAGCATACAAAAAATGCACATTTTTAGATTAGAGAATCCTGCTTTGATTACGGAATTTGATTTAAGAGATTCACAGTTGAGCTATGACAAAAGGATGCCCTTTCCTCTAGCTGGGTATTGTATATTCTACTGTAACTGCTCAGATATCAGGGTAATTTCTAGCTTTGATCAACAGCCTGAAGGCTTCTTTCCATAATGAAGCTTATTCCCTTTTGAGGCAACGAGGAAGGGTATTTACTCCTAGATGTATGACAATTTCGACAGACACTGATGGCATTGTGTAGAGTGTGCCTTTTTGTTTGGTCACAAGCCGAAAGTTCAGTTGGTTTCTGTAAACCAGCAAGAGCTGTGACAGATGGGACTATGCTATGGAGCTACGTTTTTAATGGTCTCCTTGGCAGAAAGAAATTGTTTGGAAGAGTTTGTTCGTGCTTATAACCCCTTTCCTTCCCCCTGTCCCAAAATGGATGAGTTTCCCATTCACTTGGACACGAATCAGTATCCAAGAGATGTGAAGCCAAAGGATGCAGCATCTGTCCGATCTGGGGATGTGCAGAAAAGGGATATTCTCTGAGTTACTTTTTAAGGTTTTCCAATTTTCCCCTTTCTTTGACGAATGCTTAACCAACTTGTTACTTGATTTCTTAACTTGGCACACTATGTGCTCTACTGCATTTAAAAAAAAAAAAATCCTTCTGGATTTATGCACATCACCCACTGAGATCCCCATGCTGGGAACTCCCATCAATTGTTCTGCCTGATTTTTCATGGTAAAGGCATCCTCAAGAACTGGCAGACCACTCATCCCTAAGGATTTAGTGCCAAAGCGGCACAGAAAACCTCAGCAAAGAAGCTTTGGGAAAAAGATCAACACAGAAACAACAAAATGTGCTCCTGCACTAGAGAGACAGAGAAGTGACACCAGCCCTCTGACCTCTGCTCTCTCATGTTTTTAGCACACAGATTCTACACAAGACACACCACCATCCAACCATACCCATGACAAAGTACCTGCAAGTGCAGGGTGCCAGAATCACTGCTGCATGGCATCAACGGCTGCAGCTGGTGAGGAATTCAGCGACAAAACAGGTTTTCACTGGAAAATGCGAATTCAACAGAACTGAAATGCTTCAGGGAGACATATCAGATTCAATGAACTTCCAACACAGCACAGGCAAGGCTCCAAGCTGGTTTCCTGCCAGCTCGCCTGGTGGGCTGCCTGGAAACCTGGACTCTGAGGGTATGCAACTCCAGGACAGCCCTGCATGCAGATCACCCTGTAGCCAGGGACCACAAGGCTTCCTGAAACTCTGGGCTCCCCTGTTTTATCCAGGGCTCAGCTCTCAGCTCTCCAAAAGGGAAACCAAAAGCCGTGGGAATGATGGCTGAGCTGTAAGCACCAGACCCTGCACTTCCCAGCCTAATTTTACTTCGAATTTTGCTTGTAGTGCAATGGTTTGTTTATTTTTCATAACTTCTGGTCCCCTCATCCCTTTTTTCACCCTACCATGGGAAAGCATAGCTATTGTCTTAAAATCCATATTTCATTCTGAAACAGAAAATTCTCCATTTTTTCCCCCTCCAGCACTCATAATTTCCTGTGGAACAAAAAATTTGTCCTTAAACCAGTTCTATGCAGCATATTCCTCCTCTGTGTTGCTTGCCCTTTCCCAGCAGAATGGAGCCATGCTGTTCTACTGCTTTCCAGGCCTTATGTGCTAAGGAAAAGAGGAATTGGCCCATCGTGCTGCATTCAGCAAGAGAAACCTGATCCTGCTCTGCCAAGAGGAGGAATTATTTAGGCTATAATCTGCATTGATTACACACTGTTTGGTGCGTTGTCATATGCCATGTTTGCACTCCCTCTGCCAACACATGGACAAGATGGTGTACAGTCATTAAATAGGCTTGTACCAGAGACAAATGGAATAGCAACAGGATTAGCTGTCATTCATCTTCAGTGGAAAACCTTGCCTTGGCCTGTGGTTGGCTAATGAATTCCACATAGCCAGAATTCATAGCGTTCAGCTGGCTGCAAAGAGAAACCCTCAAGATGCTTTTAATTAGAAGTTGTGAATAATGGTCAACTTGTGTGCATTTTACAGACAGCCACAAAAATCTGCATTGCCACTTTGAGGAATGAGCCCAGAGCTGGGATCCACATTATGCAGACTTACATTTCCAGGGGCTATATAAACAGGTGTCTAAATTCTCAGCTCAACAGTGGGTGCTTAGTGTCCCCCCTTGCAAAAAAATGTGATGCTAGATAATGAGTATGACTATGCGTCATGCCTGTGACCATATCACTCCATAAGAAAGACTGGTTTCACTGCTTTCACATGGCATTTAATTGAATTAACAGTAAATGGTATTCTCACTGAAACAGTACTTCACTGTGTGAGTGAAATCTCTCAGGACTACAGTAGTACCTAACACATGCTAATGAGAACGTTTTAAACTTCCCCTCAGGATTTATCTATGCAAGGATACTATAGTTTCAGAATAGCTTTACCAAAACAAATGTAAGTCCTTTGGTTCAGCTTTTTGACAGTTAATGCATTTTCTAGGACTCAAAAGACCTGAGAGTCTGCATCTCCCTTCTCTGTTTCCATAAATAAGGTACCAGATTCTGTGAAGCTTCTGATTTCCTTTTGCTTCTGGTGCTGTGGACTCTATTCCTTGCAGACAAACTCTTACTCGAGCACAAAGCAAGCCCAGCATGATGGCACTGAACAGCAAATTAAGCTATGGGTTTCCAACCAGGGCCTCCATTTTGCTGGGTAGCCACAGTGAAATATTCCTGTAATTTGACAACTTAAACTCATTCTAGCCATTAGTAACTATGATTTATATAATTGTTGACTTAGACTCTAAGCTATGTTACTGCAACTGGACAAACCCATGAATGATATGTTTAAGATCTGATCTCCTCTCTGCTCTCACCTTTAAGTATCAATCGATGACCCTATGTATTGGGTTTGCATGGCAAGGTTTTGGTAGCAGAGGGGGCTATAGGGATGGCTTCTGTGAGAAGCTGCTAGAAGCTTTCTGTATGTATGATAGAGCCTATGCCAGCCGGCTCCAAGACAGACCCATCTCTGGCCAAAGCTGAGCCCATCAGCGATGGTGGTAGTATCTCAGGGATAACATATCTTACCCCTACTCATTGCAGGGGGGTTGAACTAGATGACGTTTGAAGGTCCCATCCAACCCAAACACTACGTAAGAGGGTGAACGATCTCCCCCTGTCCTTATCTCAACCCACAAGCCTTTTGTTGTATTTTCTCTCCCATGTCCATTTGAGAAGGGGGAGTGATAGAGTGGCTTTGGTATCATGCTTTTTTACTGACTGCTGTTTACGTTGCGCTTGCGAAGTTCTCCAGGGAGAACACACACACACACACTTGCCCTACCTGCTCTGGTTGTCACTTTCAACAAATAACCATCCAGATCGATCTGAAATTGTGGTGTCTCGCAAGGTAGGGAGATGCGGGTCCCATTCCACTTCACTGTGAGGTGCTGCTGGAGGCTGATAGTGCTTCTGCCCAACACAAGGTCCACTGACTTTGTCCAGGAGAAAGAACGGGTCCGACGGGCATCGTTTTTTACCAGCACCTGAAAGGGCGAGGCAGAGGAGGAGCAGTCTTTCGTCAAAACGTACTGACATGTTCCCTGAAAGTTAAATGTCCGTCCATCAAAAGTGTTGTAGTGAGGGTCTCCAAATACAGTGCAAACGCCAGGCTCTGCAGGTGAGTGAGAAACAAAAGCGCCATATCAGGATCAATCCAAGTCTGAGAAAAGCAGTTGATAAGAACTTAGAGGACGCTGCTCTCACCTAGTCTATCTGTCCTATAGGGCACATTGGGCTGATGCCCACTAGGAATATATACGTTTGAAAAATAAAGGCTTCGTGGCTTTAGTTGATGTCTTTCCCAAAGTGGGTGGGAACCAAAGGCCAATTCATTCCTGGGGTAGCATAGGAAGGCTAACCTGTAGCTAGGAGCCAAAGACACATCTTCCAACCTATACATTTGCCCCTTGAACATCATGTATCACCTGAACAGTTTAGGCTACTACAAAGCCTGTGAAATATTTTACTTTATTTCATTTCTGGAAAATACAAGCCACACTCATGATATCAGACCAGGCACAGCCCTGGTTTGCAGAGACCATACGTCTCTGGAGATGTGTGATGGGACCCTTCCCACCTAACCTTCAGCTTTCCAGACATGAAATGTCTAGTCTAAGTGATTCCCTCTCACTGAGAGAGGAAAAGGCATGTCTAAAAAGTCTTTCATCTCACCAGCTTTAGACATCTCTTTTAAAACATGGGGAATTACTCTCTGGAGGAGCCTTTCTCTTTGCAGCCAGCTCTAGAAGCGCAAACAAGTATCCAAGACTACAGTCATTCCTCTCAGACAGTTAAAATCCCCTGGGATGAGCTCCCACCCTTAAGTTGTATTGTGGGAGCAAAGCCCAATCCACTAATAGAAGCATAATTCAAAACATCACATGTGTATTTTTGAGGCTAATTCTAATGTCCCAGTAAGGCAGGGATGATCCCGTGAAATTAAAAGCCATCAGACCACTTCACCAGGACCTGGTACTATCCATATTTTATATAGGCACACTGACAAAAAAATGTACATTTACAAACTGTATTGTTCATTTATGTATTTTCCCCACATTATCTGTAGAAACAGCAATTTTATTCTGCTATCATAGGTGTTGTTTATACACAACTGACTTGTAGCAGTTGTTGTCACCACGGTACCAACTAAAAGTCCGTATTACGTGACTAACATGATGCAATGCCTATTTAGGGGCTGGTTTGTCTACCAACTATTTGCATCGGGAAAAGAAAGAGATTTCTTATTGATGTTTGCATCCATACACTGGTTGGAGAAGCCACAGCTTAAAAGCAGAACATTTCCATGCTCATGTCAACAATGCTGAGTTACCCTGCAGTTACCCAACAATTGATTGAACTGCCTCACAATCAAAGACAGCAACAAATTTATTTACATTGCAGCCTTCTGGCATTACAATGGGTCCTAACCACATCTCCTTGCTGCTGTTCCTGGAAGAAGGAGTCTCAAAAGGCAGAGAAATGCACACTGCTATTGCCAGCCACATACTCATGGGCTGAGGCTGCTTTTGAAAGATGATGCCTGCTTTAGGGGGAGGACTTTGTGCAGTAACAAAACTGGACTCAATAATGTGAATAGCATCTATCAAAAAAAAAATACAATTTGTTCACTGGAAAAAAAAAAAAAATCCCATTAATAGCAGATTCAAACATACAGAAAAGGAGACATGAGGCAGGGAATTCCTTCAGTGGAGTGCAATGCAGCTGTGACTATGCAATACACATTCCTCATCATGGTTTTTGAGCCTAGGCAGA
The DNA here is from genome assembly GCF_963264785.1 of Psittacula echo. Taxonomy (NCBI): domain Eukaryota; kingdom Metazoa; phylum Chordata; class Aves; order Psittaciformes; family Psittacidae; genus Psittacula; species Psittacula echo. The sequence continues at coordinate 14,737,378 of NC_137737.1, forward strand.
ATGTTATGCTAAAGAAGCTATGATGCTTCAGGCACGTTTTTCTAGCTGTAGTTAAAGAGCATCCAAGGATACCTACATGGAGACACAGAAAACGGGGCTGAAGGGGACCCCTGGAGAAATTACCTTTCCCTTCTCCAGCTGCAATGCAGAATCACCTGTACCTATTTATTCCTGGCACGTTTATCCAACCTGCTCTTAAAGAGCAGTGGCAACAGCAACTCCACAGCCTCCTCCAGAAACCAGTTGCAGTGCTCAGCTGCCCTGACTGCAAGTTAGGTCTTCCTAAAGTCTCACCTCAGTGTCCCTCACTGCCATCACTGTCCCTCAGTACCATCACAGAGATGATGCCTGGGAAATTTGCACTTCACCCCTAATTTGCCACATGCATGCTTCTTTAGCTAAGCCAGTAACTATTCTCAGCATCATTGTTATGCCTCTCCGCTATGTCTGCAAACGAGGGACCAAAAGTTTCAGTTTCTCAAGGACATAATGTTGACAGCTCCATTAGAAGTCAAAATGAACCACATCTCACCAAGACCTCTGGAAATCAGGCCAAATGGACTTTAAGCAGAGCCTGAAAACCAAGACACTTAGATACAAGTGTGCTTTTAAACCATGAGTAAATGAGTCTCATTTTCCTCATTGATACCAATGAGAATATCAAGAACTGTTTCCCAAAGTCCATAAAAAGATTAATTGATCCGCTTTACCTATGGGAAAAGAATCCATAAATTTTATATGGAGAACATCTGACTTCACAGTTACTAAATCATACTCACATGTTTCTGATTTCCTTATATCAAATAATTATCTGTACAATGAGTATGAAGATACATTTTATTACCTGCTCAGATTTTATTTCATTTTTTCAGGCTTTAGTTTTTCTTCAGACATGACAACTTATCAACAAAAAAACCCAGCCCTAAGATCATTGAAGATTTCAGAAGAGAGAACTGGTTTGTGTCTGCATTTCTACAGGCCAAGAACATGTTACACATGTTATTAACTAACTTATCAGGAGGGGGAGGCTGCTTCTTTACCAAAGCAAGGGGCTAAAAGGCAAGACATAAGAGGAGCAAATAAAATTTAGAGATGTGCAAGGAGAACTGATAGTACCAATGGGATCCAAAGGAAATATTTGTTTTTAATTTCTAATGTGTTATGCAGAGTAATGTTGGTTTATGTTATGTTACATCGTGTCACGTCATATGTCAACTTGATGCAGTGCAGTTAAAATAAAAAAGAATGTATTTTGGACCAGAGAGCTGAATGTCTGATCCAAATTCCGCTGTTTTCTTTAATAACCAATGAAATGGAGGAGGGAAAATCTACCTAAAACCAGCCTGAATAATTGATTCCCTGATATCACTGTATAAAACATTCTTGAAAGGTTTGCTAAAATTGTGAATTTAAAATGAAAACAAAAAATCCACACTCTGCAAGAGTGTGTGTGATAACTCAGGCACTGCCAGGAAGAAGAACTGGTTGGCCTAGAAATAAACCTTAAATACCGGGTGTAACAAGACAAGCAACATGAAAGGAGTTCCTGCCATTTTTAGGTTTTGGATTGCTGTTTATTTCCTTTTGGGAGAGTTTCAATCACATCATGTTTTATGGTTTGCTTTATTATTTTTTCTTTCTTTTTTTTCCCCTTCTGAAACAAACCAGTCTTTCTGCTTGGCTGGTTCTGGAATCTATTGTAAGCACCCATTCTCTAGTTAGGAGCATGTGTGACTTGCTCCTCTGTTGGGACGTAATGGATGGAGAGATATTGCTTCATCACCAAAGGTACATTCCTCAAAGCTGGAGTATGAATTTTAGTAGCTTGTGTTAACGAGGCACAAGGTCATCAGTGAAGATCCTTCCCTTTTTTTCCTACAGTAAATTGTTCCCAGCTTATTGTGGATACTCCTTGTATCTATCATCTGTTTAGGGCAGAGTTAGAAAAGGGCAATTACATATGATACTTCCCCTTAAGACTCTGCAGGCTCTACCTATGTTTAGCTTAGGGACTTCCTGAGCTAGACACGGCTTCTCTTTATTTAGTAACCTTTGATAGACTTCTTTTCTGTGAACCTATTCAGTCTCTCCTTGAACCCAAAACTGTTTTTAGCAGCCATAACATCCTCAGGCAAAACGCACGAAGAACCATTGCCTCTTTCTTGTTTTGAACCTGGCATTCATGCTCTTTTATGACTTCATTTGCTCATCTACACATGCATATGAAGGCAAATATACCCCTTCCCGCTCTGCCCCTGAATAACAGAGATTTTTCAAAGGAGGGCCTCAGAGCTATGTTCAGAAGGCTGTGATTTTCAAAGCACCTTAGGCACTCAGCTCCGATTAAACATTATTTGGAGCTGGCTGCAAACGTCTCTAAACCTCTCTTGGAAATTCTGCATTTAGGCTCCCAAATCACTATTCCAAACTCCTGTCTTTCATAAACACTTCTGGGAGCTCAGCAGTTTTCACATTTGTTTTTTAAGCAACTAATATGGACTTCACGCTTTTACATTTGACAATCGTAAACTACATCTGTGATTCATGCAGTTTGCTCAGCTCCCACCCTAAGGCTTTGCAGCTTACTTACAAACTAATAATAATAGTATATAGGTGCTAAACTGAATACTGTAGAACTCTTGGCACGCTTTCCTTGCATTACAAATCATGCACCCCATTCAAACAAAGTAGTAACTTTCATTAGAAAAGGTAACAGGGAAGGTAACTGTGGGCAAAGGAGACTGGTTTGCAAGGCACATTTATCTGTGCAAAAAAAGGAAGCTGAAAAAAAACCAACAGCAAGGAAAAGAACATTTTAGCATTTCCCAAAAAACTTCATGAAATCACAACCTGTTTTGGTCAACATGGAGGGATAAAAGCCTGAAAGACAACTCATTTCTAATAAGTAGGATGCTCAGTAAATGTAAGAACCACTTATTGAAAGAAGTGACAGCCAAAAAGTACCTTTCTGCCTTTCACCCAATGCCCCTCCTCCCCCAGATGGTATTTAGCCTTTCTAGAAAGAGGAGATATATATACTGCATGGCGCAGGCCAGACAGACAGTCAGCACACACATCCTGACCAGCCGGAGAGCATAAGCATATTGGCTGGGCAATTAGAAGACTTGTAGCTCCAGAGCAGCCACAGGATATATTGTCTCTAGCTGGGTTTATTATTTGTTGGGATATAAAGGAAATGGGACACAAATCCATAGGAAACCAGGTTCTGTTAGCTCTGGTGCTCATGGAATGGCTTGTTTTATTTTTTCAGGAGATCAGAGCAGTCAATTGAAGTCCAAGATGTCCAGATGTCTGGTCACACTCTTCTGGGCTTGTAGGTAGTTAAGAGTGGCCAAGAAAAATATGCTTTAAATTATAACTGAAATTGGTTTGGACACTTTCTAAGTAAGGAGAGGGAGGAAAAAATACAAGTTTACCAGTTAAGGGTGTTCTGGTTGCACATCTATAACTCAAAAAGATCCCAGCTTTTTGAAAATAAAATGAAACTTTGAATGCAATTAGCCCATGTGCTGAATTAAGCCCTAAATCAAACAGAACACATTATTAACTTTTGAAAACTAGCTACAGAACACGCATAATAGAATTTCATTAGCTTTTCTGTAAAAAATGCATAGCCAGAGAGTACTTTCCTCATAACTGCTGCACAGTGCAGCTTGATATAATACACATTACAAGGTGTGGTGTCAAAACTCCACAGGAGTCTTTATGGTCTATTTCATAAATAAAATAGCTATTCCAATTTGTCAAAATACATACTTATACAGTAGACCATCAGAGCTGAAATGGCTGAAAAGGTAAATCATAAACAGCGTTCCAGGACGAATAAACAATTGCAGTCTTTTTGTGGATGGATATCTCCAGGGCAAGGAAGTAACACAAGAAACAGAACCAGGAGGGGCCTATGTTGTCCTTTAGTCCCACTCCTTGCTCTCACAGGTACCTACAATGCATATTATTGCACCTTATTGTTGGTTTTGTTGGGATTTTCTTTTTCTTTGAAGAATATTTATTTCTATAGAAACACATAAAAAAGATGCAAGACCAGGTGAAAGGACCAACCTTTTACTCCTAAGGCTGGATCCAAGTGCCCTTGAGTTTAGTTTAGCTCCACTGGTCATTTCGTCAAGTAAAAGAGCTGCAGAATGATTTGTGACAAATGACATTTTCTGCCCCAAAAGAGGCCTTTACTACAAATTCAATGTACTGCTAGACTTAGATGACTGCAGTCCACTTGGGAAGAACTTCATCCATAAAGCCTCACAATGTCTTAGGTAAAACAGTGTTAAGATTATTGATCGTGAGTAAAATATATCTATAGGGTTGCAGGAGGAAGCTTTCATACTGCATGTTGTAATTTCAGCAAGATCTATCAATTCTTCTTTGTCAAGAACAAAGATTTAACTTCCCCTGCAAATTCCCATCTTTGTCTGGAGTTGAGAGCTGTCTGTTCAAGTTATTTGAACTCAGGTTTAATGTTTTCTTTTTTTAATATGAAAATGACCTCGGTCTAACATAGGATCACTAATTTATGGAATTGACGTCAGTGGTGATTTCTCTAAATCAAGCCCAAAAGCGTACATTTCATTACATTTTTACAGCAGTATAAACTAAACTGTTGAATTTTCCACTGGTATGACCACTGTGTTTAATTAGTGATAACTGTACGCCAGCCATGGAGCTTAAACAGCAACATGCCAAAACTAACCATAGTTAACTTGGGCAACAGTAGACAAAAGAGACTCTCCAGCCCTTTAGGAGACGAGGTACTTTTTCTCTCTGCAACAACCTGCTTTGAAAATAATCCTTTGATTTTTTAGGGTTCTTTTTTTCAGTTTAAAGTGTATGCTTTAACAACGTGACTGTTTTTTACCCACTTCACAGAAATTGGCTGCATTTAAACTGCATTCAAAGCTCTCCTGTGTACAGTATGTTCTTGTACCTCCCTATGTTGTTTTTACTTTGGAAAATTAATATCTGCTGGACCGCTAGAAATGTTTGGTGTGTTAATATGTGGAGAGAGGATCAACATGAGTGGGTGGGTGAGGGAAAGGGCTGTGCATATACATCTTATCTCAACAGAAACTGGCTGAATTAGCAAAGTTTCTAATTATTATCCGAAATGGTGATCATCACTGAAATCCTTATGCCTTCTGCCTGTCTTCTGATGAGATTTACAGCAGTTCTGGCACAAAGGTGGAATTATTTCCCTGAGAATGGCAACTGTTAAAACATTGATGTTAAAACAGTTAGTGGTAGCCACCACTGCTGTACGACAATAGGTATTTAAGGTCTTTGATTACATTATCTGATAAAAGCTGGGAATGGCTTTTTAATCACAGTAGCTTAGAATCAGCTCAGCATCAACTTGCCTCCAAATACTAAATAGGTCCCTAGTGAGACACCTCTCCAAAAAGAGGACCTCTCTGTTTCATGTTCAACAGAGAAGCGTGCCACTGTGGGACAGTGCAATGAGCCTCCTAGCCTCACTTCTAGCCAGCTGGTTATCCTGAAGGCTCCTGGGAGACCTAAGAGTCTGTCAGTACTTAGAAGGGTACCTTTACTGGGAAGATGAAGCCAAGCTCTTTACAGATCTTCATGGCAGAAGGACAAGCAACATCAGTCTGCCCTTAATTTCACATGTCTTATAGCCATGACCATTCTCTTATATTATCAAGGGAAGAAGTCACTGTCTTCCTTTTAACCCCTTACAGTAGAGGGTCTTCAATGTTGTGAGGGAATGGCTGGCCCCATTATTTTTCTCACACTCTCACGTTACAAAAGAGAAAGGTTAAATAAGATGAAACGTAAGAACAGAGAGAGGCAAGTCAGAGATCAATAAATTCATGACATTAATGACATGTCATGTTCGAGCAGAGGTCTATACAAATTTCTTCTCCCCTGAAACTGAGCCAACATGAAATCAGCTGCTGGTCAGTTGAATCCTCTTTCATTTCTCCCTCTGCCTAGTATTATTTCAAGTGTTTCTGAGGTTGCCACTTGTATTGAATTTTGTTCTGATACTGAAGACTTGCAAACTAAGTTTATTTTATCACAAGTTACACATTTCAACATGATTCTGCTGTAGAGTGGAAAAACAGGTATTTAGCATATGGAATTTGTGCAATTCAAGAGCATCCAGAATTGAGTTGATCAGCAAATCCAATCTGATTTTAGTCAAAAGAATAGGAAATACTCTCCTTAAAAACCTGTTCTTTCTTTCAGAAGCCTTCCTATAAATCATAAAACCCCATTTTAGCAGTATATCCCTATTTGGAAAAGTACTTAAACATGTCCTGAAGGAAATACATAATTGTATTCTGTTAACTTCAGTGAAGACAGGTCTCCCTGTTGACTTAAACAGGACAAGCTTAAAAATAAGTATTTGTCTAAGTGCTTTGCTGACTAGGAGAGAACACAAGTGATATCATAAGATGATCATTCCTGAAGTGAAAAGAGATAAAAAGGTCATGGTTGAGGCTAAACATCATACAAACACAAGGTTAGATTTCTATTGTACTTTCCACTGCTGCCCCAGACTGTGTCTCACATTTCTGCCCACTTTTCTTTCACTCTCACAAATCATCTGCAAAGGTGTTGGATTATACATACACATAGCCGGGCTGTTATATACAAGTATAAAAGGTACCCAGTCCTAAAAGTTACAACTCTATTCATTTGCTTATTTTATTACCTACAAATTTCACAGGCCAACTATATCCTTAAAAAAGCAGCACCTCAGATTTGACCGAAAGGGTGTCATTTGGAAAAAAGTAAAATAAAATACCCAGGAATTTTAGCTTAAATTTACAGATTTATAGGAGGCAAAATCTGTTGTCAGCAATAATCACCTGCCCTTTAGCCACCTCTGAAACGAAGGCAGAAAAGCAAACATATTTCTACTATATTTATTTTCTCTGAAAGAATAAAAAAGAATTCAAAGAATTCAAAGAAAGAACTTACTTTCAGTGCAAATAGGACAGCATCCTTTCCTGTTCAGGATTTTACCCTAATTGGGAGAAAGACAGGCTGATTTAATGAAAGAGGTTTTGGAGCAATGACTGTGTCATGTTGTAAGGCTGGATAAGCCTTTGAAAATAGTTCAAGTTGTGTTTGAACTCAGTGCCCTGGTTACAGCTTCAAATATCAGGTGCTAAAAACAGACAGAACTATTCAAAGAGCTTCCTGGCAGTCTTATAAGAAATGAAATACTAAAAGGGTTCTCTGTTACCACTTTTCTCTTTAGAGAGAATGTGAGAGAATTTTGGACTCATGTATTCACAGATATCTAAAGCAGACTAGTCATTGAGTTAACAAGATCACTACCTTTTGCCCCCACCTCCCAGAGTATATGTATTGTTTATGCACACCCTTTTAGTAGCCACACAGAGGCAACCTGCTGCACACCCATTCCCACACTCCCCCCACATCATTCATTTCTCCATCAAAAGGGAAGGAAGGAAAGGGAAGGAAGGAAAGAGAAGGAAGGAAATGGAAGGAAGGAGAAGGAAAGGAAGGAAGGAGAAGGAGAAGGAGAAGAGAAGGAGAAGGAGAAGGAGAAGGAGAAGGAGAAGGAGAAGGAGAAGGAGAAGGAGAAGGAGAAGGAGAAGGAGAAGGAGAAGGAGAAGGAGAAGGAGAAGGAGAAGGAGAAGGAGAAGGAGAAGGAAAGGAAAGGAAAGGAAAGGAAAGGAAAGGAAAGGAAAGGAAAGGAAAGGAAAGGAAAGGAAAGGAAAGGAGGCACTAGTAGAGATCAAGTTTGGTCAGATTTCTTTCATGGCTAAATCTTGTGGTATCTCTCACCAAATCATATTACCAATATTACCAACCATGGACCAATCTCCCCAGTGAAGTAAATGGGCACACATCCATCTAAAAGCTAACAATTTGGTCTAGTCATAGTAATATGGAAAAAAAGGTTCAGTCTTTATTTACCACTCTACCAGGTCAATTTTATTTATGATTGAGTCTTATACAATGTTGGCTACAAGCAGCCTCTGTATACGTACATTCGCCCTCCATTTCAGTCTTCATTAAATGAAAAGATGTTCTATCTGATTTTACTGAAATTCCCTAAAGCTAACCATCAAGCTAGAGGACAAGCCTGGAAAATTTCAGACTGAACGCTGTGTTTTTCCAAGCAAAAACTGGCGTGGGTTATAGCAGAACTTACGGTGATACTGGAGCTCACCCTCATTCCCATACAGGGAAGGCAGAGGCATATGGAGCTGTGCTGCTCCCCAGCACCGAGCCTTTGCTCCAGCAGTATTTGACTACAGAGTAAGTCCCCTCTGTGGGACCACTGCTCCTGTTCCCCACCAAGCAGGTGAGCAAGGAATGGCCAACAAGAGCAAGAAAACAGAGCTGTGCTATTCTGCCCACTCACAAGCGCAGAAAAGCTTGTGAAAACAGGTAAGAAATAAGTGGCAGTAAGAAGTTAAAGACCTTACAAGAAGCAAGGTCTGTGCAGAAAGCAGGGAGGGGGGCACAGGCAGGAGACCCTATTGCTCTCTGCCTTGCTTTCTGCCTACAGCACTGCTAAGCTTTGACAGTGTGCATGAGAAGAAATGAACTCCAAGTATCTGCTGCAGACCACAGCAGAGCACGCTTTGTCCTGCTCGCACTTGACGTACCCATATGGCATGAATGAGAGCTTGGTGATGAGCACGCTTGGGCTTATCATCCGCAGGGCACAGAAGTTCAGTGTCAGCTTGCCTTTGAATGTGCAACTGCATGTGAACAGACTTGAAGTATGTCTAGACTTGAGAAAAAGGCTGGATCAGAGTTTCTCTGGCAGTGTGGGCAATGCCATGATGTTTGCATGACCACCAGAGCAAAGAGAACAGCTGAGGACCAGGCTGCAGCTGGGAGAAGCATCTTAAAGCACCTGCTAGGACAAAACCCCTTAAAGGAGGAACAGTTAAAACTGCAGAGAAACAGGGAGTTTGACAACATGTATTTGTACGAAGGGAAGATGTGCAGCTGAATGCCACACACTGCACTGCCTCACCTCTCTGTTTCAATAAAAGAGTTGAAATCATCAGCCGAGCTGGAAGTGGCAAGAATTCAAGTGAAATTGGAATCTCCAAGGCAGCCTGCTGAGGCTGGTTACTTGAGCCACCATGTTGGCCCAAGATCCTGTTTTTGTCTTGTAGAATAAGGAAACTCATTATTGCTAACATGTGCTGCAAGAGTTCGTTAGCATTGAGGGTTCCCTTAGGAGTGGGCTAAGTGATGTGATCCCATTTTTCCCTATGAATATTTATAAGCAGACCACATTTAAGTCTGTCTATTTTCTGGGATTTTTCTTTTTTTTTTTTTATGAGGTTTTCAATTTAATGTCTGAGGTTTTTATTTTCTATTTTTTTAAGGCAAGACTAATTGCAGGGGGAAGGGGGCTGTTCTGTTGTGCAATAGCAACAGCTGTTGTTTTTTTGTGCCTCATTTGGCACTCAAGTAAAAACAGCAACTTTTTGTTTGTAATAATAACAGATGTGTCTAACATTAAATGCAGTCTGTGCTAGAGATGGGAGAACGTGTTCTGAATAAATTTTCAACTCATTTGGAGTTCACGGGTTCAAAATTCACCCGCAGAATCGAACTCTGCAAATGTCTTCACATGCCATGGATTTAATTCTATTAACTTTTGCACAGCCTTGGAGCACAGAAAAGGCTGGATGCTGTAAAACTCACCCTGCTCTTCTCTAGCAGTATGAAAATAGACAATGTCTATGACCACCATTACCACAGGCCTACAGAGGTAGCCAGGAATGCAAAGGTGAAAGGAGAGGAGGTAAGGTGGAAAATGATTAGAATGGGTAATGGGAAAGGAGTTGGCACAAGGCAAGAAGGAGGCTAGAGCAGGGCTAGGGTAAGTGAATAGCAAATAAGGTAAGAAATGGTCTAAAGGATCTCTGAAACAATCTTACCAAGTGTTGAGATTACTCCCTTCCTATAAACTATTTAAGCATGTGTTTAAGCTTAAGCCCATACGGAGGGCCTACTAACTTCAGGAGGACTGGACACATGCTTAATAGCTTTCCCTGGATGGAAGCCAGTGCGTACCACACCTTGCAGGCTGACACTCCAGGTAAGAGAGAGGGAATATCTATGGAGTGACTCCATGGAGCCAGTGGTCAGAAAGTAAGAAACAGAAACCACAAGCCACAAGGCTCACTAGAGACCCAAGGAGTTCTAGTGTTTTACTATAAATATGACAGCAGGGACTGAATTTGTCAGATGTATTACCTCCGCTGCGGATGACAAGAAGCTGAGGAAGACCCTTCCTGTAATTACTGATACAGGATTAAACGCTCCAAAAAAGAATAAAAGAAACAGAAAAATGTGCCTAAACCTATAAATAAAATGAAAGAAATGGCAGGAAGAGTCTTCAAAAATACATCAGCCTGCCACAAACACATTGAATAATACAAATGGTTTCAAGGTACTGGAAATTTCTGCAAAATTACCACTTTGAAACCCATCCTTTAAAGGAATAATTGGCAAAAATCTACATTGATAAACAATATTTCATCACAAAAACCCCTGCACAAAACCATGCAAGGAGTATTAAGAAGTGTGGTAAAGCTTTTAAGGCAAGGAATAATATTATAGGTTCCTTGTGAATCTCTAGTCCTTTCACACTCAGTTGTGTGTATCATAACACAATTTTAATGAGATAACTTTATGTGGCCTGACACCCTAAGGGACACTAAACAGCCTTTTATTCCACAGCAGTCTTCAATAGTCAGCAGAGACTGCTCTACTGCCAGAAATGCTGTGAAGAGAGGGAAGAAATGGAGTTCACACTCCTGAAGTTTGCAGAGACAGCAGCATAACTCTGTGCATGATATCCAGACTTCCAGTATTACTTATATATCTTTATCTTGAATAATGTGATGTGTTTAATTAATGTTTCTACATTTGTGACTGAGTATCTCATCAAAGAGAGTGGAGGAGAGATGAAAAGTAAAAGATTGAAATGCATTAGCATACATTATTTGCTTTAAAATTACTTGGAACCCACTTGGAATAGGAAAATAAATCTCACTCTAGAATTTACATTATTTCTCCTACTTGTCCTTCCAATTTAGCTTGGAAGAGCAGAAATGTAACATATCTGTGGAGGAGGATGGGTTTGCATGCAGCTTGCTGTAGGCTCCATTTTAAGGCAGGCAGCAGGCTGACTGGTTAGATACTGGAGGGAACAGTGCTGCAGGTTGACAAAGCTAGTCTTTTCTGTCCTAAAGAACTGAGAGCAGGAGTCTGAGGACTCAGCGGTCTAAGGCAGTTTAGGACTTCACATTAGCCTTGAAGCAGATCATGTAGCAGTACTGATCGACTCAGTTATGTCGCCACAGGACTGCGGATGGTGACCACTATGACCCACCACTATGCTCATTTTAGAAGACACTTCAACTGATCACCTCAGTGCTCAAATGTGTATCTGGGTACTGCTGAACTGATGTATTTCACTTCAGATCTATATTAAGCCATATTAGTTATTTGATCTCAGAAGCAGCTTAAACATTTGAAATGAATCAGCACAAGCAAAATGTAAATGAGATGCAGTGTGTGCGAGGTTCTCAGCCAACAAAGAATTTGAAAAGCCCTGAAGAGTCCAGGCTCTCACCTCCTGCCTATGCTGTTAATGGCCTGATTGCCATGAGCCACATCAGGTTCCCAGAAGAGCAGCTCCATCTGTTCATACTTCCTACAATGTATGCAGCATCTCACGCGACGTCCATTAACAGGAGAACTGCCCTCTGCAGTGAGTGGCAGGAAAAGGATGTCCCTTCTTCTGAGGATGCAAGCACTGTCACAGCAGAACAGCGAGAGCCAAGGTACAGGCTCTCTATTCTACCACTGCTTCTGGCTCTCAAAAGCTTACACGTATAAAACTTGACAAACTAGAGTTTGTCATTGAAAAATTTATACCTAGGTGTCTATGACTCATATTTTCCCCACTGGCTTCCAGGATGGAGAAGGAAACACTGAGAAGGTGTGATGCTAACGACTTGGCTCTCTGTTTTGCAGTTCTGTTCAAAGATCTGCCCCTACACGAGGTGCTATTTAGCGCTCCCTCTTCCGAAAGCGTGGGCCATTAAAACAGAATGATTTGTCAGTGACAGAAATCCAAGAAACGAGGGCTGTCCTGAGCTCAAGGTTTCAAGTAACGCTAATTTTTGAAGCCATTCAGTAAAGTTACAATTACACCACTTTCTGGGGTCACTTCAGACTTCCAAATAGAAAATACTCAGGCTGCAACCTTAAGAGAAAGCAGCATCACGTCACTGAAATAATATGCTTTGCTTTGCCTAATTTACATTTTCAACTAAGTATTAAGCCTCATATGCATTGAGAAATGCAACAGCAACAACCTCCTGTGTCCTGCCTTGACAATGGGCATGCTCTTGAAATATTATCATAGTCCTCTCACCACCCTATGAAGCTATTGAATATACGTGAAAGAGATGCTTGAGTCCAGATACTCAGGACAGAGGAAGTTAAAGAGAGGAGGTGAAAAGCAGCACAGAGCCTTCATGCAAGGACAGAGTCAGGAAGCCCATATTCAGGGTAGCAGTAGCACACTTGGGAAACGCCTGTCTAAATGAATATGTCAGATGATCCCTTCTTTCCAATCTGCATGCCCCACTGCCATGCATACACTACCAAGGAACACTGAAAAGGACAATGGTGGAGAAAGAAAAGAGAAGAAAGCTCTGTTTTCTTAAAAAACTCACATGAGGACAGCTGCTGACTGGAATGCACTGCTTCTTGCGACACTCCGTCTTGCCTTTTACACAAGCACAGATGGTGCAGTTCACAGAGGACCACATCTCTCCATCCTGCAAGAGGGAACATGATACAGTATCAGCTGGGGTGGCAACAGGAAGCTATTTCAGCAATGTATCATTGCACAAGAAACGATGACTTTTCCTTTTGGCATTGTGTCATTGTTTAGCCTAAATTATTTTGAGGTGTCTGTCCATGACCAGTCAGATTCAAGACAAAGTTCACATTCAGCAGGGTTTTCTTCTCTTTGGACCTCTAGGTCAGAAATCTGTTTTTCCAAGGGTAACCAAATCACATTTGCATTTTTTCATCAGTGTCCTGCTTATTTGCATTGTTTTCTCTCCACTGTGTGCCTGAGATGTGATCACACCTACCACCAATTTTCATTTAAGCTCACATAATGAGAAAAACCTGATTCACTGGGTTGAGTGACGCCTTGAAGTTGTTGCACGTGAAAGCATTCGGTTAAGATGTCAGCATATAGTGAATTTATTCCCAGATGCAGCATCATTTTGGCTTAGGGCAGGAATGGTGGAATAATGAATCCTAATTTAGATTACTTACAGCACTTTCACAGATACTTGATCTGCTAAACATCTGAGAATGCTTAGAAGAGATACAGTGCTGAATTTCTCACATTCAGAGCAGGTAAGACAGTCTATGTATGGTTATCAAAGTCATAGGTGCAGAGCAAAATATGCCTCATGGTCTTGTCCCCACTTATTTGGAAAGGATTGCTTGTGGAACTGCCCTGGTTCCTTATACACAGTGTTGCATTTGCCAAGTGTGGTTCCTAAAACATTCTGTCTCACCCACTTACAGTCTTGTGCTAGCCCGCTTAGAGCCAAAATATGCCTCTTTTCTGTTTACAGGGCTGCTGTGAAGGAAGGGTGAAGATAGATCTGACAGGAACAGGCAGTCCAACCAGACAGCTGAGAACAATTATGTGCCCACCTCGACATGATGTTTTGACCAGAGTGGAAAACAGACTAAATTAGAAATGCCAAGGAGCCTAACTTATTCAGCACAGCATCCCTGGTCAAAGGCTGTTTCTCTCCTGTCTTTTGTTTCCAGGCCGTGCTACCATTGTCTGATGTTCCTGATGCAGCACATGCTCTTGTGGACCACTAATGACTGCTCTCCAAGCATCTGCTGAGGTACAAGAATATATCACAGCTGGTTTTACATGGGCATGCAAAAACACATTCACTGTGCCCATTCTACTTGTGTTAGACCATTAACCTCAACAGAGCGATTCTGGATTTACCTTTTTGCTCACAAAGCCAGAAATCGGTGGACTGTCTCGTTATTTTTTCTCACTTCATATAATACTTAGTAATATAATAAAATCTTCACAAGAAGCAGGATATTTTAGTTGGGTGCCTAAGAAGAAGGCATGTGTTCCTGAAGCACAATAGCACCAGTGTGAAAGCGCCAATCACGTGGTGTATAGTCTCAGCATACAGTAGGTTCACATGTAATTTCCAGAATAAACACTTTAGCTAGGTACACAAAAGATGGAATAATTGGGAAGCAATTCTGGCTGAGCAAACCAAGTATTCACAAAGATTTAACATTTGATCTGATTCAAGACTCTCACAATTCACAGATGGCTCATGAGGTCACAGAATCTTCTTCTGACACAGTGTAAAAAAAGCCACATCACTTGGAAAACCTAACAGGGTCTCAGCAATAGAAGAAGTGTTCTGAAAACACTGGGTGAGAATGCAGTAGGTAACAGTTATGCAGTTATGGCTATCCCAATATAAGATGTCACAGGTGCTGTCCTTAGCAGAGACTTGAAATGTAGTAAATCAAGATGAATAACTTTCAGTCAAGACAAACTTTGCAAAGCTCCTATTAGCTCAGCTATGGAAGAGACTCTGGCTCAGCAGGTAAAGCCTACACACCACTCGGAGTATCTGCTCCATGAATATCAGTGGGAAAGTGGAGCACTACTATTTCTTACAAAAAATGTGTTACTTGTCATGAGACAGCAACTTGAATCTCTGCATACAGAGAGGAAGACAACATGTCATGTCAAGGAGGAGCTAATCTTTAACTGCTGTGTATTAGCAGAATTTACACAAACTCAGAAGAAAAATTGCAGACGGAAAGCTCTGCAAAGCTTTGCTCTTACAAGGGCATCTATTCTTGAGCCACACCTGAAAACTTACCTGAAAGATCTTGTTGCCAAACTTGCACACTCTCACTTCCTCGGGAGAGAGATACGAGACACACTCCTTGCAGCAGTGGTCTTTGTTTTTATTGCATTCACCAGGAAGTAAGCACCTCTTCTTACATATCACTGTAGAATCCTAGGTAAAAGGACAAAAGGAAATCATGAAATCATCACACGATGTTTGTGCTCCTGTCCTTACCATAACATTTTTGCTCACTCAGTCATGCATCCACACACACTACAGCCCAAGTGCTTTGAATAGGTCAGGTCGGAGAAAATAAAAATTATTTACTGGCTTAAGGGGATCTCTCATGGCCTGTGAAGCTGAAGACCAACTTCTCCTTCTGTTGGCCTGCAAAATCTTACTGATTTGGTGACGCTTTCATGCTTTTTACCTTGATGCAGAAGTGCTAGTGGCCACAGTTCATACTAAAGGAGCTGAAAAAAAATCACTGTCCTTCAGCAAAGATATGGTAATTTGCCATTTAGAAACACCTCTTCTCCTCTAATGAAAACTCAAAGTGGATCACGTAACCTGAAGCAACTCCATTTTGGAGCATGCAGGATCAGGCAACATGTCTCAGCTGAGGCAATCAGCAGCTTTTTAGACTTTCCTAGCACAACTGCAAGTGCTCTTCAGATCAGATTCTCAGGGACCACACAAGATGCCAAAGAACAGTATTAAGGCTTACAATTCCATAGCCCTACAAATTACTGCCAAGCCAGACGGCCAGCAGCACGCAATATCCAAGCACTGCGGACTTACCTTGCATGTACACACTGTGCAGTTGTCATAAATAAATGAAGACCCATTATCATACACGTTGCTGTGAAAGAGACAGCTTCCAAATGGGAGGTCAAACACTTTCCTCTGTCCTGAATATAAATAAACAGTAATAGAAACAGAATGTGGTTGAAAAGATGCCACATTGTCAACAAAAATAGTAGGGCTTATTGTCACCAGACCAAATTAATGTGCAATGTGTCATTTGCTATGTTTCCATTTTGGTGTGAAAAAAAATGTGCTTTTAACAGTTCACTGTTCTTCTAGCACATATTCATCTGTACAAATTCTGCTGTGGGAGGGAATGTAAATATGATTTATGGCATGTTTATATTGGAAAAATCTTTCTTCTCCTTCTCATCATAAAGTGCACAGTGCAGCTAAAGGAATAAAAAGTAAGCCCTGCAAACTCTTAGGGTAGGTACACTTAAACTAGTTTAAACAGTCTTTAACGTAATGCAATAACTTATCAAATAAAGCAGCCTTAACTGGTTTTAGCATATCTACTTCAGGGGTTCACAGCAGCCAAACTAAATCAACTCAGTGACAAAGATGCAAAAAACCCAACATATGATATATAATAATGAGACCATGTCTGGTCTCATTAAGATAGCTTAGTGTACCATGTTCACAAGGGTTGCAAGAAATACAGGCATTTGCAGCATTTATGAGCAGAATGAGGGCAACACAGGATATTTAATTTCCATAACCCATAAAACATTTGTGTTTCATGAGACTGAGGCAAGGTTAAGAGCACTATACAGGGAAGGTGGCATCAATATCAAATCCTTCCTAAAGTCCTGCAATCTTGCAAGCACTTTTACATTCAAGTTACAACACACTGTGGTCCTCCAAGCTTCTCCTGTTCCTCAGCTTGTTTCCTAGTAGGTTATTTTAAACAAGTGATCATTATGCTGCATAAACATGAGCTCTTTACAAAAACACTGTACTTAGCTTCCTTTTTTTTAATACCTTCCCCTGTTTACTTTTGGTGGCAGCCAACTAGTAAGCTCTTTAATAAGTGGCTGCCAGTCTCCTGGCTTATCATTTCTGAGGTCTGATATCAAATAGGCATCAATTCCAAGATAGGGAATGACGACTGTAAGTGCATACAAGAAGCCACTAAGTATTAGGCCAATACTTCAGCTCTCAAACCACCATGTGCTGGCACTCTGCAATTCCTTCACTTTTCAATAATTATTGATAAATGCAGGACAGCATAAAAGAAAAAGGTTTCATTTTCCTCTGAGATGTAAGTGAACAAAGGATAAACACACAGCAAAATCTACTGGATTAGCCTTGAATTTTTACAAATCTGATGTTAAAATAACAATTAAACAAAAGTTAAGAAATAATTGCTGGTTTTCAGTTAGACACAATTTGAACATCTCCCTTACAAATTAGCTACCTTGGGCTAATCTATGCTTGATGTATCCTTTTGAAAAGGCTTGATTCCTCTTATAGAACTGACATATAAAATCAGCTGAGGATGCTCAGTAGCCCTAAAAGGAACTGCTCTACAACCATGCACCACTTACAGGCAAAGCCTGACCACAGTCCTGCCTGTAACAACACTTCTACTGCTCTATGTGGGGCCAGGATTTCAGTCAAATAACTTATGTCAGCAAGTGAAGAGAAGTCCAGCTCATTCTCACACCCTCTTCCCATGTCTCGCAAACCACCCAGCTCAATTCTGGGTGGCCAACCCTGTTCAAATGGTTGGTAAAAAACCACTGACAAAGGAGCTACCACTTCTAAAAGATGTGGTGATGAAGATACTGGCTTAATGGTTGGCTTTGCTGGCCCACAACCACTAGTTAAACTAATAATTCAAGTCCCAGTAGAGTCATCTGCATTCTTCTAAGTTATATATGCTGAGTATCAGGAATTCAATGGCAGGGAGATCCTCCACATGATACTTTAAAAGCCTTGCCTCAGCATCCCTGAAAATGTTTCTCTTTCCTAACTGCCATGTGACGTGCTACACATCTCTCGGCTCTACCTCCACTAAAAAACTTCCAACGCTTCCTTATGAATAGACATTATCTATTACAGACATTTCTGAGGAAAGAAGAACCTGTAGAAAAATCTCCATGAAGCAGTCAAAAATTAAAGCTGGGTTTTGAATGCCTGGGTCAGGGAGGTGAAGGTTCAGTTGGGAAAAGCATGGGATGAAGAGGACAAGTGAGTTTACAGAAGGAAAGGAAAAATGTCCTCAGTCAAAATAGAAGCTTGGTGTTTGGACTGCTCTCCTCTCCATTTCATTCCTCTACTGTATTACTCTCTGGTGCTGCAGTTAAATGTTCCAGGCTAATATTTATCTGTAGCACTTCTCAATTAACAAATAAATAGATAAATAAATTGATAAATAAATAAATTCAGGTTCGTTTCAATCAGCCAAAAATGTTAACTATCATAAGAACCTGGAACTCTATGGCTTGCTGCTTCCAAGGCCAGACCTCTCTATACCCCTAACCTAGCCTTGGAAATAGACTTTGGATAGTACTAAAGATATGGTCAAAATGACAACAAGTTTCTGTTACAGAACTGAGAGTTATCAACTCCAAAATTTTTCCAAACCTAGTTATAACCTCACAGACAAAATTAAAGCTAATTTACTTAGTAGGATATAAGTGCTCCTTGTTTATGAAATAGAGGGAAACATGCTGACACATAAACCTATGGGATCTGTGGACATGGTAAGAGCAAAATGAGGACTCTCAAAGTCACTGCCTTCCTTGGCATGACTTGGAAGAGCTAATCCTTCATAGAGGCCTCCGACTTTTCCTTTAAAATGTGTTGGAAAGATGTAACTGAAAATATTTATGTCTGAAACTGTGATTCCACCTTAAGAGGCAGACTCCTCGGCCCTTGGTCTCTCCAACAACAGCTTATAAGAATGCAATTTCAGTCCAGAAGTTTCCTCTGACCTGCATTTCCTCAAAACCAAGAATGAAATGCACACTTCAATAAAAACATGAGAGGGTGAGCCCTTTTTCTTGTGGCAAATTCCAGCAAAACACTTCCTCCCTCCTCAACCTCCTTTGTAAAATGTGTAATGAAGGCAGCAAGCATCTCTGTATTTGTCTTCCTAAGTGAGCCAACCAGTCTATGCTCAAATGGTCTTCTGTGGCTGCTTAGAACGACCCATCACAACCCTACACACTGACCCTGAGTACCTGTAGATTATAAACTCCTCTGAGCATACTGTCTCCCAGAATTGTGTTGTGAAATACTGGTATGAAAGTTATTACACAGAAACATATCATACCAATTACAAAATTCCCAGGAAAAACACCACTCACCTAAGCATTTGGGGCAACACTGTCCAGCAGGAATGTGACTGAGGTGCTGGGGACATGAGAGAATGGGGCAGACTTCTTGGATGCACTGTGTCCGGCCACCCTGAAGGAAAATAGGCTCAGTTAGAAAGAAAAATAAAGCTAAATGTCAAGTAGATGTGTACAGACTGGTAACAAGCCTTGAAAAGTCTTAGCCAAAGCATTATTTGCCAACAGAAATCTCTGCTTGCATCAGGCATGCAAGAAACCTACTGTCTTTCAATGCTTTCAATATTGCTTGCACAGACCTTGGATTACTCATGTATTTTTCATTATGTCAAGCAATGAATGTAGTAGTTGAAGAAACAGTGTCTTTCTCTCTTATTTCTTGGTGTGGATCTGAGAAAGCCAGGGAGAATAAAATCATTATCCATGAACCTTTCTGGATGCTCAAAGAAGTTATTGAGCCATTTTTCATATTATTCTTCACCTCCTGTGCCGTGCCCTTCTAGGCTTGTCTGGGACAGGGATTAAGTGCTGAAGCAAGATGAGAGCAGGTGTTCTTCCATTATGTCCATGACCTCAGAAACCAAATAAGCCAAAATCACTTAAGAAAGCACATTTTTGTTAGCCTCCAAGCCCAACTATGCAAAGCCAGAAGGTCTGCTTGCTTCAGAGAACTGAAATGCAAGAGGGTATATGAAATAAGCAGCCTGGACTGGATATATCCTGGTGCATCAATGAATATCAGAAACAGAGAAAGGCAAAAAGCACAGCACAGGTGAAAGCACAGAATATATGCCTAAGATTAACTCAGTCAAAAGAGATCTTTGTTCTTATTCTGCGCTGTTGCCTGATTACTTCACCGTGCTTACAGAATACTGTGTTTAGCTCTGGACTCTCTACCAACATGTGCTCCATACACTCACGAGAGGTTCAGGTTGTTACATGTTAAAAATCAGTATGCTTTTGTCTTAGCAAGGGAAGTCAGTCCTTTCTATCTAACCGCCCTGCCTTATTTATCATTCAGAGCTGCAGGCTTATCCCAACAATAAGCTTTGTGTTCCTGGATGCTGTGATGGAAGACTTATGAACAGTCTCTTCCCAGCTATATGCTGGATGCCTCTCGGGGCTCCCTGGGGAGAGATGGAAAAAGCTGTTCATTCTAAAAAGCTCTATGCCTGAAATGATGGCATGCATTTGCACTCCTAATGGTCTCAGTGAATCATGTAAAAGCTTTTACATACAGGCAGACCCCATATATACTATTATACAGAAAATAACATCCTGACTCTACCCTCAATTCCATAAGTTTTCAGGCACTGAAGTCTACTTGTCCCATGGGGCTACCAAAGCATCCTGAATGCATGTGGCTAAGGACTACTCATAATTCTTTCACTGCGGCATGCGGGAACACAGAGTTTATTGTAGACTGAAATGACTGCTCTAAATTAAGGGTCAGACCAGAAACTTGACAAAACAAAATGAATTCTTCACTGATGTTCCTTATGATGCTCAGGGAACAGTTCTGTGAAAAGAGACACAGGTGCAGAATGAAAGAGAAAATACCAAAGGAGGGCTCTCTGAAGCAGTGCTGTCATTTCTACCCAGGGAAAAAGGCTAAGGGAAGACAAAGTTCAAACTTCGGTGACAATTCAGCACATGGGAAAGTGGGGCATGGAGACCTCGGCCAGTCTGCTGACAGGATCAGGGATATGTCCATGTAAGACAGAGCAACGGTCCTACACATGGTGGGCACAGGTGCTTTTTTGCAACCTTGCTTATATACCTAATACTCACCTATTCTATGTCTCTGTGGAACTGCTCTGGAGCCTTGCTTCTCTGACGAATTGAATCAAAGCTCAGGTTTAGCATATTACTGAGACATTGCCTTCACAGTTGTTGTATAAATATATTTTAACACAAAATGCCATGGATAATATGAAATATTTCTTCATTTCAGCCTTTTGGTTATAGCTCCTTTTTTATCTATTGTACCAGCCCCTCCTCTGCACAAAACCAAGCACGGTTTCATCTCTCTCTTTACCCCTGCTTCCAGGGAGGGTAATGCTGCTTTTTAACACCAAACTCTATTCTAACTTTCTGCTGTCCCAGATAGGTTCTTTGGCTTGAATATCATGCCAGGTGCAAGTTTAAAACCAGGCTAAACCAGATCAACTTGTACCATTTAAAGTAAGAAAAATTCTACTTACCCTACAGAGCTTAGAGAGATAACTCATTAGGCACTATAAGGATATGGCAAAACCTACACAATATTTCTATCTTCTTGAAAGTCTCAGTCATCACAATTCAAAACTCACAAAGCATTCAGAACATCAGCTTTCAAAGCAGTATTAGCTAGCATTGCCAGTGCTTTCAATTGCATGAAATACAGCCAGAGAGATTAAAAAACAGTGCAACAAAAAGTTCAATCAAAAAAATCGAGGGAAAAATAACTCCAGAGAGCAAAGATTGGCTCTGGATGGCCTATGCCAGGGTAGGAACTGCACAGTAAACACCTTGCCTCCTCCACCTCCCAATTACAGCTACAGCTTTCAGCTCACATCTCTCTGTTAAGCATAACATCTCCCAGACAGCCAGAATATTCCAGGTCTGAAGCAACACCTTCCAGTAACGCGAAGACTGAAGTGGAAGCCAGCACAGACCACTAAAGAACAAATGACATCTGCTTCCTGTGAGAAATACTATTCAAGAGCTAGGCAAATAAATCCTTGAGTGATAGTTAACATGAAGCCTTAATCAGGGATGCTGCTGCAGCCCAAGTCCTCTGGAGGGAACAGATTTTGTATGAAATCTACAGTCTACAATGAAAAGATTAATTTTCTACCTCAGAGACAAACAAAACTACTGAAACGCCTGCTGCCACCTCCTATCTACAAAACAAAGCAAGAGGCTCTCTGTCGTCAGCTCAGAGGCTGGAGATACTGTCTTGTCTCAGCAGCTTTCTCAAGAGACAGAAGAGAGGGGAAGGTGAGATAGCACCTTCTAATTCTCCCATGCGAGGTCCATCTTTGAGACAGAGTCTTTCCTAAAATGAAAGCATGGAGCTAGTCTAGCTAGCCAGTCATCCAATTCTGCTAAGCTCCTGTCTTGACTGTGATACCTCATTGTTCAATAAGGACACAAGAAACTTCGCAGAACTGAAAGACAAACCCATCCATGCTGTGGCTGACTTTGATGGAGCTGCTGGATGAGGGACAGAGTATGGTTTCTGGGCAGGCTACCCCCATGCCTGGTGCACAGTATGTGTGCAGCTTCTGTGCTAGGAAAGATGGAGAGGAAAATGCCTGCAGAAAAAACTGTCCAAAAACTCCTCAAAGGCTGGGAGCCCAAGCCAAGAGTCTTGGGCTTCATCTACCACGAGGCAGAGAACAGTGATCAACAACAGCAGAGCTACCCTTGTTGTAGGCATGTTTTGAAAGCACTCCTGAAATCTCAGGACAGAGGTTTCCATACTCCCAATTTGCTTGCTACTGATAACGAGCATGCCTAAGCTTAATAATGTCTTATATAAATATTATTTAATGTTAAAGGTTAACTCAAGATTATCAAGAACCATGTTTTTTGAGGGACTCTCATTTTCCATTTCACTTTCAGGCTTTATTTCTGTGCTTTAGTGAAGCTATAAATCATCTAAAAAAGATTCCTCCCTAGTTTTGCCCTGTGTTCACCTTGTGCTTGAAAGACTCTGCTAATTCTCCAACAGAAGTAAAATTTCCATCGATTTCACAGAGTATTTTGTCTAAGTGCTGGCATTAGGATTCAGCTCACAGTGGATTAGAGGCATTTACTTCTAACTTTCATTCTAGAAGCATGAAAGGTTTCATTTGTTACCAGTGAGGTTATCCTTATGAGGAAAAAAATATGCAGAAATATCAAAATCACATTTCTTTCAACTCCAGGATACATATTCCAGACGTTAGAGCAAGGTCATATGCACACTGTAGCTTCAGCAGGGGTTGCTGTAAGAACTAAGACAGATGTTCAAGATTGTCTCCAAATATGAATAAAGATTTTATGCCACCAGCATGAAAAATACCTTTGAAAGTTCAACAGGGTCACTACTGAGCAGGTCTGCCCTGTGCCAGTGACAAGAGAAGCCAAATAAACACACGGTGCAGGTGACCACAGCCACCATGAGATTATAAAGAGACATTATCATTTTTATGACAGTAAAGGCATAAAGGCAATGAATAGAAATCTGCTGATAAAATGATAGACATTTTGCTTGAGATTCAGGTAGTGATGAGTTTTACCACTCTGGAAAATAAAAATATTAAGGCATACCAGGACTCCTACTTCACTACACCACATTTGCTGATGTGTATAAGGCTTCCTATGTGAATTGGGTAGTGTATTTGCTTGCATACACTTGACGGTCACCAGGAGCTCTGCCTGACTTATTAACTACTGTGTGATAGTAAAGACTTTCACTACCTCCCAAACGTGTACTAAATACATAAAATGGGTCAGCAGCATGTACTTTGCAAACATTTTCAAAACTCCCCTGGAATCACATGCTTGTAAATCCATACCTTGATATTACAATGAGATGTACAGTCCCTGATGTAAGTCAACTTCATGCATGAAAGTGAGGGGATAGAGTATTTAAAGTGTGGTTTTAATCTGGAAATAAAATAGGTGTTCTCTCACAAATCAGATGAAAGACACTCTGCACAAGAATGCCAGTGCCGTATGTAGGAGACGTTCTGGCAGTAACTTCGCCCTTACACAGTATTGAATGGTCCCTGAAATAGCCATGTCATGCACAATGACAGCTCCCTGGAAGGGTCACAGCAGGGAGAAGGTTTTAGGAAATGCACAAATTAGCAAAACAGTTCTCAGCATAAGAGCAAACAGCACATCAATCAGTTCAGCAAACAGGCAGACAGACAAGCCAGAGCTTCCCGCATCCTTGCAGCCTCATCTATTGCCTAGACAAGGATTTTAAAAAACGCCTCTTTAGAAAGCACTGGATAAAATTCAGAATAGGAAGATCTTCAGCTTCAGTTCAAAGCAGCAGGTGTTTATACTTTCTTGTCTGTACTAAGTTTTTAAACTCCAGACCTAGATCTCAAACCGTATTTGCTGATGTATCACTGCTATGGGAAGGCTTTAGAAAGCGGACCTAGTGACAGTCTAAAGTGGTGTCTTAAAAACTGCTCTGAAGAGCTCACCTTCATTTTAACACCAGATCATACAGATCAGTGAGGATACAAGTTATTGTCTTAAATGTCTTTAAAATTGCCTGAATCTATAGAGATTACAAGAAAGACTCTTACAAATAAATTTCTAGACCAAACTCTAGGGCAAAGTAAAGGCACAATTCTTAAACGATCCTTTCTCTCTATCTGATGCAAAAGCATTCCTTGACACAACCATGAGAAGCTTAAAGAACTCTATCAATTTCTAGCAGGTAGGAGTTTGACTCTACCACCTCTCCTTCCATGTGCATCCTTATGATCCAAGTGTACTGCACCTTATGGTACCAATGTACTGTTTGTGTCACCAACAATCTGCGTTAATAAGAAAGTTCTTTAGTTGTCTCCAAGTACTGTAAATTCATGTCCCTGAGCTCCTAGCACATTGCAAGTGTGGTTGCAAAGTGTCACAGAGTCAGAATATCTTGAGAAATCAAAAAGTCTCCCTCTTTTGGAAATTAATATGTATGTGGTTGTACCCAGCTAATGAGGAATTAACTAAAGTATCCATTAGTTAGCAATTTAGGGTAAGAAGAAGCCTCTAAATACTGTTATGCTTTCCTTCAACCAAATACTATGTGTACAAAGTGACTTGTGTCAGTGCCAAGCCAATTGATCTTGCCATCGACTTCACTTCTCGAGAGCCACATTCCCTAGGTTTGATTAGATGAAGAAAAGAAGTTTTCTCCTTTTCAGAGGGAAGTGGTGGGCTGTGTTTGTTTGCTAGGTTCCTCCTAGAGAGTGAAGTTCACTGTTCTGGGGTATAGCTCTCCACTTTGAAATCGGACTACTGGGGAGATGCTGGTCCTGGTTCTCTCAAGTTTTGAAACACTATTTGCCCTGACTCTCCAGCCGGAGAAGGTGAAGGATCAGGGTATTTACTCCCCTGGGTGAAAGGGAACATTGTGGAAAATGAAACCTTGGGTTGCATAGTAGCCCTCTTTAAATATGCACAGGCAGGGACACTGTTCCTAAAATCTCACAGTTGCTGGAACTGCAGAAGAGCTCCTTGGGGAAGGTCACACAGCTCTCTCCTCTCAACTGGGGGACACAATAGCCAGCACTTGGTCATATTTCTCCACTCTAATAGCGCTGAGCAGAAGTGTTCCTGGGATTATTCTGCATCTGGCTTCACAATCCAGCTGACATCGAATTGCTCGCTGACCCAACAGCTGAACAGCCAGCAGCCATCACCCCTCCAGGGCTTACACACTGAGCTCTTGGCTCCATTGGAATTGATGCTGTAAACAGACCCCTTCACTTGGAAGCCTTGAAGAGTTTAATCATGGTGTGTACTTTTCCCCTTGCAGGCTGATTTCCTAAGGAAAAAAGGCTTATGCAGGCACAAACCAGCCACACCTGCAGCTTGTGAATCCCTGATCAGCTCCAGCCACAAATGATCAATCAAGAGACTCCTCTAAAAAAGATAGAGATGAAAAGGCAAAAATTAAAATGACATTAAGATCTCAAGGACATTAAATTCCTTCAAGTTTTGTCAAAACTGAATGGCTGCAGAGAGTGGAGAGCCCCAGTTTCTTTCCCCAGAGGGTACACCAGAAAGCATCCCACAGTATTAGGCAGCAGCTGGCTGTCCAGGCAGCATCTCCCACAACTCCTGCTTTTTGCCTGGTGCTCATGTCACGAAGATGCTGGAAGAAAGCTCAGATTATTGGAGTCAAGGCAGTTAAAGGAGCAAGGGCTACACATCTATAGAAACAGAGTTTCCTTATTTCTGCTGCTCCTGGAACAACAGCTCTATTCCTAGGTTAGCAGGGGCAATGGGACATAAGACAAGTCTGTGCCCCATACCTATTGCACTATTCCCATGAGATGAAGTATTTTCTTCCTGTCTTTCCTGTTTCTTTTTCCCCAGTACCTACATGGATTTATGATACCTGTGTTCCAAACTGGCCTGCAACTACCCTAAATGCTGAATGCTTTCAGCTGGAGCCTACATACTTGTTCTTGCTCTGGGAGCTCTTATTTTGTTGATCCTTCTCCTAGACAGTTCAACAACTCGGGCTTTTTCCAGATCTCTTTCTCTCAACAAATTTCTCATGCAAGTAGAAATAATGTGTTACACAAATTATTCTGTCTTTTATTAGGTACTTTTTAATGTCTCTACAGTTACTTGCAGAAGGCAGAGTTTTCAACTCTGTAACGTAAGTGCCTATTCCTTCTGCTAGCTGATAGTAAGTGAAAAATATCACTGTACCCCAAACACCTTTTTGGGCTGTTTAATTATCCCAGGCCCTATTCCTAGCAACAGAACATCACTTCTCAGATGTTTTCCCCAGTAAGAGAGTATCTAAAAAGTAATCTTCATTTTCTCAACTTTACCAACAATGCTCAGTGCTGCACAGCAGGTTAGTTCTTGCTTTCAGCATGGAGATGATTGGCCAGCATCTCATATCCAGCTTCTTTTCCTCTAGTTTCAATCCTTTCACATCACCTCCATCATTTGCTGCCATTTCACACACTTATTAATCAAGCTCTCTTCCTTGCTGCATGTCTCATTAAACTGATTGCTGCCACATGGCCTTATATACTCCATGCTGGGTAGAAGCTTTCAGACTTCTGAAATTAAAACAAGCTCTTTATTAATAGAGAGCTATGTAACAGAGATGCTGCAACCACAGGTACCCCTGCATGTACCCTCTTGGTGTTTCCTATAACCCAGACATCCTTCTATAGTCTATGCTTCCTCTTCTAATCTCCCTGCCAGCTGCTGCACAGGGCACACACAAACAGTGCCAAGTCATCTCTTTGAATGCTGCTAGGGACAAAAGCGATAGGGATCTACTGTCATATAGCACTTACTATAGCACAATGTCTTTCTATAATGCTGAATGTTAGAAGACGTACAGCTGGTGAAAGAGGTGGATTCTAAGGCAGGATGTAGGCAAGGACTGCATCAAAGGTCATACAAATCGGTGGGAGTCTTTCCATTGATTGTCAGCCCATTTTGGATGACAGCATTTTGAACAAATGTCCTAAAGGTTGGACAGAGCAACGGTGAAAAATGTAAGCAGGAATAGGCAGCCCCATACTGCAGAAAGGGGCAGAACTCTTCACCACCTTGAGGGTAAAGAGCAGCAGCTTCGTGAGGAGAGCAGAAGGGAAGCAAAGACATTGGCAAGGAAATGATACTGGCATGCCACTGCAGGAGAGAGTTCAGCTATTCATGATTAATTGAGCTGTTACACCAGAGGTCTCCAGTGACTATGGAGTCTTTGCTATGAGCCACATGATTACTTATTTCTTATCTAAAATGAAGAGTTGCTACAAAAAAATTGCAACAAAACATGTTATGCTGGAAATTGTGGCCAGAAAAACTATTAAAAACCACCAACAAGCTTCTTTGGCTGCTTCTTCTAATTCATGTCTCATCCTAGATAATAAGAAAGTTAGGGTTAAATCCAAGGGACTTTCCTAACTTCAGTTATTAGAAGCAGAGCAGTAGCTCTGTAAAGCAGGTCCTGGCTTCTTGCAGCTATGACTTTTCCCCTAAATCAATTGGAGGCTGCTTTGTTTTCATTGGCATCAAGAACACACGAAGCACAGTCCAGTGGGTGTACAGTTGCGTATACACCACCAGTGCATTTGCATAACTTTTCAAAGTCCTAACCCAATGCTTGCAAAATGACAATCACTGCCACAATGTATTTTTATAAATAGCACTTGCTTTTCATAAGATAAACTTGCACAAAGGTTTTCCTTTTCCCCCCCTTCTCCTTCTGCAGCTTTGTCACTACTGTACAAGCTTTTCTTGCTATGTCCTAGAGTAAACGGTACTTCCATAAACCCCACGCTTTGTCAGCTATTGGCAACCACCTTCACCCCCACTTCAATTCCCACATTACAGCACAGCCCTGGCCTCCCTTCTGAGAACAGCTTTTCCTTCTGAACAGCCCATTTGCAGAGATAAACAGTTATTAAATCCCTCCAGTGTCCCCAGCGTGTTTCTTGAATACACAGAATACTAGTACCATTGTGGTCCTGAGAAAGGTGACAATTCTGACTCTCACTTCATCATCATTCTTTAATATACTTGGTCACGACAAGAAACTCTACAGATGTATCCTCACAGCTTTGCCTTAGAGCATTTCTTTTAAATAATTTGCCTTCAGTTATCTACAGTACAAAATTGCAAGACTCGAGTGAATTAAATCTTCAACTGCCCAACAAATTGTGACATCTGGCATTTTGATACAAAATAAAGGCTTTATTTTCAGCAGTGTGGATACATTCTTGTAGACAATATGAACTTCATTACATTGCACAATTTGAGCGTCATTTTTTGAAGGCACAAAGGTCATGAATAAAATAAACTGGGGTTGTTCTTGAATTTAGAAGGTACCTACATACCTGAATTGGGAAAAGTTGCTACTAGGTCAAAACCTACCAGAATAGCCCACACCAAGTCACTGTTCCAGTCACAAGCAAAGAGAACAAACCTTCAGTGGTTTTGTTCAACGAGGTACTGGAGAAGTTGAGATTTAATCCTTCACCAGTTGTTTCCACATTTTATGGATGCCCTTGCCTGAAGGTTTGATGATAAAGCACACTAATATCTGTCGAACATCCGTGGTAAAATAAAACATACTGTTGTAACAGTAGTAAGGACACTACTTTTAGCTTTTTACAAGACCTTTACACATGCACATACCCTCCTTAAATGTTATGCTGCATGCATACTGCTGAGGTAACCTCAGGAAATAAAGGATTACATAGACACTACTTCCTTCATGCACCCATCAAAGGTTTTCATTAAGAGGAGATCCTGTTTGTCCTAAGCACTTAGCAAAGAGAGTTAAAAATACACTTTAAAATGTTATACAGACTTCAGCAAGAGAAACTGCTAAACTGCAGCCCATTCAGAGGATTTTTTGGAAATTAACTTTTAGGAAAACTAGGCTACCTTAATGAAACCAGTAGGTTATGAAACTGTTCCTACAGTGAAACAGTCACAGGGATAGCTTCAGTCTACCTAAAGTAGTACAGAATTAGACTCACTGTAGGCCAGCGGTACCTATCTATAGTAACATCCCTAAATACCACAGTGCACAATTCCACTGCTTTGTACTACACCTACAGCTGTCCATCCCCGAAGATATGGCTTGGATTTACTCCAGGATAGGGCACACTCCGCCTTGTGATCAAGGGAAAGTAACACATTTTAGTCTTAAACACAAGCCTGAGCAAGGGGTGCTGAGGAATCTGCAGCTCTCCAGGAATAGCCTTGGGAAACACTTTGATTAGGAATTACTTACAAGTCCCAGTTCCTCTACTGTTTCCTCCTTCCTCCAGGGGTAATGACTTACAGAAGCATCAGCAGCCAATTCTGACCTTTCCCAGTCCTAGCAAGACTGATAGGGTAATCACAGTTTCTCCCTCCCTTCCTAGCTCGCAAACCATCTGCACATGCATGGGGAGAGGATGGATGAAACCCTGAGAAGTCTGTTTCTCCTTCTGCATGGACCATGTCATACACTCAGGTTTCCCCTGTCTATTCTTCCAAATATTTTCCAATGAAGTTCATATCCAGCTACTATTGTTAACTTATGGGTGGGATCCTATTGCTAATTACTGGGTCCCCATTGGCAGCAATGCATCTGAAATAGGCTGATGCCAGGTCTATAAAGATCATAGGTTCCTCAGGGAAAGTTTAGGCATGACATAGGACCTATGGAAACATAGGTTTAACCATTTAGGCACTATAACATGCCAGGGCTGGCTGCATTGGGCCAGGCCAACTCTTTTGGCACCTTTTTAAAGGCCTGCTGCTGTTCCTGCTCTGGAAGAGCACCATTATGGCAAGCCATCCTGCTTGGCATTTATCTCCAAGCTAAGCTCACATCACATTCACAGACTGGATAGTCTTGTATCTAAATTCTCTGTGAGGCCATATACGTAGGCCATGCTCAGGCCACAGCACATGGTCAACTTCATTCAAAAACGATTGCCAGAGGAGCTGGAAATACTTGTATCTACCTTTCCAATAACACCCTGCTAACCAAAGCTCTTCAGAATAGAGGCACCACCTCATCCTCTTGATAAAGCAACACCACCAAGCAGCCAAAACCGAGAAGATCTATCTGAAACCTGCATTTCTCATTTCAGAAAATGCTTATATTAAGACTAAGAATGGGGGTCACATGCAAATTACAATGCATTCTTGTATTTGGCTTATTGCCTCATCATCATTAGTAGTCACTAAGAGAGATAATAAGCAAACAAAGAAAATTTGGTTGCAGTTGCAAGTGGAGGTCTGTCCTTCATCCTGTTAAGTCTCCTTTGTACCTGTCTAATGATGTAAAAATGCACTTCAGTTATTAACCTTCTCTCTTATTGTGCTGGCCTTGCAGGGAGGTTCTCTGATAATGTGAGAAAGTGTCATTTGTAATTACTCTAAAGCAGAGAATAGCTACACACTCCAGCCTATTACTGTAAGTTAACACTAATGGCAGCTATACCTTCCAAAATGATACAGTACTTTTTACTATTTAAAAAACAGACCCATCATATAAAACAGCTGCCATGTTTATTTAGATAAGTGCTCCTCTGCTCTTATAAGTGGAGGCTGATGACAGACATGTTTTTAAGGCAAAAATATTAATCCTAGAAATGTCAGCATCTGCTTCTTTTCAGCCCAGCCTTACAGATTCACACATCATTTTTCATCCACAAGGAGAGTTGCTTTTTTCTTACAGAGAATCTAAGAACACGGGTGTAAATTACTGGTCCCAAGGCCTGACAGCTTTATTAGCATGTCACTGGTGCCACACGTTAGGTCTGATTAGACATAGCATGTGGCTGGTTTCCATGGCCCGCTCCTTGCGTATTTAGTACAGTAATTGCTGTTCTTTAAATCAGAGAATCATAGAATCAGCTAGGTTGGAAAAGACCTTTGAAATAATCAAGTCCAACTTTTAAACATATATGGTATTGTTAGCAGATACAGCAGATGAAGCCATATGCCTTTCTCACTACATAAACACAAAGAATACCTCCTACATCTTTACCTTACGTCACAGAGGACCTCTGCGGTACTCACATTGCCTTCCAGAGAAATGCATGCCAAAAGAAAACATTACTTAAGGATAATTATGCACAAACAAACCATGAACAGATGTGTGAACAAACAGAAATTAGTAGGTGGCTGCTAACAACCAGCAATTCAAGAAATCCATCTTCCAATTAGTAATCAGTTAGAGCAAATTAAGAACTCTAAGGTAACCTGTTCTCTACAGCCACTATGCTTCAGACTATGCTCAGGCTGTTACCCTGCTGGTTTAGTGACAATAAGACCTCTCCAGCATGGCTGCACAGAAAAGTGCTGGCAGATCTCCTTATTTCAACAATTTGAGCTGGCCAGAGATGAGACATCGCTCTTGGCTTGCCTGCAGGACACACTGACCTCTTAGCATGCCACTGTACCTAGGTAATAAGTCCCAGATAAGGCAGACCATGAGTTGAGAACTTGAAGCTGCCCACATCCATTATAGATGCTTATACAAAACACTGTCACTAAATGGACTTCACAAAATTTTCCTATTTTGCCTTGAAATGGGGCAGTTAGGTCTTCTGTAAAAGTAACGCACTGACATACGTACAAAGTGCTGTGGGCTTTAAGCACAAACAAAAAAGCCAAGAGACTTGTCTTGTTCTTGCCTGAGCAGCTTTATGATCTAAATAGGTAACACAAAGCCAAGGAACAAATGGGGAGCAGCTTAACAAAACTGCAACTGTGACTGTCCTGTAAGCTTTGTGATTTTTTGTTTGCTTACATGCTTTCTGCAA
Organism: Psittacula echo; assembly: GCF_963264785.1. Taxonomy (NCBI): domain Eukaryota; kingdom Metazoa; phylum Chordata; class Aves; order Psittaciformes; family Psittacidae; genus Psittacula; species Psittacula echo. The sequence goes on from NC_137737.1 coordinate 14,769,460, forward strand.
TTTATCTTGCCTTTGCTCCTTGGCAAAAACATATTTTTACAGATGGGGCTAAATATAGCAATGGATGATAGAAACAGAGGACTGAAGAAGGTTAAGTGTTGCCAAGTATGCCTGCATGAGGTCTCTGCAATTCTGTGTCCAAGTTAAACTGATATTGGCCATTGCTAAGGGTTTTCAATTTTTCCCTTTTCTGTGGGTGACAAGCACTTTGACTATCGATTATGCTTAATATTCCTGAACTCTTCATTTTTAGGATTAATTAAGCATTTAATTAAAAAAAGAAAATAAGTTATTTTGTATTTCGGGTGACACCAAGATGGTGTTTTTTCAATAACACCAGGGAATTCTGATTGGCAACTCCACTTTGTTTGTGGTTCAGAGGTTCTATAGGGACTTTATTGTGTGAGCACAACTATGCCAAATCCTGTACACCTTGAAGTCCTGGTTAGGATTTCCAAAACATCATATTTTGAGAAGATGAGACAAAAAGGTTATTTTTGACTTTGAGACTTCCATTTCTCACAAGGCCTCTGTGAGAGGCAATAAGAGGCAATAGTCACGCAATAAGATTGGCCAGATGGTAATCTGCAAGTGCAAACTGACCTCCCCAGCACTAATTAGGACTTATGCAATGGGAAAACCAACCCAAATAGACACAGAAATCTACTCTGCTTTTCAAGGAAGGAAAGCATACCAGGCAGTTTCAGAGGATGGCCATCAAATTCCATGTGCCAACTGTTCTCCAGGTGACATTAGCAAGAGAGGTGTTCTCGGAGAGGCATAGGGCTCTTGATCTAGCACAGGCATGACACAGTTTATTCCTTAGACATAAACGAAATAGAAGCAGCAAAATAAGGATGAACAGAAATTCCTACTGGACCATCCCTGAACACACTGCCTATTTTTCCCATGTCATTTAAGAAACTGAATGTACCAGAAGCAAGATAATTGTATTTTAAGTGAAGACACAGAAGAAGATGCATCACGCTCTAGATAACAACCCTACAATTTGTGTGTGTGTGCATGAGACCTTCCCCTCCAACTCACTTCTGTTTTAAGCGATCTGGAGCGACCAAAATAAATGTAAAGAAAAAGAGATTATTCTGCAATGTTGTCCTCCTCTGAGCCTTCCTCCCAAATGTGAAACACTTGCTTAGGAAGGGCTCCTCTTCAAAGCTAAATGAAATCTTCTCTATATTATCCATTCCATTCGTAGCCCTCTCAAACTTTCTTAATTAAATTTACTGCTGGTTTCAAAGAGCTCTCCAAGTTGGCTCAAATCCCTTTAGATTGCATATCAGCATTAGCAACAGAAGATATATTACTACTCTCTCTTTTTCTCCCCCTCTTTCCAAGAGGAAGCAAGGAAGGATGATCAGTCACGTTATCACTCTGGAGTATCAGGCAACTACTGCGTCTGAGGCAAGCTCTGGACTCCTTGTGTAATTTTTATACACACTACTAACTTGATAAATGCTACATTTGCTGCTTCTTTTTTTCCTGTGGCTTTTTCCTGTCCCCCCCCTTCTTTTTTTCCTGGCAAATCCTAAAGGAATCAGTCCATTCCATAATAATCTCATTCAGTCAAGACAGATCTGAGTTATGTTTCTCTTTTCTTCCTTTTTTTTCCAGCTTTACTGCAAAGTTCAAAAAACTTTAACTTAAATTTTCAGAAGCACCCTAACTCTTAGGTAGATACAACGGGCTCTGAATAAGTGAGCCTGTGGACAGGATATTTCCTAATGCAAGGAAGATCCAGGAGCTTTCCAGAGCAGTCAGGTAAGGTTTTACAGCCAAATTCACACACAACAGAAAGTAATGCCACTCTGTTAAAGGCAATTTGAACTAGCAGGTCTGTATACCAAAGCTGAATTTGACACACGTTATTTTAAGGCATTCTTTTTCTGAAGTAATTATTCACTTTCAGGGTGAAAGAGAAGAAGGAAGAAAAAAGCCTGTTCAGATGTGAGACACTCATAAAAAGGGATTCTTCTATATTGGATTAAATTCTTTGCAGACTGCACCACGCATTTGTCTCATTTGCAAATTCATTAAAAGAGAGAAAAGGCATTTCCCACCTCCTCCCCCTGAGTGAAACTTTTTAATTACAAGTAGGGTTTCAGAGTACTATTAAAGTGACATATAATGAAACAGAAATCCAATATTTGTAGCTATTTTTAAATGCAGCAAAACAAGGAAAAAATTGTGCCTACCCTTTATGTTGAAGAGAACTACTAAAGCCCCTCTTCATCAAAAAACAGAACCACGAGCACCATAAAGTCAACAGTTTCCATATTTTTAAAGCAACAATTCACTTGTGAAATTCCAAAATAAACCCAGCCTTTTCCTGCTCCAAGCAGTGATGCTCAAAAAGAAATCTGCAATTTCCACTTCTCCATGTTTCTAATCCACAAAGACTGTTTGAAAACTAATTCTTTCATATGCAGCTTCTCATCAGACAGAGTGAAATAAATGGAATGGAAAGGATGGAAAACATTATTCTCTAAACAACATTTATTTGGACTTGAAATTTAAAAATGAAAACAGTTGAATTGAGACATGCTGCTGGGAATTTGTTGCAGGATAGCCTGTGTGGTATTTCTTTGTTAGGAATTCATAGAATCACAGACTGGTTTGGGTTGAAAAGGACCTTAACATCATCTAAGATCTTAAAAACACCTTAACACCAATCCCCTGTCATGTTGCCCAAGGCTTTGTCTAACCTGGCCTTGAACACTGCCAAGGATAGAGCATTTACCACTTCCTTGGGCAACCTGTTCCAGTGCCTCACCACCCTCACAGTAAAGAACTTCTTCCTTACATCTAATTTCTCTCTGATTCATCCTTGCTGCTTTTCTCTTAGTTGAAAAGAGAATTTCTAATGAACCCTTCTATTTCTCTGATCTCTGCTGGAAATCCAAAAGCCATAAAGAACCTTCACCACTGCAAATTTCAAAGGAAAAATGCTGCCTCCTATATAGAGACCTGAAAGCACAGCTTACAGAAACACAGCAGCAAGGCAAAGCTCACACAGGTCACATATGCTGTAAAGAACATACATGAAAGTAGGTAAAGAACAACCATCCAAGCAGTAACGCAGGGCTGTGCTAGCCCTGCATGGACACTTAAAACCTGAAATTCATCAAATGACAAAACTTCAGCACCAACTGCTGTGCTGCGATGCTCTCCTTTTCCCTTTCTCTGTATCTGCCTTTTGTCTTCTCCTCCCCATCTTTGAGGACTTGTGTTTTCCAAGCTCTGCAAGCCAGCCCCAGACCAGTCCTCCCACCATGATGCCACACCAGACCTCTCTTTCCTTTCACTCTGATGCCTGTTTCCAGAAGCTGAATTAGGCAAGATGGCTAGACAGCTTCACACAAGAGGCTGAAATCTATAGGTTTTAACTAGAAAAATGCTTTCCTTGTACACAGGAGATTTCTGCTGGGAACCTCCAAATGCCTATGGTGATGAACCAGAATCTGGTAACCTTCTGCCCAATCTTTTCCAGAAGGCAGCTACCCACTCTGCTCGAGGAGAGGCTGAGTGCAGGCAGGTTTGGATCATGCATGACTCAGGTGGAGAATTCACAACATCAAACATTGCAAGAAAAACCAGCCCCTCCAAGGTCGCATCACTTTAAAGTCCTCCACACTCAGAGCTGGAACAGCTTAGAGTTTCCAACCCAGGTTTGCTTTGAGTGCTGGAAGTAAGGAACAAACAAGAACCTAATTTTGATCTTTCAGAGGGGCTAAGAAACAGGGAACAGTTGGAGAAACCTCAAGTGATATTCATTACCTGAACAAGGCCTCCAAGAATTCAAGAACCTAAGGACTATAAAGATGGTCTAAAACAACATTTGCCTCATTCCTGACCAACACAAGAGAAGGGATAGGTGTGAATAAGGGCAGCAGCAGTGGCTCTAAGACCACCAGCTGATAATTGCCTTCCAGATCTTCGTATTGCCAACTGGAGGCTATCCCACAGTCAGAGGTTTGCCGAGAAGAGTTGCATGAGCTTCAGGCAAAGGCAGTCAGGTTATCTCAAGCCACCTCGATCAGCTGCTTGAGCTTACACAGCTGACTTTGCCTGAAGCCCATTTAGCAAGCGCTTCCTGGCTCACTTCCACTGGCAGAGCTCAGGAGGCAGGAACGTATGCAAGATGGGAATATCAAACATCTGGGGATGGTAATGTCTTAACCAGCACAGCTGCCGGCAAAGTGAACATCTGTCCGTTGCCCAGGTCTCCTTCTGCAAAGGAAAATGCTCTCTCCCACAGGCTCATATGTGGACAATACAAGTATCTATTTGCTTGCTGAGAAAGTACCTTGTCTGTGGTTAAGTTTGTCTCCAGGAGAAAATAGCTCATGCAATGGTCCGTGTTGCCGCAGTTAGATTGCTTTGGATATCAAAGCTAACTTGAGTACACTGCAGCGTCAAGAACACCTAACTCTTTTATTGCAAGATTTACTGTAAATGGGCCAATGTAAAACAGAGGAAACAGCACTGAGGAGAATATTCTCTGGGACTTTCAGCATGACCAGTACATGTTGGATAATAACGATGCGATTCCCTCAAACTGCTTTCTTTCCTAAAGAACATGACACATGGTTCGGTTCTTCATGTTTAGACTTTTTTCTACCCAGCAATTAAATAAGTTGTCAAGCAGCTCTCCCATACTCAGGCAAAGCCATTGTTTATGAACTGTCTGGGGCCCACTGTGAAGCACAGCTGAAGATTTGGCAAACCTCTTGGACCTGGCTGACAGTGTCATGTACACCCCATCTGCACTGACCCATGCATCATGCAGAGGAAATGCTACCACAGCCGAAGGACATTTGTTAAGACACGGAGAATTCCAGATTTAGGGAATTCAGAGCCCCAGAGCAGATATTAAGTCTCATGCCAATCCCGCCCCAGAATGCAAACCACGTTAGAGTGTTGCTATAGCAAGAGCAACGTCAGGCAGGAGAGAAGCGCTTACCACCCAGCATTTATCAGGAATCTTCCTGGTCTGGAAATATCGTGTTCTCGTGCCTCCCAGGCACCGCTGGCTTCACCCAGCATGAAATCACCACTAACACTGCCTGCCTCTCACAGTAGTTTATTTCACTCCAAGGTGCAGTCAATTCCTATTTTACTCCAACTCGCACATTCCTACTGGTGATGTCTTTAGGCTCTCTTATTCTCATGACATCAACAAGAGACTGTCTTGCTCTTAGTAGCCAACAAAGTTTTCAAAGGACTGTGCCTGGAGAGGGAATTCCTGCCTGAGAACACAAGAAGCCACTTCTCTCTCTGGCTGCTTCACTACTACTTCCATCAAATCTTGTTCAGCTTCCCAAGCAAATGCACTTCTGCCTGTTCACCTCCTGCCTCCTCTCCAGCTCAGTACCTCATAGCTCAGGGCATCTCTCAGTTCCCTTTCCACTATTGCAATTATACAGAATCATGTGCTTTCTACCAACAAAGATAAACACATTTGTGCTCTGTTTTGTTCCATGCTTGGCTAAATACATCTCTGCTGCTGCTTCTGACAGAAGGAGCAGCAGGGAAAAGAGTAACCATTCTTCTACCAAATCCTTCAGTATAATGATTCATTCTTCTACTACCATTTCCCATGTTTTGAGAATTTTCCATGTTTTAGGGAAAGGTAAATAAATCCTGCAACTCACAAATGTTCTATTTTTGACAGTTCTCAAGGATATCACATTTATGGACAACATTCAGTATCACGAAAATACTGTGCAAGAAAAGGGAAAAGCCATGCTCCATGGTAAAAATGCATAGAGATTAAGTGTTTCAGCATGAAATGTGTTTTGCTGCTCTCCTGCTGGCTCTCTGCCTGCCTTCATGTGGGGAGAAAGGATAAGGTGTGAAGCCAGATCAAGCTTCCTCTTCTGTCTCCAACAGGACAAGCCACAAACAAGGAAAGAGCACTGCGAATAAGCCCTGCATACAAATGCTTTTCAAGAAAGCAGGACAGGCAGTCCCAGTGGAAAGTGAGCTCATACTTAAGCTTGTCTGGCCACATGCCCATTTTCTCCAGAGAAGGTGTTACCAGTCCAGGGATACAGCTGTAGTTGAAGTCATATGGACCTTTCCCTGTTTCCTAAAATTCTTCTTCATTAGGGCTATCACTAAAGAAACGTGAAAACATTTATTTCATTTTTAACAGCTACAAGTTAGGTGTTCCACCATCCACAGTGAAACACAAGAATATTCAGATACAGTTTTTAATCCTGTTCTTCTTGTAACTGGCACATCTGCTGACATTTCCTTTAACGTGAGGCAATGCTCTACTCACAGGATGCAAATTCCCAGAACTTGTCATGTTTGTCCAGTTTTAATTTGTAGCTCTTTAACGCTAGCCCAACATATGTATGTCACATTCTCTCTTTAAAACCGTAAGTGCTTTTCAAAGCCTGCCATGTGCCAGAGTTTTCTCAGTCATTGCTAGGCACTGGAAGACATTTCTTCATCTTCTAGTATTTGGAATGTCATCTCTGGAAGTGACCCAAGGTGCTGCAGAGGCAAACACCACCATGCTCTGGCTACTCTGCAGTAGCTCATTGCATTGGCACTTACGGAGAGCATCCCATTATCACAGTTGAAAGATCCCTCACTGTACACTAAACATGTGCCGCATCACTCTTGCCACCACACTTGCCTTATCAGCAAGAAAAAACAAAGGTTAAGAAAGTGTGTTTACTTAAAAGCACAGGGTAACAGTAGTGAAGTAAAGATACAAAAAAGTAACTCAAATGCATGACTAAGCTTTTAATAAACAACATTATTGCCCCAACATCTCAGACACCTTCCACTTCTAAATTAAGTCAGTCTCTCTCTGCATCCTGAGGACAGACTCTGTGGCTTCTGCGGCCTGAGGTGGCACTGGCCTCCACCTCTTCAACTTCCACTGTGCCCTCTCAAGGACTTGAACAAAACTTGTGACACTTCTAACTACATCCAAAGCTAAAACACCTTCAACCTTCTGACTTCTTGTAACTGTGTGATGGGCTATAGGTAACACTGCAGGGACAAAGTCAATTTGGCCTACATCCCTGTAAGTGTTCAAAGCTCAGCCTTGCACAATGGTAAAGGTTAGCAAGTTTAATGTTGCAGCTTGAATTTGTCCCCTGTATGCTGACTTCAGTGGTGATACAAGCACTGACAAGCTGGGAGTCTGCTGTGTGTGCAAAGGCATTTCAGAGCTCTTCACACATTGTGAGCTAATGGCTGATGATTTCATTTGTCTTCGTTCCGATAATAAATAACAATTCCAACTTAGCACTTGCAGCCGACTGGACTCCAACTCAATATTGCCTTTTTTAACTCCCCAGTGGAGCACAACTGTTTAGATTTCCTTCCTTTGTGTTCTCCCATCATTTTAATCAGGCTGAAATGCAAGAGCCGTGTATCAATGCCCGTCATTCCAGTATTGCCGATTTTCATCAATCTATATATGCAAAAGCTTATTTGAAAATCTTCACTGTCACCAGAAATCAAATCCAACCCAACATTTTATCCTGCTAACATGAGTTTCATTACCAAAGAAATGATTAAGGGGAGAAGTGAAAGCAGAGAACAATAGCACTAGCAAAAGGCTTCACTCAAGCAAACATATACAAACACATCCAGGGTAACACCACAGCTAGGAAGTCAGGTCAAGCACACAAAAAAAGAAAAATGTCAAGTACTTTCAGGTTCTAGGGGTTACTGCAGCACTGGCCAGGATAAATATAATAACTGAAGAAAACATGCAAGCAGAATTGAATATACAGCTCACACTTAATAGAAATTATAACAAGATGCCTTTAATAAAGTGCCTTTCTCATTAAAAGATCACCTCTGCTCTGGAGCCAGGCTGAGAGAGCTGGGTTTGTTCAGCCTGGAGAAGAGAAGGCACCTTAAGGGGAGACATTAGAGCAGCTCCAGTGCCTAAAGGGGCTACAAGAAACCTGGAGAGGGGCTTTGGACAAGGGCCTGTGGGGACAGGACAAGGGGAATGGCTTTAACCTGACAGAGGGGAGATTGAGATGAGCTCTTAGACAGAAGTTCTTCACTACAAGGGTGGTGAGACTTCTAACTACATCCAAAGCTAAAACACCTTCAGCCTTCTAAGTTCTTATAACTGTGTGATGGGCTCTAAGTAACACTGAAGGGACAAAGTCAATCTGGCCTTCATCCTTTGAAGTGTTCAAGGCCAGGTTGGACAGGGCTTGGTGAAGCCTGATCTAGTGGAAGGTGTCCCTGTTTGTGGCAGGAGGTTGGAACTGGATAAGCTTTAAAGTACCTTCCAACCCGCACCACTCTATGATTATATTTAAATTGCATTTTCACTGCCTGCAGAAACAGGGCTGCTGGAATCTCCGAACATGGCTCTTCTTAAACATCTGTTATTAAGATTAATTGTCTAGTTAATCACAGTTGACCATTCCTCTGCTTGGGAAGTCTCTGAACGCGGGGTGCTGCTTCCGCCGCCGCCGCCAGGTGGCGCTAGTAAACAGAGCGGAGTGCCTGTTCGCCCTGGGGCTGCGCCCGGCAACGCCACCTGGCGGAAGGGCGGAGGCATGCAGCACACGCAAAGAACACAACGACACTCATAGGCAGAGAGGTACCCACGCACACACTTTTTCCTCCATTTCACCGGGGACGTTCCATTAAAATAAATAAAAACATATTAAAAAGCCATCTTTCCCCTCTGATCATATTAATTTTTTTGCAATAGGGCAAAAAAATCCATGTAGACTAAGTTTTCCACTGGGCTTCCAAGCCGTTATGCAAGTTACTGTAAAGTTTGTCAGTATTTGCTCGAGTATCAAAACAGTAAGTTCTGAATGCAAGACTCAAGCTACCCCTGTGTTCACATCACTGAAATGAGCCTAATTAAGCCAGGAAAGCACGGGTCGCATGGGATTACATGGAAAACAACTTTGTTTTTCCAAATGTAGAGATAACACAGAGCGATCTCCAAAGGCAGCAGCCTGCTGTTTTGACAGCTCTCTAGGAAGAGGTGATAAAATTAAGCAGTGGACTTAATTAGTTCCTCATTTTTATTCCACCCAACCCAGCTCCCGTATTCCATTTTTACAAAGTTATCTCAGTTTTCTCACAGAAAACCACATCCATTTTAATATTTGTAACCTTTTAAGTTCAGCATTGCTTAATTCAGATAAAAGGAAGAGACATCGAGTCTAAGGGAAACTGGGTTTCAAAGGGCTAGAACAAACTTCTTCCCTAGGGCCAGCGTTTCAAAGTCAGTGCTGTTAGGACTTTCTCACTCAAGCATGAGGTGATGGCATTCAGTACTGTCTTCTTTGAGGCCATTTAGGTTTCTGAACAGAAAGCCAGAACCAAGAGCGCAATTATAAGATTCTATGTTTGAAAATTCTCATATTATTTATTTTAATTGTTTTCCATTCTGCACTCAAACGTTGAAACCCTGAGCCCAAAATAAATAAATAAATAATAGACATCAAAAATAAAACCTTATCTGTCAACGGACTGGAGAGAAAAATCGTGATAATATGGCACAGGGCTGACACATCTTCATTCTGCTGTGCCGGCTGTTGAAGACAAATTGTCACCCTCCTACACATTTTCAACGCATTGATTCTGATTTATTAAACTGGCAATTTTGCAACCTATTACCGAAGACTAAATTTTATCCAAATTACAGTGGCGAAAGGGGGAAGCAGAGTTTAGTACCTTTGACATTATACACTACCCAGAGATAATTAATTAATTTTTAATTAATAATACTAAATTGATATTTATTCTGCAGCTGCACCACAAATATGCTTGTTGCCTTTCCAGATATGAATATTTCAGGCTATTCTGACTGGGCATGTGTGGTATGTTATATTCTATTTTAGTTTTCCTTCCGTGGGCAAGTGTCACCCCTAGGAGAAACTCTTCCATCTGATAAAAGCTGATGATATGAATTTCAAATGAGATTTTAGACATTATTTTTATGATACTGACTTACAGCTCCTGCCCCCAGTATGAGTGGTTTACGTCCCTTGCAAGAGTACAAATGCAGTATAAACCCTGCACACGGGAAATTATGAGTTCTTCCTTTGCCTTTGCTTTCATCTGCCCACTTGCAGGACACATTTTGCGTGTCCTTCCCCACTTTAATAATGCTAAGTATTTAGAAAACTGTAAGAGTTCAAAATGAAGGAGAGATGAAGGAATTTGTGGGGAGCCGGAAATTGCAGCTTTTTATCTCTGTACCATCTGGATATCCCTGTTTTTTTTATGGGCAAGCTGGCATCTTCCCTTGCTGTAGCAGCTCCATGGTCCCACTGAGTTTCAGTCCCACTTGCTCCTCTTAAGAGCATCATGCGCTTTACACATTGTTTTGCTACTACTATATCAAGAAGGAAGAAATTATTTCCTCAACATGGCGTGGCTTTCCCCCACTAAACCCTGTCACATCCTGAGAAGGGAATGCCCTCTCTCTTTGAAATCCATTGCCTTACATGAGACGTCAGGCAAGGAAGCAAGTATTTATTATAACCAGAGTACACCAGGCTGTTCACTGAAGTCTGAAGGGCAGTATCAGGGAACAAGCAAGATCCAAGTCTACTTTGCCACCTTCTCTTTTTGTACGTTTGAAGAAAGTCTGAGATAAAGTATTTCCCAGAGACTGACAGAATGTGAGGCAGCTGGATGAGATATACAGAAATAGAAACACAGGCAGTCATTATGAAAACTGCAAAAAGTACTTTTGGTCACTGGGTGTATTAATAGTATCCCTATTAGCCTCTCATCTGACTCAGAGAAATACTGCAAAACAGTGTCAGGGGAACAACAGCAAACCTGCTACAGAGGTTGACACTACTGCTGTTAATGAACAAGCATGTTTCTTCTCCCTCCATCTCCCCTGGCCCTCAAATTAGCCTGTAACTTACTCCTCATTTTATATAATTGCTTGCTGTTACCTCTGCTGCGCTGAGCACTCAAGAAGCAAGAATGTGTCCTCCAAACACCATAAACACTAAATCTTTAAGCAATGCCCATTTGAACAGAGTAAAACCCCACAGCCCATACTTCAGGAGGCAGAGCTATTACTGCTGACCACGAGGAATGTAACAACACCACTGGGAAAGAAAATGCCTCTCTGGCTTGGTTTCCACCAGGTGTCAACTTTTATGGGCCCTATTCCCGTTTAGCTACTTTATAAAATGCTCACTGTGTTATAATCAGGTTCACAGACCAAAAAAAAAAGCCATAGTAGCAGATGTGGTGCAAGTACTGCTGATAAGAGACTTTACACAAGCATGTCAACTACAAAGAGCAGTGGATAGCAGAAGATACAGTAAACATAGGATTTTCCCTGCTTGCATGGTTCCAGACGTGTACATACCCATAGTTGTTTAAGTGCAGCACTAAAAAACCTAGATGGGGGAGGAATGGTGATTGCAGGAGCCTTGGGGAATTAAGAAAACCTGACCTCAAAAGACAGAGAGCAGAGCAGCTCAGCTGGCTGCTGAAAGAATAAATAGTGCATCGGCAACTGAGATTACTAGGAAGAATTGCTGTTCAGCTGCATCCAGGAAAAGGAAAGTTACGCTACAATGAGGAGAGGGAGCAGAGAACAGGCTGAGTGCTGAAAGCACAAAATCCTCAGACTTCTCGGAAATCATTGTTTTCCCATACATTGTCTCATTGTCAAAATTCTGTTCAGCATGTGGAGTATTTGGGTGCAAGGCAGAGGATGACAAAAGGAACAAGAGTCCCCTCATTGCCATGCTTTCAGAGCTGAGGCCAGCTCTGGTTTTTCCTGTGAAGAAAGATACTATTGGCACGGGCACATTTGCTTCTGTCCTACTCTCAGAAAACTCCTGGTACTGTGCTCTGGAGAAAGGAAAGTAAAAATGGAAAGGAAGCCACACAAAGCATGTAGCCTACTCAAATCCCTTCGGCCTCAGACACCTCAAGCATCAGATCTGAGCCTGCTGGAAATCTGGACCTTGCATTTTCAATTGCATTGGCTTCGATGCCCAAGTACAAGTGATAAAGAAATTTCCATTTCAATGATTTTAGCACAGAATATTGAGCAACACCCCTGAACTCCAGTGAAAAAAGAAAGAAGAAAACCACAAAACCCCCACATACATCTGTTTTCTGTAGAAAATCTCAATGCTTCATTACAAAGCTTCTGGCAGAGAGCTGAAAACTTCTTGGGCTTTCAAAGAAGCGTGGGACTGTCAAGTTTAATGGTGTTCTAGTCATGTTTGGGACAGAACTTTAGGTGTACCATGGGAGCATGACTTCCTGGAAGAAAGCTAAGGCATACAGGTTCTGTCTATCACTAGAGCTGGAAACATTTTTAAGGACTAACCTTTCGTATTGAAGCGCCTACAGTGGAAGCTGGGGCTGTACATCCCACTGCTGACCCCAAACCCAAGCTGCCTGCAAGGATGTCTGCATCTTTCCTTCAGACTGACAGACCCACAGCAGAGTGCCAAAAGTGTTATGGTAGTTTGGCTCCTAGACACATTTTAGTTCTGACAGGTTAGAGGCACTATAAATAAATCACTGTCATATCTCAAAACACTTTCTATTTTCCCTTTTCTGTTTCCAATGTCTGTTTTGACAGCCACTGAATTATTCTGCCTATTCTGCTCTCTGCCTAAGAGGATGAGTTGTATAAAAAAGTTACAGCCTGTCACAATCCTGAAAATAATTTCTTGGGCATCATTTTCCTCCCTTTTACTATCCAATGTGTCTGGTTTTCACCATTAAGTAAAGCAACAACAGTAGTAAATATGTTCATGCTGATGAAATCCAAGGAGCTTTGACAAGCCCTTTCTAGATGACTGGTTTGTTGTAAGAAATGTTCATTTATCCCAGCTGAAGAATAGTTCATAGGTGGGGTTGGAAACTTGCTCCTTTATTCACACAAGCTGCTTCCAGGGCAGAAAACAAAAGCAACAATGTAGGGTGCAGTGGAAAGAGCAAGGAGAATATAGGCAAAGTGGTAGCAAGTCAAGATGGAATTTGGCAATCACACTAGAGCTCAACAGCAATTCAAACTTAATGATCTCAAGTTTCACTGATCAATGAAAAACATGAAATATGAGCAAAGTCAACAGCAACAGCACAATTAAATACAAAAATACAGTACCCAAAGTGATACAACGGTCAGACTTATGAGAAAGGGGGGGGAAACAAACCCCAAAGCCCCACATGTAACCATTTATCATCTCCAATCCTTAATTACTTTGTCTTTTGAAAATCAGAGAGAGGAAACCAAGTAGGTGTTAGGCAGTTAATTAAGCCCTCTTTGTGTTAATTCATTTAGTAGGACTGTGCAGACTAAAATATCTTGTCTCAGGACACAGAGAGCTGTGTGCAAGTTTACAACCATTAGCTATTGTTATCCGCTAATAACCTCCAAGTCTGTGACATCCAAGTTTATTTAAACTGAAAGGGTGACAAACATGAAAGCCAAGAATTCCTGCTCTTCTCAGCCTCTCCTTCATTGTAACACCAGCCAGAAGGTCCTTGGACTCTCCATAAAATGTTTGGCAAACAAAGGCCCTGCTGTTAATTGACAAGCTATTGCTTTTACTGCTTCCTACCACAACTTGTGGGAATCTTGTAGACCTGAATCAATTCTGCACACAAGCGTTCCCACGAGGTGCCACCCGCATTCCCATCTGAGACCACTTACAAGAGCTGCTACAGCCATCTCACACAGAACCTGTGTCTTTGCTGGGCACTTCTACAGTCACGTCCAACCCTTTCATCCCCTGCTGGTCAGCAGGCTCTTTTGTTTGTTTGTTTGCTTAGTTTAACCAGGTTCTTTGTTTTTCTGCCATCTTACTGCTTTGCTTTCCCTCCAAGATAGTTCCTTGCCTTTGCAAGAAGTGAGTTACAGCAGAGATGCCTGCAGTCTTCACTGCAGCCCAATGCCAGAAAAAAACAGTCTCCTCACTAGAGGCTGCCTGTTAACAGCTCTCCTGTACTGTTAAAGCTCTGTATACTTAATTCTTCTTAGTCAATAAGAAGAATCAATCCCAGCCTTTTAATTAGGAAAAGTTTAACAAGACAAGCGACAGACACCTAACAGCACAAGCTCTCTTCCTTTGCTCTCAAGAACAGCAGCAACCTACACTTGAGATATAAGCCTTTAAAAGTGATAAACCTGCGTTATTTCTTTTCTTTATATGCTTTAGGAGTGCAAAATCCATCCTGCTCTGCGCATTCCTTTCCTTTGAATGATAAGAAGCCCTGGATGCCTTTTCTCTGTACTGCAAGAGGTTGTTCTTTCAATGCTGTTAATCAGCATATACTCAGGCCCTTCAGGTACCCAGGAAGTTTTAAGTCTTTTGTGGCTTCTAGCATCACTTAATTCATTAATCATCACAATACCATCTCAGATCATCAAACTGGAAAGACAGTTGTCTATCTGAATATGAACCTTATAAAGGCAGAGCTCCTTCCTCCAATTTCTCAGCGTTTCCACACTCCTTTCCCAGCAGGAAAAATTCCCCACAGAAATCTGCCAAATCACTTTTATCTCTCTTCACATTCTTCTGCCACACTCTCTCCTCTTGTCAACGGGAGTAAATGTCCTTATGATATAAAGCACAATGGGCACTCATCTTTGACTGGTGATCATAGATGCCATCTCAAAAATAGTAACAACTGGGTAGTGTGCCTATGTGAAACAATGGAGAAGGAAGACGAACAGCTGGAGGTACAGCACAGCCATGGGAGCACAGATCATGCTAAAGCATGGAAGGTCAATTTGAACTGAATCCTGAAGGGTAGGATTCAGTTCAATGAAGAACTGAACTGAAGAGAGAGAGCTAAAGGCTCAGAGGAAGGAAGGGCTATGAGAAAGATGCTGCATGTTCTGGACAATCCTTAAAGAATCATCGGCATCTCCAGGAAGCTGCTCAGTATCTCTGCTTCCCTGGAAATGTGCGCAAACTGGGCACAGTCTCTTGCTGCACAGAACGGTCCCTTCAATCCTTACCAAAATTAAAAGCATCATGAAGGCAGCTGGGAACACCCTCAGATTAGGTGAGCTAGGAAGCTCTGCAGGTAGATATAGGACTAAAGGACTAGAGGAAGGAAATAAGACCCTGCCACAGAAAGATGCTTTCTAAAGTCTGAGATTTGAAGTGCTTATGAATAAAAATCATTTACAGTGAACAACTACACTGAGTTACGGCCACATGCATTGCTATCCCAGAGCTTACCTGTACTTCAGAAACATTGTGATTAATTTTATTTTGAACTTTACTCCAAGAGTTTTGTTAAAACTATTGAACGTTTTCTCAAAGACACATTTTTGGAGAAAACTGTTGCATTTTTGAGAGAAATCAAAAGAAAGACTAAAAATGGCGATGCATGTTAATGCCACATTGTTTTTTCTCACTGAAGTCCAACACCTACCCAGTCCTTGCTCTCCCACGCCTACCTGCACAGCCATACATCTCCACACACCTGGAAGATTGTGGTTTTATTAGACCAGTCAGAAAACCAAACTTTCTAGCCTTGCAAAACATCTGCAGACTTATGGGGGGGGGGGGGGTACCCAGACAGATACATTAAGCAAACCTGCACTGCCCATTTCTGAACATCTACTGCTCTCCATTTGCAGCTGCCCATAAGCCAATCACTTCTACTTGTCACTAACATCAAGAAAGTGAACAGTCCTCCTACCAAAAGACCAGCTCTTTGCTTTTCTACCCCTGACTTACAAGTCTGTCATCATTTCGTAGCCCCTGAAGTAGGGGCAGACAGTGTCTGCTGGAGTTTGGAGCTGACTCTCAGCAGCTGGAGTACATGGAAATTTGGAAGATCAGCATTTGGCACTGCACTGAGGACAGAAATCTGAACTTGGACATAGCTTCTGCTACCAGGCTTCATTGAAGACACATTTAATTGCGTGTTCCCCTGAGTTTCCCAGTAGATTGGAGTGCGTCCCCTGCAGTCCACTGAGATGGGAATGTATTTCAGCAGCTCCCAATACCTGTTAAAGCCAAGCCTTTAAAGCTGTATCAGGCTGCTTGGTCACCCAGCTGGCTGCAGGGGCAGGATCCATCTCAGCTATCTTCAGCCATCTCAGGGATCAGGGAGACGGGTAGGCTCCCCCAGTAGTTAGTGGAGGAAGATAGGCATCTGCAGAGAGTAATCCATCCCACCTCTCTCTTTCTGTTAAGAGGAGCCCAGATAAGCAGATCAGAGCAGACACATTACTTCTGTATGGCTGGAGTTAGACAAAATGAATTCCACCCTCTGTGTCCAAAGCACTAACATATGTAGTTTCCCATTACTTACCGCAGTTGCAACGCCTGTTACTCATTGATTTAGAAACAGATTTTCTTGGTGCCATTTCCTTTTCTTTGTGCAAAACTTTCATTATGCAGTTTTTGCACCCTAGCACTCAGGAACATAAGTGACAAGACATTTCCTGTACAGACCCACAAGTACACCTGCAGACCAGGGGCTGTGTGCATCTTGAATCCCTCTGAGCACGCCTGAGCAGCAGTGTAAAACCCCCAGTGATGCAAAGGAGATCAAGCAGAAGCTGTTTTTAAATTGGCTCTCCAAGGGTCCCAAATTCCCATGCTTTGCTTCAGGTCACTTGGGTTTCACTTGCTTCGAATCGTTTTGGAACAGCAGCTAAGAGGCCAGCTTGCTTCTGTGAAACAATGCTGCTTGGGGACCAAACATCTGTGACCATGCTGCCGACAGTCATCCCTGAAAACGTGCCTCACAGAATGATCTGGGTTGGAAGGGACCTTAAAGTTCATCCAGCTCCAATCCCCTGCCACAGGCAGGGACACCTTCTACTAGAGCAGGATGCTCCAAGCCCCATCCAACCTGGCCTTGAACACTGCCAGGGATGAGGCAGCCACAGCTTCTATGGGCATCCTGTGCCACTGCCTCATAGACGCAGTATTTCATCTGCAAAGGTATACTTGAACATGTTGATTTTTCAGCCTCCCTGCAGGGCAGACAGACAATGCAGCCCTTCCTGCTTCCAGGCCTCGGCCATCCCAGCAATGCCATAATCCAGTAATCCAGCCTCCAACTGTTTCCAAGCAGGGGTGTGGAGGAAGACGGGTCCTGGGCTGAGGCATCTCCATAGTGCTGCATGCTCTCAGCATGGTGGTACCTCGTACCACCGCATGCCTCGCATGCCGAAACACGCAGCGCCCATGGTCTGGGTAACAAGGGTGTGAGTCAAACAGGGCTAGTTATGAGTTTGGATTCTACCATTCAGAGATAAGTTTCTCCATGGTTACCAGTCTCATGCAAGGTCACTCTCTTGCCAAACCCCCTCTCCTCGCCTCTTCTCTGTCTCCCTCTCCTTCCACCTCCACTATTTATTTTTTTTCCCAAACACACTACATCAAAAGAGAAAATGAAAACATTTAAGATAATCACAGTCTGGCTAGTTTAATGCAGGCGGTAGGAAAGGGAACATGTAAGCCAAGTGCTTTCACTGTGCAAGCAGAAACACACTTTCAACCTCATAAAAATGGTATCTGAGAAATAACACTTGATTAAAGCGGCCAGTCCTTCACTTAAGTAGGTGCTTATGGTAGGGAAAATATCCAAGGTTTCTCTAGAACAGGCTGCTGGCCTATCATGGAAAGCAAGGAACAGGCCAGGCAGATGAATTATTGCAATACAGCTGGTTTCAGCTGGGCTATGAGGAGATCCCTATTACCCGTCCACCTTTCTTACACAAATGCCTCTCCCCAGAGAACCCAAGTCATTAAAAGCCAGCTCGTTCGCCCCGACACACAATATGCATTGAGTGAGAGGTGATACATTTTCATTTTCAGCAAGAAATCTCAGTCACCCCAAGGAGCAGCTAGCTCCAGAGAGCGGTAATGGAATACGAGGGCTTTCATCTCTGCCTTGCCACAAGCATGGCCTGGCTCAGTAGCAACCCAAAACTTGTGAGTTACTGGATTGTTTCAGTGACCTCTATGAAATGAGTTTAGTGGGTTTGGGCTGGTTTTCAGTAGACAATAACTAGAACCACAAGTGGTGTTAAACAGAAACTGTATTAAATGGTTGAGTGCATGGCAGGTAAGGACAGCGTGAAGCACCCATGTGTAGCCGTGCCATTGCTTTCCATACCTTTTGGGGCCACGCATGATAAACCAATAAAAAAAAACATCTTATCAACCATTTCACATTCTTTAGGAGCTCAATAGTATCTAGTAGGCACTGCTCTGAGTTGGAAATACCACAAACTTGAACTACTGAAGAGTTTTCCAAAGACAATGCCCTGCAGTTCAGCCTTGCTGAAATGTGCTTTTAAGTGCATTCTGTAATGGTAAAATTCCTTTTTTGTAAGTAATTCCTCATTTTAATACATTTAGTGTATGGGGAACAAAGCTACATCTCTCCAGGAAAACAAACCACAGCCATCCCTCTTCACTTTTTTCCTGTTCAATGCAGCTATCAGGCTGAGCTACGCCTGGGACAATGATGCCTATGGAGTCCAGAATAATGCACCATTAGAAAAGCTTGCTCCCAGGTTAAAAACAGAATTCACCCTTAAGTGAAAGTGGCTTGAATCCTTACACCACTCCTCCAACATACCTTGGCAATAATATATGCTATGCCACTTCCTCTGCCGCACTTCCACAAAAGACTCACTAAATAGTTACAATCTGAAATCCCAGAAGAAATCTGCAGTGAGGAGCTACCTTTCATCTATTACAGCCTGCACAAGTTGCAGCACATCACACACAAGCCTGTTCACATCACATGGCATGGCTAGATATGTATCTCTAAATAAGACATCCACCAGCTGCTTAGATAAGAGATTCACTGAGGACCCATTCCCAAAAGGGAATGGATGTAAAGCAGGCAGCAAGCTGCTATCACAGCCCTGAGGATGCCCCTGTTATTTGCTTTGCATTTAAATTACACAGGAATTCCCAAATTCTGAAGGAAAAGGGTGAGAGTGTAAAAAAAGGCATTGCAGAGAGAGCCAAGGCAGGAGAGGTATGGCTTATGCATAGATGGTATTTCTTTTGTTCTCAGTAACATTCAGCATTAGAGATGGACACTTTATACAGATGTCATTAACATCCAAACCCATCATGCTTCCTGTTTCAGAAGGGGTCATTAGGCCTCTTACCTGATACTTTAAATGTCTCACTATCAGTAGCTGATGTGTTTCCTTCTCTAACATAGCTGACACTGGTAACTGTCAAAGAGACCCTCAGGTCTGACCCTATGTTCCTGTATTTTTTTATATTGCTCTGCCCAAATACCTCCCACCTCCCATGTTCTTTCTGGCACCATTACTTTTGTTATTTAGGGAGCAAAGTGGTGATAAAGCAAATACTGGCACACCAACATCTGGGCAATAAGCAGTATCTGTACAGCACTTAACAAAAGAGCAAAGCACAGACTGAAAATACTCAAGCATGTCTCTACAGACTTCTCAACCATTCAGATCTGTCTTCCCCTGAGGAACATGACTAAGGAAAGTTACTGCTTTACAACTGAAGCTGAAGTGAGCGGGAGACCAACCAAGTACAGAGGGAGCAACTTTCCTCAGCCTGGGACTGAACTGAAGCTCAAGGCAGATAATTTCACTGTGATGGCATATTTTCATTATTAAAGGATTAAAACTTAATAAATAAATAAATAAAAACCCACACCAAAAGAACAACAAAACACAATTACCTGAGCAGCCCAATTCTCCACAAGAGCAGTGATGATTTAGTGTAAATTAATTTTGCACACTACCAGGTATTTTTCCCCACGAGAATCCAAGTTCTCTGCAGCAGCTTCACTACAAGTGTGTATGTGTGTCTACATACAAATACATATTAGTTTTTGAGTTCTATCCTTCTCCCTTTGTTATTCTGTTTTCATGAGGCAGGAGAGCTGTGCCTGTTACTGACAAAACTCTTGGTATGCTACTGAAATGCAAATTCCCCAGCCTTGCATTTTCTGCTGATAACCAGAAAATGATTGCAACAAAAGCAGTGATTCGAACTTTGCATTTTAGTGGTCTCACTGATCACACCAAGGAAGTCAAAGTTATCTGCCCCAACTCATATAGCATTATCTTTTAAACTTAATGGAAGTGAAAGAGAAGCCCGTGCTCATTACTCAGAGGATGCAATTATTACTTTCTTTCTACATTGTTGCTAGTCAAGAATAAATTCCAGGATATGACCTTTTCATTAAGCATTAAGCCAATATCCACCTGGGACAGCCTAAGGAGACTACCCTCATCCTTTCACTCAGTAATTCAGAGCAAAGGCCCTCGCCACATACAGCTGGAAGGAATCCTTGCAAAAGATCCTTTCAAGGAAACAGCTAATAAATGTTGATCGATAGATGAAGCCCAAATAGCTTTCTGTCTCCTCCTGCATGATCCCACCACAAAAAAAAAAAAGCATCACTAATTTAACACATTGAGCCTCTTCCAAATACCATGCTTTGTGTACAGTGTAAGTTCATAAAAAAGATGATAAATTCAGAATATGAGTGATAGAATGTATTAGTACAGTGAAGTCTTTATAGAAAACTGAACTCTAGGAGAAGAACGCATAGTTGTGTTGAATTCCTTATATTTTTTGCTTTGTTATGGCAATAATAATGTGCCTTTTGAAGTTCACACAGGTAGATACAATGCCAAAAGGCAAATACTTACAATACAAGAACACTTGGTACATTTATTTCCTTCAGGCCTAAATTCTTCTCCTTCATTGTAAAGTCTCCCTTCAAATATACAACCTGGAAAATAGCATTTGGATAAGTTTAGCTCAGGATAGCACACTGCCTTTTCTCTGTAACAATACTCTATAACCCCACCATAGGACAATATGAAAAGTAAATTGTACCATCCTCTCTGACACAAATACTTCAGAAGCCTTTACAAAGGCCTTCAGAACCCCCAGATATCTTTTTGGGGAAAGAAAACATCCTTCTACAGCAGACAAATTTGCACCAATGAAGTCGAGATTAAGTCAGGTCTTCCATTGAAAGTGGCTTTAAAACACTTTTCCAAGTTGTTTATCTTTTACTACTCGTTCTTACCTCTAAGCTTATATTATATGTTGGCAGAAATTATAATTAATTAGGATATAATAAACCTATTCATCAGGGACTGCAGTGACAGGACAAGGGGTAACGGGTTCAAACTTAAACAGGGGAAGTTTAGATTGGATATAAGGAAGAAGTTCTTTACTGTGAGGGTGGTGAGGCACTGGAATGGGTTGCCCAGGGAGGTTGTGAATGCTCCATCCTTGGCGGTGTTCAAGGCCAGGTTGGACAGAGCCTTGGGTGCCATGATTTAGTGTGAGGTGTCCCTGCCCATGGCAGGGGGGTTGGAACTTGATGATCATAAGGTCCTTTCCAACCCTAACTATTCTATGATTCTATGATTGTATCACAGTGGAGCAGTGCTTACCTACAAAGCCTCTAATTAGCCTATAGGTAGCAACTAGCCTCACAAAGGTAGTCTTCTTTTCCAGGATTACTCTTATACTTTCCCTCCTACCACAACCCCAGCCATCAGCCAGGAAAATCCAACTGACAGACCCTCTGAAAAATGACATAAATACACCTGTGGATATTGACACAAGCTGTTGCCTATGCAATAGTCTGCCTGTACTCTACTAAAAGATATTAAGCCTGGTCTGTCATTTAATGGATTGCAAGACATTGGCCTCTGTTTTTGTCAAGTATAATGGAGAAATTAGAGGCAGTCTCCCAGGTAACGATGCTTATCATTAGAAATACAGTTGCACATGTGGAACAGCATCTTCCTATGAAATCTCACCTGGACACACAGGACAACACATTCCCATGAGTTTGGTAGGATTTTTGCAAGGGACAACACACTGTACCTCCGACTCTACTATCACTCCTTCCTGAAAAAGAAGCAGAGCAGACATGATCATTGGTTGCATTGAGGTTGCTTTAACAAGCAAAAATCCACTATTACTAGTGGTACAATTAAAGCCCAGCACATGCCAGAAAGCACTGGATTTCAAAACCTCTTTTCTTTCTGTACCTGCTGCCTTGTATCAGGTATTCAGGGTAATCCACAGTCCAAAGATCCATTTCAGCCTCTCTGACTCCAGTCACAGGATTTGCCTTAAAATGCATCAGGTAAGAAACTAAACACCTTCTTAGGAAAAGGAATCCCGCTTTATCAGGAATCCTTAGGCTCAGTAATCTGCCATGCAGCTCTGGTGAACACAAGTCAAACACAAGGCATTCTCATCCCTCTCCCCTTGGAGTTAAAAAGACCTAGAAAGCAGATAAAAGCATCTTGCTCTGTACAGGGGAGACGCTTATCTTTGATGCTTTGCCTGATAAGTATTAGCAAATTAACATTTCCTGTACTCCTTGGTGGAGAAGTCAAGAGTCCTCCTGAACAAATCTGGGTGTGAGGATCTGTGTACAAAAGGCTGCTATTTTCTTGTTTTGCAGTCGAAGCCAAAGGAACTGTGTGGATCAAGGGTAAACACCATCACCCAGTTTTGCATTTAGGTGCCAAAACAGGCAATAAAGAATTGCTCATTTCAAGTAATTAGTAGTCGTAAGAGTACCTGAATTCACATTGTATCTTTTCATTAAGTGCAAGAATACAGAATACAGCCACTCTAACATCATCCTTCTCAGTGTACATCTCTTTAAAAACACAGGTGTTTCATAGAGCAGAAGCATCACAGAAGAACAGAAACATCTTGAAACTCTCTTCTCCTGTCTGTAGAAGCGCTTCATACTCATTCATTTCTCTTTCCAACAGCTCCAATTCTTAGTAGCTGCCTGAGTGTTACTATTAAAACCAGATCAAATTGTCAGCAAAAAATGCCAGACCTATTCACAGACAGAAACTAAAATTTCCTACATGCTTCCTTGTTTTGTACCGGAAAATGGACAATCTTGCAAATGCTATGGTAGCAGATGGACAAGCTACCAAAAACACTACTGGGTAGTAGTATTTTCCAGTGCAGGAGCCCAGGAAAAGAAGATTCTGTTGTGGGTTTCTCTTAAAACAACATCCCAGGTAAAACCCATAAACACAAAAGTGTCTGCTTAGTGAAATACTACTTAGTAAAATAATTTGTATCTCACAAAAGGCTTAGCATGTTGAGAAAAAGAGGACTTATTTCAATATCAAGACAGCAGGAAATGGCAGGGCTGCATCCCTCTCCTTCAGCAGTGTTTTGGTATTGTGGTACTTAAGTCACATAAAATCTATCCATCTGAATGTTTGGTTATAGCTAGCGACATCTGAGTGGATTTAAACTACTTTAAATGTAAAGTCCATATTGTGCTTTTGGAATAAAATATTTCAGGTTACTTGAAGCAGATAAAAAAAGGCTCCGAATTTCATGGGAAAAGCTTACAACTCCATTAGCACGATGCTGATGACATCCTTACCTGGCACTGGTATGTAACACAGGGATTGCTGGGGTGGTGCCATTTCATAGAGCTGTTGTATATATTTCCACCAAAACTGCAATCTAGAGGAAGACACAGAAGCACATCAGCTCAGATGAACACAATGATGTCATGGGAGGCTGCTGCTTAGGATCATAGAGCAGTATCCTAAATGCAACCCATCCTCTCTTCTGGGTGAACAAAAGAGGTAGAGCTTAGATCTGGGACTGACAAAAAGGGTCATGTCCTGGGAGGGCTGGCAGCACCACCACCATCTGATCTGATGTTTGACTGGCCAAACTCCTTACTATGACTATTCAAGGCAAAGGAAAATTAGTGACAATTTACCCAAAAATGGTGGTTATTCTGCAGTCCATTCAGGAGCTCCTCTGCCACTTGTAGTAGAGGGGGGAGAGGAAGGAGAAAGGGCAAGAGATGAGGTGGAAACATTCAGTATCCCAGCCTGGCCATGCTATCCTCATCCATTAACCAAACCCCTGGGAAGAGCTTTTCATCCAGGGCAGCTCAGCATGGACAAACTGACATCAGCAGAGCTACCCCTCCTTTATACCTTTTCACTTCCATGACAAAAGGGATCAACATCCACACCAACTAAAAGTCATCAAGCTCTTCTGTGTGGGAAGTGGATCTCTGAGTGGGGACTTTGCGGAGTCCCACAGGCTTTGGCTTGACATGTCTTCCTGTGTCACATAACAACTTCGTTAACAGAAAATAGGTTGGCTTGCCTGTGGACAGGCACAGCACACACTTTCTTGTGCAAAATGAAGCTTCATTGAGCCATTTGTTAAAAACAAAGTAAACATTACTTTCCACACTTTTATTACATGTTCCTACTAGCTTCCCTTCCCACTCTTGCACTCTTTTTTGGTATTCCGCATAAAGGGAAACCCAAAAAGGAACACAAAGAAGAATAAAAACTCAACAGAAAAGCACAACTAGAAAAGACATATTGAGTGGAATAAATATTTGTTTCAAAACAGTTTATGAATGCAAAAATATTTCAATTAAAAATTAATTCTTTGGAGACCAAAAGTGTTTCTGAAATAAATATAGAAATAAATAAATACAATTAGAAGCAACACATATGCTGTTTTCTGCAGGAAAAATGCCCATTTTCCATTTACTGCTCTCCAAAGGCTTTTTCCTAGTCTATTTTATCCAAAATGAGTTTGATCAAAGAGCCTGTGAAACCAAGAGGAGTCTTGCCAGAGACTTTGAAACACAGACTTCTACAGAGATCCACCAAGCACAAAACTACAGTCAGTCCAATGATGCCCACAGCATCATCCTCTTCCCACAAACCACCTCAGCAGCTACTCTGTCATTCTATTCTGTGTAGGCCTAAGAGCCACTGATCTTTGACCAATATTGAAAGGTACAAAGTATATTTCTGAATGTCCTATCTTTTTAAGTAGCAAAGCCCGAGTTTTGAATAACAGAAGAAATGTTCAGATTCGCAGCATATTAAATACAGTTCCGTGTGAGCGCTCACGCAGGCAAACCAACATTTCAAGAGAGATGCAGGAAGCCCTAAGCTCCTCTTACGCATTATGAAGTCCTGTTCTGAAAAACATCCAGCTAACGTGCAGTCCCACTGCTCACTGCAAACCCTGATGAGTAGCAGACCCTGTTCAACGTGGTTTAGCATCCTCAAGTTGCAGAAGCCTGAGCCATACTGATCCCAGTCTGAGAAAGAGTTCACATGTGTGCCGGACCCTCAAGATGAAACAAGCTGTGCCATGTGTGTGCATTCTACAAGATGGGTCTGATATCTTCAGTACTGTGCAGAATCAAGGGCCAGGCTGGAAACTAGCAACTGCAAAATACCTTGCATATTTGTTCACCAATTATGTTCTTTAATTTAAAAACATTTCCTCTGTCAGAAAGCTAATGACCCTGGGCTAATCTGCATGTACAGATGTGCACATTAAACTGAAATTTGCAGTTCAAGGATTAGTCTGGTCAAGAAAGCATGAAGGTGGTGCATCCATGCAGTCACCACTGCTCTCACTTGCCAAGCTGTGCTACAAAATCCTCTGCCCTGCAGCACCAGCCGCTTCCCCTGTGGAAAGCAGCAAGGGGGGAGCCAAACTCCACCTGCCCACAAGCCCTTTCTGTTGCTGATATGTGATGCTGACAGCACTAAGGGAGACACACCAGAAGTAACCATGGCAGGCAGAGCTTGGATACCAGGATGGAACAGCCTGGAGAAGCATTGGAGACACTAAGATTGCTCTCAAGCTTTGGCACAGGCCAGCAGAGTAAGGGAGGCAGAGCAGCATCATGCAAGCACCAACACAAAGTACAGTGGGAGCTGGATTTCAGAAGATGCTCAGTGGAGGAAAACAGCACAAAGGAAGGGGAGAGTTAGCCAGTAACACAAGCAGGCTTGGTGAGAGCTGGGGGAAGACTGAATGTCAGGCAAACAGAAGAGAAGTAAAGAAAGGAAGGGCTTTACAATCTCTGTTTCTGAGAGAGATGTACCCCAACGCTCTGCCCTTTGGACGCCCCAGAGCTACACCCACTTTTGTTCTTCAAAAGGAGAAAATACAAACCCCACATCCTGGCTAGTTCTTCTGAACCTCACTTTCAATGTACACATCTCTCAGCTGACACATGCAAACACAGACCCAGTTTCCTAAACCACCTTCTCATTGCATGGAAGTTTATGAGCCTCACCTAAATTCAGCTGAGTGAAACCTGCCTCACGACATATGCCAGCTCAGTTGAGCCATTCCAGCTCACCTATGCTTAAAGGTCCACCATATTTGGCTTGGAAAGTAGCAATCACTGAGTATCTCATGTCCAAAGGCATCAGCAAAGTCCTCGATGTCAACTTCTACAAGAGAGCATGGCAGAACATACTTCAAGTTCCTAACAGCCACTCTAATTCCCTTTGGAACTACTATTACATTAACTCACTGTCTCCATCCACCATTTGAAAGGGAGAGCAAGAGAAAATAAATCAAGAAAGATCAGAGCTTAGCACAGTCACTTAAAAACCATCCACTTTGCCTGAATACATACTCACACCAAAACTTTAAAGGAAAGGGCTACAGAGGAGGTTTTTAAGAGGGGAAACCCAAAAAGCCTGAGAATGTTCTGAGGAGTACATGAAAATTCAACATTAATCAGTAAACTGGATCCCATGACATATACCCCAGTATATGGTACCCCTTTAGGATTCCACATAGAGAAGGAAGTTAAATATCAGTGGTCCATATCAATTTTAATGGAGCTAAGGTGATTCATATCAGTCTAGGAGCGTGTCCCCAATTTTTTTCCTGATTCTTTCTTTAAAATAGCTGGTGTTTTATTAATGTAAAATATTAACTTTCAGTTGGTTGTAGGTTTTGTTCCTATTACCTACTTCAACTCAAATAGCTCAGATAAGTCCTGGATAACACGCAAATTGAAAGTTTCTTATCTGAATCAAACCAAACCACTGAATACTTTGAAGTCGGTCACTGTTGCATATGCAGTGGAAACTGCTAATTCCCTTCTAGTCACCTCATAAAGGCAAAATGATCCTCTAGACTTGAGTCATTCCTGCACAAAAGAAAAAAAGATTATAAAATAGCTAAATCAATTCTAATTTTCTAATTTAGCTACTTTGTTTTAATGGTGTATACGCCTTACTCCAGCACCTAACTTTCAAACATGCTCTACCAACCTCTTGCTGCTTTAATTTGAAAGAGAGCAATTTAATCCAAACATAAGCATGCTCACACAGAACTGGACTGGACTAACAAAAGAGGCAAATTACAGCAGATTTTATTATTGGCATGTAGACAAGTTAACAATCAGGAAGTCATTTGTCTTTCCAAATCCAGCAACATTGTTAAATGACCCTTTTTTTGCCTTCCCCAGACACCCCAGCACAGAAGAGTATCATATGAAGATAGGGAAATGGACTGTAAGAGACAGTTTAGTAGCACTAAAGCTCAGCCAGTGTCCTCAGCAGTTCATTAAAAACAAGCCTTTATTACTCACTTTGACATTGCCTAATAAGATTCCAGAAGAGATTTTTGCTTATTTTAGGCTAATGAGAATTTTATAGACAAGTCATTTCCTTATTCTCCCAAGAGAAAGTGATAGATTGGTGCACAATAGACTGGCTCCCCATCCCTCATTTCTTCAGCATCCTTCTTCTCCTATTAAGTCTTTTTCTTGCTTTCCCTTCACTTTCTATTTAAAAAACGTAACTTCTCTATTGGCATGGAAAATAAACATTAGGAAAACGAAAACAGTCAGAAGACATGTTTTATTTAGTGTTTGATAAATTAATCCTCAGGGAAGTATCCAGGCATGCTAATACTAAATATGAGCTCGAGCCAAAGAGAAAAAAACACCAATTCCAACAAAATAAAAACCCCAAACAAGAAACAAAACAGTAACTTGCGCATTCTGCACTATTTCCTGGGCAGAAAAGTTGTTGGTCAAAATAAGAGAACTGTGAACCCCATCATAAAACAGATTTTCACGTCTTAATGACATGTGAAAATGGTAAAGCCATTGACAGCTACTAGAAAATTCAACTTCCTGTTGGCCAAGCCTGGTCTTCATTTGTCAACACAGAAGCATGAAAGTATATACAAAATCTCCCCTGCTTATCCAGCCTAACTCTAAACAGTGAAAATCCAAGTCTTTCCTCTGTAACTGGGTACAATCAAACCTATTTGCAGCTGAGCCACTGCAATTACAATACTCATGGGATGTAAGGCATGTGGGCCTTATAAAGGGCTTACAACACAGCACAGTGAAGTGGCCATAGGGGTGAGCTGTGCCAGGACTCCACAGTTCACAGGCAGATGATACAAAGCAGCCCATATTCACTGAGCAAAGAGCAGCAGAAACAAAGATATCAATTCTTCTTAGTGCTGTTTTTGCACCCTGCATCCTACTGGAACTGACTTTCACCTTCCCAAATGTCTTGTGTTTCACAAATACAGAGTGGGGAAAAGTCACTCTGCAGGTCCAGAAGAACCTTGCAATCCAAATGCCTCATAGGTAAAGCTACCATTGAATCTTGAGCTCAGTGTGCTTGCCATGCGTGGCAGCTGGAGAGCTGGACCTCTCATGGTTATGAGGGTGTCATGAATTATGTTGTTTGGTGGCACAATTACTTGCCATTTATACCCAGTCTCCTCATGATCAGTACAGCTTACAAGCTTCAAAGTGAAATACTAAAAGAAATTCTTATTCCAGTATTAAGGGTCCTAAGATGTTTATCATGTTGTTCCAGAAAAACATTACATGTGTATGTTGTGTGAAGTCTCCATCCTGGTCTTCAGTTTCCTTTTCCTTTGCTGCACTGGGCACAATGTCCACACCAAGGTATAAGTGCATCCTGAGCAACTGCTCTGTGATTGCAAAACTCCAGGTAACTGATGTTTGACAGCAGAAGTATTTATGTCAACATGACAAGATACTTCATAAGAGATTCTTACATAAAAGGAAGAATAACATAATTATCTTGATTAATATATTAATCAAAATAATAAGAAAATCTGAAATCTGGGCAGCAATTGAACACAATAGGTTACACCAGATATTCAAGGAATATGATATGTATGTGCTAAGACCTTTGTAAGAAGAGTTAACCCAAGGGAAGGATGGAGAGAGAGAGACCTTTTCTTAGGCATAACCTGATACTGGATGATACTGTCCTTAGCAGCTGTATGTCACTGTTTCAAAATCCCTGCCTTTGCTTGAAATACAAAGCTAGAAACTGAATGAAAGTTGAGGCAAACCTCCAGCCTCAAGAAATGGAACTCCTGGTTCAGAGCTGAGAGACCAAGAGGCAATGAGAAAGGCCAAGAAAAAAAGTAAGACTTGATTATGTCCTCAAAACATCTCTTTCCATAACCTGTCTCTGACAGCTGCCAGGACTAGATTATTGTCTTCCCAGCCCATCGCCCTTCATCCATGTTGCACCCTTGCCTCTGCAGGTTTGCTTTAGAGCATGCAAGGATGAGCTGCAAGTTATAGTGCTGAGCAGGGCCCCACACAAAATCCTCCCTGGTCCATGTTACAGCAGGTCACCAAATTGGTATCAGGTATCTCATACTAGGGGTGTCCACAGGCAAAGTGCTGAATGCATGTATGGCCTCTGCAGGGCCTTAGTAGAGTACCCAGAGCACTGACAAACTCACAACCTCCCTCTAACTTCCCTTGCAAGCCAGCCCTAATAGTTGAAATTGGCTGCAATCCTCAACCATAATATTTGATATCCAAGAAATGCACAATCAGCTGCAATAGCTTTGGATATTCAATATTACAGGGAACTAGTGTTGCTGTTGCCTGGGCTGATTCCATTCTCTGTAGACTCCAGATCAATGAAGCACAGCTTGTGAACCTTTAAGATCACTGATTTATGAAAATGAAACACACAACAAAAAAAACCTCACAGTAACTCTCAAAAGTTTACAAGGGCAGAAAAAGCAAAACTGCACATGGGAAGTGAAAGAAACTTCAGAACAAATCTCTTATTACAAATAACCACCAATTTTGTCTTTGCACATCCATAGAAGATTCAGATTCTTAGGATAAGAGAGTAGAATATGGAGTACGATTTTAGAAAGGCAAACTTTATGTAGCCCTGAGCCAGTAATACCACTTCTTCAGAGAGCAAATAAGTTATTATTAGAGGTGTAGAGAGCTCTACATCCACGTGACTGGTCTCCATCTAACTAAATAAGAAAATGCTGCCAAATCTATTTCTATAATCTCAATGATTTCACATGTTTTCATTAAACATATGAAATAAAATGAGAGATGAAAAGTGGCCTATTTATCCTATGCTAAAGTAATGAGAGAGCTTAATTTTTTAATATTTTCAAAATGAACAAAATGCTAGAGGTATAGGACATGTTTTATAAGCTGCATTTAGTACCTGTTAGAAGACTAACCTCTCTGAAAATCTGCACTATTATACTTAGTTGTTTGCATTCTCCTTGCAGCAGGGAGCCATAATCATGGGCTCACATTTCTCTGTTCCAGACTCTGCACAAACACATGGCAAAAGAGAGCCTTGCCCCACCAACTTTACTATCCAAGGTCCTATGGGCTTAAAGACAAAAACAATGTTCAAACACACTGCTAGTCTGGAGTATTAAAATCTTAAGTAAAGCCAAATCTTTTAATATGTGAGGGATAACATGTTGTTTCCACCACAGTGAGTTTTCTGACTGCAAAAGATATACTTGCTTTTGTTTCTTACTTTTTTTATTAAGAAAAATGAAATAAAGTGCTAAAAACTATCTAAGCAGCATACAAATACCCAAATCAAAGTAAGGGAGATAATGCTCACCATTGTCTGCCAACAATTCCATACTTCCTGTATGCACAGCTCTAAATATGGGATTTCAGCTGGATGCACGATGGCAGGTATATAGTATCAGACTGCTTCTCTGCTATCAGAGATACTGGGCCTACATACCCAGTCCTTAGGCACTCCTCACAACAGAAAAAATATCCTGGCAGCAGTGTCACAAATGACTCATGAGTGGCGGTTTCCTTCCTACAGAAGCCAGTTCTGGAAACATACCCTTTGGTCTTGATGTCATCATGCTGATGATGTGCTCAAATGACAGCAACCATTCATTCATTCATTCATTCATTCATTCATTCATTCATTCATTTCTTCACAAGGTAGGAAGACATGAAGCTATCAAAGAGAGCTGGCAAGATCCCCTAAGGCCTGATTAAGCTCTTTTAAGCTTCGGGAATGAAGCCAAGAATAAAGCCATCAGGTTCTGATGTCTTTTCTTTGTAATATTCTGTTCACGTTTAGATGAAATGAAACCAGTCTAAAAAAAAAGAAAGAATAAATTGAAAAAAAAAAAAAAAAGAAAAAGCTCTGTTTCCCTTCTCCTGCTTGCATTCCCTATGGGCACTCTGGCAGGCTGACAAAATAAAACTGAGAACAAGCACTGCAGGGCAAAGTCCTGGCTGCATCTGAGCTCCACACAGGGAGTGCCAGGGAGCTGCTGGGACACCAAAGGGAGTAGGTGAAGTGCTAGGCAGGCTTTTGCACCCATGATTCCCCAAGTACTCCCCATACCCATATTACACAGCAAGAGCTTCAGCAGCATTTGGAGTGGCAAAAGAGCAAACAGCCTCCCGGGAGGTAGATCTGGCTCCATCAATGTCTTCCAATAGCACCAGAACAACCTGGTGACAGTGTGTGGTGTCAGGACTGGCACAGATATATAGGTGCATATTTTGCTTTACCTTTCAGAAAGAGCAGAAAAACTCATTCAGAAATGTCTTTCTAGTCAAGTATCTGATAGCAGTCAACAACAGGCTCCCACAGCAAAGTGAAAAATACAGTGCAAGCTCCATAGCTCTACCTTAGCCTCCAGATGAGAGAGAACAAGCAGCCTACCTGATACTCCCTCAGTGGACACACTGTGGTTTCACACAGAAAAATATCAGGGCATTCTGGTCTGTACCTTACTGCTTTCCTAGTAAGCCCTTTGGAGAGCTACTGGGGTTGAGCTGATCCAGCCAGAGAAGTATCTTTTATAACACTGAGAAATAGTTGTTAATTGGTAACTGTCAGCTCAGAGCCCGTTACTGTATTTGTAGTTAAGATTGTTTTGTCCTGCATGCACACATTTGTTCCCATCCACATTAACTTCCTTTGCCATTTTGTCATAAGTTGTGCAGTATGTTAAGACCCTTCTCAGCAACTCACAGGCAGCCCTCCTCCTTTACCAAGCTAAAGAGATCAGGTCACCACCAGGAAGCTTTCTGTCCCTCTTCACCCCTTTTCTAGCTCATTTCTGAGCACGCTGACAAATTGAGATCTTTGCTATGATCTGCTGGTAACCTTTTCCACTATGAAAACAACCATTCATTGTCACCACCTGTTAGTTATTCACTGATGGGAAGGTTTCTCTGCAAAATCAGGGCTACTTCAGTTTCTTTAGTAGTTTTTGGTGAGGGATCTTGTATGCCTATTAGTTGGATATCTCTATCCATATGCTTACCGATACATTCGAAGGACTAGCATTTTTGTAAGACATAACTCTTTCCCCTTACACCACAATTATCCATGTGCCTCCTAATTCTGTTTTTGAACAGTTTCTATTAATTTTCCCATTAGAGATGTCAGGCAATCTGCAGATGCCAGGCTCAAGCCTATTAGTAATGTTCTGTAGGTACTCGCCCCAGCTCAGGATAAACAGAGAATCTTACAAGGAGTCTGAATTAAAATAATATATTAAAATAATATCTGTGTCCTCAACTTTGAAACCTTTTGTTTTAGCATAGAATCATTTTGTATGCATGCATGCATGCACATATGCATATGTATGTATATAAAATTTTCAGACCATTGCTAACTAGACATCCCATTATAGAAATGAAAAATCAACCTCCAGCCTAATCAAAGCAACACTTAGGAATCTTTTGCTATAAAGCTGACACTAAACACAACCTGACAAAAGAAATAAATTGCATTTAATTTATGTAAAATCTGTTTCAGTAATGCTTTAACTTTTTTTATTTCAGTTCCTTTTAAGTGTCAGACTTCCAGACAAATCCTCAAACTGTGGCTTGCCAAACCTATTTCAAAGTTGCAGCACAGAAGCAAAGCATGAGCACAGCAGCAGCTAACACACTTCTGCAACTATCCAGGAAAAACACATATCCATCATGTCTCTTCCATCTGAATTTCAGCATAATCTGTTTTCCTGCATTTGTATTTCCCTCTGGGAAGGCAATAAATGCTTGCATCTCCCAACAATTTATCCTACCCTATCTCCCTCTCAAAAACACTCCATCACCACTGGCGAATTAAACAACAGAGAAAAATAAAGCTGTCTCAATCTTACATTCTCTACCTCTTTGACTGCATCAGCAGTACCCCAGCAAAATCAGTATTTTAGAGTATATTACTACATCAGTATAAAAAAAAGACTGGTTTTCAACTTCATCTACTTGCACATATTTCATGGATAAGAACGCTTACACAATTCATTAATTTTATATATATATATTTGATAATTATTCTAAGGAGCTTGGAAAATACAGTGTTGGTCAAGAAATAAATGTATATGTTCAGATTGGTGCTCATTTCAGATTTAATAAAAGTATCCATGATATGATGATTTTAATCAGGAACATTTAGGAAAATAAACAGCATTTGGTTGATTTGTTTCTAATACGAGGAGAAATAGAAAGAGTCCTGGATAATTGCTCTGCTCTTCGTTACTCAGAAGCATTATTCCTGTTCTGTCCAACCACACAAAAGGTTAAGGAATTCGTACTGACTGGTTGCTACTAGCAGATTGCTGTTGATCTAAAATATTTCTGATAGTTATAACAGGACATATCCCTTCAAAAGACTGACAACATGCCAACAAAGTACAGTAAAGATGCATTTCTAAAGGACTGCTGCTATGCAAGAACTAATAATTACAGGACATATACATGAATTTATGCATTCTCCACCAGCTTTGTAAACCTATTAATTTTAATTATGGTTAATGTCCTTTTATAGCCTCTGGTGACAGTAAGTCCCAGCTGAGAAGCTCCCAACTTTGTCCAATCTCTGACAACACGGATGTGAACCGATAACATTTTAAGAAGAGGGAAACAACAGGAAGGGAAGCGCACCTTTGCAACGCTCACAGCAAGCTCCTCTCTGCTTAATGACGAGAGCACAGTCCTTGGAGAGCACAGGACACTTCTCCCTTTTGCATGTCACTTCCTTATTCTGGAAAAATAAAATAGACAAAAAGCTATTGCAAGCAAACCAAATCCACAGCTACCTTTTCTTGCCATTCAGAAAGTAAAACATGAAGCAAGCGATCTGCTTTTTCTCTTCAGGAGAGGTCCTTGTGATTTGAAAGCATCTTTCTCCCCTTGAAGGAACATAGCAGAAAACAGTCAGAATTATGCAGGAGCCCAAGTAAATGGTGTTTAAACTCTGCTCAGGCACTAATTCATGAATGCTACACACCACAAGACAGAAAATATGCCCCACTGAAGAAATCCCCTTTACTTACATGAGCAATGAGCTACACGATATGCTTGTTAAAATATCCTTGGGGTCTTGAGGTGCTGCCCCATGAACCACACAGCTCCAGAATCATTTCTCACAGTGACAAAAGGACAGATGGCTGAGGAAGAGCTGGCAACCTCAGAGAAAACAAAACTCTCTGCCACTGCTGAATGTCATTTTAACTAGGGGTATTACCAAGCTACCCAGAGGTCCTTCAGAAGAGGCTACTACACTGAAAATGAGACTACTGTAATTCATCTTTCTCCCCAAAATGCTGAGAACCAACAAAACACCACAAGCAGGCAGAATCACTGTCCACTACTGTCACATTTCTATGGCAAAGAGTCAGCGATGGCCAAGGCCAAAGAGCACATTAAGGCATGTCAACAGAGAATGTGTGACAGCAGGCAGGAGAAATATCCCATTTATGGCCTGCCTTTCCCCTGTGGTGTCAACCCTTCTGGTTATCCTTGCCTTTAAACAAGGGCAGAAAGCAAACACTTTGGGCGTTTCTTGCAGAAAAATTTTGCTACTTGAAATTCCTGACTGAAAATAGCCCTCTGAAGTCACCTCCACCTATAATTAGTAGCTTGGGTCATTAAGTGACACAGGTGGCCATCTACTAGACACAAGCACCCACCTCACCCACTCTTATGACTTTAATTAGAGACCAAAAAAATCAACGGCCTAGGAAAATGTAAATCATAAAACTAAAGGAGAAAAGGCTGCGCTTTCCAGTCTTTCCCTTTCACTCCCTGTGGCCTTATTCAAGGTGCCTGTGAAGGATAACACACAGCTTTTATTACACTCCAGCTCTTTGTCTAAAATCAGAGGTTTATTTTCTTCAAAGTCACTGCCTGATCTGATGAGAGCTATAAAGGCACTTCAATCTTATCAGTGTAAATGAGGACTCTCTCCAAGCCAGTGTGAAATCAGTTAATGAGAATCAGGCCCTAAAGCGCAGCTGCAGTGACACAAATGACTACTGTAAAAAGCCAGGTCACTGCTAGTCACTGCTAAGTGCTGGCTGCCCTGCGTCACTCCAGCATTGCAGAGCAACCATAAGTGCATTTTAACTGGCGAGTTAAGCTGAATTTATGGTAGGTCTGTAGCTCTGGACTGGCACAAACAGCCACGGCACAGCAGTGCAACTGGCTCAACAAGTTCTTTTTAGAGCGCAGGGTAAAATCTTGGTTCCCTTTACGTGAACACAGTGCCACTTGAACAAAGTGAGACTTTGCCTCCATTAAGCCTGTTGAAGGGCAGCAGAATCCAGTTTACCAGATCAACTACAAACAGTCTGTATTTTAAAGGATTCTGCTAAGATTTGATTCTCTTTGATGAGAGTTTGCTCAAATGTATCAAGCCTAGCAGCCCCATTGCCTTTATCTGTAGGAAAATCTTGTGCATGGTAAAATCATGTTTGAAGGAAAGGCAAAACCCAGTTTAGAGTACATCTCCTTTGTTTTACCCAGCTGCAGCATGCATCATGGACCTCTGTGAGCTGAGAGATGCATGGTGCCCTTCTGTGCTAACCTAGCAAGACTGGACCCATGTCAGGGTTTCTAGTAGGCACCTACTCATCAGATTCCATCTTCAAAGGAAGACATTATTACTGCAGGAGGGATGAGAAGTAAAACATAGCTCCATGTTCTTTTTTGTTCCCAGATTCCTAGAGGACTCCTGAGGCAAATGTCTCATGCAACCCAGATACCCAGGCAGCTTCTCACACTGAGAACCCTGAGGACCAGCTGCCTCCCTTTGCCCTTAGGTACATCCTGATGTAGTTGCTTCTTGTTGCTGGCAATGCAAAATGATCCTAAGGATGACACCAACGTATTTCAAACAAGAGAGACATGATAGCTACTGCTTCTAAGTAAAAGCCTCCTGTTTGCCCGCCACTTAAATCAGCAATCTTCACCAATGAATTTTTTGGTACCACTGAGCCAGCCCAGGGGTGCAGCCAGGTTTGGATCTTACTCTTCTTCCTTTATCACCAGCAATGCTGGTGGCTCAACCCCAAACTCAGGACCTGTGTTACATGTATGGACGGAAGCAATTGGAATGAGAAAACAAAACTGACCTGGGCTGTACATGCCAGCTGCTAGGAGGGAAAAATCTGGAATTTCATATACTGGTGCCAAGGGCTCTTTTACATTAGGCAGCTATTCCACTTAAAAGAACATTAGTGGCCCACAGTGCAGCAACAGGAACTGAAGGGTCCTTCCCTCTTGGAGGGTGTCTTAGCAGTAGGCTATAGATTCGTAATTACTTTATCTCAGTAGACCTTGAACTAACTGCGTGAGTCTCAGTGGCCCAGCTTCAGCAGAAGAGGGGCTTTCTTCTCATGCTCCCAAAAGCCACCAGTCAAGAGCAAGGATGCTTTTGGGAAAACTAGGAGATGAATCTTTGAATTGCCTCTGGATATGGAGGGCACTGAACATGGTTGACTGTCTCAAAGGGAAGTGCCATACACATATTCCTTTTTTTCCTCTTTATTTAAAGAAAAGAGCAAGCTCAGCTGTCTTTTGGAGGAGAAGCTGCATCCTTCTTCCCACAGGGAAAGGTCAGTGTACTCCAGGTAAACAGAGACAGCCTTTGCCAGCACAAGAAGGGCAGCTAAGCGCTTAAGCAGGGTGGGATCAGCAAAGCTGATGTTCCTCTTCTCTAGCTGGTACTATAGACAAGCCCCAGACAGCTCCAAAAGTGTGTTTCAGGTGCCAGCCAAGGTGCCCAACTCCCTGCTATTGGGGTTGGGCTAAGCATCACTCAGGGCTGCAGCCCCCACTGCTCCTTTTGGGGTTTTATGCTGAACAAGCATCCAGTAGGGCCACAATTGCAACATACTGCCCTGGCATAGTCATCATAGCAAAATGCCTCCTGTACTATGAAGAGATGAGCGTAGCTCCAAGGCAGCGCATCCATGTGGCTCTTGCTGCTTCTAGGACAGGATTTAATCCCAAAATTCTTCCAAAAAATCCTGTATTATCTTAGTGCTGCACCTTGTGGAAAACTGGAGCCAGCAGATGTGCAGGAAAGGGTTAATGTACCATGCTGATCAATCATAGGACAGCAGCAGATAAACCAGGGCTGGTAAATCATTGTTTAGTCTGTTGCAGTCAGGCGTTATCCAGCGCAGATCTCCCAGACCCACTGAGTGTAAAAGCACAAAGATTAAACAAAGAGCAATTGTCATCAGGAGCTTTTTTTTTCACTTCACCCTCTCGCCCAAAACACTGCTCAATGTCTACTGTCCATCTGCTTGTCCTGATTTTGCCTTCTTCCCTCCTATTTCGCAAGGGCAAAGAGAAGGGTGACAGCAAATGGTCTTTAGCAACAAATCCTTTCCTTTCCAAATACGTCCCCTTCTACCCCCAGTAATCATAACATTTCATTACTTGTCGTAGCCATACATTTTAAGAAGTCACTAAGTAGCTGCATGCAGGACAGCTGTATTACCACACCTTCATTTGTGTTGTCAACAGTGCCTCTGGAGCTGTTGAAAGCTCTCAGATACTTTGATTTTTGCTGGTCTTGAGAGAAAACTTTTTAGATGGCAACATTCAGAAGCCAACAGTTATGAGAGGGTAGGGGATTTTTCTGTTCCTTTTGTTTAAAGGACGTGCACTCTGGCACTGAGAAGGGTGGAAGAGACACATGGCTCATAAATACACAAACCATTTGCTAAGTCAGAAACCTGGGAGTCAGTCAGATCCATAATAGGATCCCAAGATTCATCATAAATAACTTTTAATTACAGCCCCGCACAATGGTTATTTTAAACAGATGGTTTATAGATTCACATCTGGGAATTTTGTTAATTTAGTGCTCAGGCACACACAGAGAAAGGGAGAGAACCTCAGCTGAAGGTTTTTATTAGTGCTGGAGAAACACCTATTTCTTATTCTGGCTGATCCAGAACAATACTGCCACAGCTGACACAGCTCCCCGGCCAGTGCTTAGCCCCACAAAGGGCTCACACTGGAATCCCTTCAGAACGGAAAATCTAGGGATGTCATGGAGGATGGCCCTCGACACTCCTCTCCTGTGCTCACCAAGCCCGACTGCTGGAGAACTTATGTCTTAACACCTTTGGAGAAAGATCAGTTTTGTTGGGTGCCCACACTTTGCTAGTGGGAACCAAAGGTCTCTAACTTGGCATGCAAAGGTGAGGCCAAATTCCCATACACTAACCAGACCCAATACCAGTGTTACCGCTTCATGTTACCTTTACTACAACCTCCTCTCAACGCAATTTGTTCACCTTCCACATACACCTCCTATTTTTACCTTTTGTCAAAGAACTCCACACAAAACAGCCCATTCTGGTGACAAAGCGCATCAAACTAAGAGCCTTGAACTCACATGGCACCCTTAAATAAAATGCCAATATGAAAAGAAAAGAAAGAAAAGCAACCAAACACTAAAAAGAAATCTGAATATCTGGCAGAGGTCTTGGAGAGAGCATGTGCCAAACCACAGCTTGGAAGCAACAGCCAACTTTCTACAGTGTTCCCCACTGGGCTCCTGTCGGCTCACAGCAGTCACCAGGAGGATGGCTCTTTTCAACCTGGATTTGACTTGGAAGAGGAGAAAATAAAGGAATAAAATAAAACCAGGAGTCCTCTTCATTTCTTTACGGCTGTACCAAAGAGTGACTCTGTCAGTGGTACTCCAAGCTGTCACAGTTGTGCTGTCACAGCTGGCTGCTGACAGCCTTGCAGATGTGCATTCACAGAGGGCTAGATTGCCATGGTAAGAGTCTGCGGGGTTTTCTCTTTTTTTGACTTATGCATTGCAAATGCTTTCAGGAGGCTCACGCTGCACCTGTGATATCCTGAGGTTAGTAACTATTTCAGGTTTGACTTCAAGAGAGCAGACGAAAAACAAAAGACAGACTGAGAAAGTTGGGGCTGTTCAGCCTGGAGAAGAGAAGCTGCGTGGAGACCTCAGAGCAGCTTCCAGTGTCTGAAGGGAGCCTACAAGGATGCTGGAGAGGGACTCTTCATCAGGGACTGTAGTGACAGGACAAGGGGTAATGGGTTAAAACTTAAACAGGGGAAGTTCAGGTTAGATATAAGGAAGAAGTTCTTCCCTATGAGGGTGCTGAGGCCCTGGCACAGGGTGCCCAGAGAAGCTGTGCCTGCCCCATCCCTGGCAGTGTTCAAGGCCAGACTGGACAGGGCTTGGAGCAACCTGCTCTAATGGAAGGCGTCCCTGCCCATGGAAGGGGGGCTGGAACTGGGTGAGATTTAAGGTCACTTCAACCCAAACCAGTCTGCGATTCTACAAATCTATCATTTATATTGAATAGGAAAAGTGTTTAAACATTCATTTAACCAAAAAAGGCTATGGACAGAAAAATAATAAAAGCAAGAGAGATTAAACATAAATGAGAACTATCGTTAATGGCTAATCCTGAAAACATTCATTTTTTACCATTATTCATCACAGTCCCACTCCTCACCATGTAGTTCAGAGTGCCCTTAAGTTTCTGCCAGGAGAAGCTTGTGAGATCATGGGATCAGCCACCGAAACAATAACGATTTTCAAACAATGTCAAAAGTTTCCCCCAGGGAATTTGGGATACAGCTTTCAAATATGCACATATGACCTTAGGAGAAGAAAAAGCCATTTCAAATTAATGAAACAAGAGCGCTCAAGTCATACAGGCAACATCTCCACCACAAGGGAGAGGGCAGGCTCAAACACAGGCTCACACCGCATGCCATGACATGTATGTTCTCCAGCTGCTGGCTCTCTGCCAGATGCTGCCTACGGTCAGAGCATCCTCTCATGTGTACATGGAGCCACACTGAGTCCATGCACACATGGAAGCAAATATTTGGGCCAGCGCTGGCCACAATCTCTGTCCCTCAGCAATGCTTTGGAGCACCAAGCTTTGCATGCCTGCACCTATGCTTACGTGCAGACAACCCCAATGTTGGGCCAACGTGAAATCGAAACAGGCTCAGGCACGTGTGTAACTCATGGTCTAGACAAATCCTGAGGCACTTTCTGAAAATAGCACCCTTGCTCCTCTGGCACTGCTGCCTGGAACTCGCTGTCTCGGGTCTGAGTTACAAACTTCCCTTTAATTGACAGCTGATGCAAGCAAGCAATCCCTGCTAATACTGTGTGACTGCTCTCTTCCACAAGCATTGCTCTGCCTGAGCAAGAGCCGCACAATTTGGCTTCAGGGAGGAGACACCACTCCCCATGGAGTGATGTTTGCAGATGTTTTGAACCACTGTCAAGGGAAATAAGAGAAAGGTCTCGTTTCCCTTGTTCCCCTCCAATTACCCTTGCAAAAACACATTTTGTGGGTACAGTAATAGAAATGGGTTAGCACATGAGGTGTGTTTTACATTCAAGGTGGAAAAAATATTTCCCAATGAAGCAACGTCTGTTCTCTGAAAATCATGCAGTTTTCTCTGCTAATGTACACTAACCTACAGGCACCAAGGCTTAAGCTTCACCCCACAAAGAGAGAAGTCCTATTATCTTAAGCATGTCTTCAATTTCAACAGGACAACTCCCAGGGGTTTTGTAACCAGGGGTGGGTGAAGCTAAACATATGCTTCAGTACTTTCAGCATGAGGTTCTTGCCCATGGTACATGACCACAATTTTAGCATGAATTGCATTAGGTGCAAATAACAGTATTTCATGAGGAACAAAATATGCCAGTTCAGTTCACAGAGTCTCTCTTTTCTTTCCTGAGCAGAGCACTTGGTAGCCTCCAATTTATCCCCTCATCCCTGTAATCTCTTTAGCTTATCTGGCCTCTCTGAGGGCAAGCTGGAAGGAGGTTGCAGCTCAGCCAGTATCAACCACCCCTTCATACTTCCATCTGTCCCCGCACCCTAGGAAAGAGGATAAAACAAAGGCCTTGCTGAAAGATGACACTGAATTTCACTGCAAACCGGTGTCCCCTGCTGCTGTGAGGAAGACATGAGTATGTGCAAGTCATTCAGGACACATCACTCACAAGCCCTTATAGACTGAACAGATTTAAATCTTGTTTTCCACTGTGCTTAATGATGTTCACCAGCATGAGGGAAGTGACCTCAGTGGCCTGCTGCAATCCTGACAGCAGCCCACTGCACTACTACGTGGTGAAAAGAAAGCATTTTCTTTCCTTTTACATTTGTTTGCGTTAAGGCTGCAGCTGGGATCAGGGTCCCATTACATCAGACATCACATAAGCACATCCAAGGAGTATATATCCCTGTTTATCGACAAAGCAGACATGGCCAGACAAAATGACCATAACTGTAGATTAAGTAAGCAAGAAAGCAAAGGTGGGATCCACACCACTCAGCTCCCAGTCTCCCTGCTCCACCTCAGCCTCCAAGTCCCACTTTGGATTAGAGTTCTTCAGCTGTAAGGTTAAAGGCAAAACTCTTTACCTGTCAAAAAAATAACATCATGGTCTTCAAGTAATAAGCAATGCTGCCTTCACAACACTTACTACTGTAGTCCAAAAAAACAGCTACAGTAGTCCAGGAACCAGTTTCGGGGAAGGGGCATGCACTGGGGTTCTTGTGGGAGACCCCACCTTTGCATTTCACAAGATGCATGCATTTAATAGTCATGGCTATGACTATGGCTTGTGAATTTTAAATGTGTTTTCAAACAAGCAAATCTAAACACACTTTTTTCAACTCTGTCAATAAAGAATTTGTATTAATTATCAGTCACCTAAATCTGATGCCAAGATCTAAGAAAAAGGTAGTCACAGACAATACCTGTCAGTTTGAAGCTGAGGGCGCAAACCTGTACCCATCCTGCTGGAAAAGGTTGCAGCTCAGTGACACATCCCTATGAGCTTACAATCTGTTTCTTGCTGGATGTTCTCAGCCACTCAGATCAGCCAGCAAAACGATCACCACTCAACTCATCTTGAAAGCATGGTCCAGCCTAGCCTAGTTTGCCCTGACTGCAGCTGATGGGGCAGGATTCATTCTCCCATAGAAGTGACTGGCAGCTGAGGACCATCAAATCTTCCACTGCTTTAGCCTGGATCCAGAGGCCACCCGCACACAGCTGAAGTCAGCAGATGTGGAACAGCACTGCTGTCCTGCGTGCATCAGCTCCTGGAGCATGCTACTCTGCTGGTTTCCCTTACGTGTCATGGATGGATTGGAGAAGTTTGTTCCTATCATCCCTGAGCCTAATTGGTCTGAAAATACTCTAAGCAAATCCTAGACAAAAAAAACCATTGAAGAAGGCACAGATGAATTATTAAGCTGATTTCATAGAGGGTAAAGCAGATTGTGCCAAAGGCTT
The DNA here is from genome assembly GCF_963264785.1 of Psittacula echo. Classification (NCBI taxonomy): domain Eukaryota; kingdom Metazoa; phylum Chordata; class Aves; order Psittaciformes; family Psittacidae; genus Psittacula; species Psittacula echo. Next base: position 14,812,198 of record NC_137737.1, read on the forward strand.
AAAAGAAATTATTAAATAATTTGAATTCAACAAACTTTAGATCAAGCCACAGTGTCACATTTTGACCCATCTCAAAAATTAACTCAGTCCCTTCAAAAGAGTGTCCTAACAGTATTCTACTTTTGCTTCTTAACTACTGCCATCCTGGTCCACAGTCTACAGACAGTGCTCAGTCTATTTTCCAGCAGACACTGCCAATGAGAGAGAGACAAAAGCATAAAAACAACTTTTAAAAGTTTTCATCAACATCTGAGTCCCCAAGTTCAGAATTCATGTTTTTGGATAACTGTAATACAGACTGAATACTGACCAATAGTATTTTTTTCTTCTACTGATGTGAATTAAAACTTCATTTGACATCTATTTAAAACAGATGCATTGACTGAGGTTTCTTCATAAATATAAATATAATTTCATTACATTTTGATGGGCTAAATCTACAAATACATTATCCAAACTGTAGTTACCTGTCATTGCATCTTTATTGCCTTCTCTGTCTGAAATCTGCTTACTCGACCCTTACACTGAAGATTTAGGCAGTGGCAAATGCTCTAGTTTTAGGCTTGAGCCTGTTCTAAAAACTTTGAACAAAGCAGCCCTTGAGGCAACGTACTTCTGAAAGAGTTTAAAAAGCCCTATGGGCCTCCTAACTTACTTTGCAACAAGTCATATCCCATGAAGAAACTCACTTCTGTACAACACAAAAACAGGGCTAGATTAAAGAAAAAGGAAGGAAAAAAAGCAAGGTCCCCTGCTGCTCTGTCTGGCCAGACTCATGCCTTTTACTGCCCATATCCTCTAAAGAAACGATGCTCTCATGATATATTACCCTAATACATCACCAAGTGACAGTTTTCTCATGATACTGTATCCTCAAAGATGTGATGTATGCCAGAAGCAGCAACAGGAGATCTCAGCTGGGGGAGGGAAGGAGAACGGTTTGGTATTTTCTTCTGAATTTTTAATCTACATAGGGTTTTTTGAATGATATTTCATTAGGAAAACCTTTGTCAATCCTTAGCTCCATAATACAGAGGACTCCTAGAAGTTCTGCAGTAGTAGCACAGCTTTTAAACTGGAAAGCACAAAAAACAAACCCTCTTCATTTAATTGAAGCAAGTTTTGAAATGGGACCAAAATGCTTGAGGAACAACCAAATAAAAATAGTAGCCCAAAAGAAAGCAACAGGAGTCTGTTTTCTATTATGAAATTATTTAGGCAAGAGGCCTCCAGACACTGCTGGTTTAATGAACTTGCAAGAAAACTGAGCGCTGACCCCGCTTTTGCTTTCTTACGTGATCTTGCCTGTGCTACACAGTGGTATTGGAAAAGGAGAGGAGGTTATTCACAGCAGTCTGCAGAGAGAAGGTGAAGCTCGTCAGTGTGTATAGAGAAGAGTGGGCAGAGACAAGGACCAAGTGCATCTCAGGCAGGACTCCCTGAAGGGGGCAAGAGCCTTTGGAGTCTTTTAATGCTGCCTTCAATTCACAGGGGTCACTCCTTTTTACTGCATCTGCTCCATGCTAGTAAAATCTTGGAGGCACAGCAGGAATCTTAACTCATGGATAGCTCGTGGCAGCAGTCATAGAACAGTTTTGGCTGGAAGGGACCTTAAAGATCATCTAGATTCAACATTCTCAAGTGGGTTTCATCCAGTTGGTGCTGGCAAGAAAAGACTCAAGGCCACAGGAGAATTTGGTCAGAAAAACTTCCTGCCGCAGTGATGTTTTATTTGACACATCTCATTTCTCCATGTTTCTGCTTCCTAGCTACTCAGACTTCTGATGGATGCAAAGCTTCCATCAGATGCAATGTAGGTGGAATAAACTTTCCTTTGTTGTGATCAACCACACTGCTAAAGTACATCAGACTGTGACTTTCAAAGCTTCAGCCAACGCTGCAGATGCAAGGAGAAAAAGTGTATTCTGACTTGTGAACTGAGTAAAAGCGGAATGGAAGTGACTGAGAGAAAACAGAAAGCCAAAGCTGTCAAACTCACTTTCACAGTCCTTCAGCTCACTTTGACAGTATTTTGTGGCCTGGCCCTCGCTGCTTTTGGGTGACATGTAGCAGCTCTCATTCACAGCAGTGACCACTGAGCCACATGAAAATACCATTGCAGAAACCACCCACAGGAGTTCAGAGGTTTGAGCTCTTCAGTGCCAACACACGCACAATGCCCTATGCACCGGGTAGACCCAGCTCATTAAACGGTTATTTTTAAATCCTGCTCTGGAAAGAAGTCTGCTGTCCAAAATAAGAAACTAGCATTGCACAACCGCTTTCTGCCTGAAAAATCCAGTGGTTAAAACATGGTTTTGCATAATCAAAGCCCTGCAGGGACAGTTCTCACTTCCGAAAAGCCAATTCCCTTCTTTCTGTTTCGCGTATGTACAAACAAACAGATTCTGGTGCATTCAAAGCTTGCAAATCTCAACTACTATAGCACATTGAACAGAAAGCACACAAGCAGGTTTCTTTCTGAGCCTGTGTTCCATTCACTCCTTCCTTTCCCCTACCCCACTTGCACTGCTGGAAGTAAAAAAAATACCTGTTTCTGACAAGTAAATGGAGCTGACATTAGAGTGAAGCTCTAAGGTGAACGGGGTATGTGCAGGCCATTTGTCATCTTGACAAAGTGATTTTTGGTCACCAGTGGGACACTTTAAAGACATCCGAACGGTTGGCCTTGACCACCAGCATTTCTGACAGCTTATAAAGGGACCCATGGGACCATGAACACAACCTGCTTTTGGAAGTGACTCCTGCAGTGCTACCTCTTGATAGATGTAAAGGCAGTGTGATATATCAGCTGTCATTAAGATCTTTGCTAGCATGTTATATTTACATAAGTATAGAGCGCGGATAGCATCTTGTTAACCCAATTAATGAGACTCAAATGTCAGGAAAGGGATTATGCCTGGCTTGAAGTCCACAGCCCTTGCAAGGCAGCCAGAGGTGATTTCATTGTGTGAGACAGCACTGTTCTCTTTGAAGAGCAAGAACTTGGGCAGCAACACTATTACCCAGGCAGCAGTGGGGAGAAACAGGGGAGATGGAAAGATGGTCTGAAATCCAAATGTTTCACACCTTTAGCATAAGAAGGGCTGTTCATGGTGAGAGACTCAAGCACCATGTTAAAATAAAAACCTGGGGCAGAACTGAAGAAAACTAAAAAGTAACCACTTTAGGTCTTGGAAACTTAATTTTTCATTAGCTACACCTTCTTCTGCAATTAGAGAAAGCTTTCATTGCCAAGTCACAGATGAACTGGGTTGGAAGAGGAACAACGTTTCATTCAGCCTGGCCACACTGCCACATTTTACACGGGCATTTGAAACATACTTCTCTAGCCTAGAGAAGAGCAGGAGATGCCTGACCAAGGGGAGATCACTAATCTCTGCATTAAACACTCTCCATATACTTGACAATAAACTGCTTTTCTGCCACAGCCTCCAACTACTAAGCTGTATGACATAAGAGAAGATACTCCTGCCACTCAGGTCAGAGCATTGAACCCTGAACAGCACAGCATGAGGTCCTTGATCCCAAAGGAGAGAAGTCGTTAGGGTAAGTCCTCATACCCAACACTTGCTATCAGCTCTCTGCTCGGCATGTTGGCTGTAACAAATCCCTGTTCTGAGTTGCCTTCTGAATAGAGGAGACAGGACAGTTAGCAGGGGCTGCTTGTGTCAATAGCCCAACCTGAGTAGTTCTGAGTGGGTTAACTAACAGTACTGTATGGCCAGTCACAAGCTGTCCACAAACCCAGAGCAGTAATAGTAGGTCTCCAGAAAATGCTTAAAATCCTTTTAGACCTCTGGATCCAGAGTCATGCACAGCTTTCCTGTAGTCACATCACATACACATCCTCTCAACTAAAGCTTTGTCTCATCAGAAGTTTTTGTGCTGTCTTGCATTAAAAGGTAATGCCCAGCAAACAGGCTGGAGCTGCCAACTCATCTCTCCAGCCAGCTTCCTTCCAGTGAACCTGCCTTTTGTTGTAGGTGATTCGATTTCTTTTCCCCTTTATAGCTCCCACCTTTGTATGTTTCCATATGTGAACTGGTTTAATTATGCCAAGAAACCCAATAACATCAAAGATACTCATTTTATACTAAAATGATTATATACAGTTTTAGGCACTGAATATGTACACTTTGTGCAACAACAAGTACATAAAACCAGTCCAATTTCTTACTATCATGGACTAGAATTCTAGGTATCTTTTAAATTCCCAGTTCAGATTGATTTTGAGGCCAAATTGTTTTTGCTTGAGGACTAGAAACCTTGCCAAGTTAGATGGGACATATACAGACATTTTTCCAGGAGCTATACAAATTGCACCCTTCTTGGGTTTCCTCTGCATTTCCATGTGAAACAAGCTCTGGTTCAGTAGCAGTGCCCTGTGCTGCATCTTAAATGTCCACATCAGCAAGTTTTTCCAGAAATGCTTAATGCATTCTGATCACAGACAAATTATGCCTCAATCATGCTCCTGTTGAAAAGGTTTCTTACAGTATCACACCGTCAACATTTAAATATATAATGATTTTAATTGTCCACCATGTTTTACGCACTGCTTTTACAAAGAACCCATCCACCAACCCTTGGTTCACAAGCTAAAGTGCTCACATTTGCATTCTGCCTGCTGACATCATTTATTCATTTATTTTAATCAAAAGTATTTGCCAGATTGAATTAGCAATCCACCTAACCCAGTTATAACTGCTCCAGTTCTCCCCAGAGCTGACTATCTGGCGGGGGGTAAAGTGCTAAATACGAAAATGATCAGCTGTGCACTGCCATGTATACAGAAAAAGAATGTTCTCTGTCACAAGTAAATGATCAACAGAGTCCCTGTAGTAAGACAGCCTGCTGCTATTATCAGTATTTTAGGTCCCACAGGTTTCAGCTGACAGTCTAATTTCAAGCCCAGCCTGGCTCCTTATTGATCTCCAAGCAGCACGACCTGGAGGTGTTTCGCAAACTGGCACAATCAAACCATAACCACTATGTAGCCTTAGAACAGTCATTTATCAGCGCTCATCCATCTCTTGCAAATCATGCCTCAACTGCCTTTCACCACCCAGACAGAAAGAAGGAGGAAGAGACAACCTCAGGACAATCAAGGTCTGTTATTCTTCAGCCACTAATAAATCGTAAGACAAACCCGAAAAACAGATGCAAATGTACAACTTTAGCTAGCCATCAGAATACATCTTGATGGTTCTAGACCTTGGGAAGATACAGTTCATGCTGAAGCCACTTAATATAACTGAATGTAAAGATGTCAGGAACACTTAAAAACAAAACAAACAAACAAAGAAACCCACCAAGAAAACAAAACCCAAATCACACAACTTTTATCTGTCAGAAATCTGATCTTCCTGGCCACGGCACTATGACATATTGGCTTGTAGACCCCTGGGCAAGGAAGAGTGTGGAGCTGCTGTTTCCACGCCTCAAGCAAGACCTTTAGCTACAAAAGAGGAGGTGAGCCATCCATGGCTGGCAGGAGAAAGGGGCAGCTGCCCCTGCAGTCAACAGGAGAGGCTGGGGTTATACTGAGCAGCTTACCAGCCCAGGGCTGAGCGATACCTGGGTAAAGTAGAAATGGTAGTCTTCAACTTCCCAAGTCTGGCACCACTCTGGATACTAAAACCAATACAGTACTAAGCACAAGAGAAATTTAAAACTGAAATGGAAGTGTTTATGTGGCTGAGGAATTTGCACTAAATATCTGATTCACAGGAAGGTTCAACACTGTAAGTTGTTGGGTTTATGCATTCACAAGGCAGCATTGCTGCCACAGAATCAAAGAATCAATCAGACTGGTAATGACCTTTAAGATCATCAAGTCCAACCGTTACCCCAGGACTGTCAAGTCCACCACTAAACCACATCACTAATACTACCAACTGCAGATGCCCTACGTGAACTAGACCTGCTCTGGAGCAAAAGGCAGTGTAACCATGTAAGCATAGCTCTAAGGCAGAGTTAAAGACAAGACCTAATTCAAACTTTAACATTGAAGCTTTGCGGAAAGGTTTACTTAAAACAGGGACCCAGAAAAACTGGGGCCTCAATTTGCCAGGTAAAATATCAAATCTTTCACATCATTTTTCCAAATGACTTTTTATCACATTTCCATCCTTTGTGCTCACAAGAACAAGTAGATCTCCAACTCTAATACAACACAGTACTGCCTTCTGTCATAGCACTTTACAGCACAAATGTACAACGCTTCTCTCTCCAGAAAATCTAAGATACAATACAGAAAATTAAATCTACAGCCAGGATGTGTAGAATGTAAGAGGAAACAAGTTAAAAAGATGCAAATCACAGATGATGCATGAAGACGTGATTTTTTCAGTGAGGTGACAGTACACTCTCCTATTTTAACAGCCCATCTTGGACCATTATCTAGAGCAGACACACTAGAGCACACCCACTATCTAGATTCCAGACATAAGGGAAAATGGGACAGGGGAGTTAGGAGTTCCTCTTTAGGCAGGAATAAAGTCTAATAAATAAATAAATGGAAGAAACAGACAAAAGGTATACGAAATCCAGGTCTCAAACACAAGATCAGCCCTGGGGATGACAAGGGATGGGGTTCACACTGTACTTAGACCCAGATCTCAGCACTTGATTCAGCTGAATGCAAAATGCTGCACGGAACTCAACTGGACAAATGGTCAGACTAGGAATTCTTTAGCTGAAGCTAAATGCATAAGATGAAGAGGCCAAGAGGCCTCAGAGGAAGTAATTACAGCAGTTATTAGGTACAATATGAGCAAGTACTGGTATGATAGTCATTTTAATAGTAGTATTACAGGTAAAAGCTTTTATACAATATTGTTTTTTCTTCACAATGGCCTTTTATTTGACCATAAGCTCAATATAAAACAGTTGCATTTTCATTTGATTTTTTGGTTGTGGCTTAATATTTTTCTTCCCTCAAAAATTTCTATTAAAACATGATGGGGAAATAAAACCAGATATTTGGTGGGGAAAACATATCTATTTTTATATGGCAGCACAAAGCAGAACAGCAGAAGTACTGACACTGTGAGCCATTCAATTACAGGACCATAATTCTTAAAAAGACCGTTAACAACTCAATGGAAGAAACTTGAAAGCTAATAAAAACTATATACAGGTAATCGTATGCTTTTAAAATGCCATTTTGATATTGGACCAGCTCTTTAATAATGTTTTTCTTATTGGCAATAAAAAAGTGCCTTAACTCAGACTGATCCATTTTGCACTTATTGTAGACACATTCCAAAGACATTTGCAACTTATATTACATTTTTCCATTTAGTTTATGGCATTTTTGTGCCCTACATATTTTTTCCACATATTATTTATACATTTAAAATATGTTATTTTGTATTTGAGTTCTCTGATTGTTTAATTATGCCAAAAAGAATCTCATTTCCATACTTGATGGATTGGATCTTCATCATCATTACAGTGACATACCACCAGATCTTTTGCAAGAGGGCTTTGCCAAGACCTATAATCAGTTCAGCACTGTGTGCACATGTATGTTTGCTCAATGCAGCTGACTCTAAGTTAGAATATGTGCAAGTAGTGAACTCTTCACTATCCCATGTGGTCCGAGAACAACATTAAATAGCTTCTTCTAGCCTGCATATTTCCAGAAAGGCTTCATCATAAGCTGTCACATATGACTGTGCACAATGTTAATAATCAACTAAATGTCACGCTAAAGAACAGTGAACTGAAGGCAAACATACCTGCATAAGGATGTGCCACACTATGAGGCAGCTCTGGGTTCTGAAGCAAAGTGCAGAAAGTGGACTTTAAAAGGTCCACAGATGGCACACACACAACATACAACTATACTATCCATAATCATTTCTCAGAGGAGAAAATTAGATGAGATGTTGCACATAGTACAAATTGGGCAAGGTGGCTATATCTGTATACAGGAGTAAACTGACTTGAACATTGTGTCAACACTGTTACTGAAAACTTAGAGGATTCAAGCTACAGTAACCATCACCTGCCATAGATAGTTTGCGTTTCATTCTCAGAGAGGCCAAAGTCTTGTCTTACATGTCTTACATGAATCAAGAACAACTGAACCTATCTGAATCATTTTTCAGGGAAGCCTACCAAAGCAGTCATTTCCGCAACAGGCAATTAACCAGCTCTGGACTCTTGATTCAGTTCTCTTATCACTTACAAAACCATCTCGATATATACATACACACACACACGTTGTTCTTTGATTTCCACGACAAAGCACATATTGGATACCCAGCTGCACCAGACATGGACGTATGGTTTTGTTTTCAGGGTTTGTTTTTTGGGGTGTTGGGTTTTTTCATTTTTTATTTAAGAGATGGCATACACATCTGTATCTTTTTAAAATGAGATAAAAACTAATAAAGCTTTTATCGTGTTGGAGCATGTTTGTGTTCCAGGAACCCTTCACTCACAGATCAAAACAACATTTTCTTTTGCAGTAATAGGGGGGTGAAAACTACCAGTACACTACTGTATCATAGGCTTTTGTGTCTCTTTGTTTGTTATTTTTGTGGGTGAAGAGAAAGCTGATTATACTATAAAGTAATAAAGACTAAAAATATTTAAATTGAAAGAAGATGCAGCCTTCGTAGATTCTGTAGTTCGTGTATGTAAACTATTGAAATTAAATAAAATAGGTATGAAAGAATTGTTTGATGATTTTTATTTTCTTTTTTAATATGCACTTCTCCACTAAAAGTCATCTGGGCTACATTATACCTTGACGCAACAACAATTGAATCCTGCTGTACTAAAACACTGCCATCTTCACTGAACATGTGTCAAACACTTGCTCTCAGGCTAACTTTGTGCTTCCAACTTGTGTATTGTGCCACAGGAATCAACTATGCTATAGGTAAAAAAAAAAACCAACAAATCTAGTAGCTTTCTTGCTTTAGTTTGCAATGAGGTCTTGTGTTTTGTTTGGTCTGGGGTTTTAGAGTTGTTTGAGGTTTTTTGGCGGGAGCTAAGGGGGATATGCAGGGAGGACCAAGAGTTGAGATTATTCCTTGGTTTTTCGGTTTGCTTGCACTCGGTTTCACTACTCTGTCAGTTCAAACTAGGTAGAACACTAGGTCTTATAACGATGAATTTAATGTATTTTTTTTATGAGCAAAGGTCAAATTCTACATTGCACATTTGGATTTAAAGGCGGAAATTTAAACTACAGAATGATGTTTCATGCCGAATAAAGCTTACGCCAAGCAAAGCTCTGATTTCTAGTTTCCTGAGCTCCTGTCTCCAAACTTTTCTCAGGTTTCCAACACTTGGTTACACTTTCTGGCTCACATTCATTTCCTTCTGTTCTGGATTTAGGTGATAAAAGGTTGAGACATATGATTACCACTCCTCAGGTGCAGTTGGCAAGACATGCGCAAGCATGAGGGAAGGGGAGAGGAAGAAAGGTGGGGGAAATGGTGCTGGGTTAGATGCGGTTTGTCAAGATCACTACTGGCTTTTATCAGCTGTTCCCTAACACAACTCACTTTGTTCTCAACTATTTGGGGAAAAAAACCCTAAAAAAATAAGAAGAGTCCTCTTCTCCCCACAAAGAACACACTGAAAATAAACCCCTTCATTCTCTTGAAAGAACAGAGAATGAATCAGCTCTGGTACAAGTACAGTAAATGATCAAGCTCTTGCAATGTGAAGGCCACTGTTAGCTGAGGTGTACTCATCTATTTCTTTGTAGTTCCTGGCTTCTCACCTGTCCCTTTCAGCTGGCATTTTCAGTACATTCATTTCAAAACTACACACACCACTGGCCAATGGGTAGGTTGTTCTTGGATCTCTGCTTGCTTCTGGCAAGGTGTTCGTGGTCCATGATGATAAATGGACATGAAATGACATGGCTCTCACCACCACCAACACTGGTCATCGTTGTCACTGCTGAGCTCATCTCACCTTCAACCAACTCAGCACTCAGAAGTTTAATTTAGGCTAAGTTAACTCTGCGGTGTTTTTATGTTCTCCTCCTACAATTATGCACAGGTTCTTATTTCACCTATTTCTGATGAGCTGTAGCATTTTTATGTCTTTTCCAAGTGCATGTTGAAGTAGATTTCTTGAAAGCAAATGCCATAATATCAGGTGTGAGCCTACTTCTATTTTGAGTTTCAGATACGTTCCAGCCAAAAAGCTGTACCAACAAAAACTCTGCTGTGCTTGATCATTTACTGTACTTGTACCAGAGTTGAACTTAAATATTCCATGCTTATTTTATATGCTGACACCCATATAAAAATCTAATCAAAAGTTCCCTCAATGTTCTGTTAATAGTGTTTTCATCCTAGCATTTCAAAATCCTTGATATACAGAAAGTCCAAAACTTACCAAAATGTGGTGAGTTTTCACATTTATGAAGTTTTGTTTCTACTAGCAGAAATTTAGTCATGCCTTCAACTACCCTCAGCCCAAAACTTTCACATCCGAAATATAAAAATCTGGAACTATCATACATGACATGTTAGGTTTCCTCAAATGCCACAAGGTATATGAAGTGCTTCTATGGACTGATATAAAATCATTTTCCCACAAATAACAGAATCCCAGACTGGTTTGTGTTGAAGGAACCTTAAAGCTCATCCAGTTCCAACCCCCCTTCCACAGGCAGGGACACCTTCCACTAGAGCAGGTTGCTCCAAGCCCCGTTCAACCTGGCCTTGAACACTGCCAGGGATGGGGCAGCCACAGCTTCTCTGGGCACCCTGTGCCAGCGCCTAAGCACCCTCACAGGGAAGAACTTCTGCCTAAGAGCTCATCTCAATCTCCCCTCTGTCAGGTTAAAGCCATTCCCCTTGTCCTGTCCCTACAGGCCCTTGTCCAAAGCCCCTCTCCAGGTTTCTTGTAGCCCCTTTAGCACTGGGAGCTGCTCTAAGCTCTCCCCTTAAGGAGCCTTCTCTTCTCCAGACTGAACCAGCCCAGCTCTCTCAGCCTGGCTCCAGAGCAGAGCTGCTCCAGCCCTTGCAGCATCTCCGTGGCTACCTCTGGACTTGCTCCAACAGCTCCATGCCCATCTTGTGCTGTTGCCCCAGAGCTGGATCAGGACTGCAGGGGGAGTCTCCCCAGAGCACAGTAGAGGGGTAGAATCCCCTCCCTTGACCTGATGCTCTGGGAATGGAGCCCAGGACACGGGTGGTTTCTAGGCTGCAAGTGCACACTGCCAGGCCATGAGAAGCTTAGAGATGTAGGAGAGAACTTTTAGAAGATAATTTTTGCATTAAGTAGGGTAGTTACAATAGATTGCATCTTAAAGCATTTAATAACCAGAATAAAAGAATCCATTTCTCAGAAAGAATCAATATAATTCCATTATGAATGCCATCAGGATTATGTATTTTTACCTATAATCATCATTGCCAATTCAGGCAAGTTCTTTAAAACCCAAACTTTTTCAAGTCAACTTGATAACCCACACTTGCACTACTTTGATTTTTCAGAAGCCAACAGGACATGAGATTTCATTACCACTGACCACTAAGCATAAAATAATTCCACAATCACATGTTCTCTGACATATTTTCTTTGTACTGTCAAGGGCCGCATCATTATCTGAAACAATATTTTCCCTCTTTTTGACAACAGTATTTTTAATTCACAGAGCTGTTTAACTTAGTCCTTGTTACTGTCCATCACATCCAGCGTTTCTTTTCCACTTGTTCATCTTCCTCTGATACAGAGCTTGCTGCAGTTTGCATCATTTTCCATCCTTTATCAGAGAAGTCTGTAGCTATAAACACAGCTGCAATGGGATGCTCAGCCATGGCCCTCAGAAATGGGCTGTCCTGCATTTTTATGTGACCTAGCTTCAAGAAAAAACATTTTCTAGTGCAACTTCTGTATATCTGTTTTACCTATTAGATCTGGATACTAAAGATGCCAGTGCTTTTGACAGTTTCTTTGTTGAACAGCACATAAAGTGAATGCACGAGAAAGCAGGTACTCTCAAAATCATAGAACCATAAAATCAGCTGGGTTGGAAAAGACCTTTAAGAACATCAAGTCCAACCATTACCCCAGCACTGCCAAGTCCACCACTACTAACCCATGTCACTGAGGGCCTCATCTACACAGTGTGTGAACACTTTCAAGGATGGTGACTCCAGTGCTGCCCTGGGCAGCCTGTTCCAGTGCCTGAGCACCCTTTCAGGGAAGACATTGTTTCTAACACCTAATCTAAAAATCTTAATTGCCTTCAGCCTGCTTTGTCCTATTCCAGTATCCCAAACCCTATGGAAAGCCAGGTGCCATGGTGGCTTTCCAGAGATAGCATGTCTCCTCGGAGATGCAGAACCACAGACACGCAAAGTGGAAGTGGGCAGAAGACCAAAGCACACTAGCTCTAACAGCACTAAGCAGATAGCAATGGCAAGTCATAAATCATAGTTCTCAAAACCTCTGGATCATGAATTCAGCTTTAATCTGCCTTCGTCCATCCGTGCCTCAGAACAAGCTCAGGAGAGCCAACACACCAAAATCCTGGCATCTGTGCAGCCTGCCCCTTGTCAGAGAGACAGAAAAAGAACATGAGTGCAATCATACTGTGACTATACTACCCATATCCACTTGTAAAGTGAAAGTGCATGAAGTGAGAAGGGATGGCTTTGTAGTCAATCCATTAGACCAGGAGTTAGGAGACCTAAGCTTTCATCACACTCCCACAAGAAATTCCTTGTGGATAAACCACAATCTTTCTCTGACTTTGATGTTTCTCTCTAAAAATAAAATAAAAGTGGCCACTTCTTGCAGTCAGCTGTAATTAATGACCAGTTCTTTGGAGATCAAATCCATCCCGTGTTTATTAAATGCTTAGAGATGATTAGTTGGACAGCAAATACACCATCGCTAAAGTGTTGTAATTGTAAAGGCTCACATAGAAACAATTGTCTTACAGATGTTAAAAGTTACTATTTTTAAGGGCATTATTAAGACCATAAAGTAGAGACATATAAATTACAAATTAGGGAACTCCACATCTGAGCCGTAGTGGCTTGTTCAGCTGGTTGTTCTTGTACATGGAGCTACAATGTACATTTACAAACACACATACTGAGTCCTACCTATTTCCTTACATTAAGGGCAAGCATCAGTGCTGTTCTGCACACTCCACCACGTTTCATTTCCACAATTAGGGAAGTCCAAGCAGAGCTATCTCATGATGGGTGCAGTGCCTTTTTATTAGAAAAGCATTACCTGTACTTTAGAAGTGAATGACTATGTACCGTTCACAAAATCTCCAGCACACACCTGCCAGTCTGAGCTCCCCTACCACCACAACTTCTCTTCCCACATGTTACAGCTGATATTCAAGAAAGAACTCATCTTGTTTGGTAGTTAAGACTTGCCTGTCTCTAGGAGGTCCACACCGGTGTCCTTTGTGTACTCACGATCAACAGTATCTCTAAAACAGTATCTCTAAAACAAGAGCTAGAAGCTAAGTAAGGGCTTATATAAAGCTCACTACCTGTTGCTTTGCCCTCCTAAGTGATTTAGCCTGTGAAGAGAAAGCTGGAGATCACTTTGCTTATGCTTGCCTACCTCTTTTCCTTGCTGGGATGCATCCCCATCCAGGACACAACCTACAGAGTCAGTTCTGTCAAACACTTGATGATTCAGTTCTCACATTTCAGTTCTGTCTCCTCTCATTTGTGAGATAGGGAAAGTCCTGGAAGGGAGTTATTTAGATATTCCTCTTCTTCCCAGAGCCATTTAGATTTCTGTAACTTGTCCAGTTACTTATGGCAGCTTGCAGCCATGGAAATGAATCACTGCTAGAGAAGACCTGCCATAATCGAATCCTGTACTTCAGTTACTCACTTTACTGGTGTTTTTAACACAAGTGCCCTCTGTTGAACGCTCTGTCCTCTCCTGGACAGCAATTGCTTCCTTCCTGGAACAGCTGATTAACCTATTTAGTTGCTCCTTTCTTACAATACAAACATCCATGAGGTATGCACTTGAAGAGTATTATCAGTCTTCCAGAGGAAGTTCCTCACTGAATTGCTATTAAACAATCAGTATTTCAAGTTGGATGTAAGGAAACCTGGTTCTCTCTTCCCTTCTGGACAAAAATCACCGCATCATTTCTTTTGTTTCTGCTCTCCCCAGACCTCTTAAAATTGATCTTCTCCATTGTGTCAGGCCTGAACAAAGATTTCAGCAAGGGGCTGTCCAATTGCTTTGGATGCTGCACAGCATTAAAGTCAGTATCTCCAGACTGGTTTCCTTCTGCTCTACCAGGTCTTCCAGCTTCCAACTCAAGAAACAGAGATCACATATATCCTTTGGCAAAAATAAAAGAGAGCATATCCAGTGCAGGTAACTGCAGGAACTCATTAGGCATCTGTACTCTTAATAAGACATAGTGTCCTCCTTGCACAGAGGGGAGCCAAATGCCCTCAGCTGCCATTTCACTAAAGCAAGCCATAGAAACCACAGAGATTCAGAGTTCTTCCATCCAATGCTTTTTGCAGTTCTTCATGTTCATGCACTAAAAGGGTGCTCATTGATTTCATAAAGCCCAGGTCTAGAGAGATCTATAAATACAAGTATTTTACCCTGATGCATTATTGCCCTGATGCCCAAGGCTGAACTTCTGTTCCTTCACAGATAAATTGCTTCCTCACTGGTTAACACCAGCTTCCATTAGCAAGAGTGGTGGCAGACATACTTGGGAAGGTGATCCATGATAAAACACTGCTTTGTCTCTTTTTTCGTTTTCCCTTTGATTTCTTTACTCACCACATCCCATCCTCCTCCTCCTCTACTCAGAAGAACTGATAACTTATTCTTTATTACTATTAGCTAAAAAGTTATCACCGAGTCTCACTTAAAATCTATAGAAGTCAATGCATCGATATACATCAGCCTTGACAGGCTCAAGATCACAGACCTACAGCTGCCAAAACTGCCTTCTAAAAGGCAGTCTGAAACAATTCTTTAAGTCTTTTACAGACATGATAATGCTGGCTAATGCTAGTAATATTAATAGCAATAATAAAAGTGGGGAGAGGGTGTGTTGGTATTTCAGTCCTAAAGTAGAGCATATTCTGTACATCCAGCTACTCTATAACTTCCAAAATGTAAAACATAGTGCTTTCTGGTCTATACTTTCCTTTGCATTCAACAGCAAATTAAGGTTTTATGGCTTTCTTTTAAATACATTGTAGGGAGTTTTATTTAGAACAACTGTTTTTCAATATCTCCTAAGCCTCGGCTTGTCCAGCTGAATTACTCCCAAAAATGCTTAACTCCGAAGCGGAGTTTATAAGGAAAGGGAATGTTTCTCCCCAAAATGTGTATCAGCTAGCGACGTTATTAACCACTGCATTCCCAGCACAGCAGGCAGTGTCATGCTTGGAACAAAGCGCCCCGATGAAAGCATCGCTTGTGGTTTCACCATCATCTTACTACAGCATGCAGAGTCACGTTGCAGCCTTCACCTTGCACCCTGGCGCAGCTCCTCAGCCATCACCGTGTGACACTAAGCACGTGGGAGCTTGAAGCAGCGGCATTTCCAAGCCTTACCTTTCACTCCCTTTGCTGAACTACATGCAAAGACTTTTGTGTGCATCCCTGACTTGTTCTTCCCCCCTGGCCCAAATTCACATAGTAAATACGGTTTCACAGTTTCAGATTAAAGTCACGTACAACTTTGAGCCCCAGAGTTTTAAAGCCAAAGAAATGATTGCCAGATCATGGATGGGATTACTTTCCATTAGCTCAGCTCTGAGATAACCTTGTGTTACATGAAGGCGACAGAGGTACCCAAGATTTGCTTATGTGAAATATCCCCCTCTCCATGCAGCTACTCTTAGCACAGGCCTGAATGTTCTTCCTCTCTGAAATCCAAACTTACCAGGCAAACACACATTATACAGGGGTTGTCTGTGATAAACGGTATCTGCAAAATTTCCCCTTCATTTTCACATTTTGCAATGGATCCTGTTGACAAAAACACAGGTTTTAGAACACTGACAGAATTCCCCCAGCTGGCTCTGAAAACTGTCCTCATTACACTCATGCTTAACCCCTAGCCTTTGATTTTAAATCTTGCCTTACTTTGCCCACTTCAAGCAAGCAAGGATGCTCAGCGTTTCTGTAAGATTCCAAGGGGAACTGGGAAATGACTGGCCCTTTATTGCCACACCAACCTAGACTTTCTTTGTGACCCAGTTATAGCAAAGAAGGACGCTTTTTCTCTTCTCAGATGACGTGTGGAGAATAACGAGTACTCCACGCAAAGCAGGAGACTTCTGTAACGAGAGCTCCAGAGCTCACTGAGATCAGCAGAAAGCTGTCCATCACACTGCAAGGATTTGGACCAGGAGCATAGCACGAGCCCAGAACCAAGCATCCTTGTAACGCACGGTGGCCAACTAGCAAATGAGTCAAAATTAGCAGGCTGACTGTCAAACGGCATCAAACTAGAAATCCCTTTATGGCCCTAGCGCTGATTAGCCGCTATTGTGTCATGTTGGAATCACTTCCCACAACCTAATGGCTCCTCGATTGCACTAGAAATTGATTCGGCGTTTCCCTCCGTGTCCCAGATGTCAGGAAAACATCACCCTCAAGGGGATGGGGGGGTGGGGGCCGCGGGGGGGTGGAGAGAGAGATTCCCGCGTTCACCTGCCCTAAACCACGCGGTGGCACCTTCCCGCCCTCGACGGCGGGTCCCGGTGGCCGGTGGCCAGCGTGCACCCTCAGCGGCCCCTCCGCGCCCGCTTACCTGTGAGCAGGGAGGAGGCCAGCGCCCCAGGGAAACAGAGCGCGCCCAGGAGGACAGCGGCGGCCGGGACGAGGTTTGGAGCCACCGGCCAGCCCCCGCCGAGCCGCCGGGGCATCGTCCCGGAAGGAGCCGCTGTCCCGGGGACGCGCCGTCGGGTGGGGGAACCCGGCCCAGCACCAGCGCCGGTGGGGTGGGTAAGGGTAGCAGGACGGGAGACAGTGGCCCGCCGGGGAGTCCCACCCCACGGCGGCACCGGGGGAGGGGACTGTGGGTGCGGGGAAAGCGGCTGTCAGCGCCTGCCCCTCGGCCCCGCACCCCCTCTTTCCATCACCCCCCTCCCCTGCCCGCATCCCTTCTTATACCTTCCTCTCCCCATAGTCCCTCCTCCGGCACCCCCCGGCCCCCAGGCCTCCCTCCCCCCCGGCGCACACACGCACAGACAGGCTGCCAGCCCTAGACCCCGTTTCCCTGCCGGGAGATGCCCGGCCACTCCCTCCCCGGCCCCGCCGAGCACCGCCCGGGCCGGCCGCGGCGTCGGGGGCTGCGCCCGCGAGTGGGGCGGGAGGAACGGCAGAGAGGGGACCAAGGAGAAGAGAAGGGAAGACGAGGAGGAGGAAAAGGTAACAGAGGAGTAAGGAGGGGAGGAAACTGGGGCAAGGCCGGTGCGGCGCAAACCCCGGTACCTGGGCAGAGCGCGGCTGCCTCCGCAGGGCTCTTCCCTGGCCCCGCAGTCCGACTGGTGTCAGAGCCGCTGGTGCTTGAGGGCAGGTCCTGCCGGCTGTCCGCGAGAGGGGAGAGGGGAAGGAGAGCGGGAGGGAGCAGGGGAGCGCCGCGGCGAGGCTCCGCTCCTCGCCTGGCCGGGGCCGCCGAGGTACCGTCCCGGCTCCCCTCCAGTCCCCCCCGCCCCGCTCCCTCCCGGCCCCTGTGCTGCCCCCTCTCCCGCGGCAGCCGCAACACGAAGTCCCGCTTCCCAGCGCCGCTGCCTCCCTGCCCGGAGGGGCTTTACTCAGGCCCAAGCTCTCCCCATCGGGGTTTGGGCTCACCCCGCCTCTCGCCCGAGGGGCTGGGGAGCTGCAGGGTGACAGCTACCGAGGCAGCGCTCCCTTCCCTCCCTTCTTTCCTCCCTTCCCGGTCTCTCGCTCCCCGGCGAGTGCTGCAACCTCTGCAGCTCCTCTCCTTAACGCTTCCCGTTTGCAGGTCCACGCTTTCCTATCCTAGGTAGAAACACGGGCTGTGGTACCTACGGACATCACTGAAACCCAGCTTTTGCACACACAAACACACGCACTGTCTGGACGGGATGACACTTGCAGTGTGTGGCAGGGGCGTTTTCTGTGACAGATCCTCCCAAGCCTGTTTCACAAACCGTTCTCCTTCAAACTGTGATGTTTCATTTGGGGAAATAAACACTCTCTGAAGCAAACGAGTCTGAACACTGTTTTCAGATTTATGCAGGTTCTTATTTTCTTTCTCTGGGAGGTGGATGTGAGCTGCTATCTCAAATGTACTGGCAAATCAAGTGCATGGCAGGCTGGTGCACACAGGACTACTTTAAATATATTTCCCCTTCCCCTTAAGAATCGATTTAGATTTCCCTGTTAATTTTAAGAACAAACCCCCAAAGCCGAGACATCTGAAAGCCTTAGCTTAGTTCTAAAAAGTAAGATATGTGCACCTCATTTGTAACACAATTTGTCACCTACACTTAGGGTAGGAAGCAAAAGTCCTAAAATAGCCGAAATTGCACCTGTGATAGGAAAAAATGATACTGGCAAACCTGCAGACGTCACTAGCAAAATCCCTCTCTATGAGAAGAAAGCTTAACTTTTATCTCCCAACCTCAGTCCGTATAAGTTGAAGCTGCACAGGCAAATATGATCATTTATTTGCCATTAAAAGGGGTTTATATTCCCTAGAAAAACAAGTGGGGTACCAGATTTGCTCCACATAGTGTAGAATATATAAACACATAGGTACATAAATATAACGTGTGTAACCTGGATGTATATCTTTTTCTGGGAAACATCATCTTTAACCTAGATGAGCCTGTCAAGGTACATATTATTATGCACTACTCCAGAAGAGATTTTCATATATCCAAATGGTTTATTCCATTGGAAAGAGGTACTGAATCTTTTGGCAAACGCTTTTTCTTACTTCTTGATGTGTATTAAGTGCCTATGTTTCCCTTTTCCAATTCCAGTCAGGCCACAACCCTTCTAAAGCAACAGCCACAGGGGGAAAAAAAACTACCCTAATAATTTCTCAAGTGAGAGCTACCACAGGAGAGTACTTATATCACCATGTGCATCGAATTTTCTCTTTGTGATGGTCTAAAATTCATTAAATATTAATGTCACCCGGTGTGAGAAACATACAAATCACAACAAGGCATCAAATAACATTTCAGGCATGCAGATAACAGCAGGGAACTTGCTAAAATACTCTGAAAATGCAAAAAGTATCATCTCCTTCATCAAATAAAGACAAGAGGTGACAGCAACTGAATTCCACGCTAAATCCCTGCCATAAGTCATTCAGTTAACAAATCTTTCTTATATCCTACATAATGAAATCCTATATATAATGATATCCTATATAATGAAATCATACCTAAGGCAGGGCAGGAGCAATACACACAGATTTGCTACACAATTTTACTTTTCAGAGGGAAAAAACAAAAAACATGATCACTAAAGCACCTTCAACACACTTAATTAGGCCTAAAACTTACCTCTGAAACACCATCTGTGGCATGAAAATGCTGTCTGTGGGGTGAGCTCACTGGGTCCATGTCTCTCGTGGTAGCATCAGTGTTGGGGTGCTGCCCAATTCTCACATCTTCCTTGCTTGAAACATCTGCTGACATGGGATTCTAAGGCTTTTCATACCATGCCTGCCTGGTTGCTGCCCGATGGAAGAGCCTGCTTGGGGCTGGTGCTGTCTTCAAGTCTCCTGATGCCCTGGTTCCTTATCTCCCTGCTCATGATTCCGAGGAATTGTTTCACTCATCAGGAGAGATGCACCTTGTTAGCAGCAACCTCTGTTTCTTCCTGATGTCGATACTGGTGACATGTCATAGAAGAAAATTACTTTCTCGTTTATATCTCTCATGAAGTAAGACACAGCCTGGGAGACAAATTATGCCCTCTCAACCCCCCCCCCCACTTCAGTTTCACCCATTCAGTGCTACAGGTAGGGGGTTTGTCTCAGCTCTTTACCTCTCCCTTACCCTATCTCCCAAGTGTACCTTATCAGAGGTCAGCATCCTTTCTGATTGTAATGCCACACTAAGCACAGTTTCAGGGGCATCCGTGTTTGAAGAGGTATTTATTTTTCATTCAAAACATTGAATGAAACATTGACAACAACATTCAAACCTGTGGTAATTTTCGCAAAATCAGAGGGTCTCACTGAAAACTGTGCCCTGCTATCAGATATGCACAGAGACTTTGTTGCATGCCAGCAGTTAAAACAGAAGTCATGTCATCAAAAGCCTTACCTTTTTCGTACAGGCATTACCTGGTATCAGTTGTTATTGAAAGGATATGTTCATTAGTTCTGGTCAGCCTGGGTTCATCCAGCTTGGTGGAATGGTAGCTCTTCACAAACACCGCTTTATGTGTAATGCAGCTCCTTCTCCAGTGATGCTTTCCCAGCAGTTAGCCATAAAACAATGTCAGCCACTAGCTGGTCATGATAAAGAATCAACTCAGCACCCACCTAAAAAGAAATAAAACAAGCTTTATGGTTAACAATAGTAACAGCAAAGGAGACAGAGAGCACATTCACATCTTTCTTCATGATTATCTGGCAAGTCAGAATCACTAGAAGGACCATTCTTCATGGGCTAGAGAATCCTTCCAGAAGTGGAAGAAGAAACTGAATCACTGAAATTCACATGTATTTTATGAAATTCACTCTTCAAGGTCTTGGGCATAGATCTTCCTAAGGGTTCTTTATCATACAAGAAGGTGTGCCATAAACATGCTACATTTACATGGCACTGAAGATAGTTTGCCTGTCAGACTGAGCTAACACATTTCTACTGCTATCAACATTTTACTAAAGATAAAGAACTCCTGATCCAGTAACTTAGATAATCAAAAAGAAGATCATGCACATTCACTGTAGTTGGAGGCATGGGTCTGGTAAGCTTCAACCCTGAATGCTTGCAGAAACACCTGTAATTTGCAAAAGTGTTTTATTATCATGGTGCATCAGCATGCAGCAGTCAGGAACTCCATAGTTACTCGTGATAGAGACATTGCACTTTAACACAGGAGAGCAGATGGGAGTTACACTACCAGTAGTAGTTACTACTGTTCATCCTTTGGCGGTTGATCAGGTCTTCACAGTTCAGCCATACTGAGCTGGGCTGCAGCCTTTCAAATACTTATACATACATACATACTTATGCATTTCTGTGCTTAATCATGTTCCAAAGTTAAGAGTATCTACCAGTGTGAATAAACAGTATTTCTTGCACTGCCCTTTTTTTTCCAGGAGATAACGTTCATAAACCTGCAGACTGGCCTGAGTGTATCAAAGAGGTACTCCTGACAAAGCAAAATAGTCAGAAAACTAAATGGATGTAAAGTGGGTTCCGGAGACCACACGAAGAGGTTTTAAAACTGTAACAGGATTAAAAATGGCTTATGGACAAGGTCCTTAAATCAAAGGAAGGTACAGGAAAGTATCTAAAAGTTACAGTGACATTTTCCTGAATAAATGTTAGAAATTTTATCAAACAGCTTGTCATTTTGACAGTTTTCCATAAGCCTCTGGAATATACAAAGCATTTAATTTATTTGTGGCAAGACAATGAGTAACATTTTACAAGTTTATTAACACAGAATGTCCTGCATGGTCAAACTCACTTCTATCGGTTAAATTATATTTTCAAAGAACTCAAAAAAGGGAGTTTCTGATTGTAAAAGTCTTCAAAATTACCCTCATCATCTGTATTTGTGCAATGCAAACCAAATGATCAGAGCCTAAACTGGATATAAATGCCACCAGCAACTCAAACTGAAAAATAATTGTATGCAGCAGAAAGCATTGCTCCGATACGGAGAAAATAGGCTGCTGCAGTGGTCCATATCAAATATCCTACAAGGACAACAACAAAGTAAATGGTAAGAGAAATTCTGATGCTGTCTTAACCATGGGACTCCCAGCAGAAGCTATTCAAGAGGCCACAGGCCAAGCAAACAGAGTACAGTGGCATATGCTCGTACTCCTCCCTGTTACTTTGCTGCTGTAAATAGTTTGCCTTCCAGAGATAATAAAAATAACTTTGAGTTATGTGGTTTTGTGTTGGGTTCACCCTTGAACATCTGCTATGCCTGATAAAGGATAAGAGCTAATGAAATCACATGGAAAGTGATATATGAGGTACTTTCTTTTGTTTCCAGTTTGTGAGACAAACCAAAACCTGCATTTTTGCTATTTCAGCTTATAAATACCACACCAAGGAGTACTCCAGAAACACTTTATAAAATGGAAGAATGATAGCAGATGAGGGTGGACCCTCCTTCTGGATTCCACCCATGCCCCCAAAAGACAAGACATGCTTGCTTTGACAGAAGATTGCACCCCTCAACCAGGATGCAGTTCAACATTAGATGCCTCTACAAGCAGAGAAAGGCAAAGGCTCACAATTTTGCTAAAAGACAAGTTTCCAACAACATGCATCCTGTAAGAGCATCACTTCACCTACTGAGACTTCTTTCCTCCTGCTGCTGCTCTTGTTTTTGCAGCAGGATTTTTCCCAGGACTTTATTTGAATGACAACTAAAGGCTTAAAAATTCAGAGGTGAGTTCAAGGAATGAAATGCATCAAGTGGGAGCCTCCTCTCCTTCACGTGGGTGCCCTCATTCCCATTCAAGTGATGAGAGGAGACTAAGGGCCATTAATTTTAAGACATCTATAATAAAAAGTTACAGCTTGTCGACAACACAATCTGCTGCTGTGTGGAGCAGCTGCTGGCAGGTGGCAGTGTTGGAAGACCAGAGCCCTGCAGCCAGCAGCCACTGAGCAGGGATGAGCTGGAGCTGCTGCCACAATCAACCTGAACCACAGAGCTAGTTATAGCAATCTAAGCCACATGTGCTAACGGCTTGCTCCTGCAGGAGTGAAATGCTCTCTTGGTTTGCTCTCAGAATGGGCTTTTCCTTTTCCCTCATCTGGCATTGGGCTCTTGCTGTCCCTGCCATTAGTACAACACAACTTATTTTATCTGGAAAACAAACCAAAAGACAGTTTTACAAAGAGCCCCTATTTATTGTTATTTTCCAAGTACAAACTTTAATCAATTTACTGATTACTTTTTTTCTTAAAGAGAATCGGCTATGCAGCACTGCAGCTGATATAGGTAAGAAATCCTCCCTACCATTTCTTCTTGGCTTCTGATTTAAATGAAGCACACTCAATTAAGCATTAATACCTGATCTGTACTACTGACTGACAGTACCACACAGAGCGAGCAATGAACTGACAATCATAAGTAGCCTTTTTCAGCTCCAGCCATCAGGATATGTTGGGATAATATACATGAGCAAACTGGGATAATCCTGCATTGCTCTGTTCTAACTTCTGCTAGTTATGCACCTTCCTAATGAGTAATAGAGCCATTATTAAAGAAGCAATACTACAAGATTTAATAATTATACTGAACTGCGCCCCAGTCTGACTAATGAAATCCTGGATAATTCTGCATGTGCTAAAACCAAAAATTACTCAAGAATACACAAAAAAAACCCAGAAATAAGCAACTATACTAGCAACAACAAAGTAGAAATCTGTTAAAAACCCTTCTCATTTTAGCACCGATGCACCCAGGTCAGGTGAACCCCAGACCTTTGCCAAAAAGCAAACACATAGCCACTTGGGCAAGAGAAAAAAAGCACTTCCAAAAGGCAGTGTAATTCATCTACCTGCCTCTGGGCTATCTAAGGCTCTTTCAGAGGGAGATGAGAGATTGAATGTGCCAGAGGTGGCCTTTTGGTGTCATTACACAGATCTGCAGGGGGTTTCTGCCAAATCCCAAAGTCCTCTGACAGTAGCATACCTCTAAATACATGATTTAGAAGCATGAGGTAAACAGAGACAGGGAATTGTATTAACTTTGGGAAAGTATCAGTCACATGGCTTGTATATATTAGCAAGTGAAACCCAGGAGAGTAAGCTGAAGTACTTGTGTCCGAAGAAGACTATTAATCTACATTTGTCAGGCTTCAAAGAATTTTAAATATGTATTTACATGTGGTGTATGCTATTTATTTTTGGTATCTTTAAACAGAGATTCTTAACTCTGAAGGTAGTGCCTGGTTTTAATATTGTTAGGTATGGATCAAATTGGCTTTAATATCCTTACGTTTTGATCAAACTGAAATCAGTCTGTATGGCTGTAGTGTATATGTGTCAGCATGGAAGTCAGTAAGATAGCTATTACTAAACAAACAGAAGATTACGATGCTGGAAGTACCTTGGGCTCACTGTTCTAATAGGTCACATAATTTCATAGAATCATAGAATAGTTAGGCTTGGAAAGGACCTTAAGATCATCTAGTTCCAACCCCCCTGCCATGGGCAGGGACACCTCACGCTAAACCATGTCACCCAAGGCTCTGTCCAACCTGGCCTTGAATACCACCAGGAATGGAGCATTCACAGCTTCCCTGGGCAACCCATTCCAGTGCCTCACCACACTCAAATTACAAATTTAGACCCTTCCCCAGGAAATACACATCAGAACAGCCCTGATGAGGCCCATGAGAATAATCACATCATGGGCAGAAGGCCTTCCTGTAAGTACCCGTTGCAGCAAGTCCCCAGAGGAAACCAGGATAACTCCATTTAAAAGGGGATGACCACAACAACATAGAAGTGCCCCTGTGTTCTGGTTCAACTCTGTGTTGGGTTATCCAAGGAACAGGTCTCTTCTCCCAAGGGGGCTACAGTAGATCTCGGAGAGGCAAAAATCACCCCTTTACTTACAGACTGTGCCAGGCAAGCTGCATGGCATTGCTTGGGTGGCTTGCTTGGGACAGACACAGTGTGGGGCACCTGCAGGACAGAGACTCCAACCTTCCCCTAAGAGATCATCTGGGATGGTATTTCATAGAATCACAGATGGGTTTGGGCTGGAAGGGACCTGAAAGCTCATCTAGTTCCACTAGACTAGGTTGCTCCAAGTCCTGTCCAACCTGGCCTTGAACACTGCCAGAGATTACTTAACTTTCACAATTACTTTCTCAGACAGATTTGTTTTGCAGCGTGTGTTTACCTTCAGAAATGTTCATATGAAGACAGGAAAATATCAAATAATAAATCACAGAACTGAGGGTTCCATAGGCCTGCAGTGGAGCTGCTTTCAGTTCTGTTGTGCCAGAAGTAATGAAAGCAACTGGAATTCTGAAAGATCATTTCTGTGCATCCTTCTCTAAAAATAAAAACTCATCCCCACACTCCAAATGACAATGAACTGACACCCGAGCATTCCACAAAACAACAATACAGGCCATGTATTAGAGAAAGCAACAGCATGAGCACACAGCACTCACAACAGTTCCATGCTTTGCTTCTGGATTCACTCCAACTGGCTGAATATACAGCACAATTCCCAAAATGCAGGAATGTTGCTGCTATGAAGCACTTTGAGGACAACAACCAAGCCTCAGCTTTGTAATGATAGGATTTCAAAAAATGGCCATTTATTTTAAAATAGTCTCTGTGGTTTGTAAAGCTGTTTCTGCAGAGCATGGAGAGGATAAAGCACACATACTTTAGCAGCCTTTCAGCTGCTGGCCCAAGTGCAGAAAAGGATTAAGACAAGACAGTTTGAATTAACATGATGCAAACTAGGAGAAACGAGGAAGAAAAGATGGCTCTGAAAGCTACACTTTGTTTTCCCATTGAATAGGTGCAGTGCAAACTAAGCATTTTTTCACAGCTAGCAGGATCCAACCAGATTGCAAAGGTATGAGGCATGGGAGCAGTCGAACAATAGCTCTATTCACCCACAACCAAGTTCTCCAAATCTTGAGTCTCACTTTTGGGGTTCCCAGTCTGAGCCACGGGCCTTGAGTTGAACTGGGGTAGCTAAAAGATGAGCACAATCCAAAATATCAGGTAGTTTTGATAACGCTTTAGTGAGGGAAAGGACAGGGACTGAGCCAAGCCTAGCAGAGACAGTGTGGTACATGAACCCAAAGATATCCTCTTGGGCACGCAGTGGAGATGGAGAGAGACATGAGAGCCTGTAGGGAGAAGCAAAATACTATTATACCAGTTTATAAATGTTCTTCTATATTATTCTAAGCACCACCTGGTGCTATAGTTCACAAAGGGTGGAAAATACATAAAGGGGAGCTAAATGACATCTCTGACATGAGCCAGGCAGAGGCATGGAGCTGGGTGAATCCATGGTGAATTTTGAGGGATGCTGGCACAGCCTGACTGTGCTGGAGCAGATGATTTACCCTTGAGAAGCAAAACTGAACATCCCTGCTTCTGCCCTGCTCAGGAGCACAGAGGAGCCTGTGCACGTGTGGGAAGAGGGGAAGAAGGGCAAAAGGGATAGTACATGGTTCTGGGGCTGGCTAGGAACACTGTCAAAGCCTCAGCTACCCCTGTTCCAGTTTGTTCTAGCTGAAAATCAAACCCACAGTCTTCTCACCACAGCAGCCACATGACTAACAGTCTAGTGCTGAGTAACGATGAAGTAGGCACAAGAAATTAAGAAGGAGAAAGGTTCTCCTTTTGCTTATACCCTCTGGCTGTTTTTTTCTGAAGAAAAATGTCCTCTGGCCACTTCAGTGAGTAAGTTTACCATTATAGAAACTGCTCCACCACACCCCTGGATGGTGAATCAGTGTGAGTTATACAACTTTGATATTTACAAGTGGTTGGATCTTCTTACCTCTGCTGTGCTGCTCACTTTACCTGCAGCGGTGCACGACTGGTTCTGAAGGAGAGGCAGCTATAGACAGGGGTAGACAAGAAACAGAGAAGGAATAATTTGTTTTTAAACTTGGTGAATAAAAACTTACAACAGTGAGGACAATGACCAGGAGAGGAATGAGTTTCAAATCAGAAGTCAACGTGGAAGTGATCTGGTGACAAACCTTTATACAAAAAGTCACAGCGCATGCAGGTTTCCATAAATGTTACCACAAAGCCTTCCCTGGCAATACTATAGCAACCCAAATACATAAAACACACAGGTAAATCCTGAATTCACATCCTAGCTCAACCCCCAGGGGATGGACATGCCTGCTCTTTTGAGACCTAACTCAGCTGAACACTGAGGGTTCAGATTTGTGCACTGGGTATCTTCAAATGACAAGAGAGATGGGAGAGGATTTGTAGAAATTGTTCCTCTGGCCAATGCAATAATCCTGAACAAATAGAACTAAGGCTGTATCTTTATGCCTATTTGGTTTAGTGCAATCATTATCCAGCTGAAGGTAGGAAGCTCACCAGGCTTAGAAATTAGGTCCTCCCTCAGCATGCTGTAAACTGGAAGCCAAAAAATCAGTGGCCAGGTTTGAAAAAGTTGATCTTAATGAGAAGCAAGAAAGGTTAAATGTACAAACTCTGTTACTCATTGGGATTTATTTGCTCAGTTCTAATTTTAACTTTGGTTAGCCCAGTAAAAGGTATCACATCACCGTCTGGGTAGCTGTCGTACAAAAAACAATGCAGCTACCAACTTTCCTCCATTGGATGACATACTTGGGCAGTAGCCCTTTAAAAAAAGCTTCAACTTCTTAAAAGCACATTTGGTTTTCCATTCATTATTTTCCTGATGCTGAAAGTAGTATTATTCATCCCAGAGAATAGCTACATTGTATTTTAAAGGTTTAACCAAAACACTCATTTTGCTGCAAGTTTTCCTTCTTTCAGAATTTTAAAACACATCTACAAAGTGGCTGCTGGGCAAAACCATCAATTTATGGTCAATGGTATCAGGGAGAAAAAAGAAAGAAGCAAATAAGAGAAGAAATGAATGTCACGATTGCAAGAGTGACTGCTATCTACAAAAATGTGGATGACGAGAAGAAGGACTCCTCTCCCCATGAGATGAGCTAATGAACGGTGAATGTGGAATGACTTTGTTAAAAAGAGAGACCAAAATAGAAAAATCAATTCTGAATACACTAAGAGTGTACTATCCACAATCTGCAACCACCTGCATGTTCATAGCTCTCTTCCACCTTATCTTTGCCAACCTTACCTGCGGTACGTAACAGAAGACCACCCTTTACCTTTTCCAGTCCTGACTGCCTGCAGTGAGGAAGTATCATCCACTTCTGCTTGAACCTTGCTTTCCTGTGATACTCAACCTCTTAATTCACAGTGATGTGGAACCAGAAAGGTACAACTGACACGGCAGTGATAAATCGTTAGCGCTTCTGAAGGGCCAGCCATATTGTCCATATTCTTATTTAGTTGTTTGGCCACAGAAACATTCACTTTTACTCTTCTTTTACTGCTACCAAGCAGTTTGTTACCACTGAATCCAGCCCTACTGCTTGATCATCAAACACCCACATGTACTAACCCTGAGGGCACAGTCTTACCCGGATGAACAGGATTTCTCTTCTCAGAATACATTTCTCTGTGGCAGCTGGCATGGGAGCTTTAGAACACAATCCTGACGGAAATCCAGATCTCTGGGTCTCCTCTTCCTCCTCCCAGGCCCTCTAGTCACTACCAGAGGGGACAAATCCTTACAGATAAAATACTATGGCAATGGGAAAATTTGACTGCTTCTGGGACTTGCACCCCGAGGTCTGCAAGGCAGCTGTCCAGTGTCATGCTGAAAGATACGTGTTGTGCCACCATGAAATATCCAGTTAATGCTGGAACATGGCACTCAAACATGCTGCCAAGAGAAACCCTCTTTGTTTCTACTGGATCAGAAGCAATCACACCATGTTAACCAAGCTGTATGCTTACCAGTTCCTAATTACAGTCATAGCTCAAGCAGAAGGAAGACACTACACATCCAGACAGCTGGAAAAAACAGTTCCTGTTATATATGTAGCAACTTGACTGTTCTCCAATATTTATGGATCCCAACTGCCTCCACTTCATTATACCATCAGGGGAAGAAAAAGTACAATAATCCCTTTTATGTCTCCTGTAATTGAATCCAACCATGATTATAATATATTATGAGCACTTGAAGTAACTATTAATTATTGAATACTTGCTTCATAATGAATTGGAGTATCATCTGCCATAGACCAACTTCTTCATATATTCTCTAACACATCCAAGATGCTATAGAACTGGTCTATCCTTCAAAATGAATAAAGTAATAAAATCAATACAATAAAAACTCTTTTCTCTCCCAATGACACTGCAGACTTTGCAATATAGTCTCACCAGATTTATCAGAGTAAGGAGAACAGGCCCAAGCCATCCTTGGATCAAAATCTTTGTTGTTTTCTAAGGTTGTCTAAGAATAGCACCTATGCTACATTCATTAACAATGATAAAATGTCTCAGTATAATAAGAGGAGACTGGAGCTGCCACATTTTGAATTGTACGTGAAATTCAGGAAATAGTAATAACAACAACATCAATTTAGAGAAACCATAGCAACTTTTTAAAAGATAGAGGGCCCAGCTTTCTGTTGCTCAAATGCCAAATTAAGTAAGTGCATTCTTGTTAATAGAACGTGTCCTGGAAATACATCCCTCCAGTACTCTCTTGGTTGGGAAGCATGCTGTTCATTGCTGGATTTCCTAAACTGTTTCATAGTGCTGCTTTGGTTGTTGAAAAGCTGCTATACTTCATCCTGAGAGTGATTTCATCTCATAAGTGGCTGAAGTAACATGTATAAAATGCTCTGTGGTTTTATTTGTAAGGGCCCATTCCACATGCAGCATCACTCTCTACAGAGAAGCAACCACTTCTGAGGTGGAATGCTGAAGCTATTTAATTAATACTGACTAGCTAACCCTCATGCATATTGTAATTTGGGAATAGTACCTTTTGGAGAGACCCTCATAATTGATTACATCAGCTAGCTAGGAGTTAAACTGCACTTGTATGTCATCTTTTTGTGACACAACTCCGGTAGAAGAGTACGGATGCTCTCCTGTCAAGATCAATGGCAAAATACTCAGTTAAATTCAATGAAAATAGATTTAGGACTCTAATCAGTTTACAGTAATGACTCAGGATGACTGACCTCCCTTTCACAATTTCTGATCAGGCAACAGCTGACATAATTGGAACAGCTCTTATCTTGCCTCTGCAGCCGAACACACTGTCAGCCTGCACTCAGCTGGAGCTGTGGTGGAGGATGATCTATGATTTGCAGTGATCATCCCCTCTTAGGAAGCACTCCAAATCTATTCTGCCTATAAAGATGAATCAAAGTATCTTATCAAAAACTGCTATCATTTTTCTCTGGAGCTTTAACTGGTTTTGCCAAAAATAATTTCCAAAAGAAATATTTCTTATTATGAGAGTGTAGTGTTAAAGTGGTGCTAGCAAACAAGTGAGTAATACAATATGCTCATGGTACATCAAATGGAAAATACTCCCATTAAAGCTAACATCAATTTACCAGCTGTGGCTTGAGATCGTGGCTCTCTTCCAGGGCTCCTGGTTACTTCCATGTTGTTTTTCCTGCTATAAAAACACAATTTTGCTCAATCCTTTAATTTAAGAATGAGGATGGATACCAAAATCTTCAATACAGCAGGCTCATACAAACACACTGATGCCTTATACACGCATAGTAAATCTAAGCACATGACAGCGCACATGAAGGAAACATCAGCCTACAATGAGTGCATAAGAAAATATAATTGTATGTTACTCCCTTTCCTGCTTTCAACATCACGAAATTCTTGGGAAATACCACAGTATTTTAAAGTAGCAATCATTCAAAAGTGTTTGTATATTGCATCTGTTTGTACTCCTTGCTATAGCAGATGTAAAGATACCAGCAATAAGGACATCATTTTCAGAGAGCACCAGGTCATATGAGTTAACTGGGTTATGCTTCCATCCCATGATTAACTATATCACTTGCTAACAGAAGTACTAGGTGTCTCTGCTGGTCTCCTGGATAAAGCATATTCTCCCATATTAGCAGCTTTTGTATAGCAAACAGCTAGCAATCTTGCAAAAGAGGACAGAAATAATAATTCCTGGTACCATTGACCATTGTAAGAATTTATAAGACAGGAAACAGACAAGTAAGGAGGAGTTTCAGACTCTAAACCAAACAATGTTTTTCATCTTTCTATAAATATCAACCTTGTATTGAACTTGGTCTACTGGAATACTAGGATAAATTCTCACAAACACAATGCATTTTAAACCACTACTAGATTGGGTCACTTCTGCTAATTATAAGCCCAGCCCTGTAGACAGTGAGTGCCTCAGCCTTCCACTTGTTTCCAGAGGACCTGAGAGTGTTCCATCCCCTCAAGAGGATCAAGGTTGATAAACCAGTGGAGAGCTACACAAACTTTCCCTGTGGGCTGGAAAGGAACACAGTCATCTGTAAACAGCACATGAAGATACCACATAAATACTGGAGGAACCTTATGCTACAAGAAAAACGAACAAAGCAGCACGATGTCAAGGGGTGACAACAAACAGGGCTTTGGGAAACTCAAGGTTCATTTCAAATAAAGAAGGGATACAGAAGCTTGGTTTCAGGAGTATGTCATGTATTTCACTGCACCTTTACAGCAGTTTTTAAATGGATTATTTATAAACAGGATATTCTGATAAGAAGAAAAGATACTTAATATGACACATACTATGTTGGGTTTTATTATGCTGGAAAGTGTTCACATAGAAATACAATCTCTGCGCAGCAAACTTCTGTTTATGGCAGTAAATTACTCTTTCTAAGCAATACAAGAATATTGGAACTTATTGCTAATGCCTGGTGTTACAGTAAACGCTGGAGAAAAAAGACAAAAGCATTCAAAACCCAGCCCCTTGAAAGTAAAGAAATGTTGTTTTTCTGTGTCATAGTTTAATAATAGTTGGACAGAAGAATCAATCTGGAGCTGAAAACCACAGTCCTAGTTTGAACTCAGCATTGTGTTCAAAGCCCAAAAGATCAGCGGAGCCCAGACCTCCAGATTTTGGTCATCATAGTAGTAATTGTTTTAATCTGTTTTTCTACATTGCAACAGCACAAAAACAAAATGAAAGAAAAACCCTTGGACAATAATTTCACATTCAGAAAATAATCTCTACCAAGAAAATCAACTCTAGAAGGATTTACCTGTTTAATACAAACACAAAAGTATGAATTTGACATTGGAACTTGAGAAAATGCATTTCAAAGTGCTCTAACACAAATATAATGGAGTTGCTAAGACTCACAATGTTGTTTTCAAACTGTCAAAAAATCCCTTTTAGATATACGTATCCAAAACTAATTTCAATAAGATAATAATTAAACATTAATTTTTATCTGGGAGACATACACATTTCACCTCAAATAGCTAAACTTGTAGACAGGCTGTGTCTTTAACCTGACCAGAAGAACTGACCACGTATTACTCTCAAATCCTGTTCAGAATAGTTTGATTGGGCAGCAATGCCTGTCTTGGCCTCCGAAACATCACTGATGAGAACCAAACATTTGGTCCCCCTGAACTAGCAATATTTCCCTACACTTTACAGTTGGCCAACTCTCTTCACTTCAAAACTTCCTGTAATTGGCCTTAATTTTTCCAGCCAAAAAGAACTTTCTTAAAAATTCAAACTCTATTTGAGAACTGTGAAGAATTACTTTACAATATTTCCTCTTAGCCTGCTGCATAAATGACTACATTTCAATTGCTTCCTTCCTCTGAATTAGATGGACTATTTGGCACTGGCGGAAACTAAGTAATTTCTACTCAATGCAACTTTCAAATCCTGATACTAGCAAATACTGCAATTTAGTGCAATGTACAAAGAAGTCATACATTACTCCTATAGATAGTTCTACCCTTTTTTCCTCCCTTCTCTTTATTACCAGTATGTTTTCCCCTTTCTGTAAAACTATTCTCATGAGACCTCATTTTACAAAGCAAGGAGTGGAAAAGGCAAGTAAGAGTGTTTCTGAGCCTTACATCTTAAAATGACAGAAAATAACTTAAATAAGAGTGGATGATATAATTGACCTCAGTGCCTACTCATTGTTTACCCTAAATTCCCAATGAAGCCAGGCAGCCCTGAGCACTGGGATCACATTCAATAATGGTAATTATGACAGAGTAATATATTTCATGGAAGTCTCACAGTAGCGTGCTTTCCAGCTATATTATATGCCTATAGCTTAGGATTCTTTGGTCCAGGATTCTACACTGTTATGGTACAGGCTTCCAGTAGTAACTGTGGTTGATTTTTCTAGATCCCCTAGTAGCTGCTGACAAGAGGACAAAAGAAGGTTTGAGATCTATAGTTAAAGTTTAAACCTAATAGCTACAGTAATTGATTAGTTCTCCATGGATTTTCTTTGGTCACTGAGGTGTATACAGAGACTACAGGAGATTATTTTATAGAGTAATTTTGGCAGCGCAGCAGGGTACCTGGACAATGAGATGGATACCACCCTCCTGACAAAAACCATGGGGGAGGGATCAGAGCAAAGACAACTCAGCCAGCAGAATCATGCCATAGCAAGCAGGGGGTAGGATTTTTTCCTTCCTGGGAAAGCAGCAAGATTTCTGGCCCCACAACTTGTAGATATCTGACGTCTCCTGGGGGACCGAGTAATTTTTACTGGGAGTCACTGCCCACTTCAGTCCTAGAGGTATCAGAACCCAGTTCCCTGGTCACTTAGCTCTATTTAATAGCTAACATGTTGAATAAGGCTCCGTGAAACATGGTTATATCATGTTTACTGAGCCAGAGTAGGACCAGGTAGTTAAGCAGCAAATGCAGACATGGTGCAAAGTTGGTTTTGTTCTGGGGGTGCATATAAAGAGGTTGAAAGTAGATACAGAGATGATAAAGGTTGATGGCTTAAGACATCCTGAAAAATAATGTCCTTTTTTTACCCACATATCAACCTAGCACCACAGCAATCGTCACAACCTCTGCTGAAACAGCATAAAAGTGAGCTGGAGGGACCTCTTCGATGGCTACAACAGGAGTTGGTCAACCCCTGTTGAGGAAAGTGGGATGTAGAGATGGCTCATGCAATTGCATCCACCAGAAACTAAGCTAAGACAAGCACTGCCTTTTGATTCTGCTATCCAAAAGGCTGCAACTTGTATTTTGGTATGAACCAGCAACAGCAAGGAGAGGCCTCATTCAAATGCCTGTTTTTACACTTGACCCACGTCTCAGTTATTTTCAGTCCCAAGTACTTTTACTGATATCTCAAATCACTCTCTGGAATTCAGACATGAGCTGGATGCTTCCAAATCCAAGGTCCTCTCAAAGGTCACCCCAGTTGCTGAGTGTTGCATTTCAGGCACCTTGAATGAACCTGAATTTCAGAAGGCGAACAGTCAGCACTTTCTAAAAACTCAACCCTCAAAGCACCCTCCAACTGGATTAATAAAAATTAAGGCACTCAGAAATTGGTTGTTACTTTTGAAAATCTTGCCCATAACTAGAACAGACTGATTGACAAGAAAAACAGAACTCACAGGTAACCATAAAAAGATCCATGTGTTGCTGTGCTCAAGGTACTTACAGTGTAAACTTTATTCACATTCATAGTGACATAGTTTATGGCAAAAGGGTTTGCCTTTTCTGTCCAGTAACCATATTTTACTCTGTATCTCTAGAGAGCAGGAGTCCGCATAAGCAATGAGAGGAGAAAAAAGAAGGTTGATGGATTACCAGTTTTTCTTCGGGTGGTGAATTCAGTTGTCTGGAATCGTGAATGTTAGTACAGGAGGAAACGAGATAGTTATCTTTTGTCAAAACTGTGATATAACAAATGTTAATATAATCTCAAAGGGAGGTACCGTTCAGAGTATTTTTAAGAAAAAAAAGATAAACCATATCCTGAAACACAAGGTTGCTTTTAACTATGTGTAAATAGTCTTTGATCAATCAACTGAATCCTTAGAAAGGGATAACATAACACAACACCCCTACCACAGTTGAGTAAGTGCTTAAACGTTGTTCACAGAAAGGATGCTAGTAGTTGGCAGGGAGACCCAGCTCTGTATCTGTATAAATCAGCACAGTCCTGGAAGCTGCAGTCAGTGCAAGGTAAAATGGGTTGGTACTGCTGCACTATAAACGCATCTGACATCAGAGAGAAATTCCTCCCGAGGGTCGTCTTTGGATTTCATGGCTCTTCTGCTTCCTCTGCTGATTCCCCAGACAAACCTATTAAGAAGAAAGAAGATGCTTAAAAATTCAGTGTATCTGGCAACCACATGCACTACATTGGTGATCCCATCAGTTTGTAAAAGCCTTGGTTATAGCTGGAGGAAACAATTTATTACATGCAAAACAGTTACGATAAAAAAGCGTAACTTGCAAATTCAAGCACTCACAAGTTTAGAAAATATAAAACATTAAGGCAATAAGGGCAATTTGACATCAGCTCTTTTATGCATATGATGGATGATAAAGTCTAAGTTATAAAATCAGAGACCACTTTCACATCATAGAAACGTGACAGAGAACAACTGGGCATACGATCTGAGACACAGTTACTCCAATCTACCTGCATTTTGCCTGTCACTTTTTCTAGGCAGAACTGGCAATACAAATTGCAAAACAGTAGAAAATTGGCTCCATAAACCCATTAACAACTTTTTTTTTCTTTTTTTTTTTTTTTTTTTTTTTTTTTTAATATCAGACTAACATTTTGGAGAAGGGGAAAATAGCAAAACCCCTGTATTGAAGATAACTTCTACCTCAAACCAAAACTGAGTTTCCTATTTTCAAGTATCAGTTCAAGATATGAATCCATCCTGTACTGGATATTAATCTTTGCAATAACAAACCTGACAGAATTGAAAAAGTGGGTAGAAACTCATAAAAAGTAGCTTGGAAAATCCAAGGAGAAAAAGAACTGTGGATAATCACATGGATTTGTATAGGCAAATACTTGCATGACTTTACATTGAACTGTTCATTTAACCCAGCTCTAATTATTTAACAGGTCCACTCTTAATTTGTGTTGAAAATGATTTAACTTAAATTCTTGTCTAATGAATGCAAAGCAATAAAAATATACTCGCACCATCTCCAAAGGATATATGAATAATAATAAAAACAACACACCGCTTTTATGTTTTGTTCTGTGGTGTTTGGGTTTGGTTGGGAGATTTTTTTATGAGCCATTTCTGAAGAAAGCTGAAATCCACACACCCCAGTGAAGTGAAATGATCCAGCAGGTCAGCAGAATAAAATCTGAGCATCCAGGTCTTCTAAACTCAAGCCACCATTTGCCTGTCAGCCCAACTGCCTTCACAATCCTGTTCACACAGATTTTTGCACCAACGATCTATATAATTCTAAAAGAATATGCTTTCATTTACATCTGAGCAATTCCCCATCAACAAAACCAGACACATTTCTTTTGTCAGTTTTTATTTTCCACTGTCAGTGTTTTTTGGAGCTTTGGGTTTTCAGGATTTACAATGCTTTACTGCTGGTACTAAACTGAACAAACTTTATCTCAGGCCTTGAGACTGAAGGAAAGCATCAGTGAAGCTAACAGAGCAGGAGATCAAGGATAAAATCACCAAGATACAAAAGACTAAAGCAGTAAAATTTCAGCACCAGCTGGAAGCCCAAGGCCCCTGAGGCACTAAGAAGTTCCCTTTACTGAAGCTTCTACTGGTTTTTTTCCTTCTTTTTTTTCTTTCTAAAGGACAATTAAAAATACCATGTTAAGAGCTGTGTCTGGTTTACAAAGGTCAGCCCTCATATGGCAGCTCTTTTGTTTAAAACTCTCATCACGTAGCACATGCTGGGATGCCAAAGGAACCAGCAGCAGGTCCCATCTTCTTTCATTAATCATCTAGGGGAAGGAGCTAGGTAGCATGATAATGAAATGTGTGGATTATAAGAAACTGAGATGAGCTACAAATGTCGTTGAGGGGAAAGACAGATTGCTCTAGGACTAAGAGATTAACAAGGTTGAGAAAAGATAAAAGGAGACACCATTCGAAATACATCATGGAAATAAAAATCTTAAACACAGATACTTTGCTGAGGAAAGCCCTGCAGAAGTAGCATAATGGAAAAAGCTGTTTAAGACATGCATCTGCAGTGAAATACCCCATGTAGAATAACCCACGTAGCTCAATGCAGTGTAAAAGACACTGCAAAGCTCACAGTTAATACCGTCCCTGACTTATGCTATGTCCCTGATATGGCTTTGTTGAGATCACATTTGGAGCTGTTTACAGCTCTGTGCTACATAAAAGGTACTTCCACCACCATAAGCAAGGAAAAGAGTTTGCAAGAATTATGAAATCAGTTTCTGCCCACTCTTAGAAAAGCTGGACACACACATAGTTCAGACGAGAAACAGCAAGAAGGTGCTATGATTATGGTCAGCAATTTGTACCTGAAGGGAATAGCCACAGATCCACCAGAGACCAGGAGGCACTAACCTCTGCATT
The DNA here is from genome assembly GCF_963264785.1 of Psittacula echo. Classification (NCBI taxonomy): domain Eukaryota; kingdom Metazoa; phylum Chordata; class Aves; order Psittaciformes; family Psittacidae; genus Psittacula; species Psittacula echo. Next base: position 14,849,586 of record NC_137737.1, read on the forward strand.
AGCATTGCTCACCAAGCTACACACTCAAGACACGTAACACTGCCATTACACAGTGTCCTCAACTTCAATACATTTGAGGACTGGCTAGAGAACATCTAAACCAGCATAAATTAAGCACTGAAATTAAGGAAGGGAGGTTTACAAAAATACTGGGGAGAAGGAGGGAATCTTACTGAAAAGGCCTTCTTGATGCATCTTTACTAGGCTGAAAATACAGCATGTTAAAAATTAAAAAGTAATTATAAAATTATAATGCAAAGAAATTCATTTGAGCCATAAAATAGTGCCCAAGATACTGCTTTCAAAACCTGTTATTTCCATGATACTGACTTACCACAAACAACCCTTGTGTCTGTTTCTTCAAATTGCCATGCCAAAATGGGCAACATAGAATCATAGAATCATAGAATAGTTAGGGTTGGAAAGGACCTTAAGATCATCTAGTTCCAACCCCCCTGCCATGGGCAGGGACACCCCACACTAAACCATGTCACCCAAGGCCTCATCCAACCTGGCCTTGAACACTGCCAGGAATGGAGCATTCACAACCTCCCTGGGCAACCCATTCCAGTGCCTCACCACCCTCCCAGTAAAGAATTTCTTCCTTATATCCAATCTAAACTTCCCCTGTTTAAGTTTGAACCCATTACCCCTTGTCCTGTCACTACAGTCCCTGATGAAGAGTCCCTCCCCAGCATCCTTGTAGGCCCCCTTCACATACTGGAAGGCTGCTATGAGGTCTCCAAGCAGCCTTCTCTTCTCCAGGCTGAACAGCCCCAACTTTCTCAGCCTGTCTTCATATGGGAGGTGCTCCAGTCCCCTGATCGTCCTCGTGGCCCTCCTCTGGACTTGTTCCAACAGTTCCATGTCCTTTTTATGTTGAGGACACCAGAACTGCACACAATACTCCAAGTGAGGTCTCACGAGAGCAGAGTAGAGGGGCGGGATAACATGAATGGTTACTTTCAAGCACGTGAACCCCAGTGGATCCACAAAACATAATGCATTAACTGTAATTATGGGCTGGCAAAACTGAAGTAATACAGCAGGATTTACCTCAATTTCACACAACTTTGCCCAACAGCACTATCCATGACTATAGGGAACCTGCACTGATCAAAGAACTACCACATGAGTAAACTGCAGGAGAGGTGAGAGGACAGGTGAAGTACAAACTGCAGCTCCAAAATGGGAGGCAGTATGAAAACTTGCCTTGCAATAAGCAGCCTTCCCACTTCTGCCCTGTATGCTTTCAACATACAATAATAACTGGTCATCTAGGAGAACAACGTGCATGTCACATTGCTCTAACTGGCACACGCTACATCATAGTATGTGAGATGATTAACATCAGACAGGTTTCTCATCGGCATATTCTGACAAGCCCAGGCAGATCCTAAGAAATACAGGGTATATAAAAAAAATAAATCTGTATATTAAGGCTCCTTTACCTCATTTCATCAGGAAAAAAGCTTCCTTCCATCTTCATATCCCCATTATGAAGTTCTCAATGTTTCATTTTATAGGTCACCCAAAAATCCTATCAGAATAATACTGGTCTGAGCACACAGACAAACGTTTATTAAAAGGTTCATATCTCTATTTATCAACTCAGCTATGAACTGGGAAACTGCTTCTGGAAATAAGCATGATAAATTTTAACTCCTCTGCAGTAGGCAACCCCAGAATTTCTGGAGGGAAGTTTTCAAAACAGAGTTGATCTATATGATCCAGTTAACATCCTGACTAGTAACACGACATTGCATTTATCTGAGGTCAAAACCAGATTCCACCTGCAGTCACTGAAATTGCTCCAATTTTGTATATTTGTCAATCAGGGCATATTAGCACCCTCATAAAAGCAGCTTCTATAAACAAAGACACAGAATTCCTCAGTCCTGTTAATTTACCTCTTGAAAAGCATGACTTAAGGCATACATGTCATTCAGTCACAGAAAGATCATTTCTAGATAAAATGTATTTTTGAGTCTTGAAAACTGAAAGTTCAAAGAAAATCGGTTACAGTGACAGAAGCACCAAAGACAGCTAAAAAACCCCCAAGTTTCTTGGAACTGTTATTCATGCAGGTTGGGGGTGGTGGAATAAAACAACAAAACCAGCAAACCAAAACCATTTAAAGGGAGTGATGATATTTGAGCATGACAGCAAAAGGGAGGAGAAAGGATTGTTTTCTGTAGTCATAAATTTTTCACACTAAGCATGATGGTGCAAGGTTTAAAGATGTTCAGGTTAAACAATTAGGCAATGGAAGAAACTACCCATGGAGGTGGCTGACTCAAGAATATGAGAGGTTTGCAAAGATAGGGTCGATGAAATCCTAGTGGGGATTAGTAAAAAGGAAGATACACAGGCTTTGAACTGGATGACCTAAAGGATCTTCTCCAGTCCTATCATTTATGCTGCTATGATTCATCCTAAGGAGAACATTTTGGACTCCTATGAATTACTGGCTGAGTTTCCTGGACACTATTGTACATTAGTCTACTCCAAAGCATGCATAAAACTAAGTCAAAGTTGGCTTTAAAGTGTTTGATCTACAATATTCAACGCTTTCATACAGTGACTCAGAAAAAGGGCAGTTATAACAAGACAACAAAAGTTACTTTGAGTTCAGATTAAGTTAGAGAAGGGAGGCACCCCTTTCTTCAGCTAGTCCCACTTAAAAGAGGAAAAAAACACCCCATCTCATAGCCTGATGGTTAATATTGCTATTTCTAGACCTGACATAAAACAGCTTTAGAACAAACTACAGCTTCAAGGTAACTGTTTTTCATAAAATTCTGGATCCAAAATGAAATGTTCCAAATGACCAAAGTTAACAGCTTTTCACTTTTTTGTTAACAAAAGACAACAGATTTTTCCCAGCACTGCCAGATCACATTTCTGAAAATCACAATAATTTTCCCTTTAAGAACTCTATTCACGGCTAATAATTTTCTTTATTGTTATAAACTGCTTAAGGAAATATATACTGCTTCTTTTTTCTTAGTATTTAATCTTTATTCCATGAACACAATACAAAGGGTTTTCCAGAAAGCTTAAGAAAGCAACAGTATCTTGCTTATCCCAAGCAAACTGACACACTCAGTTAGAGTGCCAAATGGATTAGTGTAAAATCGTCAACTCCAATGTGGTGCAGAAGATTGAGCACCATGATGGACAAGCTACAAACTTTCCTATACTGCTTTAACAGGGTAAACTGGACTTGATCAGTATCCTATCTCACTTTTCATGGAATAATAAACTGTGAGTGAGCCTTACCATTGCCTCCCAAGCCACCAGTGAGTCACTGATCACTGCATACATGATTTAAAAGTGCTCAGGTTTGTATCTGAAAGGGGAGCAATGATAGCTGAATGAGGGGGAAGCATGGACTAACTCATTCATTAGAGAATTGTGTAAATCAAATAAATTGACTTTTCATTTAGAAAGCAGTGTGACTGAAAGGACCTAATTCAGGGAACTTTTCTTTGTCCTAAGGGACCATATACATCACAAGATTGAGAATGTGAAACAACAGTTTCCATCACTCTCAAACATGCCCCCTACTAACTGCAATTAATATGACAAGTCCAACCTATATAAAGCCATCAACAATCAAGTTGCTGAACTACCACAAAGTAGCAGGGGTAGAAGAGGCACCTCTTACGTTGGGGATAGCAGGGTCTACTTCCACAAAACTTAAAAAACCTCTCTAAAAATCTTCCTTTTGTCACTCTGCCGTAGTAGTGACATGCAGTAGCAGTGTAACACAACGGAGATAACAAGGTGGTGACAACCACAAAGACAACATTTACCAAGTGTCCAAGATTTTCTTTTTTCTTTTTTTAATTAACTTTTAAACACCTTACAAAGCTCTTCATGCCCCTAGGCAGTGGCCCTCACTGGTAACTCTGCAGACCCATGCCTGTAGCAACTCAGGCTAGCTGTGAAATGGGACATGATGGAAAAGTTAGTGTCCCTTCCAAGGTAATTTCTTTTGTCTTGTCTTTGTTTTCCAAAGTACAGCAACTAAATATCCCCATCATCAATTTTATCCTATATTAATATTATAATTAATATAAATTACTATTAATATAATTAAATTATGCTGTGCTTCTTTTGTATAATACTGCATTCTTCAGCCTTCATTACATTATATGGTGTACATACACACACGTACCTTTTACATATCCCTCCTCCAAACTTTTCTGTTGAGAAGCCCAGCACCTAAGAAGCACTAGAGCTGCCACCAATGGGTCCAAGGAATGAACTGCATTGAATTACTGCCCTGGTTTGGGTAAGGTAAGGAGGTGTGCACCAGTTCACACTTCCTGGGATTATCAAGTACTCAAGCTGTAAATGGCAGAGTTCAGACTCCTACGTTTATAACGTTGCAAAGTTTCTATGCTTTCTTTAGGTCTGCTTTGCATTTGGAAAACACCCAAGATATATGAAATGTTTCTAATATAAAGTTACCAAATTTGAACATCAGGAAAAATATCCAGTGACATGACAAAAAAAATTGCCAAGACACACAGCTGCTTTTCCTGATGACCCCAGTCACTTACATACATATTCACACACCCCCACGCACACATATATACATGCTGCTGAAATAAACACGTTCTGTAAGACACAAAGAGCTGTCAACACACCAAATCTAGCTTACATTTAGAGGTATCAAGGAGAAAAGAAGAATGGGATGCTGGTAAGTTCAAAGCCATGCAGAGCTCTATAAGCCGCACTATAATAACAGTATTCTAAGCTTCATTCAGGAACCAAAAAACAATCCATAAATTGTTATAGACACAACTGAATATGTTTGCATGGAGACAAGCTACTTAAAAAGCAGTTACGTATCTGAAATGAAGTCACTGATCATTACTGTGAGAAACGTAATTTCAATTGCACAAAAAATGCCTATTCTCTCCAAATACCTGGCCTATCATAATCAACTATCAAATCGTGGGCATTTTTCTAGGAAAGCTTGCAATCTTTGAGAAATGGTTGTTTTCCATCAGAGATGATTACAGGAAGAAGTTACAAATGATACATTTCAGCTGGAAGAGGTATTTCTTGCCAGGAAGTAAATCCCTTAAAAAGAGTTTGCTTTTTAGTGACCAAACTTCCTTTCTTCCTAATTAGCTATCACCCTTTGTTAGGGCAGCAAATTAACGCAATGGCTTCTAAGGAAAATACACGCAACACAAATCTAAAACTTAAGTAATTACAGCCACACAAATGTCAATGATTTGATTTATTTTTCGTCTTATACCTTCCCATTCACTGCAACCCCAAATCCTATTAAGCTTTTCAGAACTGTTGGCTCTTCAATAATTTGCTGACAAAAAAAAACAAACCAATATATATTTGTGCCATGTACATTGAGATTAGACAGATGATAATCTATTAAAAACAGGATCTTTTTTGCATAGATGTTAACTCTTCGCTTTTTCCTGGGGAGAAGTAATGCCATAGTAATCAGTTTTTCGCCTGCTTGATTCGTTGTGCTGTTTTGTTGACTTCCCAGACAGCCAGACCAGCCAGCTGACTATTACCAAATCCTTTATCTTGCCAGACAAGCGATCACCATGACAGATAGGCAAAACTCCAGGGGTAGGTTAGCTTTAGGGTAGGATTTTCCACCATTTTCATATGAATGGTAATGAATCCTACTCCTGGAGACAGCCACCCAGTGTCTGCCTGCAGGAAGATCCGAGATCCTTCATGGATATGAGATACAGATAGATAGATAGATAGATAGATAGATAGATAGATAGATAGATAGATAGATATTACAGTAAATTTCTACTCTTGTAGGCTGGCTGCAACTCATAATTGACCTCTTAAGACCTACAACCTCCCCGTTAGTCTAACTTCAAACATTCCTCATCTACATACGTAACATTAGCTAATACTGAGCAAACTTTTCAGCTGAGATGATTTGCCTTAGAGAATTGCAAATGCAGGTCAAACAAACCATCAGTCACATTTCTGCTGAATTTGTCAGGTCAATTTGGCTTAAAAAAAGTAAATATTTACGGCATTTTTGATATTTTCAAAATACTTTGAATTTTCATTTCACACCGAAGGATTGCAAATAAGTTTCCTTGAGTATAATGTTGGGTTTACTTTTAGAAGTAAGTTAGCAGATACAAAGTCTAAGCAAAATACTTCATTTGAGCAGAAAAAGAGAAACCTGAATCAATCACTGGAAGTTCTCCCAAAACAACAGATTTTCTGTTCCAGAGCTCTATTCTTGTGTGTACCTGTATCTTCAGTCAAAATAGTGCAGTTATCCTTTCAATAAGCACGATATCACTGTCAGACTGAATCTTTCAACAAGTTTTGCTAAAATACATACTACATGCAAAGTATATGCAGCTGTAGCCAACACCAGCTTCAGTAAAAGATAGAATAAAAAGTGTATTAGATTTATAGGGGAAAAAAACCCATCTTTTTATGGATGAGTCTGCTATAGACTTGCATTTAAGGCCTTCTTGTGCAAGTTTAACTTGTATGTCCACAAGACAACTAAGTACCTTCATATATAAACATAAGTTTCTCCAGTAGAGACTTTTAACATTTTCTTTACAGCCTACAGTATACATAAGTCCATGGCTCCTGGGTACCAGGAAGATAAACAAAAGAGGAGAAATTCCCAAAAGGAACAGTGTAAACAGTGTGATTTTGTGGCAAACAGAAGAGAGGGAGACAAATGAAATAGCTAAAGACAAAGCAACATTAGGAATCATTTATTTCAATGAAGAGATATAAAAGAGAATCGAGAAGATGAAGTCAAGGAAAGGACTATTTAAGGCTGCTTTAATGCCGTGTATTCTCCCCAGAGATGTGGTGAAAGCTACATGGCTTATGACATTTTCAAATTAGTACCACAATGAAGACAACAATCTGGTGGTGTCAGGGAGATGGTCAAGCTGATAGAACGAGAGTTTTCCATTTCTAATTCCTATTATCATACAACAGATCTGAGGTGCTACAAATTCCTAAAGTGTTTTGTAATAGTCACAGAAACATCAGCTTTTGCTTACCATGAAGTATTCAGCAACTGAATACTCTTCAGTATGTTGCTCCTTTTAACAATGGAACATTACAGTGCAAATGATAAAATCATATTCAAGATTTCCATGGATTCTTCTGGAAATAACATACAACAGGATTTTACCATTTGATGTCATTTTTCCTTTGGAGTCTTGTGGGAAAAAGACAGTGGTAGAGAGGCAGGTTTGAGGAAAAATGTGTTTCAAAAAAAGAACAACAAAGGAAAAAAGAATACTTTTGGGTAATACTTTCCAATCTTGAATTTCACACATTCCTCTTAAGCTACAGTATATGAGAAAAATGCTTTAAGAGGGTGGGGGTTTTTTTTCCCAAATGCAATCTTTCGATAAGTCTCACTGTTGGCTTAAAAGCAAATGAAGAAAATAAAATGAACCTGTGTTAAAGTAACAGATGAAATTTCTTCTAAATGGACACTAAACTCCTTTCTATTGCTCACCAAAAATCTGTATCTGCCTTTTTTATTCGGTCATGTGTCTATCCCCTTTCATCCCCCCACTAAAATCTTATCTTTGCAAATGCAAAGGATGACTGGGGGGGGGAAAGAGTGTGCTAGAGGGGTAATGCAATAGCAATCTGTAATTTTTTATCTTATAGTCTAAACTGTTTTAATATCTCACTATACCAAAGACCTGTAATGTAATTCTCCCTATTTCTACTATTTTTTCCACTGATATCACTCTTGTCTCATACACATGGAAGTAGAGTCGCGTCCTGCTACACCCCTGGATACTTCCAAGCATATCTCGGCCATATGATTCCAGGCATATCTTAGCTATAATGGCAATTTCAGTACTCACAACAAAAACTGTAAAGCTACTCAGATTTGATGATCCAACTGGGGATTCCTTAAGGCCCAAATCTGTGCATTTCTGAAAGAGGAGTAGAAATTTCTGGGCCCTCCAACCTCACACTGAAATCAGCAGAACCAAAATGAGGGCAGCACTCTGTGGGACTGAACCTTTTAGTACCTCCAGAAAAAGCAGTAGAAGCCAACACACCCACATCTAAGGCTTGGAATGGTGGAAGTAACAGTTTTAAATGTATTATGGATTTTCTCACAGGCTCAGGAAGCAATAAAAATTAAGTACAGTCAGACTGCAGGAAAGCAATATAGTTTTCATAAATTTTTGTGACTTTAGGGAAAATATGCTCAACTTTTATAGACAGACAATTCAGTATTACAAATTTTCAGGAAATGTCACTGCTATGGGATTCCCACAATAAATGCAGGTTGAAATGACTGTATTCTTCAAGGACACTTCTCAAAATACATTCACATCACGTAAATAAGTTAGTTTCATTACAGCGCAACACAACTAGCTATCCTAGATCACAGACTTCTCCTGGAACTGGACACTAATGACTCTAGGAAGAGCAAGCAATTTCATTCTGACAGTTATCTAATGTTAGAATTATTTCTTCATTGGGTAATAAATCAAGAGCCTGGAGAAAGCTAAGAAAGCAAAGACAAACATGCTAAATCAGGAAAAAAAAAATCAAAGCAAAACCAAAACTAACCATGAGTAGTATAATATTATCAATTAAATATTAATTAATGCAAGCAAATGATTTCTATTCAAGTATGAAAGTCAGGTTTCCCAGACTCAGCAGTTGTATCACATAAGGAGCTGCCTTTGGAGCTGTTCTACCTCCATAGTCTCCCTCTTGTCCACTTGAAAAAGCCTAAAGATAGCTCAGTCATGCTTGAAGGTAACCTGCCTGACAGAGGAACCTCACAGGTTTCTTCCTACTCCAATTCAACTTAATGCTGTTCTTCCCTACTTGATGCATGGAAGGTCCACAAACCTGTGACTGACAAAGCATCTAGGCTACCACGACCTGTCCTTATTTATGTGAGCAATAATGTCTGCCTCACTAAGAAGGTGGACATCCAGGTTTTCACAAGCCACCCTGAAGATGATGAAAGTTCTCCTCAAATCTGCTATTTAGTTTATAGGACAGAGCTTTAAGGACTCAGGTTTACTAGTTTGGAGAGCAGCCAACTAATCATGCATGATACTTAATCAGCTTCAATTCCAGGTCAGAAAACTGCTTCCAATCATTAATGTATATGATCAACTGAGCTCAGTGGAACTGAACACACAATGTATATGTTCAAGTTGGGTGCATGCACAAGCAAACAAAGAATCGAAGTACAGCCTTAAGTGCTTTCCTACATAATGCCCCAGAATTCTCTGACACTATATTATTGGGGTTTTTTAATCTTTGGCATTTTACTGTGCACATGACTTGCAAGGAATGTTGTTATGGGGTTTTTTGTGTGAGGTTTTAAGTCGAAGAAGAATCTGGTGACATCACTCAAGGAAATATCTGAATCATATACTACATTTAACTCAACACAACTTTGTTTAGAACTTTCTGAGGAAACAGATGCTTTTCTGTCTCCAAAGTGTTCTCAAAGGAGACTCTGCTTTTCACAAGGCATTTCTGGTTTCTCACTGCAGGAGAGCTTTACTTCAAAGTTCACACAGAGCTCCAAAAGCTGCACTGGAGCCTCTCAAGTGGATAGTTTGGGCAAAAATGTAAAGAAAGACATGTTATTGACAGCCATTCTGTTGCAGCAAGAGTGAAATCTTAATAGAGTAGATGAAGATTTATCAAAATGTAGACACAGTCCCATTGTGCCTGCCCATTATCTGCTTCTGCTAAGATCTTGCAACAAGCTGGATGCTATTACTTCTCTCCCAATGCATTTGCAGTTTAGAGGTCTTATTGCTGTAATCAGGGATTTTGTTAGAAGAAGGGCAACCTACATCACATGTAAGATGTTTTGAAGGGAACTGTGAGCTAAGGTATAGATCATTTTTGCTTTTAACCCTTACTTGGAATGGTAAAAGTGTTTTCCAATCTGTCATCCATGAATTCATGGTCTGCAGCCCATGAAATCACATCAAACAAGAAAATAAACATCATCCTTACAGTATTTTTCAGCTAAAGGTGTGAAGATATGATCATCTGCAGGAAATGGGCCAGCAGAAATATGTGATTGTGAAAGTGTGAAAGCTACTCATTCAATCGTGTGTGAAGATGAAAAGTAGAGGATCAAATTGCAGTTTTACCAGTACTCATTTAAACTACAGATGATGAACAAGAAAATAGTAAAACATGAACAACAGTGTGTAATGAAGCTTCAAATATACTATTTCCAGTAGCACCTACCCTTCTTTCCTGCCTTTTGGAAGGCAGTAAAACAGAAGCACTTTTGAAATCAGTCCATTTAACAGGTTGCAGCAAAGACTACCAAGTAGCTCTCTTTAAGCATGGTAGAATAGTTTGCTGGCTCATGCTTACCATGGCCAGAGCTTCTCCACCCACACAGGAGAATTCAAATTGTGCTGTCAGAAATAGTATTTGCCTGAAGGATTCCATACACGTTACCAGCCTCAGTCCCTGTGCAGTAGCTTGGAAAAGGATGGTTAGTCATTTTAACAAGTTACAGATTTAAAAAAGAATGAGCTGTTCTCCCACGTATCACACATCATGCATGGGATGACAAGTTAAATGACTTCATGTTTGTAAAACTAAACCAGATCATACTAAGATACCTATCTTCAGAGATGGTGCAACACCGCCTCCTATTCAAGCCAAGACTCTTTGAATAACTTCCTAGAAATGCTTCTAATATTTCTTTACCTTCCAAATCCCAGGATCAGAATGCTCTCTTCCTTTATTCTTTCTCTCAGATCTGATCTAGAAACTCCGTTATCTGGCATATGATGCCACCTTCACATGACAATACCCAGATCTGGCACATTTCAAACTTCATCTGTTTTTCCAGGCTCTTCGAGGAGAGACAGAAATATACATGGAGGATGATAAAATCTGAATGCATTGTAAAATAAATCACTTATCTTTGTGAGATCTTTCTGTGCCATTTTGACACACTGAGATCTGGACTGGACTTAACAACACACTGAGCTCTGTGGTTGAACTCTACGATTTTACAGGTCTTTTCCATCTTAAATGATTCTGTGGTTCTGTGATTACTGCAATCTATCTAAAACTCTGGGTGAAGACTTTTGTAAATGTGAATAAATAATTTTAATTAACTTCATTAGCCGATGGAATTAATATAAGACACTACCGTATCTTCTTTAAAGGCATATGCTCATTTGTCCAAAAAAAGCACTAATCACCTACTTTCTTAATCAATGCGTATTCAGATCATGACAGGAAGTGGCACTGGGCTTCAGGGTGGGAACAAAAGGTGACCTCCACAACTCAATGGGATTATGAGTCAACTGAAGTCATGAGTCAACAGCAGCCTCTTGCTGATTGACTCTGCCTCACCAGTAGGTGTTACTTCAGCCATTAATGCAGATTGCTGTATGGCTGCAGGGATACGCATGCCTGCCAAGGTACATAAAAAACATCCAAACCAAACTGAAATCTGCCAGGTTCTGAAAATATCAGGTAACACCCTGCTCTGTATCTGCAACAGCATCCAAAGTCATGTTTGGGAGAGCTGACCACGACCACACCCATCCCTATGCCTACAAATACAGCCTGAAGGTTTGTCATTGACAGCCATCCCAATTAATCATTTGAAGCAATGCTTGGCTATTTGATTGCTGTGATTTAACACAGTAATAACAATAATCCAGACTATGCTTAAACCACTCACTGTACTTCCAAAACTGTTTATTAGCATTGGCTTCTACTTTACAACTATTTTCAACACTCTTAATTCTGAAGTTCCTCCACTGGCACCTCTGAGAAGGCCAAGACTATATGAAAGAGGCAGCCTTATTTTTTGTTTGACCAAGTACTTGATAACTGCATTTAATTTCACAGTTTATTTATTTAACCTCAGCCCAGGCTAAAGCCATCTAAAATACCCTGTGCATTGTAACTTCAGGTCCAAGACAGAACACAGTCTCTTTGATTTCTTGAAATGAAATTTAGTAGCTCCTCTTCAAACCATAAACCTATTGCAAGGCCATCGTTTATAATCCCATCCTTCTATTGTAATCATAGGCTGAAAATTCAGGTCCCCATGCTCTACATCTCTGAACAGAGTAACAGATATATCAGAGTGAGGATTTCTGTCATGCTTTTACTAAATCTTATCTTTAAGCTAGTACTTTTCAACTGGTAAGCAAGCCTCTCTCTGAAGACCCTCAGAATGGGAAACTCATCACTTGGTAGCCTCTCTTATCATATTCTTTCAACACAAATAACACTTCCCATGGACTGGAATGACTTCTTTCTTAATGTATGAATTTCATCCTTCTTAACATTAGAATCCACAGGAAATGAATGCTTAATTTAAGACTTGCATCCCAACAGAAGTCAACATCTTACCGAGCAGTCACTAAGATTGGACAAAGAAAAGAATACTCCCCCTTAAAAGTAGGGTTTGTTCAACAGGCAAAGCACCAGAGCAATATACAACATAACAAAATTATTTGTTTTTTGAACATAAAATATCTCACATTTGTTTTCTGAAAAACGATATCCAATCATTTAATGTACACACTGATATTTTTATCTATGTCTCTATAACACTTTGTCTACACAAATACAATATGTGAAAGGCAGAAGTACACAGCCTTTCATCTACAGATGACAGGAAAGAACAGTGTTTCTGTAGGAGACATTTTTACTGTAAATCCAAGGCTTATAAAAGCAGTGCAATTGAAAGCAGGTGGGACACAGTACACGGGTTTCTCATCGTTCTATGCATACAGCTCAGCTCACCCAAATAATAAAACCACTATGCTTATTCAGTCTTGTACTTCTCTTAAAGTTAGCCACTCAATTGTGCCAAATAATGTGTTGTCCAACTTGGACTGAACCAAGAACATTAAGCTCATTTTCCTAGTAAACTGTGCTGTACTTGTATGATTTCTACATTACAAACAAACTTTATCTATAAGAAAAAGAAATCAAAACTTTCTGAAGTCAGGACTCTTTCCGATTTCTTATGTTACTGGTGAAATTTTAAAGGATAATATACTTGAGATTAAAACTTCAAAAGAACATTATTACCATGATGTAAATACACTCACAAGATCATATATAATTAGGTAATCGTGTACATATGTATATTCACTGCCAATTCTGCACCATCACTATTATTTATATTTGATCTGATAGCTGGAAGACACTCCTTAGACCCTTTTCTTTAACACTATAAACAGTAGATAGCATCATCCTTTACACTCATTAAAGATTAACAAGTTGCTAACATTCATTTTCTGCTAAATTAAAAGTAAGATAAAAGGGTAACTTGCATCTCATTCTGTTGAATTGTAACAGTGAGCAAGAAAAACAAAGAAGATAAAGCAGGGATTTAAACAGTAAATCTGCTGATAGCTGAACTTGTTGGGATGAAACAGAGGCTATAAATCAATTTGAAATAGTTGGAAGTATTAAAAAGATCAGGTAACATTCTGCCAGTTCTGAGATCTGCCTATAGCTTTGAATTGCCAAGAGGCCAGAATAACGAAATCAGAATTTTTTAAGTCTGATTGTCAATGCTTTTATTTGACAAATGTATGTAGTCTGAACCATGCAAAGTCTGTGACTGTAATTCAGTTCTGGAAGTGGAATTCTTGCTTTATGGAAAATGTTGGTATTTGCCATAGGTTTTCATTCTCAGATATATAGAAATACGGAAATATAACAAAGAATTGAACTTTTTACTACATTTCAGATTGGCAATGTCACCATACAACAAGATGTGGTTACGAAGAACAGCTTCATATAAAGTCTCGCTTCCTCTCCTAATTCCTATTCCTGATTTGTTAGATTGACATACTCCATTTCCCACAGCTAAACCCAACTATATCCCCTCTCACTTCACAGTACCCTCAGCTAACCCTTCACATCTACCAATTTATGCCCAAGCAAGAGCCACGAACTAGGCTGGTTTTGAGGTGAGAGTGTACTTACTCAAGATTACATCAAAAGCAACAGGTAACTGTTAAATTCCTGTTTGAGCCTTTCCCTAGTAATCTGAACCTTTCCTTTACACCCACCTGACAACTTCTACAAAATCTGTATGAAATTACATATTTTTTGAGATGTTTATCTCTGTTTAAAATGTATAGGAAACTGGCCATGGGGGTTCAACGAGGGTGGCAAGAGAAGAACAAGAGACAACCATTATGATAACATAAGGTTTCAAAGCAGGTTACAAATGAAAGGCATTTTTATTACACACAAAGTAACCAGACACAACTGGACATTCTGAATTTGTAAGTTTGAGAGATTCCAGTTTAGTAAATCCAAATGTCCCATTTTAATACGTCCAATTACTTCATGTCAAACAAAAACACATGCATTTGCAGCTTGGTTTCCTGCAATCCATCTGTGTTTCAAGAGATATTCAAGAAGTTGTGTGAAAACCATTACATAAACTAAGGCACCATGAAGGAGGGAGGAAATGGTATTGTTGATTTTCCCTGGATAAGAGGAGCTTTAGATGACAAATTTTGGAGAATCAAGAAACACTCAAAAATCAAAAGCCCACACCCTGACATTTAATTATATGTTCTACTAGGAAAGCAGTCTATAAGGAAGCACTTCTAAGTTAGAAGCTCACATTAAACTTAAAAAATAACCCAATGATTTATACCATCAGTTAGCTTTATAAAATGCCATGCTAAAAAAGCAAACATCATTTAAAAAGCAGGGTGAATTCAATACCTCTAAAAAAATGCCTTCCTGATTATAAATGTTCTGCAGAATTATGATACTGAAAACTGCATTATTCAGAGAGACAAAGAAAATGCCCTTTCAGTGGATATGCCCAATTTTACCCCCAGGTTTCTGTGGATCAGAGCATAGAGCTCATTAACACAAGCTCTGCCCCATGTGTGCATGATCAACACATTGGCAGGACGTCAGCAGATACCTCTACGCACATGTACAAACTCAGTGCCAGTAATGCATTCTCCACCACAGCTCTGAGCATAGCTCTGCCAGTCCCTGTGAGAGGTGCCTAGGAGATAACAGAGAGAACAGGAATCCACAGAGCAAACACTTCTCGTAAGGGTCTGCAAAAACAGGTGCTCATTCTCAAAAGGAAATAATCATCAGGTCCTTTTATTTTTTTATAATATATAACTCTGGATGAAGCACTGAATGAAGGGCCTCATCCTCACAAGCTGGTACCACACAACCCTAAACTGCACCACCAAACTCCTTAATGGATCAGCAAAGAAAGGAAGCTGTGGTTATGCATCTGGAAAACTCACACCAAACCCAGAGTACCCCTGTGCTGGTGAAACTCTCCATTGGGAACGTACGAAAAACCTGCTGGAGGTAAACTGAGCAGAATTTAACTGTTTTAAAGGAATACTGGGTATTACTGAGCAGCCTTTAAAAAGCTGCTCCCTTACTGGGGCACACTACTAAAGAAAACACGGCATGGTAACATGAAAACATATGCCAGCAACATTCACTGTTTGCAGATTTTAAAGAACAGAAGGGCTTAGACTATGATGGTCTCAATACAACCATCTAGTCAGATGCCTGGAATAATACAGAATGTAGGGTTTCACCCAATAATTTACTCAATAAGCCCTTAACTTCAAGTTGAGCTTTTTGATGTAAAAACTTCAAGTGAAGAATGAATCACATCTGTAAGGAAGTTATTCCTCTCTGCCCAAAATTTGTCCTTTATTTCTAGGTCCAAATTTTTCTTGCTTCTGCTTCCAGCCATGTACATGTGCAATACATTGGCTCTAAAATCATTATCTGGTTTTGTTCATCTCTACTTTACATCAAACGAAACACAAGAGGAAGTAAAAAAATAGCTGTAATATGCACATTACAGAGCACTTAATCTCATGTCTAGTGTCATACAAAGTACAAGATAACGATCCTGAATATAACGCACATTGTCTACTGGAATTGTCATTGCTTGGATAGCAAGTTCAATTTGCCAGTAGTAGAAGGATTAAGTCTAGGTAAAGCACGTATCCAAGCAAACTATGCCCGACATGGTTAGTTTCCCCATGTGTCAAGGGAGTAATTATGGAACGAAGGAGGCAGAAATGACGCTTGCCACACTGTGCTTCTGCAGTTTCAGCAGAATTTTCTCCACAGGATATGGAATAGTCTGGTGGACTTTTCCCTCCTTTTTTTCAAGGCATGTTTGAAAGCCAGATGACTTATGCAAAAAGCTTTGCTTTACTAAGTCCTCCGACTGCCAGATAATTTTCTTTATAGCATAACAGTACTTCTTTTTAAAACAAATTTGCTTTTCTCTGGCCATAACTATGGAATAGCAGCTCAGTCCTGTGTTCTGTGTCAATCATTATAAGCACGGAGTGGAGATGCTGAGAGTCCTGGCAAACTGAATCTATGCTTTATAAACTAAAAAACTTGTACTCTGCACATGGAAACATTATACCAGAAAGGTCCCTACTGTTTAGGACACTGATGTTTTCTTCAGAAAGCACTAGCAGACATATTTCCCTAGAAGTCTTCAATTTTAGTGTTGTAACACAGTGACAATGGTGGAATAAGTTTCTTGTTAAGAAAGGTTCATACTTAATCAATAAAGAAGAAACTGTGAAGCACATAAAGAGATGAAGACAAACTGGACACTTGTTCAGTGTCCTTAACATGACATATAAGCACGAGGTAGGAAAACAAGTCATACGGGAATACAGTTGCATTAAGTTGTATCAGTGGTTTAAGAGGGAAAGGGAAGACCACAGTTTTATGGTTATTTCTGAAACAAGGGTGGTTCTCCATCATCTCTGATGAATGATGCTGATCAAAGACTGTGGCTGGTGGTGAAATCTTCATCCAGGTTTGCAAGATTAAATGGCACAAAGGAAGAGAGCAATGCAAGCCAAAACAGAGTTCCCTGTGGGACACTGGCTGAGCTGAGGTAGCAGAATTCATAGTGTAAACATAGAATTGCAGGAAAACTATAATTTTACCGTGTTCCTCAACAAACCAAAAACAATACCAGGAACAAAGCTACGTCCACGTATACGTCACCTTTTACCTCAAGCCCTGAAGCCTTTCCTGGCACCTGCTCTGCAGAAAGTGATGTTACTAAAGACAGCAGCTTCATAATTTAGGCATATGTAGACACTGGCCCCCTCATTGGGTCATCCAGCTGAGAATCAACAGGCTACAGTTGCCTTGTTTCTGACCGCTTCCTGACTACAGTTTAGCCATTGAGTCTTTCACCACTTGGTTTTTATTTGATTTGCAAAACCAAAAAAAAACAATCTTCCCCATGGAACAACAGGAATATTGCAAAGTATGCAGTTTGTGACCAAACGGGCTAGGAACTGAGGCAAGACATTTGCTGGTACCTAAGCCACAGGTCAAGTTGGTTGCCAGCTAAGCCAATATTTCTGGTTTGAAGCATCTGCTGAACTCTCTCAAACAATAAGAATGATTTGCTCCACCATGGAAACAGAATACCGAATGTAACAACGGCTGTGTAAATAACGTGGAAGCTCATTCCAAACCAGTGACCCAGAGGCCAGTTATTTCTGGAATATAAAGAAAATTAACCTGGGAAGAGGTCTTAAAATTTAAAGCTATAATTCTACACTATGAATGCATACACAGGAATAAAAATGACTCTAAAATAGAAAATTTAAAGAACCGATTACTTTTTAGATGTTTCTCTGTGAATACATCTTATTTTTTATTTTACTGTCAACTTTAACAGGTACCTGCTTAATGAAACAGCTGGGATTCTGATTTTTTGCCTAGTGAATAATGTTGTATGTTTTATTGCATGTGATTGGATATAATATTGTAATATCATAAATATTTTGTAAATAAATCAATCTATTATAATATTTTATGGCTATCTCATAACTTTTATTTATCCTCTTTTAATTAACTTTGGGATTAGTTCTTCCCACACAATTAAGCTTCAGGCTTTAAGTGAAATCTATATTGCAAATACCTGCTTGAATTTGCTTACATAGCATGTTTGCTTAAAAATGTAACCTGTCAATCAAGCAAAACTGAATAACAGCATTTCAAAACTCTGCATAGAACTTAAGTGCTCAAATGAGTTCAGGGTTACCCAAATCCCACTGAAATTTTATTATCATTATGCTCCTTAGAACTCTTTCAGCATGGAGATGGGAGCCTGAAAAGAATCAAGTAGCCACTTACAGTCTCCAGAAAGTTTATAGCAAGCACATTTCATTCACTTTGCAAGCTGTACTGTTAGTGCTCAGTGGTGGTAGTAGGGCAGAGGGAGAAGAGAAAGAAATACTTCTGCTGACCATCACCACCTTATTTTCTTATGCCTCAAACCAGCTGCACATCTGGTTTTCTACCTACCTATTCCTATTGCCAACCAGCCAATCTACACAGCAGAATCTACTCTCTGGCAATAACTACACTTGTTTGCACACTGACTAGCAGATGGGAAACACTACCTTGTTGAATTGTGACTGCACATGTTTATATGTTGCCATGTAACATGGCACAGGGAAGAACTTACATCTACACTTACGCTTTAGCATACACATATTTCCATTTACTTCTGTGACACTACTCAAAAGTTTAAAGTTAAGCATAATCCAATTTTTCAGAATAAACTGGTTAACTCCTGCTTCCCACTTCCCTCTATACCTTGTGTTTCTGCCTAAAACAAACCTTTCTTTACCTCTAAGAAAATAGTCATTCAAGAGTTATTCTGGATAAAAGCACAGGAATGGCATACATAATCCTACCTAGCCAAATAGCCACCTTTTGATAGTGATCCCAAGCAGACACTTCGGTAGTATGCATAAAGCAGAGGGCAAAGAGAAAGCAACATCCACCTTTCAACACTCCACGGCTAGAAAGTTTCCTGAGCTAGGATTTACACCTTTGTAGCTAGTAGTTTTCAACTGACTTTCTTTTCATGAACTCATCCAATCATTGAACCCATCTGTACCTTGGGTTTCCATAACATCCTGTGGGAAGGTCTTCTACAATTTAGATGCCATGTAGAAGGGCCCTTTATTTTTTATTTTGCAACCTGCTGCTGGTATTTCACTCAGAGACCCCAATTTTAGTATTTGAGAACCACTGAGCAATTCCTCCTGACTCCACACCATCCAAGTTTTTCATTGTCTCTATAGTATTCTCTCATGCCTTATTCGCTCCTCTTCTATTCTAGAAAATAATACCACAAAGTACCTGGTTTCTAGCTTAAATTTTGCCCTTTGGATTTGTCTCCTCCCCCTTTGTCTTTGTTATCCCTATGGATTATGACCGGCACCTCATCTCATCATTTTATAATAGATAATCTAAGTGTCTTGATAAGTCTGTCACCTCTGGACACCGATCTCCTACCTCAGGTAGGGATTTGTCCCTCTTTGGTTAAGTGATCACAGCTGGATAAATCAGGTTTTTCCCACAGCCAGACTCTGTTCCAAAAAGACTTCCAGTCACATATTCTTCCCTGTGAGGAGATAGCACAGGTATGGACAGTTCTATTCGCAAAAGGTCCCATTGTTCCAGGAAGTGAGAGACACAATACCAACATCGGTGGAGTGCTTTCTTACATCCTTTCAGATTCCACGGCTCCTCTGGTGCCAAATCCCTGCCAGCAGAATGTCCTCATTCATGACTGTCACAAGCACTAACAGGACTCACAAAATAAATGGATTCATAACTGAACCTAATCCCCAAACTGTGACAGAAGCCATTTGAGTAATCGCTTATCTGTTAGGGCTGTGTTCCACTTTCTCTCCATATTCCCCACCGAAAAGGGCAGAGATGAGTACAGTAGTTCAGTGGTAGGAAGCTGCTGGAATGGAAGGAAGCTCCAGCTGAGCTTCTAATGGAAACCACCTGCCTCCTGGTTACGACAGAACAGAATTTCTCATTATATTCCCTCTATACTACTTACTTACAAGACAGGAGATTTGCAATGTCATTTTAAAAAAAGAAGGCAATTTAAAAGGATAAATGCATACGAAGAAAGTTGAAAATAAAAGACTATTTTTCCCAGTAAGTACACACAGTACCTTAGTGAGTTAGTAAAACAAAACACATCCAAACAAGATGCAAAATGTGATGAAAAACAACAGAAACAGAATGTAAGAGTTATGGCAGCAATTTTCATCTCAAGATAATGTCATCATTACAGACAGTAGGACAGAAATTCCTTCTGCTTTCAATAACCAGTGTATTGCTGACCAGTGAACATCCCAGCTCAGGTTCTCAAAGCAAATACTAAACACCACTGGCATGAGTCCTTTTCCCCTCCTTCTCCACCCCAGTTATGTTTTCTGATTTGGGTAAAAGGCATGTTGAAAGTTAAAATCCCATAACACACTACTCTTCAAAGCAAAAAAGCCACAAACAGGTATGTTTATATCCTACAGCATTCAAAGTAACAATGGAAAAACGCTTTGTTGTGGATCTAAGACTTTGGTAAAAGCTGATTCAATGCATTAGCCTGGTTTTGAACGTAAAGCTACCAGAAACAGCATGCCATGGTGCCAAAAAAAGATGGATTGATTTGAGAGGATAACCATACCTTGCGCTATGATCCTATTAGATCTTTCAAACACAACTGGCGTGGACCAGTGTGGTACTTGGCATAGTAAGCTTCCAGGGAAAAAACGTGCTGTCAATCCACAACTGATGACAGAGCAGATGATATGCTCCATTCTTTAAATCAGTATCAAACTGTCGAGGCATGAATGTTACAGAAACTTGTGTATATTAGAGGAGACACCTCAGGAGCATAACGGCACTTGGAGCAAAGTCTTGGTTAGACAAAACCCATTTGGTGGGACCTAAAAGCACACTCTTAGCCCCTTGTTGTCATCAGAAAGGTGGTGGAATATAACCTACAACTAAGAATGAAAAGTAACAAGCAAACAGAAATGCTGGCTAACAAGATTCACCCTGCAGTCTCAGTGGGATACAGTATTTTCTTCATGCTCTGTCCTGTTGTGTAGTGTTGCTATGTACTATTAACTACTTACTGCATTCCACCCTAGGGGTGGCTCCATTTCAGTGCTGGGTGAAGTGATCCTTATTTAAACATTACTTAGCTCACAGGAGCGCTGTGAAATTTAATTAAATTGATGCCTGCAAAGTGCTTTGAGGTTCCCAGATGAAAGGTGCTATAGAAACCCAAAGTACTATTACTGTTCCTAAGAATGGGTGAAGCAATTTGGATAAACTAAAAACCTACATAAATCTTCCCTCAAAGCAAAAGTTTTTTGCAGCTTCAGTTAACCTGGTTTTTACTTCTATTTTAATTTTGAAGACCTTTATAATTCCTGACTTCACCTTCAGTTGGAATGAGCATTCTATAACTACACAAAACAAAGCATACTAATGCCTCATTCATTTTCAACCTTGACTTCACCTACGCTTCAAAAGGTACTCTCAATATTTCAAACCAGCCTGCTCAAAAACCCATCTTTTTATCTGTGATCCATTACATCGACAACTTTATTAGATAAGAAATAACCAGGTCTTGGATCTTCAGTGAATCTACAGTTACAGAATTAGCAATCAACTGTTACTGGAGAGTTAGCCTCTGTCTCTAACTCTATCAAGCAAAAGTAACATGCTGAAATGAAAAATGCAAGCTCAAAGTACCACATCTCAATTCTATAGACAGAAGAAACAATAGCTTTTGGAGAAGAAAACAATAAGCTTGGAGAGATGGGATTTTCTCCTCAATCTCCATGAGTGCCTTTGGAACAATACAGTTTTTGTATGTCCAAACTAGGACACTTCAGGGAATCCTTTTTTTTTTTTAAATAAGGTTCAAAAGATTATAATCAAAGTACTCTGTTACCATGCAAACAGAGGGCACCCTTTTACACATACAGCTTCCACGTAGCTGAAGACTATGTAAAAAATGCATTTCTAAAAAGCATAACCACAAAGCATTATTAAAATCATGTTACAACATGTAGAACTTATATCAAACAGAAGGTAATTACACCCCAGAAAACTCATAAAAATGCTTGTTCTCATGAAATTCTGGGCTTTGTTTCCAAATCAAAGCAATATGAATACATATCCTAAACAGGCAAACTGTAGGAATGGAGCTTTCAATTCTTTTGAGATTTGCCCCTCACCATTTATTGGAGTCTAGAAACGAGGGGAGGAATGCTGCAACTCTGTCACCTGCAAGGGAGCACCAAGGGATGTAAGTATGTAAAACAGTACTGGCTGTTGCACTCCAGTATCACTTTATTCAATGCAGACTGAGAGGAATTTTTATTGATTCAGTGCACTTTGGGGCTTTGGCATCTAGTTACAGGTTGTATAACACTACTGTGAGAAACCATTTTTAACCTTGAGTATGCATGACTGCTTATATGACTACTTTTATATTATGAGGTAACTATACAGGAACAGAGAAGGCTGTGGTCAAAAGGAAGGAAGTCCTAGTCTCTGCTCTATATATATTCGCTATAATTGCCATCTGCATATAAAAATATATGCTTGGTTTGACTAAAAACACACAGAATAAGCATTGCCCAAATATGAAAGCGCAATTTGGTGAGCAAATAAACACCCACCAGCCTAGAGACTGATCAAAATACAGTGTCTACTTAAATGCAATCATAGAAGTGACATCTGGTGACTGTACTAGAGCTTACACATTAAAATACCACATGCCATAACTTCTCTGGTGAACTGGCCTTATCAGAGTCCATCACATATTTCCCTTCCTGTGTTGCCTATCAGTATGGACAAGCAACCATCCGTAGAGAGATTTCCATTCATTCAGAGATGCCAAAGAACCCACGCAGGACACTCCCCTCATTTAAGTCTGCGTATGTTCACTAACAATAGGTATTTTCAAATACCTAATATTATTATATTATTATTGTATTATTATTATTAATTATCATTATTGTTATTATTTCAGTTGCTTCTCTGTTGTCTTCTCTTTGGAAGCTGTACAATAACCATCTTTGTCAATCAGCAATTCCTCCTTAATTCCTTTCAAACATGGCACTTCAAGCCTTGTCCATATCTTCTTGTTTTCTGCCCCAGACTCAAGTTCAAAAAACTTTTAAAGATTTCCTCTTTCAATTCCCTTAAAAATTGCACACATTTTAAGTGGAATCCCTTTTTCTTCAGTAGGATCCCCTCCCTTTCTAAAGAACTCAGAACTACTTATTTTGCATACCTAGTACCCCTGTATCACTGCATTATTCTGGTCGTCCTTTGCTCTGCTGTAACTTTTATCCTTGTGTTTTTCTGTCTTTTAAAATGACATGCATTCCTTACACAGACCTAAGATTACTTCCCACAGCTATTCCTGAAATTTTAAACAGTGGGTTTTTTTCTCAGTTTAATACAAACAGTATTTATACAATGCCTTCCATCCAAAAAGCTTGAACTTCACACTTACATTAAGTTTTACCGTATCTCTGTGAACTGCATTTTAGTTACAACTCTCTTCGCTCTGGGCAAACAAGACTATATCTATGTTACAGAACCTGAATCTAACACAGCAGGGACCAGAAAAGCCTATGGGCATGGCTTCACCCTTGGCTGGAAATCATCTAAGTATGGGCTGCAACCCAGAACGAAGGCCCATCCTTCCTCCTTCTCCCTCCTCTTGGGTCCTTGTGAATAGGACAGCCAAACCAGGCAATGGATCCAGCAGAAAACAGACTTCTTTTGTCAGGATGCTTACTTTCTGTTAGCTCATCTGACCATCCCAGTGACCATGATGACACCATGATGGTGTCACCATCAGCATAGCCCCCACTCCTTTCAGCAGGAGCTTGAACTTAGGATTCAGATAATTGTAAAACTGCAGCCACAGTGTAGAGACAGGTAAAATAGCTGCTCTAAGCAGTCATTAATACAAAAGGGAGTCTTATCTCCTATTAGTCCAGCTGCTTGTTCCCAATCCTTCCTCGTGCTGGTGCCCATCAGACTTCACAGCTGAATCACCACGTAACACCATGGAAAGCTAAACTGGCAAAAACCATACAAAAACTTTTTTCCTGGTGGTTCAGTGAACAAAGTGCTAGCACATGGTCTAGGTAGGGGTGGGATCTGGAGCAGGGGGCAGCAGCAAGAGGAAGAAAGGAGACCAATCTCCTCTTTCCAGCAAGGAGTGATCCTAGGCCAGGTCAGTCATCTCATGTAACTCCACACTAAAGGATTTCTGTAAAGGGCCACAAGCTAGTGAGTTGTGAGAATTAACTCAGATGTACTACCCCTTGTGGTGCTGTACAGGCAAACACTTTAGACCATTATCTCAAATAGCCTTAGAGACCTTTTGTCTTGCTCTTTGTTTACCAGTATTTGTTGACTTCCCACTTTCTTTCTCAGCCTCTTATTTTTTAATGCCTTACAATTCACCAAATAAGCCCTGCTGAGTGTTTACCAACTCCCACATTCCCCAGTTACCCAAACTCTGAATCACACTATTCTCTGTGTATTAATCCCCTTCATCTTCCTTAACCATTTTTACCTTTCCCCCAAATTCTTCCAAACATTTCTCATAGTACAACACTAGAAGTGGCATTTACACAGATTTACTTTCTACTTACGATTGTGTCTTTCCTTCACATGTCTCTGAATTGCCAGTCCTCCCCCTTGAGCTATCTCAAACTCAGTTTGTCTCCTCCGCTAAAGAAGGGCCACCAACCTCTTTCCAAACCCAAGAATGGGCAGTGGTTGTGCGGTACCCACTGCAACAGAATCCCATCCCAAGCACAACACATACAAGTCAGTAGGGACCATACAGCTATCAAATGATATATTCAGTGTCTCAGTCAACCAGTTACCTCCATTGCCAAGTGTGTTATGAGCACCATCCCATGAGGAAGTTTTAAAATGGATTTCGCCTTCTGTCTATTGGCTTTCCATCAGGCCTAATATTCAAAGCTAATTAAACTGTGTTAATAGATAATGTAGAATGAAAAAACATATAAAAAGGCAAAGAACAAGAGTTAAGCAATATCCTCAGTAGAACGACCTGATCCCATGAGTGTCCAGAAGTCAAATGCTATTAACGTGAGGGTACCAACTGAGCAGTAAATACCTGTACTGTCTCAACAACAGTGCGTCACCACTGATCTAAACAAAGTTTATGTGCCAGGCTATGTAGCTCTGCTCCCATGAATCTCTAGAGACTCCATTTACAGGAATGTTTTTCCTGAAAAGAGCAGATAATCTCTTGCCTACATGGCATAATCACACACACAAAAGCAGTTGTGAAAATCCCTCAGCACTGCTCCAGCCACGAGAACCCGTGGTGGTCCTTAACTTTAAACTCTTGAAAAGTCATAAAGCATTAAAGAACTACACAACTGCATAAACACATAGGCTATTGCAGGCCTCTTCAGACAGTGAGATGTACATTTCTTTAAAATAAGAAAAGAAAACCTTTTTCATTTGTACTGAAGGGTCACAAAGTATTTTATAATTTTAGTTCTTAATATCAGGGCATGTTTAGGTTACTGTACTTTCTTACACAAATGGTCATGCAAACAGTGAAACCCCAAAGAGAATGTGGTCCCTACCTTCAACTTAAGAAGTCTCCAAAAGCCTATTTTAATACATGATTACTAAGAGGACAAATTGGCTACTCTGTCAACGAAGAACACCAAGAAGTCGACTAGTCTTCCTACGAGATGGGCAAAGATGAAATGTGATGAATATGCAGCTGATGAAGGAAATGTATAGTGAAAACTCTTCAGGATGGTACTTAGCCTGCTAGCAGAGGGCTCTGCCTTGCCAGCTGCCAGAGCTCAAACAAAGCCTTTGATGAAATCACAACTACCCTTGTCTCAGATTCACACACACAAAAAAAGGAGGCTGTGGACAGTTTAATTATCACAGAACCATTACCATCAGCAGCAGTTTCATAATCTTGAAATGCTGCCATTCTCAAAAGCCATTTGCCTGGAAAGAAAAAGATTTTTAAAACACAAGAGGCTGTCATACTGTCCAAACAATAGAGCAATTCTTATACAATCAGACGCCACAACTAATTATTCAAAACAAAAACACCCCCTCCCCATTTTTAAACAAGGGAACAAAGGATGTAAATTTTATCCAGAAATATTAGATTTTAAACGGAGTAAAAATATCCAAAAATCAAAACAGATGAACGCTGTAGCCCTGCCATTCTTTCATGCCTGTACGTGCACAAAACTCATTCTGTGTTGAAGGAATGAGTACATACACTGTTCCTGTTCCTAACAAATGCAATAAAAAATAATAAGTAATAAAAACAACCTCTGTAGGAGCTTTTCTGGTCACTTTCACTTACATTTCAAAGGAACTGCCTGCTTCACTCACACTATCGTATTTAGGTTAATCAAACTATATTTTAATTTTTCTTTGGCACCTATAAAGACTGTACTGATATAGTGCCTATTACGATAAGTGTTTCAATGTTCTTTCCTCTTACCATTAGTCACAATTTCCTAATGCTGATATTTTGCCAGGAAGACAGAGGAAGCAGTTACAAATGCAAGTGATTAGTATGTGTGCAAGTGCCTTGACACACAGTTTTGGTCACTTACTAATACAAATACTGAGCTGGCCTAAGGGTATCTTTGTGTCATTTTCCATTAATAGAAAAATATGAACTCTTTGTAACAAGTTGCTACTAAGAATTATTTCCTTGACTTCTATTGAGTTAACTTTTCAAACATCTGATGTTTGTTACTCATTTTGTACAGCGTTTGGACATTCTAAAACCTCAGTAATCAAAGCAATATGCACATTGGAGAATGTTCTTTTTGTTAGTCTATACTGGTCATATATCAATCATCTGACTATACAGTGACTGGAGTAAGTTCAGCTTATTTTTCTTCCATGAGACAGATCCATATGTAACAATTATAGATGCAAATAGTGCCCAAATACATGGGAAAAAAATACATGAAGAGACAGATGGCTAAATCCTCTGCCAGTTGACTTGAGTAGGGCCATAACTGCATTCCTACAATTCTAGCTTAAGACATCCTGTTTGAGAAGGTAAAAGGAGTCCAAAATGATGGAGTTATGAAAAGGAGGCTCAGAGGCTGGAATAAAAGCACACTGCCAAAATAGGAAGACAAGCAAGAGACAGCTAGAAAGGAAGGGCTGTAGCAAAAGCACAAGTAGAGCTGGAAGTCTGAAAGGACAGTGTGAAAGCAATGAAGTGAGAAGACCAACACAGATGATTCAGGCAGGAGATGGT
This sequence comes from Psittacula echo, assembly GCF_963264785.1. Classification (NCBI taxonomy): domain Eukaryota; kingdom Metazoa; phylum Chordata; class Aves; order Psittaciformes; family Psittacidae; genus Psittacula; species Psittacula echo. The sequence continues at coordinate 14,876,824 of NC_137737.1, forward strand.
AGTTAATGGAGACAAATAAAACCAGTGGCTGTCAATAAAGGAAGTCAAAGATGTATCTGCTTTGCAGTACATCTTATTAGACATAAATGAGCGGGAAGAATATGGTTATTAGCTATCAGAAGGTTTCTGGACTAGCAGGGGGGTTCAGGAGATAACTATAAGGAGGTCAGTAGCATGTTTATCTGAGCCTGAAGTGGGCCTACAGGCAGACTTCTCGCTTCTGATATCCCAATACTTGGAGAGGGGGGTAGTAGCATGGGGATTTGAGAGGTATGCATGGGACATATGGGGAATGGATGCAGTAAAGGTAAGCAGAACCAGCCCAAGGCTTGAAAAAACCCAAGTGACAGGAGCAGACTACTGAAGAAGTAAGGCTTGTACCTGGAGGCGATGAACACTGCAAGTAGCAGCTCCTGTTTCTAAGGTGGCTGACCTGCATTAAGGTTCAAAGAAATCCTCTGGAAGAAATCCAAAAGGATTTCTGCTGCTCCAGGAGGGCCCTGGAATTTGCGGTCACCTAGTGTCTGAGAGAATGTTTCTCTGGCTGACCCGAAATAAGAACAAGGCAGAAAAGTTTTCTTTGCTTCATTCTTCTGAGCTGGCTGCTGTTCCTGGAGTCTCATAAACCAGAAGCAAAACTGTGTAAGACTGCTTTTACCAAAATACATCAGTGGGCATCCATAGAAGCAGGTTACTGTAACCAAGACATGCCTTCCTTGATTTTTACCTAGGTATTTGCTAACTGCATTAGAAGTGGAAGAATGCTACTTCCTCCTTCTTGAGTGCCTGCTTGGGGCTTCTTCCTAAGAAACAGAAAATTAACAAGTCATTTGGGAAAGGTGTGCTGCACTGTCTTCATTATCTTTCTAACAGCCCACTAGGAACCAGGAATAACTTTGAAGAGGGCTTTAGCTCACATCCACATCCAAGTAAGTTCTGCACAGCCAGCAATATGGAGAACTCAAAAGTCACTTCACTGATGTCTGCTTCCATTGCCAATGCAACTTTCAATTCTGCCCCTACCAAAGAAGATGTCTAGAACAAAATGTTTTAAATGCTGTGTAAATATAAGGCCAGGAAAAAAAACAAACCCTTTACTTCCATGGAATCAGTTAAGGGAAGAATAAATTACAACCCAAATTCTAGATGTAACTAGAGTTGAAGTGAGGTGAACTAGTAAACCAGCAAGGTACCTCTGGCATCCTGTGAGGCATTTCCATGAAGTCTACTTTTGCTATCAGTGTCTGCAGGATTCAGATACATGTTAATTGAATTTACAGACAGGAGGAAGAAATATTATTTGCAAAGATACCACATTAAACAACAGATCAAATGCATAATAGAATAGGCATCTTTTATTTGGGAATTAACATAAAACTGAGCAGAGGGAGAAACACCACCATACATTGTCAACAGAACAGAAATGTATTTAACACTTCTTCAATCTTATATAAATAGTGAGCTTATTCTATGAAGATTTATGACACTAATTCCACTAGATTATTTATTTTAAATGAGGTATTTAAATCAATTCACAAATGGATTGTTCCATGCCAACTTGGATAGCTCACAGGCACTGTACAAGGATTTGAACAGAGTAGCCCTTTTGGCAGGGGAGGGGAAATAGTCGTGTTTTCCCTCCCTCATCAAAAAAGGCTTTTCTATTAGAAATATAAACTCAAATCCAGGGCGACAGCTCATCTCTCCCTAAATCTAGGCATGTTTTTTTAAAAAGCCTATGAAATTATAAAGAGTTAGGAATTATACACAAAATAAAAATATGACAGAAAGGGAAGCTTTCATCTCTCTTGGAAGCAAAGACTGTTTTTGTTGATACATATGGAAAAAATTAGGCCCAATTATATGTTGTGCTTTGGCACTGGGGTTCCAGCTTCACCACAGGCTTATTTTTTTCACAGATATACCATTACAGCCAATTCTACCCTTGAACATTTGAACTCAAACCTTGTAACACAGGCATTTTTGTTGCTAGATTACTTGTACCATGGATGAAATGGTCTGTGTTACTGTTGTGCTATATTTAGATGTTAAAAAAGTTTATCTGTATAGACTTCAGAGAATATATAGTCATAAAAATAAGCTTAAACCATCTTGTGAATAAAGCACACTTTATGGCTGCATAATTTCTTGTTCTCAAAATTAGACTGTGAATTACAGTCCTCGGTATCATGAGCTAAATATTCGCTCAAGTTTTTAATACAGAAAAAAAGATTTATTTATGTGCTAAATATGTCAATGAAGATAGCTGCTTCTTCATGTTAAAAGATGATGTGATTACTGAGAAGAACTAGTTCAGCTAATTCTTCAAGATAGAAAACTGCTGATAAAAAGAGGAAAATGTCAAGAGTTTCAGAACTCTTTTGCTACAACAGCCAGAGATGTCAATTTACTAGAGTCTGATTTACTAGAGCCGGTGGATTGCTTAAATATGACTGATCACACATTGAGCAAAACAACGCTGTATCTGGCAGATAGAGTGTTACAGACAACTGGATGCTCGCTTTCTCCTGAGACTTTTCAAAGAAACAGAATATCCTGAAGCCAGCATGGGGCTGGAAAGTGTCTTCTCTGATTTCATAAATGAGGATATGAAGGATCCATCCCTCCTTTGCACCACAAATGAGACAATCCAATTCAAGTCTACAGACAAAACTTGGGATCCTGATATAAAAAGAAATAGAAACACTAAAATTTGTCCTCTTCACCTCTGTCTTTGCCCCCAGACTAATCATAGAATCATAGAGTGGTTTGGTTTGGAAGGGACCTTAAAGCTTCTCCAGTTCCGACCCCTTCCACAGGCAGGAACACCTTCCACTACAGCAGCTTGCTCCAAGCCCCGTCCAACCTGGCCTTGAACACTGACAGGGATGAGGCAGCCACAGCTTCTCTGGGCACCCTGTGCCAGTGCCTCAGCACCTTCGTAAGTAAAGAATTTCTGCCTAATGTCTAATCTAAATCTCCCCTCTGTCAGTGGAAAGTCATTACCCCCCTTGTCCTGTCACAACAGGCCCTTGTGAAAAAACCCTCTCCAAATTTCTTGTAGACGCCCGTTAGGAACTGGAAGAATACCTAGATGTAATTCAGCAAATATTTGGAATTACAAAAGCAAAGCCAAAACTCCTGAGAAAGATAAGGTACAAAAAATGGAATTTCTAGGGGGCGTGGGGGAAGGGTTTGATATAGACATTGACGTACTTTTCAAATCTGTTGTGTTCAGGAGCTGAAAGTCTTACTTAAGCATCAGATTTTGCAAGACATACAACTGAGAACTAGCAATGCCATCAATAATGTAGGCACATTAACTGGAATCCCTTTGCCAAAAAGTGTATCACCTGTAAGACTTAAGAGAACACACAGAGAAGCAGTTAATGAAAAGATGTGCTCCTGTTTCTGAGAAGAAGTTCTGGAAGGAATTTGGAAAAAAGTAATTCCTGAAGGATTGTTTCAGGCCAGGAGCATTAAACACACAGAAAGAAAGACTTCAGAAGGACTCTATACACACTTTCTTGCTGTCACCAGAAAGTGACAGCAGCCCAAAAGAAGGAAGCAAAGCAATGGGAGAGACAGAAGAACAGAGCTTGCAAGAGAGACAGGGGGAAAATTATCTTAGAAAAATATATTTCTATTGTTTTTGACTAGGACAGATGATGGGAGAAGAAGCCACAATGAAGAGATCACAGCAGTTACGGTAATGACAGGAAGGACAAGAAATGGAAAAAAAATATATCAAAAGTGTGAGGTTCACATCTCTGTGGCTAAGTCCTTATATGAGTTTCATTACATTTTATTCCTGAACACCAAGACAGAGCAATCTTAAAAAATTGCATTAAACTACCTGAAGCACCTATGAAGATCATTAGCTATATCTGGACTAAAGATACAAGCTTCCCCAAGATCAAATACGTAAGTAAAGGTGGCCAAGCTGTCTCTAACCTGGAAGAATGAAATGCCAGAGCAGGCAAGCCATCAACCATCTATCTGCAGTATTTCCTAAATGCCTAATATACCTCGATATACAATATCACCTAATTGAAATACTATAACAATAATTGGTTCTTCCTGTACTTAGACAAGAATGAACATTATACACAGAAAATGGAGAGGGACACTAAAGCCAAACATCAAGGACAAGGGAGGAATAGTCAATGGAAACATGATGCATGTACTGAATACTAATAACTTGAGCTATTGTGGCTTAAGGAGAAGGGTACTGAAATTTCCCCTTGGTTAGGAAAAGCTGCTGCAAAAGTAGGAAAGGATTATTTTCAAACAGATTCATCTTTGATAACAACCACATGAACATAACAGGCAAAAATTCTGCAGATTCAGATCGTTTAATTAAACCTTAAAATGACTACAAGTTCGTCAAGAATTAGCAAATTACATATCCTAAAGAGCTGACAATATCTCCTCGCTTTAAATAGTGGGAGGAAAACTGAAAGTGACTAAATGCACCCACCTTTATCCAATCTTTGGTGAAGACACCAAAACCATCTTTTCCTGATACCTATAAGGGATGTGGAATCGATCTTCTTAAAAATTAATATTGTCCAAGAATGCCAACAACAGAAATCATCAACATTATTAAACAGAATGTGAATTTAAATGGTTTATTTGAAATGAACTCCAGCCATCTTGAAAATACCAAAGATGCTTTTGTGAATACAGTGCCCCCCTTCCAGTCTTTCCCAGGAAAATACAGCTACTGTTGGTATCTACAGTCTTGACAGTATGGATAATCACACTCAGATAAGATCATGCTGTCTGAGCACTGCAAAATTACATAGTTCTGTAGTCTGCTACATGCTTTTCATTACATGCACAAAGACAGATTAAGGTGAAAATCTGAAGCAATGTAGGCCTCTCTTTTTAGAGCAATCTACCTGGGAGGCTCATGTCACATTTTCTCTGGATTATCCAGACCAAATTTTCAGCTAAACCCCAGAGTTTGATAAATAGACTTGAATATGAACTTTATGATAACATTTTAGGGCTGGTGTTTAAAAACCAGCGAAGTGAGTATGATATATACAGGGTGGGGGGGAAGGGGAACCCACCAAATATACAGTCTTGTAATATAGCTATTGTTTATTTACAGTTTTCCTATATTCCAATTTGCCTATTTCCCCAAAAACTCTATTAAGGATCTTATGCTTTCATATGGTTTTGGCTACCCTAAATTAAGAATAAAGTTATCATGGATGAAGAAACAACTGCATCAAGACAAAATTGTTACAATGAACTGTTATTATATTTGGCCTGGTATGTCACACTTTTATGTTTTCCCTCCAGCTTTCCTAATCCTGCTTCAGAACATAAAGCAGAAAAATCACACATATTTTTTGTGCACTCTTTTTTCACTGACTAAAAATGGGATAGCACAGTAAAAAGTTAAAAACACCCATCAGTAATGCATCCTTTAAAGGTGGCCACTCGCAGCAGAGCAGCTACATTTCCTTACAGCACTGGCTCTTGCTTCAGTGGTATTTGAAAGAAAAAATAATGCTGTTTTACATTTTATGGTTCCTGGAAAGTTTCCTAGGATAACTTCTCATGAATGACACTTCATTTAGTAAAAGACCAAACTTTCTCACAGTAGTTTCACAATGCACAATGAGAATGACGCTGAGATTGCAGAAGCCTGAGATAGTAAATCTGCACAGTGCTACAGAGTACTGCGTATCATAAACAGTGGTCTACTTAACACAGTGGCTGTGGGAGTAGCATAACTGTCTTCACATGCCACTTTCACTTTTGGAGTGAAAGTGGGGTTTTTGTTCATTAATATAAAAAAATCATCCTATTCTATCCACATGATGAAATTTTCTCAAATATGCCTCAAATAAACCTCATGTTACCACAACAGAAGTGGAGCAGCAATCCACAGACAGGATTAGCTATATGCATCTGGGTTCACTCTGGAAAGATGAAACGATTAAGCAAAAAGGTTTGAAGACAAATGCATCCACTAACACTTTCTACACCTTATGAAGGAATATTTTTTGCACCCTTGTGGCACACTCTGCCCTCATCTTAATTCCAGGAGACCCTTCACAAGACACCCATCCAATTTTGGTTTATGTGCTTTACTTCTCAATCTTAAATAAACTCACTCTTTCTTAAGCATCCCTATATACACAAGCACTCTGGAAACAATTCAGTGCAATCCTTTTCCTTTCCTCTGCCTCCATAGAGAATTCCACAGGCCACAGTTTTAAAGAAAACACAGTTTATGATTCAAAAAGACTGTTTGGGAAAATACAGAGTAGATGACAGATTTGTAATACAATATGGAACGTGCATATGTGTATGAAGGGGCATACAGGTTAAATTATTGCCTGATGGATTTCCCATGGCAGTGAAATATAGGCAGTCATTCTGACCTTTTCAAAGTTGTTCATTGGAATTCTGGTGGTGAAAAACAATCATTAAAAATTATTTTCTGCAGTAAACAGATGGCTCACCTTTGCAAAGGAGCTCTCAAGTGTTCAAGGGCATGGATAATGACTCCTATATTCCTTATGTCCCACCTGCTGGTCATGAGGTAAGGAAAAAGGAGAAATAACTGGAGCGACCATAACTCTGACTAGACTCTTGCTTTTGGACAGCCTTTTGGGTGCAGAACAGGTACGTGTAATTTATGACAGCTATTAGCAGAATAATTTTGAACACTACAGAGAAGCAAATGGGCCTATGGTGCTCATGTATGTTACGTCATCTAAATCTCTAAGTCAGTAAAAAGCAATCCAAGAAAGTAATACATTTTGATTGGACACATCTTTGGGGAGTTTTGCCTGAGTAGCATTACTTCTTTTTTGGCCTGAGCAGAAAGCCAAAATTTAGCATCCTTAGGGTATTTCTACTACAAAGGAAAAATGAGAAAGTCACATTATTCCTTTGAAGTGACTTGTCACTAACATGGTTATTTGCCTTTCGCTCAGGATTGGGCTGATCTTAGCTCACTCTTTGCTTTCCTCTGAAAACATGTGTTTTCACAATGTTGTGTCCTGCGATTCTCCGCAGGCTCAGTTTCTTTCATATATTTCCACAGAGTCCAGGTTGGACAGGACTTGGAGCAACCTGGTATAGTGAAAGGTGTTGGAACTGGATGAGCTTTAAGGTCCCTTCAACCCAAACCAGTCTGGGATTCTATGAGAGAGAGAAGGCTTACCAGGAGTTCTGATGGGCATGTCCGTGCAGATGCGGCACCAACGACAACATACAAGCTTGCCAAGGGTTCTCTGTGCTCTTTGGGACTGCTGGCTTGTGCCACCTCACTCCCACTGCTGGTGCCATCAACACCAGAGTAAAGCTGCCTGTGGTGAAGTCACATTCACTTACTTGCTGGGACACAGAGGTGAACAATGTTCAGGAAGGCTCCTCTCTTCACATATGTTTCACTGAGAGTTAACATTAAGTGGCAAAATATGTCTATATTTTGGGTAGAAACAGCTTCAGTCTCTCACACCCTCAAGCTGATTCCACAGAAGTTTTACTGCTTCTTACTCTGAATAAAGTCTTAAATTGCAATGTAATAGTCATATCATTTAAAAAAACAACAAAGTGATGGGTTTGGGATTTAAGTTTTTGATTGGATTCAGAGAAAATGTTGTTGAGGACCTGTTCTAATATAACAGTTTTGGGAGCAAAATCAAGAGAAATAAAATTATCCTAAATGCACAAAATTGCACATTTACTGTTTGCTCTGCACCACACAGCTACGAACTACAGCACTTGCTGTCAATGAGATGATGCCCACAGCCCAGACTGAAACTACCACAGACAACCCAACTGTGGAAGATGCTTTCTGTCTTCAGAGATGTTCACTGAAGCTCAGACCTTCCCACAATAAAGACTTGAAAACATTGCAGCAGTTTGTAGCTACTACCCAAATACGATGATTTCACTCAAATTTAGTGAAATCTTGACCTATCAAGAAGGGTGTTTGGGGATTTTACAGGAAGTGACAGATTACATACATCTTATTTTTAAATGAATGCTATTTACTTTTTATGTTTAGTATCAGTAATATATTTTTCCAGATTCTATGTAATTAATGTACATGTATCTATACACACGCACAGAAGCAATATTTTGATCATGGATTTATAGTGCTTTGAAGTACAAAAAATAAAACCCAACCTTTTTTTTAAGCAATCACTACCCTTTTGATGTGGCTCTGGTAGAAGATTACTTAACTAATCAACTAATCATTTCATTTTAATGATGCAATGAAAATACCACAAGGCTGTCCTTAGAGTCCTAATTACTACTAAAGGGATCTAAGGGGGTACTTTAGAATATACTCATCCTGTACTCTGTACACCATAAATTCAATTAGCAAGCTATATGTTCATACTTCGATTAATATACTTTAGAGAAATTCTTCATTAGTGACAGGTATACTAAATACTTCATTCCTATTTGCACCAGTTGCTACCCTAATTATGATTTATTCCAGTGATTAATTTTAAGACTCTGATGTAATGCAAGATTACTTTTAGTAGCAAATAGAAGTGAGATTTAACAGTAGATATATTTATCATTCTTAAGAAGTTAATAGTCTATCTTCAAAAAAAAACATTCCCCTTTTCCAGCGAGCAAATGTCCAAGTTAGATAGAAGAGCAAAATTTTAATCATGGTACTGCTGGGATTTCTTGCTTTATTGTCCCAGCTGAAGTGTTTTTGTGTGTACTAAATATCCTGCTTCTCCCTCATTTTTAGATTTCAGTTGTATTTAATTTTAAAAGGCTCTACACAAAAGGACAAGTTTAAACATTCTAAATAATGAAATGAGATCCTTAGGAATTTTGGAGGCAATTAGTAAGAGAACAGTGCCCCAAATATGGAGTTTTATAGGCTTGGTCTAAACTCTTCTCTGAAGAATTGTTAAAATAATTGTCTTCCTTCCAGGAGGAGCTTGAATATGCTGTTAAAATTCAGCAGGCTGATTATTAACTATAATATTCAAGATCAACATTAACAATGAAAGTATTCAAGACTGACATTCTTAAAGCAGATTTTCCTTTTCTGAGTCTTCTTTAACCTGTCAAAGAGAGAAACCATGGGGTATTGTTCATTTCACTGCAAGTGCATAGAAGCTGCATTATTCCACTGTCCACCAGCACAGATTTCTTTTTCTCTTACCTTCTAAATGAAAACAGACGAATGCAATAAAATGCAAGTCTATAGAATTATGGCTTCCTTTATTCTAGTGGCAAAAAAAGTTTATACGTAATTGGCACATAATTTTATCCAGTGGTTTAAACTTTTTCTTGAAGTTGAGAAAGGAACCACTCTGTTTAAGAACCTGATGCTTTCATTTCAGTGCAATCCACCATATATTCTGATGCTAGTAAATGCGGACTGACTAAGCAGCACTGACCTACTGCACTGCTTGGTGCTCAGGAAAGCTTCCCAGTTTCAGTCTCAAGCCTAAAATCCACATCAGTACAATGGTCCAAGACAACCAGCAGCTTATCAATAATAAAGACAGGGTGCTTTAAAAAGATGGAGCCCAAATTGTTCCTTTGCATTAATGATAACAGGAAATGGAATTCCATTTAATGTAAAGCAGAACTCTGCTCCATTATGCCAACACAGTATTAATGAAAAGTACCTCTCCACATATTTCACAGTTATATATCAAGTTTATTTGAGGTATATATTAGAGCTTAACACTTTGGTTTCCTGCCAGCACTCAGATGGCAAAAACTGCTTTGTATTTTCATTAAGTTATTTCTGGGTCAAACAATTAATTATCAGTCCTTTCACATGCTTCATGAGCAATTAATAAATGCCAATTCTAAAAGGTGACTGACAAACATATGGCAGCACAGTATGGTTTTGAGACAGTAATAAAGTAAAAGGTAAACATGAAACGTCCTCCACACTAGCTCCAGAACACAGGCCAGATCTTCAGCTCAAGTGAAATCAGCACAAGTCCATTGACTTCAGTAGAATGGCAATGATTTTACATGCAGTGAGTTTTTGGCTTTTTCGTAAAGGTACTAGTTCTTTCAAAGCATGAAACCATTATAATATACAACACACTAATAATGTTCTTGTTTCATCTGTTACCAGCTTCACTGTAACCTAGCAATTGACTTCATTACATGGGGGTGGGGAGTAGGATCCAGCTCACTTAATGATAATCGTGCAAAAATTAGGCATCCACTTTGTTATAATAAAATAGACTTTGACAGATAATGGAGAAAGGAATTCACAACCAACCAGAGAGTAATCCTCTGCCTTATGTAAGACATCCATCTCAGAGGGAGATGATTTTAATCCCATCCTACTTTTCTGCATCTCCTCAAGCCTAAGTAGCTAGCAGTGCTCATGCATCCAGCTTTGAAATCATCATTGTGAAAAGCTGTTGATTTGGCTACAGATTTCGTTTTCTGCAGCTTACCTGGAGCTGAAAGACAAATTAATCACAGAACAGAATGTACGTAGTAGCCGATTCTTTGCTACATTATGAACTAACACTGATCAAGTCTTGTCTTTTTAAAACCTATGTGGAACTGCATGAGTTGACAATAGTCAAGATGTGCAGCACTAACATTTTTCAACACACCACAAAGGTAAGTCCCCTTAAGATCACAAGGCAGTATTGTTTCCATCTTAAACTACAATGTACTCCAACATCGAAAGAATAAAATGGGAACAGATTACAAAATACAATCCAGTCATTAGCTTGAAGTTCTTTCCATCACAACAAGACCATACGGAATCACTTTGCCCTTTTTAATCTCTCTTGCCATTCAAAAGAAATGAGTTTGGGAAAATTTTAGTGGATGAATACATTTGTGTGGATGGATACAAAAATCCCACTTTTCAAGGCACTTAAGTCATTCAGTCAAAGACACCCTCTTTTATAATGCACACCTTGTTGTGTGCTGTAACTCGCACAAAAATATTATTCATACGAAGTTAGTAATAACATACTTTTAGCATTATGATAATAAACATTGTTAACAAATGTTCTATAGTTGGCAATGACACTGCTCCACCTTACGCTAGCTATTAGCCTTGCAGAATAAAGTTTCACTTCTTAAATAAATAAAATAAAATAAAAACTAAAGCCAGTCCGTTCTAGAGTTCTTTTTGTAACACTACCTGGGTATGAAAATCGCTACAGAAGCATTTAAGTTGTTCTGTAACAAGCGTTACAGAACAAATGAAGGTTAGAACTCATCAAGACGTTTTACACAGTCTTTTTAAACTGGAAAATGCAAATTTGCACACTCAAAAAGGAGAACAGAAAACATCAAAAATACCTCCAGGAAGGACATTAACTTGGAAAGATAGAGTCTTCAGTTCATGTGCTAGATTCCACTTTTTCCCCAGATACCCAGGCATTCCCTTCCTATCAGTTTATTGGCTCCTCGCAGGTAATTGACTCACTTTGTGCAACCATTTCATTTTGGATAACTAAAGTTCACTAAGCAGGGGTGTGAAGTCAAAAATCTCCACTTCCTAATTTATTTTTTAGTATAGGAAGAAACTACAGATGTTTAAAAAACTGACTTGCAACCCAGCTCTGGCTGTCAGGAACAAGCTAAAATCCCAGGTAAAATAAAGTACCCTGAAGCACTCAAAACCTTCAAAATGTCAACTCAGACAGATTTAATGGCTACTATTACTCTTTGTCTTCTAGTCACATCATTAACAAAAATCTGCCTAACCCTTTGCAGCATTTGGACAAGTAGCCAACAAGTAGAAATACATGACTATGAACACAGATACTCACTTCACCTCATGCCATTAATATAACTGGCCAATGGGATTCACTGCCACAAGAGGAAGAGTTTAACATAATTTCCAGATACATTAGTCTGTCTAGAATCAAAATATTGAGAAAATTATGTGAAGATTAAGATTTATCAATAGGATTATTCTTCTGTGTAAAGCTACCGAAAGGGTAAAGGCTCTTTTGGTCTAACACCAGGTTCTTTGTACTTTAGTCTACAAGGATGGCAGAGAGGGACTTTTCTTCAGGGACTGTAGTGATAGGACAAGGGGCAATGGGTTCAAACTTAAACAGGGGAGACTTAGGTTAGATATAAGGAAGAAGTTCTTCACTATTAGGGTGGTGAGGCACACTGGCACAGACTGATGAAGGAAGATGTGAATGCTCCATCCCCAGCAGTGTTCAAAGGGCTTGGAGCAACCTGGTTTAATGGAAGGTGTTCCTGCACGTGGCAGGGGTTTGGAACTAGATGATCTTAAGGCCCTTTTCAATCATAACCATTCTATGGTTCTGCTGCTAGCATGAATCCTCCATGACTGCTTCAGTCTCATCTTCCATCACTCAACCTTTAGTTGTTTTTAGAATTCACGTATTATTTGGCTGCACTTTACAGTAGATGATGAATTATATCTGCTTCTCTCTTACCACACTGTATCCAGGCCACAGCGAAAAAAAGATTAGCCAGAAGTGCAGATCACAGCATCAAAAGAACAAGTGTCTTGTACTGCTTTTATCAGAAACATTACACGTAAGCCAGAATTGGGCAGGTCACATTAGGAAAGAAAGCTTATTTGAGGAAAATAAAAACACTGGGTTTAAGTCAGAGAGCTTTGAATGTTGCTTAATAATCACTTTAAGCTCAGATGGTACCCTACATGCAAGTGATTCTGTGAGTCATCATCCTAATTATTCAACTTGAAATACTTGAAAATCTTGCATAGATACACTTACATGCACTAAAGTGCATAAACCCAGCAATGTGATCAACAGAACAAGATGGGAGCCTCTTGGCTTGTCTTCACACACCCAGATTAAAAATACTGCAGTTACCATTTGAACTCTGCAACAGAGATGGCTAAGTCATCCTCCCCTGCCTGTACCTTCACAAAGAGGTGATAATTCCAGCACTCAACAATGCTCCGCAAAGGAAGTTCCAAAAATACCACCATGGGCTCGTACATCACTGCCTAACACAGGATGTGCTTAATGCCTGTCAAAGTACCCACCTTCCATTAACACCTTCCTTTAACTGCTCAATTTACTAGCCCATGATTCATTTCTGTCAGAAAAATACTTCGAAATTTTCTAAGATGATTCAAATTATTATTATAACTGGCACCAGCCTAACCCACATTCACTTCTTCCACAGCTAACTGCAAGTATCAGATGGGATTTAGAAGTCCTACATTTCTGGAGAGAGATATGAAAAATATAACACTTTGCTGTGACTTTAACTGGATTCCTGGTTTCGTTCCCAAAAAAGTTTGTGCTCTGGCTAAGATGAGCCACAGCACTTTCCTTTGCCAGGTTCCTGTTCAGCACCTTCAATTCCTATGAAGTTGACAGCACTTTGATCTTCAACTTCACGTCACCCCAGCAAAACATGTAGGAGGTTTGGGAAGAGTTGCTGGTTATTTCCTTTCCTTCTCATGAAAATGATAAAGCCAAGTCACTGTGGCTGTTTTGCAGTCCTGGATGTTATCAAGAGCTTTCTGGATTTTTTCCATTGTGTTTGTTTTGCCTTATTGGAAGAGCACAAACAGAAACTCTATCTTGAAGGTGAACAGATCTGCTGTGAAGCCTCTGATCCCTTCCAGCAATTTCTGTAAGAAGTTAAACATTCACATTTGCTTTTCTGAAGTAACTCACTAGCCTCTCTATAAGGAAAAATAAATCTTCTTCACTAATGACCACTAATCATCGTACTGGGTTGAAAAAAAAAAGTCTCGAGTCCATTTTTCCTTTGATTTTGTCTTTGGAGAATTGGTTCCAGTTAATACATAGCACACCGCTCCCTTGGCTAACCAGCATTGGCTGGAGGTGATTTATCCGACTGCCATTACCTAGGTAATTTGCCATGTATCATTACACCGTTGACCAGTGATTTGGGAGTCCCAGCAGTATCCCTGGGATGTAAAACTAGTGAGAACTAACTATATGAAAGCTGGAGTTATTATACTGCTCCTCTCTGAGCTATTTAAGCTACTTTTAGGAGACCCTGGAGCTTGCTCCTTAAACTGCAGTATTTATTTTCCATGACAGTTGCAGACTTAAAAGCTCAGCGCCTGATCCAAAGACTCTTGTAGTCAACGGCAGAATTTCTACTGATTTCCTTTGCATCGAGGCTTCACACACCACGCGCAGAAGTTACAGCCACAATAGGCCCCTGTTTTAAAGACGCAAATGATAGTTCATGAGGGATGAGCCTTTACATTTACCCCTATTGCAGCTAACAGCCGAGGAGAGAAAGAATAATGCTGCAGATTAGTTATATTGCCAATTCACAAGTTCATAGGAAGCAAGAAGACCCTTGATTCAAGTCCTCAATTTTACAATTTGGAAAATGTTTGGTCTCTTGTTCATTCTCTTTCACACAAAGGATTCATTGGGGGGGATTCATTAAAATGTCCTTTCTCTTCTAACTGTTCAGGATTTTTGTGGATGGAGTAATTTCTACGCAAAGTTTGCAACTATCAGTTCTGACTTCCTACTGAAAAGAATCCTTCCCAAGTTAAAAACAAAAAGCATGTGCCCAAACCACTCAGGAAAACTTGTACAGCTTCTGCAAATTATCCTAATCTGCAAAGTAAGGATTTTAAAACAGATACAAGTTAAATACACTATTTTAGTCTCTGGTACAGGAAATTTTAAAGCAGTATTAGGCATGTTTTATACCACAGTGACTATGAAGGTAACTTTTCTATAGCACAGAGGCATCTTACAGAGCCCTGAATCTGTGATTTATCCACTGGGTTTGCTTCATATTTATCATCTCTTGTTGCACATTTAAAACATCTGTTGTTCAGAAAGTTCTTTGCATAAAGAAGGGAACAAAATCGCCAAACAAGATCATAATATGGCTAAATCACTCCTCAGTTTTACTTTAATATTAAAGCTGCTTTAGGGTTAATAAGCCAGAGAAAGTTTGTCTCATTATCAAAAGGAAATGAATTTACACCTTGAAACTACTATTTAGAGTACAGATTGTCATCAGATTGAGAGGTGGTGCTTCTAAGTAGCTAGAATGGAGCAATGACATATACTGAAGGCTATCAAAATCAGACATAACTAATAGTTTAGAGATTAAACATATTAATATACAAATTAACCTGGATTTAAAATACTAAATAGGAATTCTCCTTCTCTGTGTCAGAAATCACAGAATCACAGAGTCCCGAGGGTTGGAAGGGACCTCAAAAGATCATCTAGTCCAACCTCCCTGCAAGAGCAGGGTAACCTAGAGTACATCACACAGGAACTTGTCCAGCCGGGCCTTGAATGTCTCCAACGTAGGAGACTCCAACAACCCCCTTGGGCAACCTGTTCCAGTGCTCTGTCACTCTCACAGTAAAGAAGTTTTTCAAACAAATCCTTTTAAGACCAAGCATGCAAAGGTCTTTTTTTCTAATATAGAAAACACAACCTGAAAAACTAAAAGCACTTTTACAGCTAAAGACAAAAAAGAACAACAATAAAA
Source organism: Psittacula echo (assembly GCF_963264785.1). Lineage (NCBI taxonomy): Eukaryota > Metazoa > Chordata > Aves > Psittaciformes > Psittacidae > Psittacula > Psittacula echo. The sequence goes on from NC_137737.1 coordinate 14,892,298, forward strand.
GCTTATGAAATGGTAACTTGCCTTTTTTCCCCCCAAGAGACCAGGAAAAAAGCGTTTAAAAAAAGAACAGGGTAAAAGTATTAATGAACTGAATTATGCAGATTTTGATTTTTCACATAACGGAATGAAAGCAATCTCCTAAAACATCTATAGCACCTATTTCCAGACCACGCATCCTTCTGGCCTTCCTCTTGACTCTAAAGCTAGCTGTAGGATCTTTTAACTGGAATATCCTTGTTTCACACCTGCCTTACAACAGGGACATATGTTTAAGTTATTACATTATGCACGTGTTCGTATGACCTGCCAGGAGTCAAGGTTTCTGATCTGTAAAGAAAACAATGGCTTCCTATTACCAGTTAAGCAGTATATTGTGCGTATGAGTGCGCTACAGCACAACTGCTGGGAAATTATATGCACCACATACACTGCTTTGACCAGTGCCAATATTTTCCCCTGTGTCTAGCTTTTACACTCTACTTGTACAAACTCTTCTGAGGATTCCTCTACCTTATTCATTCCACAAATCAGATCTAAGCACACCTTGGCCACAGCAGCTGCCTACAATCCTTTCTGAAGAGGTCAGCTCTGCTTGTTATGATATTTAAGGTGTCTGCTATATTTAAATCAAGCTTAAAAAAAAGGTAAAATTGAATGGAGTCTAGTAAGAGAGAACAATTCCATGTAAATGAAAAACATGTGCAAATGTTCAATAGGTCAACTATGTAAAAACGTGTTATATACTGTGTTTATAGGTATTTTATTCACAGACAAGGTTGGCATTAGGGTTTTATTGATATCCTGGTGAAAAGCATGTTAATCTAAGGGTTGCAACCCCCTTTTCTCTGCATTTTAATACAGACCTCAAAATAGTATAGTAACATACAATCATTTTCCAAATATATTCACTTGCACTTAATTTACATGATATTTTAACTGTAAATCACTTCTGACTTTGTATCCAGATTTATTTGCAGGTGACCTACACATATCTGCCATTCCTATTCATATGCCATACGTACACTTCTTAACTTCAAAGCTGAGATTACAGATCCAAAATCAGAATCCAATATTACACTGCAGGCTCATCTTCAGTTCAAAATGACATTTTACTGCAACTGATTAGACAATCTGATCCAAATAATACAGTGTCACATTTCATTGTGCCTGGGAACATTCCAAATTCGGCCAAAAGAAACTAGGCTAAGTCTAAACATGAATGCCCAAAGGTAAAATCTATCACATAGCAAAGATCTTGAGGGTACAGAAAATCTATTGGCAGCAAGAAAACAACTACAGGGAGAAATTCACGCCTGCAAATAGTATTTACTTTCAGTGAAACTAATAATATATTTGTGAATAAATACGATTTAGGCATGGTAGTGTACTGAGGCCTCTATTTCTTGATTCATTGTAAGGTGGTTTTAACCATACTGCACTCAATAGACTTGTTAAGGAGCTTCAGTCACCTTTTGAAATCCTATGCAACCTGGTATTAGATCTGATTAGACTTCGGACTTTTCTAACCATGTATCTGAAAGCAATTCACATTTACATAGTTCTGGAACTGTATCAATTCAGCACATTATGTCTGTATTGGCTCCTAAAAAATCATGCCAGTTCCATACAGAGCATAGCATCACAGAATGGTTTGATTTGGAAGGGACCTTAATGATCATCCAGTTCCAACCCCCTGCCACGGGCAGGGACACCTTACACTAGAGCAGGTTGCTCAAAGCCCTGTCCATAGGGGCATAATAATCAGGTACTGCTAGGTACCAGTAATGTCAGTACAACACACAGGATTCACTCTGTCACCTCAGTAACTGTCCTCATCCAGCTATACCACTAATGCATTTAAGGAACTAGAAGTCCTATAGGTAACGCATGAGCAACTATGGCAGGAAGTTGTTAGCTGCTGGGCTCACGACTCACAAATGTGCTTGCCATTTACACCTGCTCCAGCCAGAGTCTGTAGACCAGAAACAAACCTCTTATTAAGGCTGGGAGGTGTGATTGTAGAATACAGAAAACCATTTGTGGGTTATGTCCTTTCTCAGGCCCCATTTGAGAGGCAACCATGGATACTGACTTACAGAATTTTTATTATACTCTAAACCAATACTCATGCATGATACAAAGGGTCAAAATTAATGAGATATGCTATCTATAACCCTACCTATAATAAACACATTTAATACATAGGTATTAATTGTATTGTAGGTTATAAACCTACAATATAAACCTATGTGCAACATATATTAACTAGAGAAACAAGTGTTCAATTTTGTTTTCCATTTGCTAGCTTTAGACTTGAAACAAAATTTTCATCTAAATACAAAAGAATCAAGTGAAAATAAAAGAATCCTTCACTCACAGAAAATACTGTACTCTACAGTTAAAGGTCCTCTTCTGCAATTGATATGAATAAGAAGAAAATCTGAGCACCAAGTACAGATAATTTTCAAACCACTCCTTTATTTTTTCATGGATAACAGAGGACTTTCAATGAATGTTCGAAGAGTGAGGGATACAGAAAATTGGGAAAGCTGAAGTTAGAGCCGTCTTCTATGCATAATTAATTCCATTTGTAACATGTTTCTATGTTCAAATAATACAATTTTCAAAGATATAGAAAGGATATTGACCTACACCCTTTCAGAAAACAGCAGAAGCCTCAATAAAAAGACACGGACTGCACAAATTAATTAGATTTAAAAGGCCAAATTTGGGGCTAAACAAGTGCTGGAAATCACTAATTTGAAGAGTGAAGAGTAATTTGAAGAGAAGATGACAAACCCTTTGACTCTCACTAAATGATGTGAACTCCACCATTTCCATAAGCAGATACTTCAGGTTCTATGTCAATATTCAAGTCATTTCAAATCCTTTTTTCAGTCACTGATTACTCCACTAAAAAAGATATCTACACATCTAAGCATGAACCCACATGTCCATGAGAGTATATTCAGAATTTTAAATGGCAGCATTTATGACATTAATCTGTGAACATTTATTTCAAAACACATCTAGAAGAAAAGAAAAATGATGCGGATTAATATGTTGCCTTTTAAAATTGCTATTAAGGGTAATTATTTGTCATTATAAATTATTTTCGCAAAATCTTACCACAGGATTTACCTGTTAAAAGATATGTGTCTACTGAACATATCCAGATTTTCCATGGTAAATCCTAAAAAATCATCCCTCTGCTTCCTCCTTCTACCTACTTCAAAGAGAACTAATTTATCTAGTGTGCTAATTTTTTAAACCATGCTTAACCTCTACTACAAGAACTGAATAATAAATCTGTATTCCCTGCTGCTTCTTCCATCTTTCCAGGGTTTAAAACACTGTTCCATCCCATAAACACAATAAAGTATATACACGTGTACACAGCCCTTTTCTATGTTTTGCATATCAAATCAGTAGCTGCCAAGTAAAACCAAAAGCATTCTAGATAAAAGACCCATCCTGCACAAGCTACTGAAACTATCCTCAAGAGAGTATTAGGCATGTGATGCATCTGGAGAATGGGGAAGACAAAGGACAGAGATTTCAAGAGGAGAAAAATGACAAAAAGGAGATGATTCATCGGGTTAGGAAGGTAACCCCCATATCTCCAACACACATTTCCCACATCCATGCCCACTCTTCCATTCTAACTGGTTTTGACCTTCAAACAATCATTATCTATATTTGATGAGACTATCTTCTACGACACAATTACTTTCAGCTTGGCCATGATTTCTTCCCCCTTTATAACCTGAACTTCCAAACTCCTTAGCAAGACCAATTTGCGTATCACACAGGTAAAATTTAATGACATGTTATACATGAACTACAAATCTGACAATTCAGGAAACAGTTGTCACTGATGAGATGGATCAATTATAAGACAACTAAATACCTACAGTTAAGTAGCCAGGGCTGCTTAATTTCATTCTACACAAACATATGCAATGCTACATAAAAACAGACAACTATTTCAAATATTACAAAACTCCTTCTAATGGAATTCAGTTTGAACAAATACCATGCCCAAGATGAATAATCAACCTTCTACTGATACATGCTTAATTAAATGAACACCCCAGTGTAATCTGCTACACAGAAATGCACTTGCAAAAAGAATTTCAACGAAGGTCACCACCCAATGAAAATGAATCTGAAATTTGAAATGCAAGGGACATTTCAACAGAGGAGCAAAGACATTAAATACTGCCACTGAGGAGAGGATGATATATATAGAAGAGAAACACAAAAATCCTGAAGTTGGTGGAATTTTTCAGACAGAATGAAAACAATGTAAAATTGCAATAGACAATGAGAAGAGTCACATAGTTCAACCACATGGAGCAGGATTTGATACAGGGCATATTATTCAAAGCAATGTTCTGAAGACTGAAACTTCACAGTCTTACTTCCTTGGGTTTGATCTGAACTAGATTTTCAAAGGCAATTAAAAGCAACTCTGCTCTTTCTGAACAAAAAACGCAAACCTCACTTTACTCTTGAAAACACACTAGGCTCTTGAAACAAGCATTTAAACCATACACATTTTATTTCTTACAATTTCCATTCAACTCATTAATGTGGAGAATGGGTGAACTGCAAGAATTTTTGGTAGCCTTATCAGAAGATATAAAAAAAACCAGATACTGGGAATAGAAAATCTTATAATAAAAAGCATGATACACAGCTCAAAACCCTAAAACCAAACTGTGTTCCCTAACCATCTGGCTTTCTTTTGCAGGATTTTATGTCCATAATAATAAATAAGTCAGGTTTAGGAGTGCCAGTTTATTAAGTATTTAAAAATGGCTAAACTACAGCAGCTGCCTGGATCTCACAGCATGTCCAAATAGACCAAATGTTCCCTGTTGGTAACAGTATATTCAAATACAAGTATTACTATTATGGATTGATACTAATAAACACAAGGTTTAATTTTAAATGGGGCTTAAAAATCCATTTCCTTCCTCTACCATTTGCTATTTATTTTTTAGCTACTGAATATTCCTGGACAGTTAGCAAAAATCTTGAACATTTCATCACTTTGCAGCACTGCTGAAGGCTTTGGATGTAACAGTACAATATTTCTGAATTAAAGTTACTTTTCTGGAATCAAATAAGAAAATACATACCATGTCTGTATATTTTTCTTTTCAAACTTTCATTTTAGTTCATGCCTTACAGTTTCAACTCACCAATTCCTATCATCTGCACCAAGGCTGACAGCAAAAGAACAGGCTTTTAACGTCACCACTCTTGCTTCTTACTCTCTCAATTAGACTTTTTGGTCTTAAGAGCCTATGAAGATGGTTGAAAAGAAAGTATTTTTCATCTGGATTTAATTTATAAAATGTGTAAACTCCATTTCCGATATGAGGCAATGTTCACAACCAGCTAATTAGGATCTTTGGCCCTTTGGGTAGTCATTTGGATTAGGGCACTAGGAATTTTACTGCTTTAAAGGAAATCTCTAGGTAGCAGAAGGACAATTGAATTGTTAATAAAACTTGCTTTAGAGAACCATTGCACATCAGGTGCTGCATGGAGAAGGAAAAGAAGTTAACTATAGAGCTGTAGAGCTATGAGTGCTCTTGGTTAAGAGTCAGCAGCTGTAGACAGCTCTCACAGTCTATTTATCAGGTTGGTTAGGTCTTGTCATTTAGAGCCCATGACTGTGATTGTATTGTAAAAACTAACTTTGTTTCCAGTTGCTTGGATGTGAAGCAAGGCAGCCATGGAAAAAAAAACTCATGGAAAAGAACAGCTGCATACAACCACCTTAATGACTGATAGAGGATGAGGTCTATTGTATACATACTACAGATATAAAAAAACAACTACAAGCATCTCTACCTTTGCAAAACATGCAAATCGCATAAAATATTCCAATGTTATTGACTAGCCCTTCTCAAAATTAGAAACAACACTGGAAAAAGGTGAGGCTAATTTTGGAGACCCAAACAACCTATGGAAAAGATGATCTCTGCCTTCTGCCCACAAGAAGACTGAACACAACCCAGTATAACGACTTTGGGCTGTGTGCTGCAATATGCATTCTAGTATTTGGCATGAAAATGGAATTTTTATGCCAAAGATTTTTGCTGTGACATAAGGATGACAATTAAAATACTTCAAGCCAAAAAGAAAGAAGTTTGCTTTTAAAAAAACATTATAATCATCTGGAATTTTTGAAAAGAATTTTCCAATCCAAAACACAGCCTGCATCAAAACTAAGTTGACTAAAAGGAATTTTTCTTTTCCTCCAAGAATCGTAGAATAGTTTAGGTCTGAAAAGACCTTTAAGATCATCAAGTCCAACCATTAACCTAGGTCCACCACTATACCAGGTCCTCAAGTGCCACATCTACACATCTTTTAAATACTTCATGGAATGGTGACCCCTCCACTTTCCTGGAAAGCCTGTTCCAATGATTGACAATCCTTTCAGTGAAGAAATTTTTCCTAATATTCAATCTAGATCTCCATTGTTCAGAGTCCATTTCCTCAAGTCCTATTGCTTTTTATATGGGAGAAGAGACCAACACCCATCTCACTACAACTCCTTTCAGGTAACTGTAGAGAGCGATTAGGTCTCCCCCAAACCTCCACTTCTCCAGACCAGACCACCTCGGTTCCTCTCATGAGACTCGTTCTGAAGACCCTTCATCAGCTCCGTTGCCCTTCTCTGGCCCCACTCCAGCACCTCAATGTCTCTCTTGTACTGAGAGGCCCAGAACTGAACACAGGATTCGAGGTACGGTCTCACCAGTGCTGCAGGGGATGATCACTCTCCCAGTCTTACTGCCCGCACTATTGCTGATACAGGCTAGGATGCTGTTGGCCCTCTTGGACATCTGGGCACACTGCTGGCTCATATTCAGCCAACCACTGACCAACACCCCAGGCCCACTTCCAATGGGCAGCTTTTTAGCCACTCTTCCCCATGCCTGTAGTGTTGCATGGGGTTGTTATGGCCCAAGTGCAGGACCCAGCACTGAACCATCTCCCCTCAGATTATGAGGGCTTCATTCTGCTCCCCATCCCCATCTTCCAGCTCAGAGAGCTGGGTACCCAGAATAAAACTGGTCTTACTACTGAAGACTGAGGCAAAGACAGTACTAAGTAGCTCAGCCTTTGTCACTAGTTCTGTCCAAAGATTCTTGTCCCTCTTTGAGATAAGTGTACCCCATTTGTTGCCAGCAGGCCTGCTGGTGTGTGAACTGACCCATGAGACACTGCCAAAACTGCTTTTCAGATTTTGTGTTGAATTTGTTGCAATTTATTACTAGAAATTCAAAAGTTAGAGGCATAAATACATAGGAAGCTATTTGTAACTAACAATGAGTATAAACAATCGCTGAAACTATTCATGGATTTCACAGCATCAAAGAAAGAGATTGATCTGAACTAATTTATCACTTTTTTTATTCTATGGAATGCTATCAAAAGCAATAAATTTTGAAAATAGCCATTTTGCAAGTTTTGGTTTCCTCCGTAACAAATTTCAATAAGCCAGTTTTCTGTAGATTCCATATATCATTTTACAAAGCCTGAGAAATAGGGATTTGTTATCCCAAACTAGTAAATCTAGGGTAGTCAGAATCAGACTGTATAAGAAAGAATCACCTAAGTGATAAGCAATTTCCTGAGTTAAGACACTATTTTTCAAGTTCTGTGTAGTTTACTTGATGCTGTTTCAACAAAGAAAGTTGATGGGGCTCCCTGAAGCACTTGGAGCTACTCAGCTCCCCACCAGAAATGCTCACCTTTTCCAGAGCAGCCTACAGTCTGCTTCCTTAAACTCTTCCAGACAAAACAAGTGAGGCTAACCTAAGAATTTAAATGGGAGGGTTTTGCTAAGCAAGGTCATTTTGTCTGAAGCAGTTTAGACAGCATTCAGCAATTAGCTCCACTCAGGAGTCTAAATTGCTGCTAATCTCTGACAGGGTGGGGGGAAAGAGAGGGAAGAGGGAGACAATCTGTGGAAAGGTTACGGATTATTTCTTTTACTGACAAGCAGAATACAAAACACCGGATGTCTGTGACCTAAAGCATTAGACAGTTGCACTTGTGAGTTTTATAATGTGTATTGCAGGGAATAGAAATCTTTGGGAATTAAAGCCTGTCTGGATTGGTTAAATCATCAGATGCAAAGTGTTAGAATTGCTGGCCTTGTTTCCCTGTTTAATCTCTTGCTGAGGGAGTCCCCAAGGCACTCTTTAATTGTGTTTATACAGCAAAGCAATGATATATCACATGTGGCAGTACAAAAATATTTTCATGCTGATTATATAGGTTTGTGTAGCTCTGATTAAGGTACTTCTGTTTTAACTTTACAGCTGGATTTTCAGATTTACATGCGAACTTCTAACTGAACACTTGCAGGATCTGCACTCACCTAATTAAAGAATATTAGCAAAAATTACACCTGGTTCGGTTTCATTCTAATTGCATTTCTTTTACATCATTATATTTAAATAGAATACCATTCAGATGTCTACTGTGCATTTATTGCACGTACATTCACAAACAAAGGCAAGCCTGCTCCCTTGGTGATTTCCCATGCAAGTAGCAGAGTACCTAAGATTAACTGTAAGCCCTAATTCTACATCTCTCTTAAGAAAACAGCTTACAATTGTTTTGTATTTTACTCACCTGTTGCTGCAACGCTGCACACTGTCCAAGCACAAATAGTATCAGATACAGTCTTTAATCATAGCAGATTCAATTCTCAAGAGTAGTTAGAGTCACATGTAAACTACCATTTGAAAAAACCCAAACTTTTCTTTTGTAAAGCCTGACAGATGTCAACGAAACTGCAGCTCCCACAACGTAACTAGTCTGAAGAAAGAAAATCTGTCTGGTTTAACTGCTATAAACAGCCTCCATACACAGCAATACAAGCAAGCAAAAGACAGCTCAAGCCTCAAAAATGAAGACAATCCCCCATTCCTAAAAAAATCTCAGGTCTTGTTTGAAATTGCAGCTAACAGAGTCCTGTAAAATCTTGTTTATATGTATTTTACACACACATATATCCACTCTTATATGGGAACTGCATGTATAAATTTTTATGGATACCCTAATGCTATGTACTACAGAAGTAAACTGCAACTTCAATTCAGCAGTGTTAAGGATTTTCTTAATCTATTCTGTATGTGGGTAATAATGATAATCACACTACATTTTTATATTGTTTAGCATGTGTACAGCTTTACTGAATAGAAGTATTTTCTTAAGATACAGCTGTATAGCAGACAAGTACGTAGCAAGTGATTCAGGCATAGAATCACCCAGTGGTTTGGGTTGGAAGGGACCTTAAAGTTCATCTAGTTCCAACCCCCTGTCATTGGCAGGGACACCCTCCACTAGACATGTTTCTGTATGTCAGGTCTCCAATAAGCTACAGATATTTTTTTTTTCACTTTTAAAATATATTAAGTAAAATTAATGCTCCACAAACAAGCCAACATGAAACATTTCTGTTCAAATGATCCTACACAGCCTGTGCAGAGACCTCCAAAACCTGACATCAGTTTTATGCACCACACATGTTAGACACAACAGTAGAAAGTCATCAACAGTTAATCCAAATCAGTTTGCACTGGTTTCTGCCACTGCCAACATACATTTGAAGTCAGATGTGCCTGTCTGCATGTATACCTGATGCCCAACAGGACATATCAAAGTCTTTACACACTATTTTCAAAAGCAGTTTAATAAAGGTAAATAAGCCAGCTACTCTTTTTAAAAAAGAAACAGCACTCGGTGCTCAAATTCCATTACATTTCAAAGGAATTTAAGAGCTCAACTCCCTTAAGGTCTTTAATGTAGGTTAGCTACATACCATTTATCAAAACAGTAACTATTTGATCCCCACTTGTGTAAAAAAAAGATGGGCACCAAGAGGCAGCTTCAGCATCTTAAAGTCAGTGATTTACATATATCAATTTAACCTTATATATGGTGCCTCCACAGTCATTACCTAATAACTACTTTATTGCTTCCTGACGGGGGCCTCCTTCACTGCACCGCAGCCATTAAATAATACACTCAGGCTCCAACACCTCTTCCACATCACGGGTCTATCACTGGATCACTCATCAAGCAGTGATAAGAGTTCAGAAAAAAGCTGATAACTAGACCAGGTATCTACCTTTTCAAAAGAACTCAGGAGAATTTTCACACGGCACTGCCAACTAAACTGGATGCACCCAAACCACCTTTTTTATAAACTGACTTCATAAAAATTAGTCTTAACACCATACACTGCCTTTGAGGAAAGGAGGTATTTGAAAAGATGTTTTTCAAGATACCTTCCTGAAGTCACGGATGGCTCTTCAATGCCATCTAGGCAATTTTTCATTCTTCAACTTGGCAATTCTTCTTACACTCTGTAGTAAAGGCAACTGTCCTTCTTATCACTCAAATAGTGACAGCATGTAATATTTAACACAAAAGCAAAGAATACAAATGTACAAGGCAACTACTCCCTCAGTATAGATCAGCAAGAACAAAACTAACAGCAGAACATACAGGTTGACCTCATGTTGTTTTGTAACATAAGCACTTTCCACCCAAAGGGCAAAAGTCAAGGAGGGTTTGATTGTGAAGTCAAAATAGTCTTACCACTCTGTTATTTTAGCCTCCCTTTCTTCCTCCTGATTATTCCACTCAACATAACCTACAGTCTTTAGTGATAAACCTGCTGGCGCACAATTTATAGAGAAACAACACTTGACTCTCTCTCAGCTACTTATCTTTTTAAGCAGTCAAAAGAAAAACCCCTACTATATATAGTGACTCCTTGGTGTCTAGCCTTCCCCACCACCCTTGTGTTTTCGTATGTGCATTGAACACAAAGGTTTTAAGCAGCACACAGACAGCAGTTCACTTTCGCAAGAGGACATAACTTTCTTTTTCACAGAGCTGAAGGAAGCTGGTAATGCATGGTTGATCACGGAAAGTAACCATGAAGGGATGGTAAGATCATGTATCATTGCCTGTACTGAAGAACCCAAGGCCCTTAAGTTTATGCCATTACTTAAGAATTAGTACGCACTTGCATGTGGTTCAAACAAAACACAGCTTATTCCTTTGTGAGAATAAATTAGGTCAATAACATTTTTATAACTAAGTAAGAGCAGCAAAGGGGAAGCAAAAAATTGCTAGGCAACAAAATGACTTTTCTATTGTTATGAATCTGAGATTCATAACATAACTGACTGATGTATGGAGAAAATAAAAACAATAAGAGATGTTAAATAGAAAAAATACGGATTTACACATCTTCAAAATATCTAAGAATGAAAAATATCAATAAAAAAGAATAAAAGAATAATATCAGCCAATTCCAACTGTGGGGTTTGCATGCTTACACGTGGATTACATATGAACCCAGAGGAACCTAACCTGATTTTTGTGTAACATGTTAAGTTTGTAGAGCTGAAATTTATTAAATCAGTGATTTGCTTTTTATTCTAATAGGAAAATGGATCATGTTTTATTTAGAAACTTCAATTAGAATACTCTGAGAAGCTACAAATGATATTACTATTTTATTCTACAGTAAAAAAAAAAAGTCTTTAAAAAAATACTTTTTTTTTAATGTAAACAAGCTTTTAATCAGTAACTCCCCCACGGTTTCAAAACCCAACTTGTTCACAATCTATAGCCTACATATGGTGACTACTGAAGCTGACCATTAAAAAATAAATAAATCAAATTAAGTGTACTTGAGAAAGATGTTGGCCTTCTGAGACCATGCCAAGTGCAAGGTCCTACACCTGGGTCGGAGCAATCCCAGGCACAGCTACAGGTTGGGCAGAGAAGAGATTCAGAGCAGCCCTGCACAGAAGGACTTGGGGGTGTTGGTCGATGAGAAAATGAACATGGGCCAGCTTCAGTGTGCGCTCACAGCCCAGAAAGCCAACCCTATCCTGGGCTGCATCAAGAGGAGCATGACCAGCAGGTCGAAGGAGGTGATCCTGCCCCTCTACTTTGCTCTCGTGAGACCTCACTTGCAGTATTGTGTGCAGTTCTGCTGTCCTCAACCTAAAAAGGACATGGAACTGTTGGAACAAGTCCAGAGGAGGCCACGAGGATGATCAGGGGACTGGAGCACCTCCTGTATGAAGATAGGCTGAGAAAGTTGGGGCTGTTCAGCCTGGAGAAGAGAAGGCTGCTTGGAGACCTCATAGCAGCCTTCCAGTATCTGAAAGGGGGCCTCTGAGGATGCTGGGGAGGGACTCTCCATTAGGGACTGTAGTGAACATGGGGTAACGGGTTAAAACTTAAACAGGGGAAGTTTAGATTGGATCTAAGGAGGAAGTTCTTTACTGTAAGGTTGGTGAGGCACTGGAATGGGTTGCCCAGGGAGGCTGTGAATGCTCCATCCTTGGTGGTGTTCAAGGCCAGGTTGGATGAGGCCTTGGGCGTCATGGTTTAGTGTGAGGTGTCCCTGCCCATGGCAGGGGGGTTGGAACTTGATGATCTTAAGGTCCTTTCCAACCCTAACTATTGTATGATTCTGAGAGAACAGAACTGCAAAGGTTTCTGCAATACAGATCTCCTACCTGCTTTTCATAGCTTTCTAACACAGATTAAAGGACAATATGAAATAACAATAATGCTGTCCTGAAAACAACTGTACAAGAAAATGCACCTACAGGCAGTGGCATTAACTTGACTTGGCTCTTACATCAATAAGAATGAGTATTCTTGTGTGTTGGCCATATGCAGGTTGCGTAAGAGTGTTAAAACTATGAAGAAATAACCAAGGGACTCATTTATATCTGTTTTTGCAGATGAGACAATTTAATATGAGGATCCATGGGGTGCATGGCTGTAAATCTTTGACTGAAAATTACACATGGAGACAGAAAGCAATGGAATTACTGCAATAGTTTGAGCCTAACAATGAACATCTCAGAGCCCCTACAGCATCAAGTACAGGGTGCCAAAGACATAAATCACTAGCCTGAATGAAAATGAAAAAGAAAATGTTTTATTTGTGTAAAAACATGAGAAAGGGTGACTTAATTAGAGAACAAAACCCTCACTATATTCACTTGATTTATAAGAGGTTTTTATCTATGAGACAACAGTACTTCGCATTACATTTCTCTGCAATAAAGGGCATGAGTTCTCCTTCACTACCACAGTGAGCACAATAATACATCAAAGGTTTTAGGAAAGGTACATTTGATGATATCCCTCAGTCCATACATTAAAACAACACATTGTCATTTCATTACTCCAAATCATCCAGAAGTATCTCAAAGGCAGGCAGGCTCATTACTATATTAACACAGCTTTACCAGAAAGACACTGCCATGAGTCTCCTAGTGCTAAACCAAAATCATTTTCTGATGTTATGTAGAATATTTTACAGAGTTTACAGCACTAATTAATAAACTATGAATTAATACATTCATGCAAGATGACCATGCCTTTACGGAACAAAGAAAGTACCTCTGTCCAATTCAGGTTCCGAGGTCTTTGAAACTCTTCATGCCTGTGGTCTATGCTCTCCCTGTGGTGGGAGAATGTGCAAGTACTCTCAAGCACAGGACATCTTCAAGAGCCAGAACTTAATATTCCTATTTCTCTAAGTCATGCTATGAACATACCTTGCCTGCCCAGCAGCAATAAGGTCAAACTTCTTTTAGCTCTCCTTCCTTAGCCAGCACCTGACCATCTTAGCCAGCACCATCTCATGACCACATTTTAAGGGCAGGTGAGATTAAATAAACCCATAAGCCAGACAGCATGCCTAGTTTGCCATGTTGCAGGTGAGTGAGTCTAGGTGCAGACAGAGCTTCTGCATTATCACTCTCCAGTGGAAAAAACAGAATGCTCAGGTCCCTAATTTGCGAGGCTTAAAGACAAGGGTCAAACATCTATCTTAGGCATTATACCACTATAACAAAGAGCCTCAGTTCCACCTATGTTCCTGCATCACAATCTCTGGCATAAACCTTCAGAAACATCTGAACATAATACACAAGGTGGAGAGGCGTTAGGTGGCATTTAGGTTACCTATATTTGGTGTTGTCATCCAAAAGAGACTTCAGTAATTAAGCCTCTATTGAAGTGATGGAGTCAAGTTTCTCCACAGTGTAATTAAGAAAAGTTTGCATAATAAATAGAAGCTTGTAATAACAGCTAGTCCTATTACCTATTATGATTTAGGCAGCCTATATAACTGAGCAAGGCACATGTGTTCAGCTACCTTCTCCAATGCCAGCCTTGAGGACACATCACTTGGAGAAGCAGGAGACAGGAATCAATTCCTTATCAAAAACACACTGTGCTCCTCTCAGAATACCAAACTGCCAGGCTACTGGCAATTTCCATCCCTGAACCTCCCCCTCCAGGTCATGATAGGCCTTTTACAGCTTCTAAAGCAGTATCTTGCCATAAATATTAAAAGAACACAGCTTTTACTGCTCCCAGCACCATGAAGTAGTGATTCAGCTGCAGAACAGTAAGGCTTAGAGCATGCTGAAAACACTACTTTGCATGCATATTGTCTCCTTGTACCCCATTGTTTTCTCTATTTCCACTTCCTCCTGTTTTGTCCGCTGACCGACCACTTGGGCACAGACTGCCGTGCTGCTCAACCTACTATAGCAGGGTCACACAGCCTGTGAAATGAATAGTGTGCACTACCACACTATAAACAACCACCACCAACCGGCCTGTCAGAGCAAATTAACTAAGTATACTTTGGTACTGCATGACTCCCTACTGTTTCTTAAGCAGTTTCTCTTACTGATTTATGAAATCCAGGTTTCTGCAATGAATTGGATGGCTTAGTGCAAACTATTAAAATTCTGCTTGACTTAGGCAAAACACTGTGTATGCAGGTCCTTCAACAGAACAACAACTTATACCACCATCTGCCGTTTCATCAGCATCAACCTCTTATGGATCAGCCCTCCTCATAACCACTTCAGTTGTGAGGGTATCACTCAATCCGCACCCATACGTGAACTCAGTCCTGTGGCAAGAAGCATCTATTAGGGTTGGATGCAGGTACTCTTAGTGAACTTCTCTATTGTATCCTGACACTGTACATACCTGTAGGTGGGCCTAGTTGGATGGGAGGGCAAAGCTGGGAAAGGGCAGGTTACAACCTCTTCTCCACTCCTCTATCCTTATGTTTCAACCATAAGACATTAATGGATGGACTATACAGAAGCTCATTGGCATTTAGAAGATTCTTTCCAGCAGTAGCTGGTTGCTACAGCTTGGTCTAGACACGAAGTATTTAAAGAGTTTCCTTGTAACCCCCATGGGAAATGGCCAACTGTGAAAACTGCTGGAATTTCCTGATAACCACAGCATCCTGCCCTCTATTGTAGAACAAACAACATTGACAGCAGTAGAGCACCAGAAGTGCATTTACCAGACTGCTGCAGCAACAGGGAACTTCCACCCGCTTTTCACTTTTCCTCATCGTGAGTACTGATACGTGTACCATGAGGCATTCCTGACACACTCTTATACATTCCCACAGTTACACAAGTAAGTACATACAGAAGAACAGAGAATATACAGAAAAACAGGATTATTTCAAAAGGTTAATCTTACAGCCATTCTTACTGTTTCTTTCATTACACATCCTTGTGACAAATACTATAATCAGTACTCTCTTCAGCCTGTTTTTATTAAGTAATTACACTAAAGATTTAATGTGCTGTATAAATTCAGACATGGGGAAAAATAATACTTACAGTATATATCTCTTTAAACTCACCTTTACCTCAAACTACAGGCAGCTATAAAACCAGCTTTATGACTTTTCTTCTTAAATTAGCATAGACTCTGAGTTGTACTGCCAGAAAGACCAAGAGATACATGATAATCTCACACACTTCATACCTGTACACTTTTGGCAGTAACAACAATAACAGCAATAACAATAATAATGATAATACCACCTAGATTTTAAAAATCAGAGCCAAGAAATGCATTCTGCATTATTTTTAGCTATATCCCCACCACTACCTTTATGGAGTCTAAAAGGAAACCTTTAAATATGTGGTGCACAGTAATTTTTAAGTAAGGAACAAGATGTCAGGCCATGAACTCAAAAAAACCCAGATCGGTCCACTTATCTAACAATAGGCTTACACTTCTTAAGAAGCAAACCCCATAAAATCTCTGGAGGATTTGACCTGCCCATACAATTCCTATCCGATATATTCAGAATTTGTCAAAACCATACTTCAGGACTCCAGGAAGTTCCTGCGTATCCATCCACCAAGCTTGATTAGCCTGCAAAACAAATGGTGGGGGAGTGGCAGCTACCAAAGACAAGTTCAAAGGTAGGTCACAAAGGGACAGGGCTCCATCTGAAGGAGGATCAGCTGGCTTCAGCTGCTTCCTGCATCATCAAGCAATATGGGCATGCCCCTTATTCACCAGGACTCCATCCAATTCCCCATCATTTTCTTCCTAACTTCAAGAGGCAAGTCAAAGTTCCAAGCAGCACAGTGAACATCAAATGGACAGTAGCACCAAATGGATACAAATGCTCACAAACATCACCAGATGCTTCTAGAGGATGAGGGCTGCAGGCCACCAACTTGAAAAAGGTGCCAAACATGAAGAGATTAACAGAGTTGGAACATGCATGTGAAGTATCTTGGTATGGCCTTGTTGGGAAAGACACAATAGAATATGGAAATTTAATGGCCAACAGAGGCCAAGAGTAAGAGAGAACAGATATATTCAAACCAGGATCACACTTCTGATTGCTTTTAGTCAGCCTAAGCCAGGCAGCTCATTTTGAATCACATTACACTACACAATACATTACACCTCACTTCTGTGAAGTCCGAATTCAGACAAACAGTGCCAGACACAGCAAGTCACTCATGCCTTCTGTGAGGCCGATAAAACATGCTACAGATCCTAGACCTGGCCTGGAAGGAGAAGTTTTATTTGAGTGCCCGAGCCAGTAAAGGTGGCAGGCAGCGAGTGTGCACTGATGTGTGTGCCACAGGGAGAAGTTGAGTCACTGCTCGCTGTGCCAGCTGGACCCAAACGCGAGTTTAATAACCTGGTTCACTGCAGTGATCATGCCTAGTTGCTGCTGCTGGCACAAAATGCTTTTATCTCTAAATGTCACAGGCAGGTTACTGTGGCCTGGTTTTCTTTTCCAGGAGGTGAATAGAAATGTGGAAATTCCAAGCTATAAAACCCCAGAATGAAAGAGAACAGGAAAAAAAACTAATCTACTTTTGACGTTGTTTGTTGTCGGCATAAACTGGCTCCATGATTCTAGCTCCACATTAGGAAAGGGAAAGAACAAAAATAAGCCTGTCCTCTGTGGTCAAGTTGTAATTGCTGAAATCTTGGAATTATTTTCAGTGCAAGTTCGTTCTGCAAAAGGTTTTCTTGGAATGGGTCAGGGAAATATCAGGCAAGGAGTAACTTCTTGTCAGACAACCTGAAGAAACATGTCCAGACAAGTGAGATGTAACCAACTCACTGCTTGCCAGGAAAGTTGCATGTAAATGCCACTGAATATCCTCAAGAAACGCACAATCTGTACTGCCTTGTTGTTTGATAAATTCCTTCTCCGGTTGAGGTTGGTCTGGTTTGAACTATATCACACTGCAGGAAAAGAAATGATCTCTAGATGGGTATAAACACTACTCGGACCTTGTTCAGAGCTTTTTAACCAGATGTCAATGTGATACTGGTAAACAATCATCTTTGCACTCACAAATAGGAACAGCAAGGTCAGCAGTAAGATTTTCAGGGAGAACCTTTGAATCTTAGTGCCCTAGTTGACCATAAAATACGCTTAGACTTCACTGCTCCAAAAGCTTCCAAAAAGCAAGTTAAAGTCATCCCAAAAAGTTTGTCACCCCCAAAAGTTGACACCCAGTAGCAGAGAGACTTTTACAAAGTTCTGGTTTATCTGGTTTGCTGTGTCACAGAAAAGGCCAATGATAAAGAAAATGAAGGTGAAGGATTATTTTTCATTCCTCAGTCATCAGGTTGCACATGTCTGCTGACCATTGAACTTGTTTTATTTGCAAGGGCAGCAGGGAACAATAACAGTTCTCCAGCAGAAAGGGAAATAGAAAAGTTACAAAATCACACATAACCCTCCCCAACATCCTTTTAATGATCAAAGGAAAAAAGATAATCATATTTCCATTGTGGATAATGAAATCTGAGATTCAGGTCACCTTCTTGCCTGCTTGCTGGAAGAATTAAGTTAAGGAGCAAGTCCCAATTTCCAACTTCAAACATTCATGTCATATTCAAAGATAATTTATCCTTCATTTACCCTCTTCCATCAAAGAAACAGTACAGATACAAAACAGGCTTTTAGAAATGTGAAGATCGTAAATTTGATCATATTTAAAAGGAAAGAATGTTTGTGTATTTTTATACGCTTCCAGCATCTAAATAGGGAAAATGACTCGCTTTGCTTCTGTTCGTTCTGGATACAAGTCAGATGCATCTCTCAACTAATTTGCTGGTGAGGCAAATGGCCTCAGTAAGGATTGCCAAGCCTTCATAAGGCTGTTTCTAAGCTTTGAATATTGCCAAGAGAGCAAAACTGCATTAATATATATGTCAGGGAGACACTGAGGAACTTGTATATTACAATATTGAAGTTCTATCTGGAGCTGAGACTCAGTCAGGTCTGGTTTCTTTGTGATAAAAGCTATTTCCTTAGAAATATAACAGAAGTGCAACTTTACACGGACAACCAACAAGTGTAACAAGATAAATGGTTAGGGCCATTCACAGTGTCACTGCCAGACCAGACAGGCATACAAAATACTATGCTGTGTCTCGCAAGGCTCATTACATAAAGCCATACAGAAAACGAAACAGGATTGAGTCAGCATTTTCTGCCAGGAAAAACATTATACGGCTTACCAGCTACTGAGGACAGGAAACTGCGAATTCAAAGAAAAAGTAAAAATGATGTGATTCAGGATCTAAATCCCTCCTCAAAGAGAACTGGAGTGGGATGGAGTCAAGTGGTTCAGCCAGCCCACAGCAGGACGCATTAGCAGGATTACTGGAGAAGTCTTATGCCAGTTCTATACCTCAGAGTAGGAAATCATAGGATCATGGAATGGTTGGGGTTGGAAGGCACCTTAAAACTCATCCAGTTCCAACCCTCTGCCATGGGCAGGGACACCTTCCACTAGAGCAGCTTGCTCTCAGCGACATCCAACCTGGCCTTGAACACTCCCAGGGATGAGGCACCCACAGCTTCTCTGGGCAGCCTGTGCTAGTGTCTCACAATACAAGCAAGGGTCACGTACCTGCCTCGGTGCCTTCTTGGACAGCACATCAAACGTTTTAGTGACCTTCTAATTTCGCTTTCATAAATTCATTTGCATATCAAAACTTCAGGCTGTGATTTCTTCTGTAGTATTATGATAATCCATGTTAAATAAACGATGTTACTTTATACAAACGGTTTAGTCTATATAGAGGGCAGTAAATATTCACCTCACCAGACAGTGTGGGGACTTGGGTGCTGCATTTTAAACAAAGAGGCCAACTGTAATCATAGCTTGGACACAGACATACGAATTTTGGCTTGAATCAGACATGATGAGTAGAAACATGATGAAAAACCCAAGTCCAACATTCTTTTTAATTATTTGCACAATAAAAGTGCACTAACATAATTACTCTTGTAGAAGCAATTCACTTTCTCCCACTCTGCAGATGATGTGAGGTCTAACCTTCATACTAGCTCCAAAATAAACATACATCTAACCAAATTCCTTTGGATTTCCCTGATTAGCAAACACTGGTCCAATGACAGAACTGAAGTTGCTCTGATTAGATACTGGTAGCCTGATACTGAGTTCACTTTTTTAGAGACTCTGAAAAGCAGGGTACCATGTGCCTGGAAATACAGCAGTGGATTGCATCTCTTCATCTCTAAGTGACAATCCAAAGCAGCATATGGATGTCATGCATAATATAAACAGGAATTACAGATCTTATTTACCTGAGGAAAAAAAAAAAAAAAGGCAGATACATAGGTCATTAACTGCCTTCTCTCGGTATTTAAATAACAAAAATAAATAATTTGTTATATATTCCAATGTAGAAGCTGTTTTACTCAATAGTAGGGAATAATACCCATAGTAGTAGAGCAAAAATGGCTGATGAAGCACCAAAAGCAGAGTTAGGCTTTGAAGAGTCATGAAAACTGCAGGCTGGGAATCTAAAATGTTAGAGCTAATTGCAAAGATTTTTAAACCAGGCTCTTGTCCCTTTTTTTTTTTACACAAGGCCAAAGAGGTCACATAGGGCAGTATCCCATCATTTTATTCTGAAATATTATTAATCATTCAGGATCCTTCTCTTCCTTTGAACTTGAAGTCAGAGACATCAGTCAAATACAACTTTTGTTACAACTCAGCTTTTCACAGTCAGGGCAGTGATTCAGGTCACACCTGAATTTTCTCCAACATGTCCCTATAACAGAATTTGACTGCCCTTGAGTGTAACAAGCACAATAAAAATATCATGGTGTAACAAGCAAAGTGTGAGAATCAAGTTAGGGAAATTCTCTATTTTAATCCCTGATTCCTCTTCAAACTTATTCGATTTATGTAATATGTCTGCTTTGGTTTCCTCCTGTGTAGATACAGTTAATTCTTATTACCTGCCTCACAGTGGTGCTCTCCTGACCACTGAATCGACAACATGCTTACGCTCACATCTGCAGAAGTCCCTTACAAATAAGTGCAACTATTCCCTTCCAAGTCCCTTGTACTCCTAATTCATGCAGCTGCCTCTTGCAAAACTACCAAAGGCAGAGAGTAAGGCAGAGAAACAAGCAAGTACCTATCACAGAAAAGAAATCAGAGCTAGGATTCACCACGTTTTTCTTAATAAATCTGTGCATCTTTAGTGTAGCACAAATAAAGACTACATTTAAAAGAAGGCAGAAAATATGTCAAATACTCCTCCAAAAAAAATAGTATCAATAGAATATAACCTGTTTTGGATAATTACATAAAGATTGGCACTTGGCAGAGGTCCTTAAACAATGACAGTTAAACTTTTAGGGCCTATTTTTTTCCCCCTCCCCTTCCAAATTTCAGAAGCGGCCCCAATTCTGGGGTGATCAATTTGTGCAACTGGAAGTATTTTTCATCCAAGAATTCAGAAATAAATGGCTGCATGCCCTTCCACCATTCAAAGGGCTCTAAAGGATACAGGAAACATGTGACTGCCAGTTCAGTGACTTCTGCAACTATCACTCTACGGAAAGCAGTTGTGGGAGGCTCAGCTTTAGACTTTCTTCTGCATTAATCAATAACCTTTCCTTCATGCATCTCTCAAACCTTTTTTCTACCAGAAGGCTCAGCATTCGAGCAATACCACCTGAGCAGATGAAAGGACTAAAAAAGACAGCAAAAATGGGGAAAACATGTGTGGGATTCAGATGCCTTGGGTAGCTTTCAAGATCACAGGAAGCCACAACACGAAACTCTTTTCTTTCCAAAAATGCAACTTCGAACATTTCTTCACTGCTTTAAATGTACTTTCTATTTACCACAGCGGCAATTTCTCAACCCTGATAGAATACTGATATTTCAATTAAAAACCTTAGTAGTAATTAAGGATTTAAAGAGTTAGTATGGAATCTTTACTCTTGACTGATGATACTATATCCACATGACATATTGTATAGTGTGCGAAATGCAGAAGAAAATAGAAACATAAAAAATACAATAGAATCATAGAATAGTTAGGGTTGGAAAGGCCCTTAAGATCGTCAAGTTCCAACCCCCCTGCCATGGGCAAGAACACCTCACACTAAACCATGCTACCCAAGGCTTTGTCCAACCTGGCCAATAAATAAATGCTACTTTATTATTTATCTCCTGCTGATTAATTCTGACAATTAGCACCACTGCCATCCCTGTGGGCCTAATATTTTCTGAGTGTTAAAGTGAACAACAAGTTGTATGACACTTTTCCGTTCATTAGAATATAATGACCCATGGATTTCATTATGGAAGAGGAATGTCATCAAAAGTTATCAAGACTTGACTAAGGCTTCTTGATCACAAACATAGCCCTCTGACCTTTCTTTTTCCTGTACTTGCAAGAAAGTTATCCCATCCAAAACACTGCTTGCAAGTGCTCACATTTTCTAAGGACTACGGAAGTGTTTGTTTTGCCAACAGTGAAGGTAGCAAGCGCAGTGTTATTGATACACCTACTTGAAATTCCCATGCAGTCGTATCACATACAAAAAGTAGAAAGTTAGTAAATGACTTCTCTGTCCATCAGCAAAGTTTTTCCCTGCATATCATCAGATAAACTTGCTTAGACATATAGTCCTGTAAATTATGTAGTAAATTACCTTAGTTCCAGTATCCCCATCCTAGCAGCTGAATGAATATGCAGAGATGTTGCCATTCTCTTTAGTGACATGATATTCCAGACGATTAATTTCCACTATAGCTTCATTTTCAGTAGTGATGCTTACGCTAGTAACCACTGTTAATGTTATATTTGATACATTTAGCACAACATTTTGCTAAATCACTAAGGCAATGAGCAAATACTAAGAAAAGAAAGAACAGTTAGAAAATGAAAACAAACCAAACCATGGTCCAGTGAACTCTGGCTCTGCTTTAAACACATTAGCAAATACGTACCTCAGCTCCTCATTTCTCCCACATTTCATACAGGACTATTAACCCCTTCCCTTTGGTTGGGAGTGGGAGCTCAGTGCACTGATACGACATGTTCAAAACCAGTCAGCCTTCAATGGGTTAACTTCTATTCCACAAAGGTGAAGGCTTTTGCTGACCCAGTGGGAGTCAGCTTGAATAAAATTCAATTCTGCTGTAGTCAACAGGAAAGTAGGAAGGAAAATAGGATTTAACAAACAAAGCATAAAAAGTCCACAGCAGGAAATCATTATTTGGGCAATTGTTCACTTTGTTAGGAGACTGGACTGTATTAATATCTATCAGGGCATACTGCTGTGTTTGTGGTTTCTCTTTAGCGAGACGTCTGGTCTAATTAGGTACAAAGTGGTGGTACAGGCAAGTGAAATCTGCAATTGTGTGAGGAATACAGAATACATATGTCATTGATGCATAATCTGGCACCAGCTTATTCTGGTTAAAGTTGGAGTGGTTGACTAAAATTAAATCAATACTGAAGGAAGCTCATAATGCCAATAGAAGTGGTTTACAGAAATAGTTTCACTGACCATTACAGCTGCTATGGATTAGGCGTGTTAAATGGTTCAGTTCAAGTTAACATTTTTAGTATAGATAGACAAAAACCTGCAGCCACAGTATTCTGCCTGCATGTTTGCAGTTAAAAGCATTCTAGGAACACACATAACATTGTTCCAAGTTACCATTTTACATTTATCAAATTCAGTCATGCTTCTCACCACAAGAAGTTTGAATTAAAATACATTAAAATATAGCATTAAAATATATATTTGTGTGCAAGTATATTTGACACTGCAGTTAAGAAACTGATTTGTAGACAAAAATCCTGTGAACTGCTGGGGAAAGTCTGACATTCTATAGGGTTTTACAGATCACAGAGCCTTACTCGTACAGTGATCCTAATCATTATATTATGAAACATAAAAAGCTATCAATAAAAAGCAGTGAACAAGGTAACACCAGCAAAGTTTGTACTGGGAAAGTTCCTTAGCTTTCCTAAGCATGAAAGCTGTTATAAATCAGTTTCTTTAGTATACCCTGAAGGTTCTGGATACAAAGCAGCACCACCGGCAGAACACTCACCTTATGATCTAGCTGTATTTTAGCTTCTCTTTTACCAAGTAAAGGGAAATACTTCCCTGGCTGCCTGCCTTACTCAAGCTTCTTTGAAGCTACCTTAAAAGCTACAACCAGTCTCTGAGAAATGAACCTTTTGGTTACAGACTGCAGTCGGTGAGGTAAGAAAAGGCTTGCAATGTAACTCAGCCAAGCTTTTTATCAGACTCAGACAACTTAGATCAGTAAGAAGGCAGGAGAGTGATGCCAATTTACATGGGTTGTGAATGCCATTCAATGGTTTGTACTGAAGAAAGATTTTGATTTACTTGGTTTAGGATGGGAGCGTGGCCCTGCCAAACACTATTTCTCAATACTGCAGAGATTTAAATGAGACACATGCTGAATATATCACTCTGATGTATTAATTTGTCATCTTTCATGGAATTTGAGGCATTCATTAGGGCCACTTTCTTTAACTATTAACATTTTATCCAGTTTACTGGTCATCAGCTACTCAGAAGAACTAGAAACGGTCAATATGCACAGCCAGCTATTGCAACATGCATCACATGCATTGCGTTTCACTCCTGACCCAGTAACTCCCCTTTCCCAACCTTGATATTTAAGAAAATGGGGGTATTTTTAATATCTGACACATGGCAGGACTGTCAGTTGCCAGCTTTCCCAGTACTATGCTTTGACCACTTTCAAGGCGCGGGGTCAAATCCAGTATTTGGCAACATGTCTAATGCTCCCTACAACAGTCTTGTGCTGAAGAGTAGAAAACTGGTGCAAGGTTCCATGTAGCAGTTAAGCCCCACATAAACCAGTTTGGGAATAAGCTGATGAGAGCCCTGTGTAGGTTACCTGTGCCTCCTCTGCTTTTCACCTCTCAGTTAGCCCTAGATTTGAAAAGTCTCAACCAAAGCAGCCTCATGCTTTAGATTTAGAAACATAGAATCCTGGACTGGTTTAGGCTGGAAAGGACCTTAAAGCTCATCCAGTTCCAAGACCCTGCCATGGGCAGGGACACCTTCCACTAGAGCAGGTTGCTCCAAGCCCCATCCAGCCTGGCCTTGAACACTGTCAGAGATGAGGCAACTACATTTACACAGAACCAGTGGCTCCATTTGCCTCCATAACTAACAGAGAGGAGACGCACTGATGCGCCTGTTCACTCTCCTCAGCCACTTACTACTTACAAATGCCTCAGCATGCTGCAGGGCTCCAATACCCCTGTGGATTTGCTGATCTATGTTTCACAGTAGTGCAGGAGTTTCCAAACTTTTATATAGGTTACTCAGAGATCAGGTTAGAAATGCCAGATATCCTGCACATACAGAACAAGGATGTTTTATTAGTACTTTTGCTATTCAAGAAAAAACTTAACTGAATATGAGAAGTTGATATGGATTTTAACACTTATGTCAGATATCTCCTCTAGCTTACAATATTTGTGGTCCAATCCTGCATCAGCTATAATTGTTCTGTTAAAGTACTGAAACCATTCTCATAAGCCCCCATGAGGGTTCTTTCTCCCTTTAGATGACATGCAATTTTCCATGTACCAAGCTCATGCTGTATATTCAGTCTCCTATGCTCACAGTACAGAAAACTCTCTTCCTGCACTAACACTATGAAATTTAATCCTTCCCTACTGCTGTCTTTTAGAAAGCAAGAATCATCACCCTTATCTTCATACATCTCAGTCATTGTTTTCCCACGTCATATTTTTCATTGGAAGTCTTATGAATATAAGACTTTCAGACTAAAACACCCAAACCCCACAAGCTCCAAACAAGCCTGCACTAACAAAGCTTCCCTTATTTGGTGTCATCTTTATCTTATCTTAATCTTCATTCTCAACCAACATAAGACATTTAAACAAAATAAATGCCTTAAATCTTTTTGTAGGCAAAAATAATCATTGCAATGCCTGATTCCTGTTATACACAAAAAGCAATGCAGCGATTACTTCATTTGTTAGGAAGAGGTTAACATCACTCTGTGGGCTCTTTATAGAGCTCCAGCAGCTACAAAATGTCTTTGTGCAATCTATCAGCATTCCTGAATTTTTGTGGAACTGAGGGGGGAGGAGGGAATCAATATTAAAAATCAGGGAGCTGGAGCCTGTACATGAAATACAGTTTTGTTCCTACCACAAAGAGAAGTGGTTTTGATCTTTCTGAACTTCTCAATCATGCGTGACCAAAGAATTCTCCGCAATGAATTATGTTTGCCTTCTATGTTAATGAAAAGCCAAC
The DNA here is from genome assembly GCF_963264785.1 of Psittacula echo. Lineage (NCBI taxonomy): Eukaryota > Metazoa > Chordata > Aves > Psittaciformes > Psittacidae > Psittacula > Psittacula echo. The sequence goes on from NC_137737.1 coordinate 14,918,354, forward strand.
ATGCATAATTTATAGAAGCTAGGAACCAAACATTAAAATAAAAAGTCATAAAAAGCCATAGGAGTCTTTAATGGGAGAGTCCTCACCATGTAAATGGAACTCTTATACAATATTTTTCTGTCAGATTTATTAGGTTTTATTTGAATACGTTTGACTTTGCAATGCTGTTTGTACAAAAATTCCAAGGAGCAAAAACATTAAACCCCAATAGAAATCAAACAAATGAATGGTCACAAGAAAAACAAGAAGTCTGTAGAAGACTCCATTTGTTTCTGAAGCCAGTATTAAGCTCACATCTCAACCATAACTATCTTAAATACAATGTCCTTCTTTCACAAAGATGGATCCTGATATTTTGCTTTCTTTTTAGCCTTTATGATGCTACTCCTCAGTACAATGACTTCCTGTAAGGAGTGGTGCTCCACCAAAATAACCATCATCCTTTTTCTATAGTGACAGAGAAAGGCTTCTTCCAGAGACAGGAACTGAAGAAGCAGTGCCATATTCATGTATATGACACATATATAAGACATAGATATATAAATAACGTAAGGCGTCAATCCTGAGCCACAAGCATCATCAAGGAGCACTTCCACTAGCTTGCACAGCTTCCAAGTATATGTAGCTATGTATGTTTTGTAGCATCATGTCATCACTGTTGCTCCATCCCCATGCCGTTTACAGGCTTATCTTCTATGCAGAATTAAAAAGCAATTAACGTGAAGTTGCTCCTACCCTGAGTCATGTCTACCCACAAGATCTTTCATATGACAGTGCAACTTGCTTGAGATGTATTAACGCAGATATCCAGATACAACAGTTACTCTATACATCTGAAGTATTCATTTTCCAATGTGCCCTCAGTAAAGGTCAAGTTAATATAGGCACAAAAACTTGAACAAATGGTGCATGCAATATTCACACTTACCTCACTAGACCACTGAAAATACCTAACTTGCAGCCAAATGACTTTTAATATGAAAAAAAGGATGTTGACAGAATAGAAATCTTAGATCTTAACAAAAATATTCAATTGATAGTGTGAGCTATCAATAACAACCTTATTCTGTGCTGATGTCAATTACTAACAACAGTTATGAGTGAGGTTAAATAACATTAGACTGCTTAGGTGCTATTTGTGTAAGCAGAGGAATGAAAGAGTTTCTACTTTGAAAACAAATAAAGAGCTGGATCTCATTCCCAAGTAAAGCCTGATCAGGCCAAAGAGTTTGAGAAGTGAGCTGGTTACACAGCACAAAACACCATTTGCCTACAATAAAAATTGAATTGCCAGGGCAGTTGGGAAAGAGCAGCTCTTTCGAACAATCCAATTCCCTGCTTCTTAAAATTGGTAATTGAGAAATTTGTCCTATCCATTTATTATTGCAATATTCTTTATGAATCACACAAGAAAGTACTGATTTGGAGAGGAGCTGTTATGAAATCTATTGCTAAGTTTAATAAGGTAAACTCTTCGGATCCTACATTGCTTGTAGCAATAATTATGGATTACAAATCCAGAAACAACCTTGTGTTCACCTTCTAGGTAACCAGCTACCTCTTGGCATCTCCTGTTCGCCTGTGGTAGGTCTGTCCGGAGGTTACAAGGAAAACAAGCTAGGAGAAGAAACGTGTACTCCTTCCTCTGATAGCAGTTGTCTTTTCCTGAGCACAGTTTCTATGCTAAGCCATTCTTCTTCTTTATCAACATTTTAACATATAAACGTACTTCTCAAGGTCAGGCATAATAAATTCATCATCTTAGTTCCACGCAACACTCATGCAAAGACCTGTTCCACAGGTTGTCAAAAATAGACTAATTTGCCTAAAGAACTGAAAGGAAGCACTGACAAGATATGACAAGACAAATATTATAAAATAGATTGGTGGGGTTGTTTGGGTTTGTTTTTTTTTTTTTTCATTTACAGATTAAGTTTTATACGGAAAATTACTTGAATTAAAAAAAATACCCAAAACCATGACAGAATTATTGTCAAGCATTTGTTTCCTGTGCAGCATCTGAAAGTTAAACCCATTAACCCAACTGCTTTGAAGTGTTAGTTTGGCTGTCATTATTACAGAGATTAAGTCTTCAGACACCTGAAAACCTCACTAGCTTCATTCAAAAAATATAAGCAACCTCATGTATCTTTCCACACTTCATGATGACACCAACTCCATCATGATTAAAAGATCAGAAATGGGAGAATAATTATCATAAGTTGAAATCTTCATTTCAGATGTGATTATATTCAGTACCACTGGTCTAAGCATCCTGATGACTTCCATCAATGTACCAGTGGACAAGAAGTCACCACCATGAAAAAATCTGTGCAGAATTTGACAGGCTTTTTTGACATTCCTGTCATGTTTAATTACATTCCTCTCAGATTTCTATGGGAAGATGCAAATTTGACACTGACTTCTATTCATGCCTTCAGTCTTGTTTACAACACACAGAGTTATTAGATCTCTCTGGAAATTTTAGGTCTTAACTATTATTATTAAATTTCACATAATTTTGCATTAGGAGCTTGGGCACTAAATAACATGTTGACAGCCTCAGAGGCCAAAAATTAAAATATCTTTGCATGCTTTGATTAAGTTTCTCTAATACATGACTGACATACCATGGCAACATGCTGTGAAGGAATCAGTACCACTGCTGTAGCTGATTTTCCTTTATTTTGGAATACACAGTTCAACAGGCAAGGGCTCTGTAGCAACTACTCCAGCAACCTACTGAATTGTCAGAAAACAAGATCTTTACTGTTTGGAATGAATTTATAAAACCCCATAGCAAATAATGAGATTTTTCTCTATCCTACATCAAAGTTTGCTATAGGGCAGTTCATGAACATTATGCAAATGCAACCTCCAGTACAAGTTAAGCACAGACCCAACTCATCAATCATGCTTTATCTTGCCAGAAGGAAAAGAAACCCACTGCATATAAGATTGCACACTATTCATTATAGAGTCATAGAATAGCTTGGCTTGGAAGAGACCTTAAAGCTCATCCAGTTCCAATCCCTGCCACGGGCAGGGACACCTCCCACTAGACCAGGCTGCTCCAAGCCCCATCCTACCTGGCCTTGAACACTGCCAGGAACGGGGCAGCCACAGCTTCTCTGGGCACCCTGTGCCAGCGCCTCAGCACCCTCACAGGGAACAATTTCTTCCTAATGTCTAATATTATCTCCCCTCTGTCAGGTTAAAGCCATTCCCCTTTGTCCTGTCACTACAAGGCCTTGCCAAAAGTCCCTCTCCAGATTTCTTGTAGGCCCCTTTAGGTACTGAAAGGCAACAATAAGGTCTACCCAGAGCCTCTTCTTCTCCAGGCTGAACAAGCCCAACTCTTAATTAGCAAACGTGTGTATTTTCAAAGAAGTTTCCTTGGCCAAATATTCCCCAACACCCCTGTTCCATGGTTAGAAACAAGTGAAGCTCAAGAAGAATTAAATAAGCAAAACTGGGAAACCAGTAATAAAAGCAAAGAAGACACCACAGGACATGATTTCTGAATGGAACCATGAAATAACAAAAGGATCAGAGATTCACTGAAGAAATGACCATGCAATCAAAACCAATGCTCTTAGCAAGGCATGTGCCTTTGGGGCTAAATGTAGAAAAACTGTTGAAACTTCTGGTTCTTGGACTTTTTCCTCTGTTTTCTACTTGCTCTGGTAATAGCCAGCTGAACACAATCACTAGCCATGCTAATACAAATGTCTCTGATTACAAAGCATCCATGAAGTCAGAAAACCCTCTAATGTCCAGAATTCATCTTCTGGAAGCATTTTAAATGACAACGCATTTTCCACAGCTGATAAGAATATGACTTAATAGAATATGCACTTTGTGGTGTGATGTGATCTTCTAGTAAGAAGGTCATGCCAAACATTCCATATTTCATTATTTTCTCATGTGTGCAGGCTTTTTACATTAGAATAATTCAACTGTTATTGTACTGTATTTTCAGCTGCTCAGATTCTTAAAGTACAACGTGATTTTTGAGAGAGAAATTGAAAGTAATAAGAGCTGGAAAACAAAATTAAGCTGGTGCCTTTAAAAACTCTTCTCAAACTTTAAGTCATCTTGCAACACGCATCCAGTTTGTAGCACAATCCAGTTTAAAATAATTGATCATTTGCAAAACCATTCCAAAATATTTACATGCTTTTTCAATATAAATGAGAGGAATTTATTGTACACACTGTTGATTTGTATTTCCTTTTCCAAAAGTTTACAACTGAGAAAAAAAGCTCATCAGAATAGCCCTCAAAATCAGTCACCTGAATGCATTCTGCACAGAAAGCTTCCTCAGCACCATTGTGAAACAACTGAACATCAAGGTTCTAGAAACAATCTTCTTTCAAAGAAGATTCTAATTTAGCTTTCTAATTTTATCTTTAGCTTTTGTTCAAGATTCATCAGCAACTTCAAAAGATCACAAGAGCAGATAGATTATCCTAGCCATACGCACATTGTGTAAGCTCCTAGACACATTGCAGTCAAAGAGAAAGCCCTCCGACCTACTTCAGGGGAGGAACCTTTCAGCCCCAGTATGAAGTATTACTCCAAAAGTACGGGGCTTGGAGCAACCTGCTCTAGTGGAAGGTGCCCCTGCCTGTGGCAGGGGTTGGAACTGGAGGAACTTAAAGATCCCTTCCAACCCAAACCAGTCGGGGATTTTGTGGTCTATGAAAACACATAATTCTTAAACACTAGATTACTTAGAATTAATCATATTGTTCTCTGAGGAAACCCAAACCATTCTATGATTCTATGAATTCTGATCCTGACATTGGGTTAATTTCAAATTCAACATACCTCTGATCCTCCTACAGTAAAATGAACACATCATAACTTACCCACCTCTATAAATCTTTATCCTGCTTAAATGAAAGGCATTTTGTTATGTAAGTGCAAAGTCTCGTTATTTATTAAAGAAGGCTTTCACTACAGCCCCTCACTTAATATTGCTAGGGCCACCCTCTACCTTTAAATCCAGCAAGACAATTATTGATTAATGACCGCATCGCCTCTGTCAGAAATATAAAAGCAATATAAACATGCCTGTGCCTGACAAATCAGCCATCTTAAGCAATGACTTATGTAATTTTATCTATCTATCCTAATGCACCCCACTTTAGTAGTTTCTAGCAGTCTTAAGTGGATACACTCACATTAGCCAATCCTAGTTCCTGTGGGTGGTACTCTCAGCTTTAGCTTATGAGCTACTCAGACCTATACATCACTTCTCTCTTCCTCACATTTACATCTTTCAACTCATTGCAAACACAAGTTCAAATTCCCAACCCAACAGGTAGGACTAAGAAGTACAATATTGTCTTCACCTACAAATTTCTTCTATTAGCAACCCTATTAAACTTTATCTACACTATCCAGGGCAATATTGACCAATCCAAAGAGAATTTACATTGACTTTGTGACACCGTATCATGATGTGTCACTGGGATTACTGTAGTTCTTAATACTGAATTGCACACAATACCTACCTACAAATAGCAAGGACTGAAAAGGTACAATAATAATTCTTAGCAAGTAAAAGCAGCCAGTTAAGAATCTATTTTTTGGAGGGTTTTACTGCAAGAAACTTCCCGTTTATTTCAGGGACCACTTTTTTGGTGTTGCTGGCCTCAATTTCCTAAGTTACCAAAATTCATCTTAAAACTACACTTTGCCTGCATGAACCCTACTGGCAAGCTGTTTAAAACCATCACTGTGCTTTGCAGATGGCAAAATGTGACTTACTTAGAAATTATTTTATCTCAGCAAGAAGTAATAAAAAGCAAGGTATTCAGCTAGAGAGTAACAACCTACCTGGAACAGGTTATATTTCTTCAAGAGTTTATATATTTAATAATGAAATGTAGGTCTACTAAGAATAAATCACACCACTGACTGCTAAAATTAGTTATTAAAATTGCTGGACTGTGAGAGCAAAACTGTAAGAATGATAAGCGCTTGCTGACTGCAAAATGTTACATTAGCAGTAGATAAACTGACTGAAATAAGTAGACTGTGAAAATATGACAGGAGAAAACTTCTGCATCCCAAATATGAGGAGTGCTTTTTAACATGGCAATAAATTATGACTCAGGAAGAATGCTGTGCACAAATGACTTTTTCATCCCTCACCACAAAAATTTGTTGCTGTCCTGGTTTAGCAGCAGCAGTCAGTTTTTCTACTGGTGCAGTGCTGTGTTTTGACTTTCGACCTGAGAATAATATGATAAAGCTGATGTTTTCAGTTGCTGGTCAGAATGTTTACCCTGACCAAGGACTTTGTGAGTCTCCTGCTCTGCCAGGGAGGAGGAGAAGCCGGGAGGAAGCAGGGACAGGACACCTGACCCAAACTAGCCAAAGAGGTATTCCATACCACAGCACGTCATGCCCAGGAGGTAGAACTGAGAGTGGCCCGGAAGGGCTGGAACACGGCAGGGTGGGGGCGAGGTACCAGTTGGTGAGCGGTTGTATTCTCTTCCTTGTTATTTCCTTTATCATTATTACTATTAGTGGTAGCAGTAGTGATTTGTGTTATACCTTAGTTATTAAACTGTTCTTATCTCAACCCGTGGGAGTTGCATTCTTTTGATTCTCCTCCCCGTCCCTCCAGAAGCGGAGGGAAGAAAGGTGGGGGGGGGGGAAGTGGACTTCGTGGTTCTGATTTATGGCCTGGGCTTAAACCACGACAGTTGCAAACAATAACTGACTACACATTAAAGATAAAACACTTTCAAAACCCATGAATCTAAGAGACATAAGAATGGCAAAAGACGTTTTGAAGTCAGAGGAATTAAAAATAACCAACCCAAAAGCTCCTCTCCATTTGCCAATTAAAAAACTCGTCTATAGATGACTCTAAACTAAAACAAACCCCAAACCAAACACACACCTGCAACTCCCTGTAGCAGTTTTTGTGGAAGAGCAACATTTTTTTTTTCCTAAAAGCTGTAAAGATTACTCATCCTAAAGCAAGGAAAAGACACAAGGCATGCCCTAATTGTGAATCTAAGTCTACATAGAAGCTCTAAATCCTATGAAGCCTAACGGAAAACCATAGCTTCAAGTTACAGTGGAGCTGCTGGAGGCATTTCTTTTACTGTATATTCTATTTTCACAGAATCATAGAATAGCTGCGGCGGGAAGGGACCACTGGGGGTCATCTAGCCCAACCTCCCTGCTCAAGCAGGGTCACCTATAGCACATTGCTCAGGATTCCTCTCAGAGGGCTCTTCAATATCCCCAGGAAAGGAGGCTCCCCAACCTCTCTGGGCAACCTATTCGAGGGCTCAGTCACCCTCACAGTCAAGTTCTTTCTCATGTTCAGGTGGAACTCCCTGTGTTTTAGTTCACGCCTGTTGCCTCTCATCCTATCACCTGGCACCACTGAGAAGAGTCTTGCCCCATCCTCTTGACACACTCTCTTCAGGTACTCATGTACATTGATCAGATTCCTCCCACAGCCTTCTCTTCTCCGGGCTGACCAGGCTCCCTCAGCCTTTCCTCACAGGAGAGATGCTCCATACCCTTAATCATTCTAGCAGCCCTATGCTGGACTTGCTCCAGGAGCTCCATATGTCTCTTGTACTGGGGAGCCCAGGCTGGACACTGTACTCCAGGTGACATCTCACCATACTATACTTTGAAAGCACTGGTACCTGCTTTATTTAGAGACTGACACTATCAAATATAGTATCTGGTCATACGCAGAAAGATGACCAAACAGCAAGTGCAAACCACAGTAAGAAACCCAGCCGATCCTGACATATCAAGGGATATTGATAGTGTTTAATCGAACATATTTCTGATCCCAGTATCCTATGTTTTGCTGAAAGCAGTGCTGTCAGGCCACATAAAATGTGTAAGAATTTGTAAGAAACAGAGATAGTCTATGCTAAGTTAAACACCTTGGTGCCTCTCCCACTATTTTACTAGAAGTCCCACCACTGCACCTGGCTGCTTTCAGCTTTGTTTTATGCTCCATTTTCTTCCTTGTCCCCAGTACATTTCTTGAGCAAAGATATTTGTTACCTCTTGTCGTGGTGTAAGTGCTGAACCCAGGACACCTCTCTAAAGAATCAGAGGCTTATAGTTCATCATTCACAGATCTGCAAGTCAATTTTGTCGCCTTCAATACAGTAGTTGCTTAAGTACAGTCTTTCAAGAGCTTTAGTGTTTAAAGGAAGCAAAAAGAATCTAAAAAACAATTACCCTTTATTTAGTAAAAGAGACTTACACACCCAAGAAATCAGTAAGTTATCTGTGTGACCTTTACAGTCTCTATCTCCTATCCTTTCTTGGGAGTTCAGTGGGTACAAATGAGATCTCTATTGCACAGCCATGATCTTCTTTCTTTTCCGACAACATCATGTTGCTCTGAGTTTTCCCTTTGCTCTAAATTACTTGGTAGAAAAGTTACCTTTCTAAAAGTTGCTGTTCATCAAGCAGATGACCCTTGATCATCTTCACTGTATGATCTGTTCATTATTGATGGAAATCATAATCAGCAGAAACACTTAAGAAAAAGAGCACCAGGTTGTTTGTAATTCAACATTGGGGGAAAAAATCATGAAGAATTAACTTTTAGTTAGGTTTTTTTCAACAACTGTGTTTGCCTTTGCTACAGTTCTAAGTTGCATAATATAACTGGATGGACCTGTTCTCTAGACCTACCCCTTTCTCTCTAATTGTGAATCTAAAGGCATAGACATAAATTTTCCATAAACATAATTTTTCCATTGCTAGCACTGTGCCATGAGCCTGGAATTCTACCCAAGACTTAGAAGAAAAGAGGAGAGGATGCAAGCAGCCTTACAATAGAAATGAAATTTGCAGTGTGCTAGGAGGCTATGTAAGGAATTCATAGTCCCAAACCAGTATGCATAAACTGTAGATATACACAGTCCCTATGGAAAGCTTTTACAGTTCTGCAGGAGCTGCAAATAGCAGCAAGGCCTAAAGCAAAGCCAAGGAACACTTGGAACTTCTGAGAAAGTGAATGTCATCACAATATCATTTATGAAAGTATGCGGTGAATTCTGAGAAGCTGCCTCACAAGTCTCAGTTCAACCAACGACTTTAGCAGGAGGCTTAACAGGTTTTCCTACTATCCTTGTTCTTGAACCGGTTCTATTTTGACCATTGAGTGAAAAGCAACAGCCAAGTGTAAATCTCCTAATCCCTCAGTCCTGACATTTAAACAGACAGCATGGTTGTGAACAGTGTGATTCAGATTAAATTTCCACTAAAGAACTTCCCTGCTTTAATTATTTTTGCAATGAAAATTGACAATAGTAAGATGCCAAGAAATAATTCATAAACAGGCACATAGGCTGGAATTCACTCAGGAAGCTGTCACTACGCACAGGGGAGAACTGAGTATCAGATGGTATCAGGAAGTTACCCATCAACAGAAAACTCCATATTAAAATGCTCACCTTTTGGATCTGTATTACTTCCTGCTGATTATGACAAACTTCTTGTTTCAAATCATTCTATGATTCTATGATCTGACAACATATATAGTTTAGTAACAAGCTATTCAACCTGACCACAACCTGTACTTAACTTTATGAAATGTGAGGATCTAACAATTAGATGAGACTGCAAGTAAGCTGCTTCTACTGCATTCCTCTTCATCAAAACTCACTGAACAAATTTGAGAGGGAAGAAGATGAAAGTCCCAGCATTTTTCTTAGAGAGAGAGAACTCTTTGGGTTTCTAGTTCATTGTCCCTCAAATTATGTCAAAGGCAATACGGACAATGAAAAGATCAGCAAAAGATCAGCAGGAGAATGAAGTAGTAGTCTCTGAGTCTATTCGAGCATCACAAAGACGTGGTCCACCTCTCTATTCACTTCAGTTTCTTCCAAACACTCCAATACCATCTTTTGCTTAAACATGGAATTCCACGGTCTATAACAAGGTCTTTCTTTTAACTTCCTTAGACATACAGAAAACGCAGGATGCTTGGTTGAACACACACATAAAATCAGAGAAGGCACCCATAATTAATGACATAAACTAAAACTATATCAGCTCAATTCCCTTCTGTTTAAGCAGAAGCATATAATCAGTTCTTCAAATTGAAAGTCAGTACAACACAAATCTTGCACTAACAACTTAAAAGGTAATTAATCCAAGCATACCTTTAACTCATACAGAATCAATTTAAATACAAATTACAAATTTGCCAGTTTTGTCAAAGAAGCTGTTACTTGTAGTAATTGTCAAGGAACATACAGATGTTATAGTCAAGCCTCAAGCACATGGCTTCTTGCAAAAGGCTGTAGTGTCAAGGAATGTATTGACTACACAGCATTTTCTGAATGAATGGGAACATAAGACCTTTTACTGATTAAACTATAAATATCAAAATACATAAGGTTGATAATAGTTTAGCTTAGGAACAAATAGAAGTAGGAGATTAGATTTCTTTCACTTTTTAATATTCTACTTAGAGCGTCCATTCAGTAATGCATCACATATGCATTAGGGATAAAGGGTAATATAAAGTTAGTTCACAGCTATAGATAAATTTTTATTGCACATTTAATACATCAAAAGCACACAGGTTTAGCTGCTACAAAAATTCAAAGCCCTTCAGTTGAGTTGCACATGAGCAGGACCACTATTTTCAAGCTAATTCATGCTGCTTCGTAAGCAGTTATTAAACAAAGAGTTATCACTTTCCCCAATGGATTTTTATCCTTCAGTATAGTTAATTTTTTCCCCCACAGAATAATACCGTATATGACACAGAGTCCTTTAGTGCTTTCTGTCTCAGGCCATAGGCCTACTTTTCAGAGAGCAGATCAGTCAGCCTAAAAACCAAGTCTGAAATAAGACCAAAATAAAAAACAAGACCCACAAGAATTATTAGTTCTGCTTCTTAACGGCATTTTAATGGTTTTTACAAGTTTAATTCTGAAGTTGTGCGAGAACTAGCTGGCAAAAAAAAGCTAAGTATAACTTATCAGGGAGAACACAAAGAAATGTAAGCTATCTTGAGTGATTCTCAACAGCTGCATTTTAAAAACAGAATCAGGACTGCAAGTACATAAACTCTGATGAAAACACCGATTTATTTTTAAGTATGTTGTACTTGGAAAATCATTATAAACCAAAACAAGGCAAAGCTCAGGCAATGGAAAAGAAGCTAAAAGAAATCCATATGGGCTTCATCTTTTCACATTTTTTTCCCCAAACAAATCCTGCTGCCCTCACTGCTCTTTTCTGTGCCCCAAACTGTATCCCCTCCCTCTCTCCTATTCCTGCCACCTTCAGTACAGAACTCAGAGTTCCTAGTCTGTCTCCTTCCCTCCCTTAGAACTAATTAACCACCTGCTTGTCATTCAGATCCTTCCCAAAAGCTCCTTTCTCCAACGAATTTTCTGCAACAACACTCCACAGACATGCATTCAGGTATGCATGCAGGACAAACTCAAATCCAGGGGAAATCTGGTCCCTAAGTGCTCTTGTGAAACTGGATCTGAAAGATCAGGCTGGAAAAAATTAACAACATAGGAGGTTAAATTTATTCTGCATTTGATTCTGCAGATTGGATAGCCAATGGGCTAAAACCTGAATTGGAATTGTGGGAAAGAACTATGTCCTCAAGAATCTATAACTTCAGGGTTGAAACACCCAAGAAGTGGATGTGTGGTTCCAGAATGCAGTCCTGGTCATTTACCTGCATAGCCTGTGGACACAGCAAAGTATCTTCAAAGCAAAGGGTCTAAAAAACCAAAAAGGTGTGTGTAGATCTACTAAGTAGGAAATACTGTACTTTACATGTGTTGGAACTTCATCCCTTTATCATGAAAAGCATGATTCCTACCAAGTGTCTCTAGTTGGAGCAGATCAAGAGCAGCAGTCTCTGAAGACAGGCTCCTTAATAAAAATTATTGTCTCTTTGTAAAACTTCCTTCTTGTGTTGAGATATATATAAAAATATGCATAATATTCAGGGAATGTGACTGCAGTAATATCCAGGCACATTCTCACTTACTCAGTGAAAGGAGGTGAAAGTGAGGGGAACTTCTAGTCCAACAGACATCCTTAGTGCACTTAAGGCATCTCTAAGGCTAAAGTAGAGCATGAGCTCACTATTGTTTTCCTATGATTTTTGTCCCCTCCTCTTGAAGTCCCATTTTAAACACCGAAAGGGGTGGTTTAAATCTTGCCTTTAGAAAAGGGACATTATGAAAGCAATCTCAGTTCAGTACAGCATCATGAAGACTCGGTGATCTAAGAAACAGATAAACTACTGCATATCTGCATTTAAAAAACAAAGATCTAAGTTGTTCTTGAAAAGTAATTATTGTCACATGTATCATTTCATGGTAACAACAAAGCACTTGTATATGTTTAAGATATAAAGACCCAATTACGAAAGGAAAAGTGATCACAAAACTGGAGAGTACAGAACGTTCAATAAAAACAGTCAAACTAAAAAAAAAAAAAAAAAAAAATCAAAACCAATAAGAGAAAACATCTTTCCTCAATAAAAAATTCTGTGTGGATCTCAACTGACATTTATCTGTAACTGCAGTCCCCACCTTCACTAGTCATGGCATTGCCTATGTAAAAACAGCCATATAATGACACAGCCCAACAAACAATAACTTGGTCTGTGGTTTCAGAAAGGAAGAAAATTGAGAAAGACAACAAAGGAAAAGCAATCCCAGCAGAAAGGTGAAGATACAGGGTTTGTAGTTTGCAACCTGCTTCTGTTCCTCAGAAGAAAACTCCTTTCCTGCCTACTTAGATAACAGCAATAGCCATGCACAAACTACACTGAGAATACAAAAGACCTTCAGATTTTGGCTTAGCGCCGTACTTATGGGTGATATAAAAGCACCAGGGGATGAGATGGAGAGTCAGTAGGTGCTATATGCTTGGAAGAGCCAAACACTGCACGCAGAGTACTAAGAGACTCCAGCTTCTGCTGAAATAATTTGCAGGCACTCGGGATCATGCCTCTGGTTGTGCATTGCCATCAGTTACACAACACATTCCTGGAACAAGCTCAGCATAAACGAGCAAAGCTATGTTTAGTGCAGGACATAATGGGTTATGAATCAGAAGCACTGAAGACAAGAAGCTAGTCTCTTTGAAAAAAAAAAAAGATGTATTTCCAACATGTATTAAACACAGCAATAAAACAGTGACTGCAGCTTTGAAAATATCACTGCAACCATTTGTTCCACTTAACATACCACCTGTATAACAGACAACAAAAATATGTGAATACAAATGGAAAGTAAAATTCTACCACGGTTAAATATACCACACACAGAGACCTTTTCATACAACGTTATCACCCAAAATGAGAAATGTCAAAAACTGTAACGTCAGTGAAGGCCACTAATAAAATTCAATTTCATCATGGCACAAGCCAGAGGAGACAGCAGTAAAACCTGGGTAAACAACCTTACACTGTGCTGTAGAAAAAAAGTCAGAGAGAGAAAAACCAGTACCATTCTTTATTTTGATGTCTATTTCAGTGTAATGAGAGTTCTTTCTGCAGTTAACTGAAGAATCAAATTAAGGGGTTTAGTCATCTAACTACCTAGTAGGCAGGTGCAATCAAGTGGCTAGGCTGACTAAATCCCCAACTACGGCTGAGCAATTAAACAGCAGACAGAAATTTGTCCTTACAGAATTGTAAGTCATCTTTCAAAAGCAACCCCTTAGGGGAAGAAGAGGAAAATAAAAGAGTTCCTTGTGCTTTCTCTAAGACTTCCACAGTAACTGATCCTTAAACTTCACTGCCAGAAGGCTTTTCTGTTAGGATGAAATGTGGAACAAACAAACAAAATAATTTAAAATGAAAAGGACTTGTGGGAGGTACATTAGGAACAGGTATGCTTGTTTCAGTTCCCTTTAATCTCACATATAGGTTTATAATTAGACAGAGCTGATCTGAGTGAGCCAAATTAATCCATAATCCCAATTAAAGCAAAACTTTAATTGAGGTTCCTACTCTCTGCTCTGTGGACCAAGTTTTAAATTACTTTTGCCTATACCAGCACAGATGTAATATGCTCTCCTTTAAAACCAGTGGCTTTGTAAAACCATGATTTCATTTTTTGTTAGAAGTCTCTGGACAAATTCAAACACACGCAGACATCAACCTGACCAGTGTGAAGTGGAGCAGAGCAAAAAGAAACCCTCTCTCTTTAACAAGCCTCCAGATTTCTGCTAAATCAGAACTATGAAGTTAGTGACTTTTTCCTTCACAGGTCTTTTCCTTTAAACTTCTGCCCATGCAAAGCCTCTGAATCAGTGTAATTTATAGCATGCATCAAGATAACTAACATGAGATCTAGTATTTTATGTAGAGAAGATAATTTTATCAATGAGGCAGTATACAAGAGACAAGATAACCTAGATGCAAACAACTGCATCTGCAATTACCATAGGAATTCATTTAAAGCTAAAATAGAATAGCCAGAATTTGAATATTTTAATAAGCAGAAGCCAGTGACTGAAATGCTTTACTCAAACACAAGTGAAAACTGAACAGCATGTTAGGTTAATTCTGTTGCCTCTATCAGTGACATATACTGTGTGCATCTACAATTTACATTTGGAACCAAACTGAGATTTTGAAGTCATCCCTCACTTTCTGTACTTTGTTTCAAATATCATGGAACAGTCTAAAAGACTACAGATGAGACCCCTTCTAGATGGAGCAACACTAGAAAATGTACCTCAACCACTAATGGAGTCCATTTGACCAGATTAGAGGTAGTCAGAAGTGAAACACTCTGAAATATAGACAGCGTGAACATCAAGCTCTCCACATAAACTGTTTCCTTCCACAGATGCTGGGGGGTTTTCTGCCCTGAATTGTTTAGCTTAGCCATTACAAACACTATGTAGACCACAAATTACACTTACTGTTATATGCACTTCCATTTAAGTACTGCAGAGTAAACTGTACAAACAGCACTGAACTTGTTACTTATCCCCGTTCTTTGGCATCTGAACTTAAGAGTGTTTACTCTCCATAGCCCCAAGCAAATACCTGCTGAAGCTACAGTTCTACAAACCTAGTAAAAGTAAGCAATACTGATTCTGAAATAGGCAAGTGCACTTTCCCCGCCCTCACCTTTCAACTTCCCAGTTCTGGCTCAAACATTTTCACACCTATGCAGAGAAGTGGGTTAAGAACTGCTTGAGGAGAAAATAGCTCAACACTTGCATGGCCTGAGAAGTTCCAAAGCAAAGACACATTCAGTCATGAACGCCTGAACCTAGATCTTCACCCAATGCCATGTGGCCTCCTCCATGGCATGCAGAAGCACTGAACTGCCATATGCAGACATCAGGGTAAGCCCCAGAACAATCGATGGAAAGATACCCATACCTTCACTTATTCTTCAGTTCATTCTTCAGTGGAATCTGCTTTCTTCACCAACTATCCAGAAGCTTATGCTGTTAATGTAGGTGGAATGAATGATCAAGCTTGAAACATTTTCAGATAGTGAAATACTTTGAGACCTGACGTTAGCAGTCAAAATATAGCTCTGCATGCTTGATGCATGCTTGGTGTATTTAATTCAAAAGAAAGCTTATCAGTGGTAACAATGATCTTGAATATATTGGATATATACCTATATATGATGTGAACATATGGTACACAATAGTAACATTCAAAACAACTTAAGAAAATATTATGCCATCTACTTTCTCTATACTGAATAGTGAGGTCAGTGGAACAAAACTCTGACCTCTGGATTCATTGAAGACAGTAGAAAATTGTCTTCCTTTTTTCCCTTTTTAAAATGCTAGGGATCTGATAGGGCTGACCTTTGGAAAAGGCAAAAGCCTGCTTCTTTCCAGTTCTAATAGATTAAGTAAATAACCTGCATATCTGGATAAACATTCCAATTGAATATCAGTAGTTCTACATAAATCTCATACAGATCCAGATGCGGAATTCAAAGCTACACAGGCAAAACCCTTCAAATAATAAATTATATCTAAAATAACTCAGAAGTTCATTTCAAAAGAGATTTACATGTTCATAATTTAATAAGACAGCTTTGTTTATAAAGTTTTAATGAATGAGATGTAAGATACTGGCGGCTTTGTCTCATTCTACTGCTGTGAGCTCAGTAGAATTAAAGAACAGAGGTGCAGGGACATGTATTTCAAGTCACATCAGCATGAGAAATAGGAGTGAGTGTCTTACACATATGGTTAGCACCGTTTTCTTTATTATAGCACATGCTTAGCAATATGCTTGGCTAAACACATTTTCAGGTTTCAAAGGCATCACTTAAACATGCTACAGAGCTCTGCAGATCCTCCAAAGGTGGAAAAGCTCACACTTTCTTATTCACACCCTTTTTTTCTTGGATCAACCTGATCAGTTAGAGTCAGACAAAACTGCACTACTGTGCTTGGTATTGCATTGCTAGTGTTGGTGGTCTTAAATTTCTATTTGGTTTCCTTTCTCTATTCAATAACTACTTTTCAACACATCATCTAAAAGCATGTCAATGATTTGAGACACCATGAAAGAAAGAACACCAGGTTTGTAACATAGCTCTGCCATAACACACTTGGCTGGGTGGGAGAGTGGGGGAGCAAGCACTTGAAGATAATTTTATGCATTTGGTTACTTAATTTTAATTTAATTTATCTTTAGTTTTTGAAAAATATTTCCTTACAACGTTGTTAATCATGTACACCAAAAGCTGCTGCCAGGTATCTGCTACATAAGACAAGATTTAGTCACACTGAAAATGGATTCAGAGTTTGTTCAGCCATTAGAAAAGTGGACTTCATAAATGCTCAATATATTTATCTCTGTATAAACTAATGATCAAATAATTTTAAAGCAGCACAGGCTGATCTATAGTAAAGCTCCTCTAATTGCAACATGACAGACTGATTCTGATCTTACTTGAACTGATACTACCCTTAAATGAAATTAATATGCCCAACACAAGTTTAGTAAGAGAAAAGATTTAAGCCTTACCCACAACTACCTTCCAGCACTAATGCTTCTAGCATCAAAAGAGCTGCCAAATCAGCTCGCTTGTCAGTGTTCCACTGTCAGAATTCTTCTGTTCCTTCAGCAAAAGTGAGTTAATTGTGAAGACATACCTTTCTCTATGGTCATAAACCTGTCTTGGAAAACAAAGCAGAATTTTTACAAACTTCTCAAATTCAGCTCAATGAGAAAAGATTGCCTCAAAAATACTGACTCCAGTTTCTACTGGAATGGCAGGTGAAGTGTTGTATCACAGGACAAGTGGATATGAACAGATATGAGTGACAAGCAGATGTTTTCCCAAGAGAAAGGAGATGCACAAACAAGGGAATGTACCTTGTCTATCCACAGATTCCTGTGGAAAGTTTTGTGGGCTATTTTACACATCTATACAAGGACAGAAGGTCTCTTGGGATCTCTCTCACCGTAAGCCTGTTAATCCCACTTCAAGCAGTGCCTGCCAAGAACAGTCTCCCCTGAAAACATTACTTATGACAAAATCAGGCAACATGCGTTACTTGATGTACATTGCAGATTTTAAAAGCCATCTCGTTTGCTGTAAAAAGAGATTTGTTTTTTGGTATTTTAGAACCAAGCACATCACCATGGTTTTGCAACAAGGACAACAATAAATAACTAGTGAAATCATAGTCCAAAGATCTAAATGGGTTTTAAAACCCTATCTCAGGAACTCAAACCCAATTCCTATTTTTCTGTGGTAGCAGATAATGGTGAGCAAGCACTGCTGAAACACCTGCTTTCAAAGAGTTAGCTGAGTTTGAAACTCAGTTTCAAACTATTGCAGCTTTAAGGAGGTGAAGGCAGGAGGGGAGCCCCCTCCACCTGCTTTTGTGAAATAAGAACCAAGTACATCTCAAAGCTGGTACAGTGGCAACTACAAACAGAACTACAGGGCAGTCATCATGAAAACCATCAAAGATGACTACTTTAAGAAGTACTGAAACCACAGATAATTCAGAGGCCAAATAACCCTTGGCAATCATTTGTGTTTGAAATAGTGATTTAGGTGGAAAGACTTTATGAGTATTAGAGAACAGTTTATAATACCTAATTTATCCTCTCACTATATATATATTATATACATATATTTTAATTCCTGTAGGAACCTTATTTTCTTTTCCACAAATTTTTCCCACTGATTTGGAGAAATAAGTCTGAAAACATTTTTAAGTTCTCTAGCCTGAGCTGCATCCATACTTAACATTTCAGTTGGGTACTTTTTGGCTATTCCTTAACAATTGCATTAGATATCACTATCGCGTCTGTTCTGTGATTCTGTGAATCACCTAGAATCTGATTTAAGAGCAAATAAATAAAATCAGCTTCACAGCCAAACTTGTGAGTTGTGCTTCTAGACCTAATTTACCTGATATTTCTGTTGCCTTGTTTGTGGCTGTCCATGTGTAAACTCTTGTACCATCTGCTCTTCTGGAGAACAAGTTCAGAGATGTAACCTGGCAGAAGACCATTCTTTTGAGCATGAGGAATTGACAGACAAAGCTCAGTTCTGGAGGGAATGGCAAACTTGCCAGCCATTGACCTAAACTATTATAGAAACGATCCTGAATTTAAAAGAATGGGCACTAAATATGGTGTCCTGGGTCCAGCTGTAACAGTTATGGATATAACATATCATAACATATGGATAAGGCAAAATTCAGTTTCAGGGAACCATACTGTAATCACTGATGAAATTAATGAAATCTTGCATTCATTTCCACTATCTTTCTCTACATGTAATACAGTAACTTCTGAGTGCTACGTATGATTGTTCTTTAAAATTCAGGAACATCCTACGCTCTGAGAACCAGTTACCTAATTCTTATTGATTAAATTCAGACTACAAAATCACAGAACTGAATATGCAGAGCAGCCACTGTATCTGTACAGGAAATAGAGTAGTCCTGATCACCTTTGCCTTTATAATGACCAATAACCATTAACACCTCCTGCATCTCTAGCGAGTATTGCAAGCTGAACACTGAGAATAATTTGCTAGGAAGGAAAAAAGACTCCAAGATTGGAGATGAAAGGAGAAAAATGAAGAATGAAAGAAAAAAGTGGGAGCAGAAGGAGAATCACTCCAAAATAAACCTGATCAACAGAAAAAAACATATCTCAAATAGAGATCTTAAGGGTTGCTACAGAAGAGGGGGATGTAGTTACTGGAAAAAGAAATCAGCTTGGGCTACATAGTTTATGTTTTCTAGTTTGCCTCAAAGTATACAATATAGGTCTTGATGTCCTACATGACTATAGATAACAGATATTGAGGATTCAGAAATAAAACAGTGAAATACAGGATGTGACACATTACTTTAAATCAGCACTTAATTGCCAGAACTGTACTCCAGAAAGCAAATGAAATTTCATAGAGGATCTTGTGTGCCCCCCCCCCCCCCTTTTTTTTGTTTTAGTCTAGTCCCATTTATTGCCTTACACTTGGTGTATCAGCTCCTCTGAAAAATCCTTTTAACAAAGGGAAAAGAAAAGAAAGAATGCCAATTTAATTTTAGGCCATTCCAGATTGATTTCTAGTCCATGCTCAGATGTCTGGAATTCAGCCAGAATAAATATCGTATTTTAGAGAAAATGAACTAACAGAGCCCATGAACAGTTTATTACCCTGAAGTTTAGCTGTTATAAATATTCCAAAATGTTAAAACTGCTGCTCAAGGGTTGGCTTAGCTTCATGTTCATGATGGGAGTCTTGACCTACTCTCCATTTGACGAAACCAGCAAAATGCTAAGGAGAATAGAAGAAGCAGCTGTCCTAATATGACATTTCTTTCAGGCTTACAACCAATTTTACCCCAAGAAAGACCAAATACAGTTGATATAGAAAGACGAGAGGGCGTTTTCACTTTGCCTACTATACTCCCTTGTGAGTTCGGTAAGGCTACATATGCTTGGCAGCATATGTGCTTGAGAACTTTATTGGATTAGGTCCTGTGTCCACAATTTTAGAGCTGTGAGAAAATTGCCAGGAAAAAGCATAAATGAGTTCTGGCACAATGGATTGTGAACACAAGAATGAAGAGACTCCCCATCATACACAAACCACCTTCCACAGCACAAAAATAAACTAGTATTTCCAGCACTGGTCCATTAGTTAACAGAACTCAGAATAAAATTCCATTTAATAACGCACAGCACACAACTTAAACAAATCCTTATAACATTCTGGGCTCTTTTCTCAGTGCTGCTTTTATCGAGGGTCCGAATGGGCTTCAGCTACTGTGGCTGCGAGTCACACAGCAGCATAATCTCATGTAAGCAGTTGTGGCTTCCCCATTCCCTTCTCCTTCCTTGAACCAGCACTCATGCTCCTGCAATTACATGGTCAATGATTCAGGAAGCTGACTGAGTCAAAAGCTAGGACAAATTTCACATTATACTTAATCAGACTTAATTTCATATATTGACGGCTTGCTGCCAAAATGGTTAGTCACGTTCTCCTCCATGTATTACGATGCTCATACCAACCTCCTCCACTGCAAAACCTTTCCTTTTAATGGTCTAACTGTAAGACTAAGGTTAAAGAAAAAGCAGCTTTAACCCCATCTGGGGCAAGGTTTCAATCAGTTCAGCTCCCTAAAACTGCCTTCGTACCTGGTCATATAAACAGTAGTGCTGGTACCAGAAAGTGGATAAACACTTTGGTGGCTTGGGAGAAGATAAAACCATGGCAACTCTCCTGATTTAGGCCATTACTCATTTGTATACAACCAATCTAGTTTTAAGTTAGCTAATCTAGGTACTGGTAGCAGCATAGCTATGCACAAGTTATCTTTCCAGGCACAATTTGCAATGTGCATTGAGGAACAGTTGCAGTGAGTGTTTGCTTAATGCTGCTGACAGTTCAGGCCAGATGAAAGCATATACGTATCTTTAATCATGCTTTTCACAGTTAAAAACTTTGCTGGATTATGACTACAGGAGAGAGAACTAAAACCCATGTGATGTGGAACATGTAGTGTATTTTCTATTTTCCTCATTTTCTACTGTGCTATGTTCTTCAGTCCTCTGTTCTTATTCACTGCTTTTTCCTCTTTCCCACCAGCAATGACAGCAGTTCCCAATCTCAAAGTGGCAAGTTGTTAGCACTCGCACACATGAAAAATAATCCAGTATCTGCTGGAATGTTAAACACACCAAAATAAAGCCCTGAAAGAACAAAATTTTCTCAGTAAGCAGAGCCACAGGAGAAATCTAAGTACATACAATCTTGGTATTTTTAACTCCTAACGTTCACCTTAAGGTTTTCTTTAATAGGACCAGAGCTCACATCAGAAATCCAAGTTACAACATTTTGCTAAGGCTACTTTCCAGAAAACAAGCTTTTCTTCTAGTTTTTAAAGCAGTATTCTCTAGGGTGTCAATACATAGCTGGAGGATTGCACAGCGCTACAAAGCACATCACACTGTCCATGACACTCAGGACACTGAAGATATCATATATCTTCATATCTAAGATCCAAAATACACTATAAAATAATCAGATTCAACTAATTATTAACATGAAGACAAATAAATCAAGAAGTCCGTGGGACCTGATGAAATTCATCCACTGGTCCTGAAGGAGCTGGCAAATGAAGTTGCTAAGCCACTGGCCATCATATTTGAAAAATCATGGCAGTCAGGTGAAGTTCCTGACAATGGGAAAAAGGGAAATATAACCCCCATTTTTAAGAAGGGAAAAATGGATGATCCATGGAATTACAGACCAGTCAGTCTCACTTCTGTGCCTGGCAAAATCTTGGAGCAGATTCTCCTGGAAGGCATGCTAAGGCACATGAAAAACAAGGTGTTTGGTGACAGCCAGCATGGCTTCACTAAGGGAAAATCCTGCCTGACCAATTTGGTAGCCTTCTGTGATGGAGCTACGAAACTGATGGACAGGGGCAGAGCAGTTGATGTCATCTACCTGGACTTGTGCAAAGTGTTCGACACTGTCCCACACGACATCCTTGTCTCTAAATTGGAGAGACATCAATTTGATGGGTGGACCACTCGGTGGATAAAGAACTGGCTGGATGGCTGCACGCAAAGAGTTGTGGTCAATGGCTCGATGTCCAGCTGGAGACCGGTAACGAGTGGTGTCCCTCAGGGATCGATGTTGGGACCGGTCTTGTTCAACATCTTTGTCGGTGACATGGACAGTGGGATTGAGTGTGCCCTCAGCAAGTTTGCCGATGACACCAACCTGTGTGGTTTGGTTGATACGCCAGAGGGAAGGGATGCCATCCAGAGGGACCTCGACACACTTGTGAGGTGGGCTGATGCCAACCTGATGAAGTTTAACCATGCCAAGTGCAAGGTCCTGCACCTGGGTTGGAGCAATCCCAGGCACAGCTACAGGTTGGGCAGAGAAGAGATTCAGAGCAGCCCTGCACAGAAGGACTTGGGGGTGTTGGTCGATGAGAAAATGAACATGGGCCAGCTTCAGTGTGCGCTCGCAGCCCAGAAAGCCAACACTATCCTGGGCTGCATCAAAAGGAGCGTGACCAGCAGGTCGAAGGAGGTGATCCTGCCCCTCTACTCTGCTCTTGTGAGACCTCACTTGGAGTATTGTGTGCAGTTCTGGTGTCCTCAACATAAAAAGGACCTGGAACTGTTGGAACAAGTCCAGAGGAGGCCACGAGGATGATCAGGGGACTGGAGCACCTCCCGTATGAAGACAGGCTGAGAAAGTTGGGGCTGTTCAGCCTGGAGAAGAGAAGGCTGCGTGGAGACCTCATAGCAGCCTTCCAGTATCTGAAGGGGGCCTGTGAGGATGCTGGGGAGGGACTCTTCATCAGGGACTGTAGTGACAGGACAAGGGGTAACGGGTTAAAACTTAAACAGGGGAAGTTTAGATTGGATATAAGGAAGAAATTCTTTACTGAGAGGGTGGTGAGGCACTGGAATGGGTTGCCCAGGGAGGTTGTGAATGCTCCACCCCTGGCGGTGTTCAAGGCCAAGCTGGATGAGGCCTTGGGTGTCATGGTTTAGTGTGGGGTGTCCCTGCCCATGGCAGGGGGGTTGGAACTTGATGATCTTAAGGTCCTTTCCAACCCTAACTATTCTATGATTCTATGATCAAGTAGTATCTTACCTGCTATCTTACTGGATAGGAGCTATACATTGAGCTGAAAAGTAATCTGGCCTAACTGGAGTCATAAATTTTTTTACTCTGTTTAGGAAATGAGCAAGCTAAGGAACTGCAGGGTTTCTAAGGTCCTTTCCAACCCTAACTATTCTATGATTCTATGATTCTACTGTGGTTCACCTTGTTCTGTGAGGCAGCATGAGCTGTAAATAACATGCCACCAATAAAAGCAAATGTGTCCTCACTAAGTGACACAGTACATTTGTTTTGAAGGTAGCACAAAAGGAGAGAAACTTAGTTGTAACACCACTCCAGATATCACATCCTGTCCTGCTACACATTTTGGAACATCTCTCTGGTTTTCTCCCTGAAATAGAGACACACTTTGAAAGTCTGTGTTAGGAAATACAAGCTATTTTTTGCATCCACTGTATCTTATGAAAGACCTAAACTTGATTAGCCTCATGCACTGGCATGCTGCTAAAGTATGGGTATAGATTTACTTACGCAATAACACAGTGGTAAGACAAACATCAAACAATTTTTTAACAGTCATCCAACCACCCTCACTCAATGTGGTGAACTTGAATCAGTTCTTGAAGCCTAACTTGTTGAATTTTGTTATTGTAACTGATGTGCCCCTTGATCAGAAAACATCAGAAGACCTGCATTCATTTGACCTACAGTCAAATGTATAGTTATTAACTCCTAAATTTTAATTCTCCACTGAAGTTGGAAATATGACACATTCATAGAATCACAGATTGTTTTGGGTTAGAAGGGACCTTAAAGCTCATCTAGTTCCAATGCCTGTGCCATGGGCAGGGGCACATTCCATTAGACCAGGTTGCTAATTCAAGCATTACAGACAACATGTGCTGTATCTTACAGCCACAGGCAATGAGAACCAAGTAAAGAACCAAAGAGTTTGTGACAGGCCACCAGCTATGATAATTGTGACAGCACATAGAGGTAGGGCCCCAGAAGACATTCTTATTAAAAGCAGAATATCGTCTTCTGTGAATTAGACATACCTTGACACTAGGGAACTGTGTCTCCAAGCATTCAAAAAACTGTGGAAGAGCTCTTAACACTACCGAATACAAATAGAAATTAAGAGTTTTTACTGTCCATTTTAAGTGACCAGTTTTAAGAACTACAGCCAACATGACTGGAACGTGTACTGCTCCAGCATAGCAAAGTGAGAAGAACTTTGAGACTACTGGGATTTGGGATTCAAGCCACTTCTGAGACATGTCACAGCCCTAGCATCACAATATCACCTACCTGTACAAACATGGGCATCACATCGCCTCCATAGAAAAGCTCTGAGCTGTACAACCTCGACGGTGCAGTAACATTTTGAATATTTTATTCTAATAATTAAGAGGAAAAAATTGCTGATACCAACTCTGGAAACATTTGAGTACTATTCACAATATTATTTAACTAAAACGATACACTCTGGCATTATATATTATCCATATGAGCAAAATGCCCATTCCTTGACAATTCAAAGCTCTAGCAATGCTCTGAAGTGACTAATAATGGCACTGATAATTTCCACAAAATGACATGGAAAACCTATTTGCAATTCCAGTAACACTCTCCAAAAAAGAGCATGTGGGAATGTGCTCCCACATTTCAAGCGTGTCAGCAGTTCTTCAAAAGACAGTCATTGTTTCCATTCAAATCCCTTATTTTTCAAGAGGCTGCAGAGTCACCCTCAGGGAGAAAGAACTGATATTAGCAGTTTCAGGTGCTTTCATGCAATCTAGTATCTCAAAACCAGTTCTTTTCTCTAAAGAAAGTTTAAGCCATTAGCTCATAATATGGATGTCTGCCTTCTGGAACTGGGAGGGGAGAAAGGGGCGCAAGACACTAAAATTACTCCTAAAAGAAGATACTTTGGAAAATAACCTCTAACACCTCCACAATGTCTTTTTTTTTTTTTTTTTTCCTCCAGCAAACAGTTCTAAAGACCTAGAGCTAATCTCCCTTTGGTGGCCAATGTTGACAAGCTATAAAGTGAGTCTTGGCATTTTGTGTAACCTGGAAAAAAGACCTGGAAAACCATTTTACAGCCTCATCCTGGATTTAACTAATACTCATCTTATATATCAAGCACTTACATTAGTATTAACTTTAAGATTCTGAGAAAGTTAGTGAAACAGTTTGAGGACAGAAGTAACCTTTACGATGTGTAATCTGACTTTAATATAAAACTTCAGCCATCCAATTCCATCCCCAAGTTTCTGCATCAGAAAAACTCCATGGAGCACTCAATGAGTTTTGGGGATTCCCTAAAGCTCACAGTACTGGTTTTCAGCAGTAGGGGAGGTTTTAAATTGGAGTGCTTGGCTCTGGTTTGTGCTATTGAACATCTTTGTTTTAATTACCTCTTTTATATGAATAGGGATGTTAGAAGCTAAAATTCTCCTCTGCCTGCCAACCTTGTTGTCCAGGGCTTTGAACAACTGACCAGGAACTGATAATATATCTGGCAGCCATCAAATCCTCCTGGATTTTCAGGACTTGGAATGATGAGAGGGCATTCAAATAACGTTTTGATGCGTTTCTCTATCCTTTTATTCTTTTTTCTCAAAGACTGCCAACAGCATACAGGAGCCATTAACATCTAACACAAACGCACATAAAGAATAAATAGTGGAAAGTAAATTTCATACACACTCTTCTATAATGTCAACAAAGCAGCACAGATATCTGTGCCCTATCTCATTAACCAACAAAGATCTGACAAAAGAAGTGAAGCCAGGAGTAATACACTAATCCAAATAACATATGAAATTCAAAGCTATCCATGTTCTGGACAAAATTATCATTTCCCCATTAAACAAAAAACTACGTACAAAAAGTTTATTTAGAAGTCAGACAGTGTATCAAGTCAGTAAAGCATTAGGTGGGAAAGCAGATGCCTTGAGAAACAAGCTTTACTGACTATTCAATTGAAAGGTTTTGCCACAGCTAGAGAAAACAACAGCCAGCAGTTCACATCTACCAGAAACAAAGAACTGGGTGTATTTGCAGTGGTCACTTTAGATGGTAACACTTCACGATGGTGGAAATAACTGGTGTGAGAAAACAAAAGCAATATAAGAAATCTTACAAACACCAGCAAGGAAAACAGCATTAACCTTCCCCAGCACAGATCAAAAGTAGCAGCAACTAACAGAGAAGTCAGACTAGTTTCTGTTCTGCCTACATTTACTAGCAGAAGATGAGCAAGTGAATGAATCCTAGTGACAGACAATCATCTACTTATCTTAAGTCCATAGTTATGCAAGGCAACTGCCAAGGAAATATGAGGTACAACATTTGGTCACATAAAAAGCTTTAGAATTATCTTCTTTTTTTAGTATTCTTTGCATTGTGCTATAATTCCCCTTTCTTGCACACAAAACCTATTCAGAATTTGTAACAACATGTTTAGCTTTGATTTTCAGTTTGTTCCATATTTAGCATGCCACTTCTACGTGCTTCTCATCTTCTAGTATCCATCAGTTTTCATTTTCAGGACTTGATAAGAATAAGGAACGGCTTTTTCATAGATTCCAAAAACTTTGGATATGGCCATGAGTATGTTGTTATATGCTGCATTGCATTTTACTGCTCTGCTAACTGCAACAATAGCAATCTTTTGCTAATAATTTTGAGTGTCTTCCCAAATCATAAAAGTGCTCTAAACAAACCATTTTTTGACATTAAAGCCACTGAAATTGAGGGCTCTCCCTACCATGACTTGTTCATTTCATACCTTTTTTCTGTGATCTCATAGTAATTTCTGAGACAACTCATGAAACAAACTGGAATTAGTCAGACTTTTTTTGACCTTTGAAGGAAATATTTTGCAAAACACTAAAACACCACCACAACCACTGGCATGGGCAAACAGAAGAGACCAATCTCTCTACCTACTGCAGTGGATAATACACATTATGATATACTTGAATCTGCAAATACGAGAACACAAGTAAGACTTTCTACATTCCCATGTTATATTACATTTCACAGGAGAGGTATGTACAAACTCCCACTAAAAGAGAAACTGCACTTCATTTGGTATTGACTTAATGAAGGAATTCTCACATTAATCTCTTAAGCTGTACTGCTCTGTAGAAAAACAGACTCTGTGGAAAAGAAAACCTCCATAAATCTCTTCAGCTCTCCCCAGAAAAATAGGCTTTTTGTAGCCCAGTGATTTTCTTTGCACCTTTTCTTGTGGAAACAATTAGCTTAGCAATTTTAAAGTATTAGGTGGGCCCAGCTGCAGGCTCCTGGTATCTTTCCTATTATATAGCAACGTTGAGACAGAAAGAAACAAGGATCTAGTCTCATAGTGCTACAATACATCAGTGGGAATTACAGAACTGAGCTACTAATAAGGTTATGTCCTGAAGGAGCTTTCACGTACCTGAGGCCATCACAAGTTTCCACATTTTTGACGGATTCATTTCTAATTCAAGACTCTTCGTTAGCTCAAGGACAAAATACTGTGCTGCAACTCTCCCATAAAAATGCTTGAAACTGAACTCAAATTGTCCAAGGTATATTTACTCCTTCAGAAAAGCCCCATTAAATTGATCCTTCAATGATTTTCAAACAATAAGCCTAAAGTCAGACTTGTTATTCTTATGACTGGTCTTATGGTCATGAGTGTAGTAACCAGACCTGGGACAAAAGTTCAGGTTCAAAACTGCGGCCATGGACAGCTGAAGAGTGCATTGCCAACAACACTGATTTGTTCAACTGATTGTTTTGAAAGCTCATTATGGGCATGAAATCCTATTCCAGACAGCACGTACATTTTTCCAAAATGATCTTTAGCTTAATTTATACATTTCCCTTTTGTTTAATCTCATGTAGAACACAGTTACTATTAGGATTGATTTCTGTCCTATTAAAATGCATAACCTGAAAAAGTTAATTGCTTGGCCATGTATTTGAAAATACTTTTGCTGTAATTGGCAAGAGTATCAGTATCCAAATGATTACCAGTGTAGCAAACAATGATAATTACAATAACAGTAGTAAGGCCATCTGAATCTTACTTGTGTATGTTGAAAAATCTAGAGCAGTTATAAGTCCAATCTATAAATAAAATACGTCTGATCTAGAGCAAACAGAAATCTTTCACAGACATGTTTTGGAGTTTATTTAAACACCCTTTAAAACAAGTTGAAGATATGCCTGTTCTCATTTGCGTAGGTAAAAGATAAGATTAAGAACAGTACAGAAATAGAAGACTTAGTCGACTTGGCAACAATTTATATCCAAAGTCCTTTACCATCTCACTGTTTGTACAAAGCCGAGTGTTTTAAGAATATTCCTTTCTAAAATCAAACAAATGAAACACTATCGCAGAACTTCATCTTGTATTCTATCACTTTGTGATGAGGTGTTTTACAGCTGGCATTTCACACAGTCGTGTATTCACGTAAATGATGATTCATGAAAAAATGAAGCACACAGCTAAATTTAAATGTGCCACTAGACATTTAAGGAAAATTAGCTGTTTACTAACAGAGTTGTTTACACAGCCTTGTATAATTAAGCATCTTCATGAGCTGGAATCATGTAGTAGTTCCTAAAATTATCCAGGCATATTAAGTCCAGCAATCTTTGATTAGAAGAGTAAAGTTGAATGATCCTCTTAAACAGCACCCACCACATCGACATGAACACTGTCATGCAATGCTGTAGATAAAGTAGCACTTTTTATTTGTTGTATTCGTTAAGTAAAACTTGCAGGAAAAGATCTGCAGCTGTGCAATGTCTGGGTGCAACTTTGGAGCATTGTTTGAGAATTTGGCTGGAGTTTATAGCTCAGCCTCGCAGTCATTTATGTATAGCTGCTCATGTATTTAATCAAACATAACAAGCCAGATGCTTCAAATTAAAGACCGTTAAAAAATCTATTCCAATACATAAATATAAATGCTGAAACAGTTCTTGGTCTTAGATGCAAGGAGTATTAAACTATGAAAGCTTATTTACTTTTCTAAATATAATCATACAAGATGAGAACTTTGAAATCTAATCTTTAAGTCATCTATATATTTGCATGATAGCAAAATACAAAAAATTCAACCAAAACCAGTGGCAGCACAGTAGCAAGTGCAAATGCTAAACCTTTGGTCCATTTGGTCTCATGAATAGCTCCTCAGAATTATTTGTATTTAAACAATAATGTAAATATGAGGCCATGTTCTCAGTTGCTTTCTCAAGAAAAGACAATGATCATTCTGAATTAGCATAAAAGTCAGGCAAACATTTCCCTTCAATATTTAGAAGTTCTTTTTTGTTCAAATGGATCATCTACAGGATAGATTTACAGGATCTTTGGTGGAAAAAATCCTGCCAGGAAAATCCAGTCTTACAAGTTGTGAAAATTCCAACAGCTGCATGACATGACACTTGACATATCTGACTCCTAGCACTGTAAAATCCAGAATGAGTAAGCAAACTGCAAAGTGGCACCACTCTTACACCAAAAAAAAAAAAAAAAAAACAAACAAAAAAAAAAACCCCACCAAAAAATCCACAAAACAACAAAAACCCCAGTTATTTTCCAGCCCAATAACTCTTTTATTCATACTAAGTTTTCATCCAGTTTTCCACCAATTTAATGGAGTTACTCATGATTTACCAGCATAAAACTCTTTTACTCATAAAAGAGCAACCAGATCCTTTCTGCCTAAAATATTCAGTAGGAATATTTGTATTTGTTAGAAAAATGTGTCTTAGGAAATTTTCTTTCATAGTATGTAGCATGCAGCAGTAGCATATGAGGAACACAGAATACTTAAAAGGCTATATCCTTATCAATACATAAGTCATTATTTCATCCTAGAGCTTATCACCAGCACAATTTAACTGTTCAGAGCAAGGTTGTTCACCATATCCCTTAAGCCAGCAGGTGCAAGAACTTCCTTACACTTATTTGCTACAAACCCCATTTTCAACTCATTTCATCAGAAATACTCAAGGGAGAACTTGGGAAATGGAGTTCTGCAAATCTCCATTAATTATTACCACCTAGAACATATGAAAAGTTCCTGCAATCACACCACTCAAAAAGACTGCAACTCTAGGAAGAAAGTCCTAACTTGTAAAGAAGAAAATGGAAAATGGAGGGAATAGCATAACAACGAGAAAGGAAGTACACAGGACCTACATGAAAGAGTCTACACTCACTGCATTTGTGATCGCATCATATTTGCACTGGTATTGTAGCTGTGAGCTCACGGAAAAAGCAATGATGTAATGAGAGACTTGAAAGTGGACTTAACTTCAAATTATATTCAAACTCCCCACCATGCTTCTGCAGCCCACGATGAAATCTGTGCTGCACTGTCCACACTAACCAAAGCACTAAGATCAAAGTTTGCAGGGATAGATTTAACATGCTAACATTACTCCTCCAAATGCAGCACACACAAACTCTGTGCCCTGTGAGGGTAAGCAGGCAGAATTTTCCATTCACTGGGACAGAGAATGCTCAAGGGAATATTTTTCTACCCACTCAAAGCAAAAGCTGTTGGCAAGAAGCTACTCCTATAACTGCAGTAATATCATCAACTTTCAAATATCATGAACCTGATCCCACTCTTTACTATGGAATCACAACATACTTGGATTAGAAAAAATAAGTAAGAAAAAACAATCAATGTGAACCATTTCAGCAATAAAAAGAGTCATACAGCCATGAATACCCCTTCCAAAGAGGCTCTGATTGGCCCAGAACCACTCATTCTCTCCTTGCACAAACTTGCAGCATCACTACTAGATGCCACTTTCTGCTGCCCTAAATAATTATTCGAAACAAAGCCAAAAGCCTCATTGACATGCTTAGCAGCTGCTTGGAAAGTCTCAATATAATACTGTGTATGAGATAACTCACAAGTCTGTGGCAGGATGCTATCCTGCAGCATACTTTCCCATAGCACAGCACAGTCTTCCAGGTCTGTCGCTCATTTCCCTCACAGTTCTTTGCCTAGCTCATACAACATATTTTAAGGCATATTTTCATGTCCATGTCTACTCATTAAAGCTAAAAAGCTCTCAGTATGACCAAACAACATTCCAGTATACAATGCAGTGACTGGCAGTCACCTCCATACAGTACCTACTACATCTCACTAACAAGAGATTACCGAGCTCAGACACTTATGAGCACAGCAAGAATTTCATGCAAATTCACTGTCGAACTTCAGAGTTTTGGTAAATTCTACAGCCAGGGTTCAATGCCCTACTATCACAAGTAGGTTGCTAGCAGTACTGCAGTTAGCTAGCTCAAGACTAACTGAACATTAGCTATGCAAGCAGCAGCCACAGCAGTAATAAATGTAGACAAGCTCGTACAAAGCTCACAGAGTCTGAAACAGAATTTAGGTCCCCTCAAGGTCTTGAGGCTTCCTCCTTGCTCATAATTTCTCTATATTCCAACTTCCCAATAACACTTCTCCTCAGCATATTTATCCACACAAGCAATTTAACTATAAGCAAGGCTGCCCATGTTCCCTCCTCTAACCTACATTCTACTATTAATAGAATTCAATCCGTACAAAATCCTGTTGCTAAGGTTTGGTCTGGCACCAGATGGAGCAAGTACATAACAATACTTCACACTCCATTTCAATGGATGGTAGCCTTGAGTATTCAGCTGAAGGTCTCACATGACCTACAGGATACTTTGGAATATCCTAACTTGATCAGCACATGTTATTAAATTGATTTCCATCTTCCTCTGTGCATGCACTCTGTTACTAGACATGTTTCTCCTCAGGTTTCCTACACAGGGATACCAGCCATTGTGCCCATGTACACATACCCATCTACAGCTGAAAAGATCCTGGTTTTTCTCATCAGTTTTGAGGTATTTAGTGGTGTGACCACAACGTATTTTTATCTATTTAAACTTCTGTCATTAAACTGTGGGATTTTTTTATGAAGAAGCTTAGGCATGACATACCAGTTCAGCTGACACAGCTCACTGCAAAATATTAGCAGAAAACTCTCTCAAGTCAGTATAATTTTGCCACTAAACTACCTCTATAGCTAGAGATATGAATAGCAAAAGCCATCTTCAACAAGAAAACAAAAACTCTTAACTTACAAGCAAAATCTGTCTCAAACTCACCCAGGAAATGAATGATGATATATCAAGAAAATAATTTTTTACTCTACTTTAACCCTTTTTTCACTTATTGACTGGACATAGTTAAATTAATTGCAAAGTCATACAAAGATACATAAGACACAACAAATATTCTTTAAGGGCTCACTGTAATCACCATGGGTTTGCTGCAGTCTCTGGTGCCTGAACTAGAATTCAGGCCAAAAATATCATGTACAGAAAAACATTGCAACGCTGTGATTTCATGCCTAGTGTTACCTTATGGTTTAAGTAGCTCCCTTGGCTCTTACACACTGCTTTTAGTAATTAGAATTTCCAGACAGCTCAGTGGCAGATATTCTAGTTACTCTCCACATTGCAGCACTAACTGGCAGATGGCAGTCAATTCTTACCATGAATGAATTAAATTCATTGGTATAACGCATGGCTGTAAACTTAATGATTTTGGGGGTTTTTTTAAAGCTTTCAAAGTTTTCATTCTGCCTTTTACAGCCGCAAAGTAACAACAGCCAGCTATGTGATGTAAGTCTCTATTTTTATCACAGGCTAAGACCTACAGTAGAATATGCAGGTGCCCACGCTGCCGTTTCTGGATCACATGAATATACTTCTACACTTTCCCTCTCGTGCTTGTCTTTTCAGCAATGAGGTTATTTCAACATAGCAGAACATGATCCACTGAAGAACAAAGATGTGCTTGATCTGAAGGATGAAGCATCATACAAAGAAAAGAGATTGCCTGCCATATGCTCTGGATTTATTGGTCTAGTTGCCCAAAGTTGGAATTTTATCAGGATTGTATCCTACATCAAAAAGACTATATCCTTTTCCATTACCAGGAGGGTACTTCATATAGCCAGATGACAAGGACTGAACTCCACGTGTGTCAACTTTGACAGCTTCCCTCCTTCTCATGACCTGAAGCCCATAAGGACTGGAAGTAATTAGCACTCTAGAACAGAGCTCTAGGCCTTCAGGGGATTTTTCAGGTCATTTGTGCAAGCAGATACTCATTTTGGAGTTTCAAGTTACACTATGGCATTACTATACTGCTGCATTAGATAGCCTTCTTCCTTGCACAATATTAAAAACTTACTATTATTAAATCTACTATTGCAATGATCTATGTATTTCAACTCCCTGCCTGTCTGTGCAACAGTTAACTGGGCAAACAAGCAGCTGAATATATTTTAAACACAATTAACTGCTTTTTGCAGTATATAAGGAGTTTCTGACTACCACTGGTTGCAACCTCTAAGCTGCTCTTAACTTCAACAGCAATCTATAATGAACACATCTGATTTACAAACCACATTCAAATACATTTAAAAATAGGTACTACAGGACAAAATCAGACAATGAGGAGGGAAAAAGGAGGGAAGGTAAAAGTTAGTAAACAAAATGGGAAACAGCTGCAGTCAAAGCTTAAGAACTTACCAGGCACTTTATTAAACTGCAATGCACTACTTCACAATGCTGCTTTTAAAAGATGTTAACACTATATCACAGTTCCCAGCAGCATGAAGTCTTTCCAGAATATGTGTCACCACTGTATGCAGCGTATTTTATAGCCGGTATAATTTCATTTGATTATATCCAATAATGTTTTTCTGAAATTCTAGTAAGTCTTCCCACAAAAGATAAGTAATGACTGTGCTTTAATCACCTGGCACAAAGTCTAACAACCATCCTGTAGCGAAAAGCAGCCTTTGTTGCACAAAAATATCCTCAGTTTCATTTTGCCTCTTCTATGGAAGAGGTTGGAAATAAGACCTGTGAGAATCCCGTTCAAGTGTTATGTAACACAAAACCTTTCAACTGTGAAGTTATTTAATTCCAAGACTGATCTCTGGAGTTTAACTGTTCTTGATATAAGCTGAATACACCCAGAATCCTACACATCGTAAGAAAAATTGGAAATTATATTAACAAAGCCTGAAATACATCATTTCTTTCCTATGTCCACAAGCACTCTGAAAAGATGAGCTGTATACCTCTAAATAAAACAAAGTAGTTTTCCTTTTCTTACCAGGCTTGGATTTCTGCTTTGTGATCTGTCCATGATGGGGAAACATTGCTGTGGAGCACAGCATAACCGTTCTTTCCTCTAAATCAGACTCTGGGATTGTAGCACAACCACCTAGTTGGAAATGGAAGAACCTTAATGTGGTGTTTATGTAACAAAACAACTCCACCGGTGCGTAATTAAGGAAAAGAGGTGATAAATTAGCTGACAGGAACACATAAAACTGAAAGAGTCTTTATTCTCACTTCACAGAAGCGTTTGTTGAAGAGAACTATTACCATTGTTTAGAAGGCTGATTATGCCTTAATGACTACTTCTTATTCTGGTTTGAAAAAGTATGAATGTATTAAGACCACAGAACATGTAAAACTGGTTCCACATAAAAGATGGAAATAATATGATTTGTGTTAAAGATCAGATTACTGGGAGCTAGTTTTGTAATAAAATTAAGTAAGTGTGAATGAAATAATTGTACAAAGTCAACAAACCTCATGAAGATTGTTAGCTTGCCACAGCGAGTGACATGGGGACATTTTTATTATTCAGTGTTAGAGATATGGGAACACGAGGACACTTTCATTGTCCAGTAACACACTTGAGTAAGGCAACACCTTACTCAAGTGATTTAAGGATACATGGCATAACAGATTCTTTGTATTTGCAATATTCCTTTCTGATCTGATCAATAGAGAACACAATGCCTTGTGGCTTTCAAACATGTTTAAATGCCTGTGTTTAAAATATGAAGAAAGGAATAATCTAGTAGTAGTATCACCTGAAGACAGCTGCAGCAGCTCACAGGAGAATAGGCTGAGGTAAATGCATTTTCAAATGGCTGGCTATGATCAGGATTTCGGAGGATGTGTCACTATCCCACAACAAAAATGTGACCTTACGGTAAGTGCATTGCCAACAATATAGCACACAACTGAGCAGCATCTCTTTTCCATAGCCCTCCCAGGATCACCACTAGCAAGCAAACAAATTCATGTACTTATCTATTATGTTCTGAAAGCATGTGTTTATAAACAGCACATCAACTCCCAGTGGAGCATAAAGACTCTTCACCTTTATGTCAGAGTTGTTCTACTCCAGGCTCCATAACCAGTATATACAGTCTGTAGCAATACAGGCTACTCTCTCCTTTCAAGCTAAACAAGTGACACAGTTGAAAATAAGGTTGCATTCCAATGCAGGAGAGCTACAGTTTCCCCAACTGTTCCAGGAGCGCTGGCAAATCAATGTGCCATCTCCAGCAGCAATGTACAATGCTGTCTAGCTGGGGCAAAGCATGGCAGCTCCAGTGAATCCTGTGAAAACATTCGTTCCTGGAAATAGACAATGCTGGGGCATCTAATCTAGCTCATGCCTGCCTCAAAAAGTTGGACCAGATGATCCTTGAGATCCCTTCCAACCTGGTATTCTATCGTTCTATGACTTCTACCAGATGGAGAACTGATACAGCATCTTTTGTTCCTAACAAAGAGGAAAGACACAAGCTACTATATTCCAAATACACCCTGACATAAAGGGTAAGGTGCATCATGGGGTTTATGTTGGATTTAGAGCAAGCAATTTTTTTCAGTTAGAAAGGAAGGTTAGGAGTGAATGTGTCAGCAATGTGCACTTACGACCCATGACAGCTTCAGATATTTAGGATACTTGCTATGAGACTGAAGGAGGAAACGGGAAATTAGAAAAAGTCTTCATGTTAAAATACTGTAACACTGGGGCAATGTCTGACATGGCATTAAAGATAAATGTACCTACACCCTAAATGAAAATAAATACCAGTAAGCTAATACGTCTGTTCCCATTTGCAAATTGTGACTAAAATGTAAACTATGAGATCTGATGAAATGGAAACCACTGCTTTAAAGGTCAAGTTAGATATTTTTCATTCTTATTCTTCAAATAAAATCTACTCTATTGAACAGTAATCTGTAAATACAGGATACAAAATTAAGGTTTCCTGCACAAAATAACTACTAAGAATGGCATCAGATATTTTAAAAGGTTTTAGAACATTTTATAACAGCATGAGTGAAAACTCACCAATTACCGCCTACTGAACTTCCACATGGAAATCAAAGAACTTTTGCAATGTTCATTCTAAAAACTTGAAATTCAGTAACACATAGCCTTGAGAATTGATGGGGTTTGATGCCAAAATATGTCATTAGTCATCAACACTGAGAGTAACTGAGTAAGAATCGGAAAAGGTCTATTTGCCCTTAGGTACAACACGCTACTTGCTGAAAGGAAGCAAGACTTCCTGCTCTTGATTTTGATGCAAGAGATTTGTTCAGATTTACTTGTCATCTGACACTATCAGAAGTTAGTAAAATAAAAAGTAAAATTCACATCTGCCATAACTTTATTTTCTTGACAGAGAGTAGTGAGGACTGAAATGTTACCACTGAGAGACTATCGTACACCAAACAACAACAAAGACAGAATACACACAGCAGTAGTATCAGCATCAATATTAAGAGTAGTAATTATTTATTCTGCAAAGACACTAATACTTGCTCCCTATAAACTGTTTAAATACTATAGTTTTATAAAGGCATTCCATAGGCTGAGAGCACTGTTCTCAGTGGGGCAGGATTTCACCAGAACTCTAGTGCCAATAATTATTTAAATTAATCACCAGACAAGAAATTAATAGAGTAATGATACTTTTACTCTTCTGAGGCAATGAAGCTTACACGATCTTTGCTCCCCTGCATTTCTATCTTACTCTTGTAATACTTGTATTACAGGCTGAGAGTTGGGCTTCTTCAGTCTGGAGAAGAGAAGACTCCGGGAAGACTTTTAGAGCAGCTCTAGCGCCTAAGGGGGACCTATAAGAAACCTGGAGAGGGGCTCTGGACAAGGGCCAGTAGGTACAGGACAAGGCGGATGGCTCTAACCTGACAGAGGGGAGATTGAGATGAGCTCTTAGGCAGAAGTTCTTCCCTGCGAGGGTGCTGAGCTGCTGGGACAGGGTGCCCAGAGAAGCTGTGGCTGCCCCATCCCTGGCAGTGTTCAAGGCCAGGTTGGACAGGGCTTGGAGCAACCTGCTCTAGTGGAAGGTGTCCCTGCCTGTGTCAGGGGGTTGAACTGGATGAGCTTTAAGGTCCCTTCCAACCCAAACCTGTCTGTGATTCTGTGACAGGTTCTTGCTCCAATAGGCACAGGTATCCGTCTTTATCTTGGATGAATATCCCTGACAACATGCTATGATTCAGAACAGGAAGAAAATAGCGGAGACCACACTAAATCAATTGTCACATTGAAAGAACTGAAAAGTTCAAAGTATTATAAACTTTCACTAGACTAAAAAAGAAACTGGATAAGGCACAAATACACACCACTGAATATAGTATCTAATGCACAGTAAACCAGGATTACACTATTCAAAAACATTTAACAACTGTGAAGGACAGCTATCTGGAAAGAGAAGAAAAAGAACTTATCCTGCTAGAACTCTAAACTGCAGGGATCCTACTGAGGATATCTACACTCTGAATCTCTGTCACAGACTAACAGAACTTTAAGTTAAAAAAATAGTAATAATGAAATAAAATCAAAACCTCCCTGAATTCTTGCATATCTCTAGAAATTTCAGAAAGTATCCACTGATACTTTCTGATACTTTGAATGTCCATTTTAGCAAGCATTTAATATTTTTATGCACCTGGAATCCTAAAAGAAATCACAGCAGCAGAATAACTCACATTCATTCATAAGTGAATGGTACAAATCAGAAAAGTGAAATATTTAAGGGAAAAGGGCGAAAAGAGAGGCAGGAATAGTAGTACATAAATCTACACACTGGAAACGATCCAAGTTGAGAAGTTCTCCAGATGTCAGTCTGTAAACAGTGCTTCATAAAATGAATTTCCCCATTAATTGTTGGCAGGAATAACATCTAGAATATGTTATTACATTTGACCCACTCTTTCCCCCTCTTCTGTGTAGCTAAATTCTTGTCTGACATCACAGATCTTTTATCAGTTGTGATAAATCCAAGAAAGCAAGCTTTGGTCAGCAAATCTGTTCGATAGGGTACAACATGCATAAAATTACACTCAAGCTAATTGTGAACTCTGTTCACCAAAGGAAATGAGACTTCTCTTGTTTATTTTCACTACATCTGTTTTTGTAACACATTTGGTTCTTAAGTTGGAAAAAGACACCCACACCCAAAGGAAACATAAACATATAATACATATTGAACAAAAATTAAGTACTGACAGTTTTCCTACAGGTTCCTATCACCATGTTTTTACATGTTTTAGCATGGCTCCAAAAGCTGAAAAACAGGAAAACAAAAGTAGTATATATCTGAAAAATGAAAAGACACTTTGAGGGAAAGATTTTTTTGGGTTTCCCCTTTCTTTTCCACTCAATCACAATTTGAACTATGCATAAAGTTTCCATTTTCCTCTGAAATTAACATTTATAAGACTCTACAGGAAGAAGGAAGAAAAGCAGCTTCCTGAGCAGTCTTTGGCAGCAAGAAAGTAGTATAAATGTGAGCAGGAAGTCCTCTAAACAGCAGGTTTTGTCATCTTTGTATATCATCCTACAATGGAGACCAATGTATACCATTATACAATGTATATATTTGTCATCATTATATACCATTATATAATGGATATAAGCTAAACAGCAAAAATTATTTCAGATATTCCAAAGCTATATGCAAACTCATGTTCTGTTGGGTTTTCTTTGGTGTCCACCATTTTGGGGGAAGTGTATACAAAAAATGCAGTTGAAAGCATTAGAGAATATTCTCTCTAAAACAGAGTTAATCAATTACTTCTACTGATTCTGCCAGCTACATGTATTGAAGTCCTGTAAATCTTGTTTAGTACCTGCCCATCAGAAAGTACATTGCCTGTTGAAGTAAACGCTGCATGCAGGCTTTATAGATAGATAGTGCTATTGCTTCTTTCTAGAAGGAAGACAAAATCTATAGAAAAAAACAACTCATATTTGAGTGTATGGTGAGGTCCAGGGAACATTTATTCATGTCTTGGGTCGGAGTTAGAGTGTCATTTGAATAGACACATTCCAGGAACACAAGTGTATTTCCACTGTAGAGTGTAAGGAAAAAGAAGAGGTAGAGAAAAGCAAAGAAGGGATTTTTTTTTTTTCCTACACAGGTGTCTGATAATGACAGTAGAAAACACTCCAGGTTCAGTTCAGATGTTCACTAGCAAAATGTAGTCACTAATTAATCAGTTACAGATCTCAGAACATAGCACTGAAGTCTAATAGTGTGGCTACAATTGTGCGGTCACAAAATTCCATTGTTTCGTGCCTGATCTGACATAACCAAATTCAAGAAAATGATGGAAAATATTTCTGTGTTACATTCCATTAGGATAATAAATTATGAAAAATCATACCAACTGAATATGCAGTCTAAGGTCACTGTAGATCACCTAAACATATTTTCAATAGGAATACACAGAGGCATACCAGACTCTTGAT
Organism: Psittacula echo; assembly: GCF_963264785.1. Taxonomy (NCBI): domain Eukaryota; kingdom Metazoa; phylum Chordata; class Aves; order Psittaciformes; family Psittacidae; genus Psittacula; species Psittacula echo. The sequence continues at coordinate 14,958,177 of NC_137737.1, forward strand.
CTGCTTTACTCTAATGTTTCTCAGCATATCTTCCAGTTCATAAATTCTATCACTTACCCTATTGTAAGTTGCCACATTTGCACTGGGAGCTATGCAGAGATAATTTGCACCAATTGTGTGTCTTCTGTTTGAGCTTGTAGCCTGTCCAAATATTTTTAACATGCCTGAATTCATCAAATCTTGACTTAAGAAGTTCAGGGGACTTTGGCAATATAACCTCTTTATGGGAGCAACTATGCTGTTTAAGCTGTCAAATCGTCTTGGCCATTCTTCCAGGATGAGGTTCAGTGCATGTGGTATGCAAGTCATACAAATGGCATTGGGAAACACACTGCTAAGAACAGATCTAACAGCTGTTTTCATTAAAGAAATATTATTGGACACTCAGCCACGAACACAAAATCAACATTCAGTAGTACCCTTACTAACGCAGGACTAAGAACACGGTAACATGAAACTATATGTTGCCATTCAGTATCTACCAAAGTCAATTGTTACTCCCTATGAATGAAGGATGAATGACAGACGTGCTTCAATCACATGTGTACTGTTCCACCCAATAACCTATTCACCTGCTGAGGACAGACTGGCTGAAAAGCATGTTCTGTGTTCTGGTATGTGTTGGGAGAGGTAATTGTTATTGAGTTTTGTAGTGCTTGGAGGACTTCCATCTGCCATTATGAACAGTATAACAAAATCAGCTTGTAACAAGTTTTTCAAGGGGAATATCAGCTCTTGACAAACACTAACCATAAAAATGACTGCATTTGTCAGAATATGCTGCCACACACCAACACCCGGTGATTTTTGTCAACTGGGTCTCACATTTTCTTCCCCATATTCAGTGTACAAGTTCATTTAGAATGACCAGGAAAGGTTTTCTTTCAAAATGCTTAAATACAGAAGTCACAGAAGTTATAGGATATAGCGTCATCAACACCTTCTCGGAACAACATTCTTGATTCAAGTAACAAGTTCAATTCCATGCTGGCCTTTTGGGGAGCAAGAAGAATATGCAAGGGTTTTGTCATAACTAGTTCTGTTTTACATATAGAAATTCAGTTTGTGCACATAAATATACATACATGTGTATTAGGATGTACATATAAAACAGATAGAGAATTTTATGCCAAATATTTTGTTTTCCATAAGACATTCTTCCAGTTCTGTAGAGACTGTATTTCTTGTGTTGTTTCAATAACACATTGTGCTAATGAGACTTAAGAGACACTTAAGAATCATTTATGAGTTTACATCAAAAACTTGAAGAGGCAATGCTCCCTTTGATAAATACAATGAATTTCTACTGTCAGTTCTGGTTTCTATCTGCCAACACACCCCAAGAGAACACCTGAAAGTCAGTGTTCAGAGCAGCTGGGATCTCCAGAGGATGCTTGTCAAAAAAATATTCATAATATTGTCTTTATGTAGTCTCTGACCTTTCTTCAGTGTACACTGAAAGGAGACAGACTGAAACTAATGGTTGTAACCTTGATACCAAACTCTCCTGGTATTCATCATTCTGAGAAGTTTGAAGAATTGTTTTGCACTTATTCCCCTTTGTTGTGGTTTAAGACACCATTTAAAACACTTATATTTCTTGGAGCATATATAGGAAGCATTCTTGAAGGGGAAGATGCAAGCAAGCAGACACATATATAGACACTATATATTTGTATATATATATGTATGTATATACACACAAATTCTGGAGTTACTAGTAAGGAAAGAGCAAGTCCTCATTCCCTGCAGCCTGAAGTTGAACACATAGTAAGTGCTTAGGGCAAGGTCTGCAGTTTTGTAACCAATGAGTTACAAAAGTGTTCTGTGCTACAACCATACTGCAAGGCTTTCAAGGTGAGTTTTCTTTGACTGGTTGAGGAACAGATAACTATTTCCCTTCAAGGAGACTGAAGCATACTGACTTAAGCAAAACACTGGTTTCAACAACAAGAGGAAGTTCAGTAATGCAAGACAGCGAACATTTTTGTTCCAGCTGTGAACATGAAATAAAAGCTAATAATGCAATTTGCTGCATGAGAACTTGTTACACAAGGTCTTTTGTATGCTTGGGACAGCCCTGACGAAACAGCAGTCAGACAGAAACAGTCAATAAGGAGCTTATTCCTAATCCGGATCAGAAGCTGAGTGATATCAAAGAAAAACCATTTGCAAGATACACTAATGCATGATTTTAGGCAAGAGAATACAGAAATAAAAACTACCGACATCAGACGCAATATCGAATACACTGTGGATAACAAGATAGTGGGACTAGTAACTGGGATTCAAATGTAGGTACTGAAGGATATATGTTGCTCAGAAAGGTAAAATTAAATTGATAGAGTCATACTTTATATATTATTGTGATGGGCTACTGAAAGAGGAGTATAGAGAATTGGGCAATTTGGAAAAGGATTTTAAAGTAGTTTAATACACAAAACGTCAAATTTTACCTACAGAATACCAAGATCAGATTTCAAGAGCAATTGCAGTTGCTTTAATATTATGAAAGGAATTAATCTGATCAGAAATGGTGGTGTTACAGGAATCAAAGAATATAGAAAACCCACTGAAATAATCAAAGGATGATAAAAGCAAAAGGCTCCAGTGTGATGACCAGGAAAAAGATTAACACAATTCCAAAATCCACCTGATAATGTTCCAAATAAGTATCAAGAAAGCAGTAATAGTACTGAACAAGGCACTGGTAAGACATCTGCAATACTGGGTTCAATTCCCATTAATGTGTTCATGACAGATTAAATAAACCTGGAAAAATTCAGCTGAAGGTTACTGAGACCATCTAGGAATCACTCCCCTTATCAACACATCAGCAGACAATCGCTCTAACTAAGACGACTAAAAATGGAACAGACTGATCTTTACCAATAATGCAATTAGGCCAGAAATCCTCAGTCTCTGGCAAAATAAAAGACACTCTTAGATCATGAGGAATTGATCATAAACTAATTTTTACTGGAAATTAGGTTTCTGACTACCAAGAGAGCAAGGGCTTTGAACAACCCTGGAACAGAAAGTGTGGAGGTAAACAACTGCGCTCATGAATGGGACTAAACTACCTTATTCTAAAACAGATGGAGTTTCTGAAGCAGGAATTTCTTTTTTTTTCCTTTCCTTTTCCCTTCTACCCCTCCAAAAATTTATCTGTTAGTGTTCTAACATTATCCATCTATCTGTTCTCTACTTACGTGTTCACCACTTATGAGCAGTCATCTAATCATTAGTACGTTAATGAATTACTATTCTTTATTTATCTAACAATATTTTCCCAGCATTCATGCTGAACATAAATGCCACAAAAAGTAGGCTACCAGGCTACTTTAACCACCTGCAGGAAGTAAACCACTAGTTCACAATGGCAAGTAAAAAATGTAAATATTCTGGGACCAAAATATCATTGAGAATATTTCATTTTGAAAAACCAGCAGTGATACTGCTATCACCTAAAAACTCTAATTCTGACAATTCTGGTGCCAAAAGTATTTGGCAAGCTGACTTACTAAATTTACATTTGGAGAGACAGTGGACTATAAAATATAAAATTCCAAGTGCTGAAATTTAATACAAGAAATCAGACATGGTATTTTCAAGAAGATTCTGAACTAGCCTCTGTTCTTCTCTATCTCCAGATAACTACTTGGAATAAAAGCAACTCAAGTGATGAAACAAACATAGATACGAGCATTCATTTTTAAAGTTACTGAAATAAAACCAATAAACATCTACTTGGTGCCTTTCCAAGATAAACAGCACCTAGATCCTTGAACCTAGAAAACCAAAGGATTCTTAGGAGAGAAAGAGAATTCTTTTTGTAATGCAGAAGTTCCCTTCCACACCTGAAATGCAACCTTTACCGAGAATACTTACTTGTCTGTTAACTATATCAAAGATAGCACACTGTTTATATGTATTGTAAATTTCTATTTCTCAACTGTACTCAAATATTAGATGTGTCAAAACATGTAAAACCTGAGTAATATTGTGTTTGCTAGTCTAAAAAAATGTCACTTTTACTTAATGACCAACTACGATTTGTATTTGTACAAGGAGCTAAGATTAAATGATGACCTATCTTTGCTCCAATATTGCAATAAGAAACATACCTTACTTATATTTATTTTAGTCCCACTATTACTTAATAATTCATTCACTTTATATTTCACTGACCAAATAAATCCAAGTATTATATTGTGTTAGACCAAACTTTTAGAGCATTAGAATTTCTGGGATTGATTTGAGGAGGAATCAAAAAAAGGCCACTTTGGCTTCAATTAGTATCATAGTGCCCTGCAATCAATCTATTTTATTTGAAGGAAACGAGCACAGAACAGTACACTACTTAAAAATTACATCTTACCCTGCAGACAAAATTTTGCCTTTGTTTAGAAGAACTTCCTATTTAGCAAATTTTACTCTTTCATTATTTCACTTGTACCACACCTGTATTTGTGTAAATCACTCAATTTTACTAACAGCAATAGCATTCAAATGTTATGAAAATGATACAAGTGAAAGATAAAAGTGATCTTCCATTACTAAAATGACTTTTGACCTTTCTTCTTAGGAATGAAGGACTTAATTTGCAAGGATTTTCCTTAATCTGCAAGGATTTTGAGCAGTAGCCAGGAGGGCGATGTGCTTCAGGAGATAAACCTTGAACCAACTTTACCAAGTACCTTTCTACCAAGCTCAAGGTATCTGAAGATCTGAGAATCCACACTCCCAAAAACCTTTAACAACTTGGGAGAACCTTGGCAATGAACTTTTCAGAGAGGAGAAAGAGACTCAATTTGGCTAATGTCATCAAATGAATTACATCCACTAGAAGACAGCGGACATTCAGGGAGAGCTGTGTTCAAATCCAACCTGCTTTTTTGGTAAAAAGCAAGGTCTGTTTTTACAATAAAATGCTATGTCTGAAACAAAGTGGCTTTTTATACAGGAAGGCACAGGATTAACTGTTCTGTTTCATCTTATTTAAAAGCTGACATTGCTGCTACTGTCCAAAATGATAAATAAAGTGACAGAGCAAGCAGAATACTGAGATGCTCTCAGTCAGCTACTTTTATGCCTTATGCTTATTTAATTCTATCAACTCTTTAATTTTGAAAGATCATCTTGTAACCTCACTGGGACAAGGGGTTACTCATTTTAAAATAACTGGGTTTGTAACTGCGATTGGATACCCTGAAATATGCAAAGGTACAAACAAAGTTGTATGACAAGGGTTGCTTCTGCTTCCTTTCCCCTCCAAATCATATTTGTCTTGGTTTTGTACAACTTTAGGACATGCTAAAGAAAGTCTATGTCAACTTAAACATAAATCTTGCAATGCACAGTTTAAATAAAACATTATTTAGAAACATCTACCTCATCTGCAAGGAAACTGTATAAAGCAATCTAAAGACTATAAATATATATTCAAAATACAAGTAGAAGTATCAGACAACCTGAAACTGGAGAAAAGAATGAATTGAAATGGCAGAATTTTACAGATTGCACCTTCCCACAGGGTGAACTCCTTCAGGAACAGAATGCTCAAAATCTTGCCATGCAAACCCAATAAACCATGCAAACCCAATATGTCATTACAGAGCTAGACAAGAAGAAGATACCAGAATCACTAATTTTAGGCTATAAGCACTAATTGGTTTGGAAGGTCAACTTAAACATTATTTTAAATTTGCTTTTCCTGTCTAAAACCACTCTCAACTGAAGGAAAAGTAGATAAATTATATTATTTGGTGGACTGTTCCCTAGGAAGCTACTAATTAAAATAGCTGCTGCTTCTCCTCACTTCAATGTCATTCCTCCTTTACCAGTTCTTTTTAAAAGTTCTACCTCTTTCTTTCAATCCTCAAGCCACAGCACTGACATACTTCTCTACTTGTACATCACTTGAAAGAAACTAAAGTGCAAATACCAATATCTGAGTGGCAAACCAAAGATCATCTAACTATAGTTTGCTGCCATCAAGCCTATGATCTTTTATATTAACTTCTTCTGACAGTATGTTTTAACAAGAGTTGAGTAACAGCATGAGCAATTTCTTAGTCCCTACAATGTGCACATTATTTCAAGTTATTCTAAACAGTCAAAATGGCTACAAACTTTAGCAAATATGATCCTCTTTGTATCATTAGATAGCAGAAATAGTTCATATAAAAATCAATTACATCTTTCTTGACCCTTTTTTTGTCTCACCTGATATTAACTTTTACTGACAGTACCAAAATTCATCCTGACCTCAGGAAGATCAGAATTCCTTCGTTAAAAAGAAATAACTTGATGTGAGACAGTTTCTATTACATAAAACCCCACCACCACAACATAAAAAATACCAAACCCAAGAAACAAACCCCTAATTCACCCCACACCAGAAAACCCACAAACCACACACCCCACAAAAAAAAAAATCACACTACGTAAACATCACACTATCTCATTTCCTTGCTTTAAAAGCCTGTGTTCTTATAAAGAGTTTGTTGTATAGCCAAGCTCACTGCATGTCTGTGGCACTTTCATTTTGTTGCCTACTCAAAATGACAGAAGCACACTGTAAGCTGTTTTGGCTCCCCTCCATAAAATAAGCTTCATGACTTCATACACAAAATGACCAAAGGCCAAGGATACATTTCATTGGTAAAAAGAAGTTTTCCTTGTCCTTTTGCTTTAATTTGGTCATGTCTATAATTCAAGTAAAGCAGAGCAATAGCAGCCTGTCTTGAGAGTTAAAGAGTTCATGCTCAGGATTCAGTGTTCACTGATCATGTTTAAAAGGTCTGTAACTCTGACATGTTCTGAAACTCTAAATTTTGGTCATGATTTCACAAACAGGTCAGGTAAAATTTGCCACGCTTGAAAATCAAACCAGTATCTAGAATGCAACACAGCCCTCAACACTCTATGAGTACATAACACAGTATTATTGGATTTTGAAGACTTGAGAAAGCTTATTTTAATTGAGCAGCCATTTCAACACATGATCATGAGGTTTTCTTCTATGTGTAACTAACTGCTGTTTCTCAGACCCAGTGTCCTGGGTTCAGCAGCAGCAGTCAGTTTTTCTTCTTCTTAGTACTTAGTGCAGTGCTGTGGTTTTGACTTTCGGCCTGGGAAAATATTGATAAAGCCGATGTTTTCAGTTGCTGGTCAGAATGTTTATCCTGACCAAGGACTTTGTGAGTCTCATGCTCTGCCAGGGAGGAGGAGAAGCCGGGAGGAAGCAGGGACAGGACACCTGACCCAAACTAGTCAAAGAGGTATTCCATACCACAGCACGTCATGCCCAGGATGTAGAACTGAGAGTTCCCGGAAGGGCTGGATCATGGCAGGGTGGGGGTGAGGTACCGGTTGGTGAGCGGTTGTATTCTCTTCCTTGTTATTTCCTTTATTATTATTGGTGGTAGCAGTAGTGGTTTGTGTTATACCTTAGTTATTAAACTGTTCTTATCTCAACCCGTGGGAGCTGCATTCTTTTGATTCTCCTCCCCGTCCCTCCAGGAGCGGAGAGAAGAAAGGTGGGGGGGGAAGTGGACTTCGTGGTTCTGATTTACAGCCGGGGCTTAAACCACGACACCCAGGAATAACTTTCAATGATAAAATTACTATTATTAAGCACTACAACATTTACATTAAGACATCAGCCATACTTTCTTCATCTATGGAAAAATTATGTGTTATAAATACTAAACAAGAAGCTCCATTGACTGAGTATAGACTTTCTCTTTCCAAATGACCCAGAACTAAGACAGAAATTGGAAAAGACACTGTCTAGATAATGATTTGCCTAAATAGAGTTACTGAAATCCAGATTTAGTTTCCGTTATACAGCGAAACAGCCTGCAGGTATAATATCTTCAGCTGGCACCAGACTTAATGCTTTTTTATCGATCTGCTCATAGCTTAAGTGCACACATAAGGATATGGATTGTCGAACAATTCTTGTTATCTATCACTGATTATGGAAATATAATACATCTTGCAGCAGCATCTGCATTTTCTCTAACATGAAATACTACTTACAGCAGACTGTTCATTTTAGCCTGTCAACTCTCTAACACGTGTGGTACATTTTGTGCACCAGCTAAATGGCTGAATCTGTTAAGCACCAGCTACGCAACAGGCCCTCTCTGTTACAGCCCACAGTGGAAGCGATAACATATCATTAGATTCTTTGTATTTGAGTTGCATCAAATGAAACGTACAATTATAATTAAATCGTAATTATAATTCAGGTACATTCAAATTCTTTCTATTGCTTATCTTCCCCAAGAGATCCTCTGCTTCTCCTCGCTTGAAGATTTCAACCACAGCAACAAAAACATAACAAGCTAGGGAAAATATAGTATTTCAAGTTCACGTTTTGTAGTTGCTGCTAAAGTCAGCCTTTGCAAAGAGTTTGGGACAGTTATTAATACTACATGCTGAGTGTTTCCTACTTGGTGCTCAGTAGGAATTAATAGAAATGAATCAATTTAATTTTCATATTTTCTTCACACTTTTATTTCCATACTTGTCATGAAGACAAGACAGCATTGTCACTGTGGCACCAAAATTACATGAAAAAATGAAGCTTTAACAGTGTTCTAATTTTTGTTTTTCTTCCCAGAATCATACAATCCCAGACTTGTTTGGGTTGAAGGGACCTTAAAGCTCATTCAGTTCTAATCCCCTGCCATGGGCAGGGACACCTTCCACTAGAGCAGGTTGCTCCAAGCCCTGTCCAACCTGGCCTTGAACACTGCCAGGGATGGGGCAGCCATAGCCTCTCTGGGCACCCTGTGCCAGCACTTCAGCACCCTCACAGGGAAGAACTTCTGCCTAAGAGCTCATCTCAGTCTCCTCTCTGCCAGTTTAAAGCCATTACCCCTTTTCCTATCACTACATGCCTTTGTAAAAAGTCCCTCTCCATATTTCTTGTAGCTCCCCTTTAGGTATTGGAAGACTGTTTTAGGGCCTCTGCTAACATAACTGGGTATTTGTGTTTGCATTTCTACCAACACCAAATCTGCAATGAGTTAAACATTGTTTTGTACCTTCCTTTTTGTCCAAACACTGAAGGAAGAACCACCTGAAGTGAATTCAAACTCTCAAGACACTTTTAAAACAAGTTCGCTTCAGAGTTCACTTGCACGCATCCTAAGTCAGAAGGTTACCAACCACTTCATGAATATAAGTAAAACAGCAACATACGGTACTGTCAAGTAAACAGGAGAAATCCTGACTATATTAAACCAATGGCAAAACTCCAGTTTGCAAAACGTCAGTGGGGCCAGGATTTCACTCTTCTCTCGTTGATCAAAACAATTTCAGTGTTCAGAAGGACTAGGCTAGCGACTAGTGCTTGTCAAGAATTTCCTAATGCAATCTACCATGGTGATTCTTAATTGCAGATCCCCCTACAATTATTCCTTTTTCATTTCACCAAAGTAAACTGTTAAATCACCAAACATACTACAATATAATCAAACAGCATCCACAACAAAGACCTTGCTTTCATCTTAGCAAAAAGCCAGAGGTACCAAAGCTCTCTTTAGCATAACCTTACCACAGGTCTGAAAATTAATAATTAACACTCCCTCAACACCCATCACTGACCACCAATTTTGATACCTGCATTAAAAAGTAATGTTTTGAACCAAGAACTGAAGTGCTTTCTTGCTTTGGCAATGCTGTGTTGCAGAAAGCTTCCCCTTTTTAACTTGAATCACAAAGTGCATACTTGAAACATAGCATGCACCCAAATCCAGAGTAGAATAACCATGAATAGTATGAACTGAACCTCTTATATTTCTTCATAGGGTTTACAATATACACTGTAACTACACTAACCAAAATGATCTCATGTACATGCAATTCAATAGCCAGAGAGAATATAGTTACCCAGGAGAATCAATTTTACACTAAACTAGAACAAAACCAGTTTTAATGTGCTGCAAAGATGACCAAAAATAAAAGCTCCTTTTTTGACATAGATACCAGTTCTTTCATTTGAAAATATTTGAGAAATCTATTATGATACCATACAACAAGCATTTTACTCTTGATAACTAATCAAATGAAATCATCAAGCAAAACTGGTTAATTTGTTCTCCTCAGACGAGGAAAATATTGCAACATATTAATTTTGACAATACAGTGCCTTTGTAGGGTAACATGGCACCATAAGAACCTGACTTACTTTTATAAGGGCTTTAAGGATAGAACCACAAGAGCATAGGAAAATCCTATCTGTAACATGCAATACGGCCCTTGCTAGATCTTAACCTCTTACTACCTCATCACATCTGGCTGGACTCTACATTATTCCATAGGATTTCCTTCTTCTCAACAATTTATGGGAGAATGTAATCAGACCCAGGGAATCTAACATAATGTATTCCACTAACTTTAATCTCCTGTGTAACTCCTGTCACATTATCGTCTCCTTTATCAATGACCTGATTCAAATGAGAATGTCAGATTATAACTTCATTTAAATACCCCTGAACAGCAACCTAATACCCCTAATGACTACTCTGGTTACCAGAAACCCTATTTATTTTAGCGAAGATGAAAACCAAGAATTACTAATTCATATCTATTTAAATAGATTTTAAGATTGGAAGGAAACAGTCTGATCATTTAACCAGACTTTACTCAGAAATGTCCTCCACAAATTCCTATATGTAATTCAAGCATCCATTTACCTCTAAGCTGCTTTCAAGAATGTCACCAGCAATTATTTTTACTTAAAAACCCCTCAGTTTTGACTGAAAAGTTTATTTGAAATAAAAGTGCTAGAAGTAATACATGCTTATCAGTACTCTGACAAAGTTTAAAGATAATAGTGAAAGATTTCTCAGTGCAGCTATAAAATATAATATAGTTCAGCACCACATAACTTACATTAAAAAAGACTGCTCATAATATTTATTACCCTCTAGTTGCACTATTTCTGTTCAGCCATCCATTCGAATTGAGGCATCCTTCATCATCCATATACATCAGACCTTCTCTTTGATCTCTAATGGTAAATTTAAAGGCTGAGCAAATGTTCTTTGAAACACAGTGTGTCACAGCTTCTTATTGTTGCACAGAAGACAGTAGGTGATTAAAATTGAAACTCAATTAATACAGTGGAACATCCCCCTAATCGCATCCTAACTTTGAAGTAACACCCCTTTTGGTGATATCTCTAATTTACAGTTAACTAATTTTCTCCAAGTAGAATAACAGTCAAGCTTTGGTTAGAGGTCAGAATTAATAAAGTACATCTTTCATCAAAGGACAGAGAGCTACTGGCAAGGCACCCTTCTGTGGTATTTGTGCTTACAATACACAGCAAACATCCCCCAGATATGCAGTCTGCCATGTTAATCATGTGACAGCCATCAAGCCTACAGTTCATATCAGTTTGGTGAAGGTTTTTATAACCCTACAAGAAATTTAGCATTATTTAGTTAACTATACATTATTTTTAGTAGTGCTTTAGCAACATTCGAATTAGCAAAGGGTGAGCTAAACCTTTGTATCAAAGTTAACTGAATCAAAACCACCCTTAGAGATTCAAGTTCATGGAGATTTTCACTTTTGCCTGCCTCCTTACCACCTCTGTGTGTGGTTCAGCCAGTGACACCATTAGAAAAAAAAGAACTATTTTAAAGAATTTTCAAATATATTAATATCCCAGACTTGTTAGGGTTAGAAGGGATCTTAAAGCTCATCCACTTCTAATCCCCTGCCATGGGCAGAGACACCTTCCACTAGAGCAGGTTGCTCCAAGCCCCATCCAACCTGGCCTTGAACACTGCCAGGGATGGGGCAGCCACAGCTTCTCCGGGCACCCTGTCCCAGCAGCTCAGCACCCTCGCAGGGAAGAGCTTCTGCCTAAGAGCTCATCTCAATCTCCCCTCCGTCAGGTTAAAGCCATTCCCCCTTGTCCTGTCCCTACAGGCCCTTGTCCAAAGCCCCTCACCAGGTTTCTTATAGGCCCTTTTAGGTATTGTTAGACTGTTACAAGGGCTTCCATGAGCCTTCCCTTCTCCAGGCTGAAGCACCTTGTGTTTGCTTTAATTTACATTTTCCAGCTCAAATGCAAGATAAAAGTATTAGAGATGGGTGAATCTGAGCACAGGGGCAAGGGAGACATGACTTTATGGACCTTCACTCACCATATGAACGCTAGCTGAACCATCGAACCAGCTTCATGAGCCGACTTAACAGCTGACTACTCACAAAAACTGGAACTGTCATAAACACGCCTGGTCTCCAAAATGCTCTCATTCTCTAAAAATTCAATACTGATGATGCACAAATTTATAACAGTGTCAGGCATTCAGATTTGGGAAGATGTCACCCTTATTCTCCATCTGAAAAAGCCATCAAGACCATTGGAGCGGGCAATTCATAATGAGGAGCTTTACTACAGCCAGATCTGCTGAAGGTGATCACTCAAAGAAAAAACAAGCCACAAATAAAAGGGAAATTGAGAGAGATTCTGTTGTCTGCCATCCATAATCTAAGACCTTAAAATGCCACTATTTTAGTCTCAAGCTGATAAGCAAGGGTATGAGCAGAGCTCGCTGAGGCACATGCTGTGCCCCACGCTCTCTAAACCCCAGCCTGTCCAGCCAATCTATCTCCCAGTCTGGTGATCCAACCATCCGGAGGCAGTGAAAACTGCCCAGCGTTGCAGTGTACTGGATCTGGTTGTGTACTACGTGTTCCCTGAAGTTCAAGAGCTCTCTCTCAAGTTAGTGCAGTTTAACCTCAGGGAATTACTCCTTCATTGCAGTGTAGCAAAAAACAAAGAAATAATTTATCAGGACGGACATCTGCGGCTCTCTGGAACTCATAATCCAAGAAAATGTTAACTAAGCTTACAATAAGATAGTCATTTTAAGCTTTATCATATAGTTACGTATTATATAAATAATCTAGTGTAGAATTTGTCATGCTTAGACTAAGACCAAAGGCAACTTCAGCTTCAAAAGTTAAAGCCACTCTTTTACCTACTGAAGTTATGAGACCTTTAAAACTTTTTTTGTTGTTTCAAAAAAGCATTTCTTTTGGGGAACTTTTCTGTGTGCAACTCAAAACCAGCTGTGCTCCGCAAGGAAAAACTTTTCCAAGAGCCTGGCTCTCTGCAGATTTTTGGCAAATCTATTTGAAAAATTGAAAAGTGGGGGTCTGAGCCAAATCTTACTGAAGTCTATGGAAAAACTCCCATAGATTTCATCAGGGTTTGGATTGGGCTCTAAAAAAGTCTGAAGTAATTGAAAAATCAGTTCTGCATGGACAAAATATGAAATTTTCACTAGGTTTAGATTTATTAGACTCCCTTATGGTAATGTGGAAGAGCAAATACATTTTAAGTGGTGTTAGTGATGTACACATAGCTTTGCACTGGTAATTCACCATAGAATTCCACAGACTCATACATGTTACTTACACCATGTACATAATAAAAATGATGAAATCAGCCCACATACAGGCACCTTTACTTCATTTTAAAAAGATCTGAATATTGAGAAAAACATTAATATTGTCATAGCTCAAGCAATTTGTTTTTTTCAATTGAGAATCAAACAAAATGTGAAGAGTTTCCCTTCCAAAGCTGTAAGTCAAATTCAGTCATAATACAAAAAAACTGATGCAAATGACTATCTCACATTCTGAGCACACTGGCTCAGAACAGTTCAGAATAATGTAACACTAGCAATTTCATCTAAGATGCATCTAATTTATGGCAGTGTAAGAGAAACTCAGGTTTACTCAACCTAAATGGCCAGAAAACAAAGCAAAGTAGCAAATGCAAAACAAATCGGTTGTGGTACCTCAAATAAAGGCCACAACATCTCCCAGTGTTTAAACAGTTGCATCTCTGCTGACTGAAGGATGCTGCTTCCAGTCAGAAGAAAATGAATAAGCCATTAACCTTTACACATTCTGGCTTGAGCTATATATCACATCAAAAGACATACTCACACTTCACTTAAGAGAAATGTTGCACACACATATTAAAAAAAAAAAAGTATGGGGAAAAAAGGAAATGCTCCCAAATAACCTGATTTCAGCATTTTAAGAGAGGAGGGATGACTTGGAAATTATTTTCCACCACCCCCTCCCAAAAATTCTTTCCCCCAGTACCTTTTTGTGGATGGGTATGCTTTTCTGTGGCTCTACTTGGGAAAAGTAGACAATCACTGTAATTTCGTGGTGGTCTTTGTCTAGATAGGGACTGGAAATGAAAAGCAGTGTCATCTACACTGCAGAGTTAATTATGCTCCTCAAATGACCATAGCACGTACAAATACCAGCACACTCCATCAGACAGGCTGCTCTTGAAGTATCACAGGAAATGAAAACTTAAAGGAACCAAGGGAAACCTGTTAAGTGAAAATCCAAAGTATGACTGGACATATAAGACTGACTCTGTATTAATAGCATACATTAAAGACAAGGATTATGCTATATTATAAAAGTTTGGCTTTATTTAAAAATAGATTACATCATCTGTTACAGCCTCTTAAAATAACTATTTAGGTCTTACTTTTTTACTTGCTACTATTGAGTCATCTGAACTAGAAGGTCAGAAGCTGTATGCTTTCTCCTTTAAGCAACACTTTTTCCATAGTTTTGAGCAGTTAGCTTCTAAGTGCAGATTTCAGAAGCTTATTTCTGCTTGTGGTCTCCCAAGGACTCAAACAACTCAGAAAATAAAGCCCAGTGACAAGCACAATCATTAGGGGAAATTCTTTCAACTGACAATTATTTTCACCAAAAGCTTACCTCAACATTATGAATCATTTGTGACCACTTATACTTAAGTGGGATATATTAAAATTTAATGGATTTTGATGCAAAGAGCCAGCAATAAGATTGTGCTCACAAAGGCACTAATGTGTTGATCCTGTGCTTAGATGAGGCAAGTTGGAATTGCAACACTGCCAACTACATTTCATAGTACAACAAATGAATGAATCCCAAATCTCAAGCGGGATTTCTTTTTTATTCATTATGCATGACATTTTCCTCTTTAAATTATTCATTTTTTTGAAGAAATGTTGTGGCTTTAGCCTTCTTAACTTTTGTACTCCTTCCCTCTGTGGTTTTTGCCAGCTGTAATATCAATTGAGATGGGGATATTTTCTAAACAACATAATAAAAATCTTTTCACAACCCTGCACACAAACATGGCTTGTTACACTTCCATCTTATTCTGCCCCTTCTTACAATACTGGAATCTGGAAATGTCCTGAAAAGAAACAAATACATGTTTTCTATCAGTACCTTTTTTTTTCAATAAAAAGCAATTAATACCAATGCTTTACCATTGTTCATGTAATCCCTGAAAATTAACCAATTAGAGAACTATCATTTGAGTCCAGGAAGGTGATGAAATTCGACTGAATTCGTTAAAATTAAAGACCACCTCTAACATTCTGCCTCATTCTCTTCCCATGTCTGATCTTCAGATTTTCATTTTTAAATGTGTTCATTTGATCATGCAGAATATAAAAGAACAGGCCGCAAGGCAAGCTGGCTCTTCTCGATCTATTCATCTGCAACCTGTGTTTTAACAACAAAACACAAAACCAACTATATGTAGGAGCTACAATGCAAGACTGGAAGGCCTGTTTGAATCCTATTTATGCACAGGTGTTATTGGCTCATAGGATGACCTTGGGAAAGTCATTTAATTTGTCTATTGTTTAATTTTTCTTTCCACAGAAATAAATTACTAAAGTTACTAAAACAGTAGAATAAAAGTTTAAAAGAGTAAAGAAAGTCACAGTGGAAAGAAGTTACAGAGAGTAAAGATTCCCATCAGAGAGACTAACAGTCATTGTTTCTGGCTCCACCAAGCTATTCTTAAGCTTTTCTTAAGCAACCACAGATCTTATTGCTGTAAGCACTCCCAGAATTCTCCCTAATGATTTGCTACTCCCCTTCCTTTTCGCTACATCAGCTTTATGGGGCAAGGGACATATTTTAGTCTCAAAAATAGAACCCAAATAATTAGTTTAAGATTTTTGATATGTTACTATTTGCTTATTTCTAGACTTTTCTATTAAGATAGAACTGTTCCTTGTGAACAGAGGATACATTTCTGCAAAAATAATTTACATGTGGAGTACTAGAAGGCACATTAAAGCTGCAGCACCGTATCATGTCCCATTATACACCATATCATGTCTCATTATTAGCTGGCATGACACAGTGGAACAGAAGTGCATGACAATGCTGAGGGCTGCAAGAGTTATGGCAACTTCTTATCATCATTCTTATGTGATTATCTGCAATTAGAGGGAGAGAAGAAAGTTATGTTTAAACTGGCACAATAGCTCAGCCATGCAGGGCTGCAGAAATTGGATACAGAAGTACACAATGATCACACTGTTTATGGCTTCAGTCTCCATTATGCCTTTGTTAAACCTTGCTAAAATCTCTTTGCCGGATAGATCCATGCTTATACCACAGAATTTAATCTGCAGTTACTGCTTTGGGACACCCAGAAAAAGGGACTTCTACCCGTTTATTGCTACATCTCCTTGTCATTTACTCCCTTGAGTGGCTAGTGATAAGGTTACATGCTTCAATTATCCCAGTAAAGAAATTGTGCATGTAGTTGCATGGACATCAAAGGGCACAGTATGGAGAAGAAAACCAGTGAAGTGGATGGACAGAGGAGAAATGCAAAAAATAACTGAGGAAAAGCAGCGAAAACCAAAGCAGAGCCATCACAGAATGGTCTGGGTTGGAAGGGACCTTAAAGATCATCTAGTTCCAAGCCCACTCTGGTAGCCTTACTAGAAGGAAGAACTACAAAGATAAAAAAGTATACTTTTTACCAAACGCCTGTTTGCTTTAAGGCAGCAACGAAAAGTATGGGAAGTTTGAACAAGCTGATACAGTGATGACGGATCTGTTTTGGTTTTAATGCAAGCAGTAAACAACTTTTTACAGAGAAACCTTTATCTGGGCATGGGAACCCCAGCTTCTTCAGGCAAGACAAAAACAACGTACTTGTTAAAATGCAAGCATATGTTAACTTCAGATTCAGATAAATATGTCTGTAAGTTTTAAGCACTTATGAAAATGAAGGTTAGTGAATGTGATATTTTAGTGATACAGAGCCATACTTCATATAGAAATAAATGTAGTCAGTAAATATAAAAAAAAAATATATGCAGAGTTCAGTCTTTTTGTAGCACAGAATCACAGAATAGTTCGGGTTGGAAAGGACCTTAAGATCATCAAGTTCCAGCCCCCCTGCCATGGGCAGGGACACCTCCCATTAAACCATGACGCCCAAGGCTCTGTCCAACCTGGCCTTGAACAGCGCCAGGGATGGAGCATTCACAGCTTCCCTGGGCAACCCATTCTAGTGCCTCACCACCCTTACAGTAAAGAACTTCTTCCTTATATCCAATCTAAACTTGCCCTGTTGTTTAAACTTGCCTTTAAGTTTTACCATCTCATACATTAAAAATTGCTTTTTCACTTTTATTAAATAACCCACTTCCTGGGGGAATCAGTCCTTCAAGGTACTTCACTGACCAACCTGTATGATTTTATGGAAGCTAGAAAAGACGAGTTCGGAGTTTTCATTGCAACAGCTAAAGTAAGTTAACATCAAACTGGACCTGAGGCAACAAATTCATACGAATGAGTTGGCTTGCAGTGTTTGTAAGTGTACTTTAAAGGTCTCTGGGTATATTTAAGAAAACAGTCCTCAGCAAACTGACTTCCAATGAGAAATAGGCACTTTTATTAAGGTTTAGATTCCTGAGATCACAGATACCCACCGATGTCCTCTGGACACTTTTGTAAATGGTACCATCTCATGAAATAGTTGAAACAGATGAGGAAAACTAGGAAAAAGATGGGTAAATGCTGAATGTCTTTCAGGTAATGATGTTTTCCACTGACCTCAGTGGACTATCAGTTCCATTCATCAGTACTGACCAGTCTTCAGGTTTACAAAATCCTTGTAGATAACTTGTAGCAGGCTTTCTGAATAAAACTTTTCTTTCACTTTTCCTTACACAGATTTTATAACCATTGCTTAAAAGCTCAATGGATACCCAATATATTTAAACTAAGAAAAAAAAAAAAAAAAAACTAAAATCATTATTTCAAGGGTTACTAATGGAAAAAGTAGTTTATTACTACAGGAAACCTATGGAAAATATATTAAGCAAGAACCACATTTCATAATGGACTACAGCCTTCAGTGGAGATAAACACCACTGGACTTTTGTCACATATGTGAGAAAAAAACTATAATGGCAATTTTTAATACATTTCTCTGCACCAGCATGGAGGGCTATGCAAAGCTATCAGTTTACCGTCATCTCAGGCTAACAATACTTAAATTCCAGGAAAAGTTTTCCAACAGTGATCCCGTGATTTTCAGCATATCTGCTGGTAGTTCAAAGTCTTGTCTAGTCCTGGCTGCTGACTTCTGTGCCTTCTTCAGGCTGCTCAATTACTTTGGAGCAATTTTAAACTACATGGTTATAACTTCTCCAGGCAAAAAAATTATTGTAGTTCTTCTGAGATACATTACCATGACAGTGAGTACAAATAGCAAGTACTAAAGTTTGCAAAACATTCTGTGTTAAAGTGCACACTATGAAGTCTGAAAATGCCTGAGTTTTACTGCTTATTTCCCTCTCCTAATGACCAACAAAGATTTGATAATTAACAGTCTAAGAGAGGAATGTGCAGAAACCAGAATCCTATTTTTTCAGATAGCACAAACTAGTAATAGTCTTTCTTGACAGCACACTCTGTGTACCAAGGACTTTGCAGCAAAGTTTATGTCTAATACATATATAAAAATGAATATTGTTCTTCCAGGAATTCAAATCCACATGTTTTTCCAATTAGTCCTGACATTCTCCTCAAGTTTAGTAGCATGTAAACAATGTTCCTTAAGGAATATGGCACATTCTGTTGAATCCCAGTTTTCCAGTTAAGAACACAGCTCCAAAACAGGCAATATTCACTCATGGATATCACAGCACAATTTTGAAAAGAGGTTTTTATAAGCTTATGCAAGAAATAACAAAAAGCTAGAAAAAAACTGTCTTCCAAAGCATGACTTCGAATACATTATTGGTGCATATGTATATTTAATGTGGTAAAGCAACTTGTCTTTCAAGTCAGCATTTACCCATTCATAATCTGAGTGATAGAATCATGATTATACAGAGCAAAATTATGATCAACTTGGCAAATTAAAGCTATGAAGACAAAGTGTCAAGTCACATATATACTACCATGTTTAGGAAACTAATACCATATATCTAAATAGAGAATGAGAAACATCTGTTTAGGTAACAAATGTACAGGAAAGGGTCTGGCGACTGAGATGAAGCAGAGTATAGCAGGGTATACTCCCTGCTACAGACGAAAGCAAAAGCATTCCATTTTGGAAAACAATCAGTAAGAACTGAAAACGAGATAATTTAGTCATTATTAGTATAAAAGAAAAAGTTACTGAAGGGATGTACTAAAAATCTTCCAAAGCTTTAAACATTACAGAGAACATCATTAATTGCCACCTCTACCTTCAATATGCACACTGAAACAGTTTGAATCATAGAAAAAACAATGTATATGTAATAATAGAAAAACCTTCCAGTAAGCACATGGGTGAGGCAATAATGCAAATAGAGATCCAACAGAACCTTAGAACAGCTTAGGTTGGAAGCTTATCCTAAAGCTTATCCAGTTCTAACCCCCTGCCACGGGTAGGGATACCTTCTACTAGAGCAGGTTGCTCCAAGCCCCGTCCAACCTGGCCTTGAACACTGCCAGGGATGGGGCAGCCACAGCTTCTCAACAAGACTGACACCTGAACAAGTCTCCAATTAGCTACAGCTGACACCTCAAAGCAATCCTGCATAACACACAAGATATTATTAGAGACCTTTAAAGCTGCAGAATTAATTCATTGCAGGACACCAGGATTTATGCTGTAAGTTCTTGCACCCATTAAACTCAATACATGACAACCTGGGTGGTCTGCTTCACCTTTCCCTGGCACTGACCCACACTCTGGGTTGGCACTGCTCCCTAAGCCCCTCACCGTTCCTCTCATCCAAGCATTTACACATTGCCAAAGTCAACACAGTGCGTGATACAGCCTGATGTGGCTCACACTCGCAATCATATTTAGCCAATGATTCTGATTAACTTTTAATCATCCTTATAAGAACATTTTACATACTGGAAAACTATCACATCCCTTCTCAACCTTCTCTTCCTTTTTCCCTTAGAATAAACAAAAATAAAAATTGTCTCATTTATACTTTTTGTGCTCTTCTCTGAACTCTGATTTCTCTAAGTTCTTCTGTTAAATTCTGTTACCCTGTAATTTCAACTGAATCTGTCTCCTGAAGAACAGAAAGAAATAATTATGTATCTCCTTATTAAAAGTCATATTACTATATCCCAAACTTGGAATTCACCTTTAATGGGATCATGTTGCTGACTTTTATTCAGTTGCAGGCACACTATAACCCCCAGGAGTCTATTCAATGGCAACTGTGCTTAAGTTTCTCTGATTCTTGCTTTAGCTAGAGTCCTTTGCCTTTGCCTCAGCTGAACACCTCTTACCAACATCAGATCCTTCCTCTAATTTATCAAGATCCATTACCGCTCTTTCAATGCGCTTGAAACTACTGCTAGCTTGCTGCAAAACCACAATTTTAACATTGATGCTCCATATTCCATCACTGAAGCCATTAAGGAAAATAATGAACAAACCCAGACTCAGCAGAGACCACGGCACACAGCTAACATATATGCTTGGATTAACTACAAATACTGATAGCTATTTTCTAAAAGGCATGTTTCAAGTAGTTGCACACTTGAAGATAATCATCAGCTTTTCAATGTGGCTTCAGGCAACTTCTCTAGATTTCAGGGTACCCTATCTCAAACATATCAAATACAGCTTCTAGAAATCCAGCTTACTGCTATACTGCTGCAATGCCAGAAGGGTTCTAGGCACTTTAAACACATTTCTAAAAGTTGGTTGCTACAGAAAAAGGAGTCTCCACTGTTAGGAAAAAGAATAGTTTTTTAAAAAGTGGCACTGAACAAATTCCTCAAGATAATGACAGTTACACTATTGAACAATTATGGGACCATTTTTGGCTTGAGACTGAGATAAACTTGGATTTAGTATTATCTTAACCCATTTTTCCGGTCAGCAACACAACCAGTGCTTGGTTTCCACAACCAGTGAAAACTGTTAACACAATCAAATGTGCATAATTTTTAGTTTTAATATACAAATACATATTGTGAATTGTGAACATGTACCTCATGTCTCACCTGGCATGACAGCAGCTTGCTGAGTGGCTGAGTCTGTACTTAAGGAAAGGCGACCACCTTTGGCCAATCTATCACAGAAGAGGGTGATGTTCTTCTTCAGTCTGCTGGTATCTTTGGGCATGCACAACTGGCTGCTGAGAGACAGAGCCTGTTCCTTAGAGCTCTTTGACAAACAAGTTCGTAACAAGTAAGAAATGGCAGCATCCACAGTTTCTTCCCAACCCTGGGTTAAAGAAAAGGAAATTAAATAAGGTTAGGTGACTATAATATGATATAGCATATTAAAAAATAAAGTAACAAATCAAGGACTAAAAATTTGAAAATGATAGTAATATGTTAAATATAATGTAATGGTTAACAAGTGTCACGAAATCCCAGTTCTTCAGCTTGTACAAGCAAAAACTGAAATACCCCCTGCCCCAAATTTAAGATTGACAAAGAAATATCGTTTATATGGATAGTATGTGACATAACAGTTAAATTCAGTAGTTGTACTAATAACAAAACCAGAAGTTCCTAGATGCAACATTTAGAATTAAGAGCAGAACTGAAATGTAAATACAGATACAATATATGGTATATAACATTATGCTGATCATATGTCAAGGCCAGGGAAAAAAAGCCAAAAACATCTTATAAATTCTTTGCAATTACTGTCTAAGATTCTGACAATATGCCAATGGCACAGAACACCATGACTACAACCAAAAGCTGCAGATACTTGGCATCCATTTATCAGGCTGATTAACTTTAAATTACAATACCCACAGCATTAGCAGAGATGCGTCAGTGCTCTGATAAGCTGCTACTTAGATTTCTGACAGCATCACGTCAAGCCGTAAACATTTATAAGACACCAGTTTAGTAATCAGTTAAGTTAAAACATGCCGCTACCTATGGAAAAGCTTTCAGGAGGAAAAGCTATATCCAGTGTCATATTCAGTATACATATTGCCACAAAATTGTTTACTCCTGCAAATAACACTCAGTAAAGACAAGGATGTTCTTTTCCTGAGGCAGCTTGAAGAACACCTTTAAAAAGGTTCAAGTTCGTAATTTCTGCTATAGTTTTCAGTGACATGAACCAATCAAAGATGTTCCTTCAAGTAAGAATCCTGGATAACAGAAGTCTTTATCTTTTGTGCAAGGTTATTAGGTTAATATGTAAAATCTAATACATGACATCTATCTCATTTTGCAGTATGCAAAGCAGAATTGACTCATCTTGATGCATTCTCTACTCTTAAATTACAGTCTGTGATGAGATTATGCCATTAATCCAAAGTTTCTGTAATTAATGAACCTGCAAGACATTCACAAAGCCTGCTCATGTCTTTTCATGACTGTTATAGTGCTTGGCCAGTTAGTAACTAATACATGGCTTTGTGGTCTGCTAACCTCAGGACTCGTAACATCTCTCAGCATTCAATCACCTGTATAAGCAAATTTTATGTGATGCCTACATGTAGAGGGAAGTACTATTTAGTTGCTATAGTATTAGTGTAGTATCTGCTCTCTCAACACTCCTGATTGGTCGGCACGCACTTTGGCAATAGTCTTTCCTGGCTGCGGAAGTATTTGAGGCTACAGTCTGGAACCCCCCCAGCTATATCTGGTGCTAAGCTAACAGATACCAAGATAGCTCTTCATTAAAAAAATAAAGAAAACTCAAGTATTCAGTTGTAGTTAATACAAATCCAGAGCCTTCTTGTTTTCAAGCTCTTTCTAGGATACATTTGAACACCCAGTTGAACAGTAGAATCATCTCCCTATCCAAATTTTCATGACTGGGTAGGCATAACATTTGAAACAATGATGGTGTAAACCCTGTTGGAGTCGACTGTCAAACAAATAAGGTTTATGAATTTCTTTAATTAGGTAGCTATGGCTTTGGTGAAGGCTAGGGTACTACTTTTGACACAAAGAAGCAAAGGCCACCCTTCCTGACCTTGTTACCTCCTAAGAAGAGGTTCAGGACAGATGCTCACTAGTGGTCAAGTATACCAGAAACCACAGTCACAGGCACTTCATCTTGGTCAAAACATACTACTCGTAATAGTGTCCTGAAAATATGCTGCGTATGTACAACACATTTACATTTTGCAGAGGAACAGGATCAGCTACTGAGGTTTTCACAGTTAACATTTACCATTCCTGACTTCAGAACAACGATATTAAACTACCTCCTTATCTAGATTCCACCCCCCCCCCCCAAAAAAAAAACAAACATGTAGATCAGCAAAACCATGTCAGTCAATCAATGCAGTGGTAGCTTAACAGTCTTCAAATATTCTAGAAAGAGTCCACTGGAGTGTAATCCGTCCACTGACCTGTGATGTTAACAGGAAATAATCCACTCTGCAGCCAATTTAAAGAGGTTAATGAGCTGGCAAATGCTGTCTACTTTCCCACATATTGGGCAATGAAACTTAATATGTACAAAGCATCAAAAACAATTAAGCCAGGCACTCCTCATTATACTACAAATCATGAAAAATAAGACAATACAAACATCAGAATCTAGAGTTTCACTAAAAGACAAAGAAACATGTGATTAACTGGTGTCAGCATACAGTAGCTGAGAAGCTGGCCAATACATCCCTTCAAATAAGCTATATAAATGCAGGCAAAAGGAGCATTTAAATAAGGAAGACTGAAATATAAGCTAAGGAAAGTCAGGAAATTAAAAGTGGCTAGCATTCTGTCTTTGGCTCACACAGGTATGTTTTATTTTGTACCTTAACATTTTCCAACCCTTGTTCTTGTATCTAATTTCCACGTAAAACTGGTTTCTCAGTAGACCATAAAGCTATCTTCTCCAATTCAACGACCGTTGATGTAGTAAGTCCACTCAAATCCAAAGCAGCCTTTGTGATTAGCGAAAGAGTACACAAAAGCTACCTCTACATGGAAGAAAACCCTCCTGATTGCAATCTGCTAAGGTGATTTTATACAACTAGGAATTGATGGCTGCAAATAAGACTGCAGTTGTCAGCAGTTTTTATTGGTGCAAGGGGAGAACTGAAACAATAAGAAAAATTCTTCATGCTTTACACAATAAAAAGCTAAAAGATGTTTGAAAATGAAAGTGTCCAAGTCTATACCCTACACTGAAGAATGATTCTACAGCCATGGTTGTAATATTCACTTATTGGCTTTCTGTGTAGTATTCTGCATATTTGAGGTTTGAAAAAAACACCTTCAACAGAAGTGTGATACCAGTAATCCATCATCCTATGACCAGCAAACATTGCCTAACTGCCACAGCAAATATAAGTCAAGAATCACAGGAAGACATATTACTTAATCATGCAAATTCTTTATACTGACTGTATGACCTGAAATAGATATGAAAAATATTTAATTCATTAATTTAACATTTTCATTGGGAAACACTTGCCTTCACGTTTTGCATGTATACATTATTATTTTTCTCTTGTAGGTAATAGGAAGAGATTCGCACTTTCTTTTAACCAAATCACATACACTGTAAGACTCTGAAGACCAAATGATACCAGAAGGACTAAGATTGTAGTAGTACACATAACTTATATTTCATATACATTATCATTAAGGATCCTCAAGCATCATGGCATATCTGAGTATAATCATGATTATACATTTGCCCTCACTTTGGCACAAGGTCCAATCTAGGGTACATAATTTTCAGGATGATTTTTAGGTTCTACCATTTGCTGAATAAGAAGAAACCTCCAAAATTATTTTCCCTGCAGGGTAAATGACCAACTTACTGTTTGTTATTCTAAAATTTTAGGCAATAAAATCGGAGGCCCATCCAGCATCTGAGATATCACACTGCAAATAAATTGGCAGGCTGCAGAAGAGGCACTCATCCTATGACACAATATGCAGATGGAGAATGTGGTTAATAGTGAAGTTGACCAGATGACCCAATGACTCTTCCTCAATTTTAACACAGATAATTGAGCAAACTCAATTTTGCCAAGCTATTAGCCTAACAGTGTTTTTCTTTCCTAGATGTAAGAGCTGAGCAAAGGGTTCTTTTTGAATGTAAACTCTAGTTCACCTTGTGATTCTCAAGACAAGAAAAGTAGAGGTCAGTAGGCCCAACAACAAAGACATTCAGAACCAATTCTATACTTGTGCTAGGTACCGCAGAAGAGCAGAAATCTCTCAACAAATGATTGCTAATGATAGAGGCCCACTATGACACAGTATTATTCTACAATGGTTAGACGTTTTCACAGCTGTTTCTCCCTTAGGCCACTCTGTTTTGCTTCCATTAAATCTGCCAGTTCCTTTTAGCAAGCCAGGTAAAGTGCCTTGTGATCAGGAAAAAAAGTCTTTTAACATTTCACAAGACTCACAAAAGCAAGAATAAGTAGTATCAAAATAGCCTCTTCAATCTGCAGTTATAATGTTTTGTATGATATTTTGCATGTCTCCAAACTGCAAGAATACTGACTCCTATTCAGGACCACAATCTGCTATAAAAGCAGCTTTAAGCAATCACTGCAATCAGCTGAACCCCATCCTAATATCAACATCTGCTGCACTGTATCAAGGAACATGTCAACCCACCATGCTAAGAATTAGTTATTTTTTCTCCATAAAAATGCTAAGTAAGCTACATCAACAGAGGCTAAAAATTCAGTTTTACTGTCCAAATAACCAGAGAACTCTAGGGATTGTGGACAATTTACCTAGAGATCTACAAATTAATACTATTTGTCTTAAGTGTAAATAAATCATTCTACTAACACATCGGAAACTTGAACAAGATTGTTCCTAAGTTGTGTTCATGAGCCAGACAGACATTTGATTCTGTATCTTAAGTTTCACCTTAACAGACTGAATTTACTTTGAAAACCTTTATCATTAATATTATTCCTGAGGCAACACCCATTTTTCAGGCTGCCTATTAAGTAACATATCTTGGAGGGATAGTCCAGACAATTCTGAAAGAATACAAATGCCATGTGAAACATACTGCAAAAAACTATGCAGAATTGGTGCAAGCCAAATTATGGGAACTCTTACAGCTATTAAGCCGGGAATTTGCCTGGCTGTATCTTATTTCTTGATTTAGTCACAATAATGATT
Organism: Psittacula echo; assembly: GCF_963264785.1. Taxonomy (NCBI): domain Eukaryota; kingdom Metazoa; phylum Chordata; class Aves; order Psittaciformes; family Psittacidae; genus Psittacula; species Psittacula echo. The sequence goes on from NC_137737.1 coordinate 14,984,625, forward strand.
TCATCAGCTCTCAGAAATGCTACAGTACTTAGAAGCATACCTTACTGTATGAAAACGTAGGCATTTATGCTTCTCCAAATCACCAAAGAAGAGGTTTCTGTATCTGAAAGCACTGTATATGCTAATTCACAAGAAACACCAGCTGCGTGTCTCTCAACACTTCGCTTTTACAGTGATTAAAACAAAAATTATCTTATTTGATACACATACAAACTGGTAATCCACTAATCCATACTGAACTGGTAGTCTCCAACACAGACACAGACCATTAGCCAATTTTGCTGTCCTACCAGGCATTCTAACCCACATTCTTCAAGCATATTCTATATTTCTAACTGACCTATTTGTCTTGAACAGGAGATAACAGCCACAGCAGCCATGCATATAGCATGCGATATCTGCCTTTCTGCCAGAAAAGGAGCTGACAAACCTTTCTTGTGAGTGTCCCTGAAAAATTACTGCTAAAAATGAATTGATAAAGCATTAGAGGAGACCTTTTGAACAGGCTGAATAAAATTCTAGAAGAAGCCAAGCAAATAGGCTATATGTCTATATAGCACTCAGAAAAAATGCAGTAAAATACAACTGAAGTCTTAATGTATTAAACTTTGAATGGTCTCAAGAGACAGGGTATTTTTTAGGATGCACATGACATGGTTGAAGAATTATCACTGTAACAATATAAAAACAGTTCTCTTCAACATAGTGCATTAAAACACCTACCACTAGAATACCTAAAAAGCTGGGAAACAGTAAAATCCTACAGACAGGTGGAATTAAATCTGATGAATATCCAGACTAGTGACTCAAGCTTAAATACATTCCAAATCTATTAAGTCCCTAAGAGGGATGTTTGTAGTGTGCACAGAATACTGCTTTTTGCAGCAGCTGAGATCCTTATACTAATCCTGCTCTCTCGAATTGTATCCTTCTTTAAATCAATATCATGTATAGTAATATTGACTGATTTGATTTTCATTTCTACTGGTATTTAAAATAATTCAATTCTAACAGTTTACAGACCAATGAAAGCAATATCAAAGTGAGAATATACTGAAAATCCAAAACAAGGTAATTCAAGGAAAAAATCCTTGAATTAAAACCATCCTTATTTGTGAGATGGGACGCTTAAGTCATAACCTATTGTGTCAAGAGCTACATTACACACCTTTAAATCTTATTATGGATTTGGGTTAGCATACTCACCTACTCCAAACCTAACTACAATTATTTTAAACACAAGGGATAAAAAACAAATGCAAAACCCAGGGAAGTACAAGGTAACACCTTGATGACTGACCACAATATGTCATGTCCTGAACAATCAAGTGATGTAGGGATCATGATACAGCAGATATTTAAGGTATGAAAGACTGAAGTGCCTATGAATAATAAGAAGTGGAAGAGTGCAGAAAGGAATCAAGACTTAAAGGAATCAAGCATCTAATTGAACTATTAGTATCTCACATTTTCAGGTAGTAAGTTGTAAATACCAGCTTTAGAAAAAAATCCTTTGTGAGTAAAGTTTTTTTTTTTAAAGTGTCCCGGACACATAACATTTCTGCACAGGTCTGATGTAACTGCCAGGGAGACCTTAGAGCAGCTCCAGTGCCTAAAGGGGCTACAAGAAACCTGGAGAGGGGCTTTGGACAAGGGCCTGTAGGGACAGGCCAAGGGGAATGGCTTTAACCTGACAGAGAGGAGATTGAGATGAGCTCTTAGGCAGAAGCTCTTCCCTGTGAGGGTGCTGAGGCACTGGCACAGGGTGCCCAGAGAAGCTGTGGCTGCCCCATCCCTGGCAGTGTTCAAGGCCAGGTTGGACAGGGCTTGGAGCAATCTGCTCTAGTGGAAGGTGTCCCCGCCCATGGCAGGGGGTTGAACTGGATGAGCTCTGGGGACTTTCCAACCCAAACCAGTCTGTGATTCTATTTGTACAGTTACTCCTTTAGTAATGCTTGTTTGTTGTAATTCAAACACATCCTGTCTGGAATCATGAAAGTTCACACACATCATGGGTTTCTGTAGAAGCTATTCCCAAATCCTGAAATTTTTAGGGGGTTTTGTCATCTTAGATTTCTTTTTAACTTGACTTCTCACAACCATTGATCCCTTCCTGAGAACTGATGAAAGAAACTCTTGTGTGTACTATATGAATGGAGTGGTTTGGCTTCTTCGTTGCCAGCTTCAGAGGCCTGTTGTTTTGCTTTTTAGTACTGAAATAGTCTAACACCTCATCTTTCTTTTCCTCAAGAACTTGTCACCAGTTAGGTAGGAAAACTGAGGTGCTATTTGGGCTTTGCAGATGCTGTCAAGGCTGTCTGCAAGCATGCAAACACATCAGGAGTCATGCATCTTGCTTAAGAAGGCTATACATTCAGCAGTAATTCTGCCACACATGAGGTCTATAAATGAGGTTGAGGTTCAGCAAGATAATTTTTGATACAGGGAAGAGGAACCAGACCTTATTATAATTGATCTGGGAAAAAAAAGTGAATCAAACATGCTAAAAAAAAGTTTCTTGAGACATCTTATGGCATCTCACCCCATATTTTATTGTAATATCAGATACAGACTTTGGGGAGGAACTTTTCTTTTACTACGATATCCTTTATTAGGTTACCAATATAAGATGCTATAAAAGCCTGACAAGTATCTGTTTCCAAAAGCTGTGACATATGGAAACATGCCCACTCATACATTTTACCTCTAAAAATAACCCCACAACTTTACAAAAAGTTTGTTTCCTATTTAAATTCTCACAGTACTTTTGATCTACTCACCACTAACTTTAGACTCAGCTCTGTTGCTTCAAATTGTGGTATTTCTATTCTCTCAAAATGCACAGGTTAGGACAATAAGGACAGTGGCAAACAGGACTTGCATATTTACTTGGATAGCCAATTCTCAAGCTTATGCTTGGGGTTTTTTTTGGCTTGAGGCAGTAGAATCACAGAACCATAATATAGTTGGGATTGGATGGGACCTTCAAATGTCATCTAGTCCAACCTAGCAAAGATAATTAACTGCACCACTGTTTGTACAGCCTTGCCTTACGGCCTGCTTTACTTTTGAGGCATTAAAACCATATTTTGGCTATATCAAACTCTCACTTCATTGAAAAAGCCAGGAGAAGATGGCAGAAATAAATTATGCAATCTCAGTGTTCCTTTAATGTGAACTGGCCTGTCCTAATGTAAAGTGTGCCTATTGCCACCTGTGCAGATATGAGAGAATATCGATATATCATTCTTGATCTAGGAATTAAGACAAAGCATTTTACCATTAACTAAAAGGAAAACTTCCATCTGAAAAGAAATTACTACTCTCAAACTCATGGGTGAAGAAGCCAGTGAGTTTTTGCCTGGGATCTTGTAACAAGATGAAAGATTCACATAGCAAGGATCTACAGATCTTTCAATTAGGACCCAATATCAAGGGAATTCTCCACTGACAATCAGCTTCTTTAAAAGAAACAAGCCAAAAGAGTGAGTCACTGATTATCTTTGTGAAGTGTTAAGTCATTTTGGTGAAAAACATGGCTGTAATCACTATAATGCATCACTTTGGTAATTAAGCAGTTTAGATGACAACTGATCTCAACTCCTGGTATGCAGCACATATTCAGTAATTACTACCCCACTAAAATATTTTAGCTTCTCTTTGTACCTGAACTAGGTAGATTACAGTACCCTAACAAAGAGAAAGTTTAGAGGTCCCCATCACAATATTACATAGAGAAAGATGTCTGATAACAGAAGCTTATTTAATCTATCAAACAAAAGGTATGTCTCTTGGGACAACTGCAATACTTAGCAGGAAATCCAAGTTAGTTTTCAAGGAGGTAATATATGCTGGCGGCAAACTAATCACAGTGGAACACAGTTCTACCTTGACTAATTTACACCAAGAAAGAAAATCCCTGAGTAGGCTTCTGCTCACAACTGAGCCCATTGAAGATTAACTTCAGTATGTCCTAATACTGACAGAATAAATAAGGTGACAGATAAAGTTAAATACAAAATAAATTTTCAAACCCAGATATGTCAGATTCTCCATTAGAAGGTTTATACCAGGCTGAATGCTTGTTCTGAGTTTGATACAAGTTCTAGAGAATACAATTTAACAAGACAAGAATTCCTAATGCACATCAAAAGCTATTTCTGCATAATTCTGTTTAAACTAATTTTATGCCACTGTTAGCAATCACCAGAAGTCAACCTTTAAAAAAATAAAAATTTGATGTCCCCTTATCAGCAACTGAAAAAACTGCAAATTACAAAAAAATTGAAAATACAATTGGACATTGGACATAGTTTCTTCCGCTACTCCTTTGAAGTGGAAATCAGCCAAATAGTATTTTTTACGTCACTCAAGAACTCTACGAGTCAAACCCATCTGCTATCAAGCATAAAACCTAGCAGGCTACCTAGTCTTTCCCAAAGGCCTGATCGTGTCCTGCATTTTCTTACAGAAATCACAGTCACTTTAACTGTAACTCTTGTGAGTCTTACTAGACACTCCACGAATTTGGTTCATGATAGTGATATGGTTTAGTGGTGGACTTGGCAGTGCTGGGGTAACAGCTGGATTTGATCTTAAAGGTCTCTTCCAACCTCATTGATTCAGTGATTTTTTTTCTGACACCATCTCTTTTTCATCCTTGCCTTAAAGTTTATTTTTCTACTTTATCTAATAAACATCGTAAAGTAGCAAATTTATAGCCACGAACTTAAGTTAATTACAGTAGATCATAGAGCCACTTAAAAACATGCATTTCATCCTCAGGCATGTTTTTCTTCCAAATTACAACTTCAATATCAAAATATGATATAATAATACAGACATTTAGTTAGTTGGTATGATTCCAAACATCATTAAAAGGAGATGAAAATGCATTTTCAAAATGCCAATTTATAGCTGTTACTATTAACTATAGTATCACAAATGTGCCAATAACAAGAAAGGGATGATTCTGATCAATGAAGCACCTGTATGTCACTATTTGGTAACACAATCATAGAATAGTTAGGGTTGGAAAGGACCTTAAGATCATCTAGTTCCAACCCCCCTGCCATGGGCAGGGACACCTCACACTAAACCATGTCATCCAAGGCTCTGTTCAGTCTGGCCTTGAACACCGCCAGGGATGAAGCATTCACAACTTCCCTGGGCAACCCATTCCAGTGCCTCACCACCCTCACAGTAAAGCACTTCCTCCTTATATCCAACCTAAACTTCCCCTGGTTAAGTTTGAACCCATTACTCCTTGTCCTATCAATACAGTCCCTAATGAAGAGTCCATCCTCAGCATCCTCACAGGCCCCCTTCAGATACTGGGAGGCTGCTATGAGGTCTAAAAGCCCCATCATAGAAGGCCACCAAATTGGTCAGGCAGGATTTCCCCTTAGTGAAGCCATGCTGGCTGTCACCCACAACCTTGCTGTTTTTCATGTGCCTTAGCATGCCTTCCAGGAGAATCTGCTCCAAGATTTTGCCACTCACAAAGGTGAGACTGACTGGTCTGTAATTCCCTGGGTCATCCATTTTCCCATTCTTGAATGTGGGTTATATTTCCCTTTTTCCAGTCGTCGGGAACTTCACCTGACTGCCATGATTTTTCAAATATGATGGACATCATGAGAACTATGAAAACATTTATTCTTCAGTAAGGTTACTGCTGAGGGTCCTCCATCAGTCCTTACGTTAAAACGTTAGTATTGATACCTTTTTTTTCCTTTTCTAGTACCTGAAAGAAAGCATTAATAGCTTCTTGATCAGGCATACAACCCACCAGTCAATCCAGACACATGCAACCTTTAAATCAAAACTATTCCCGGTAGCATGAACCCTTTGAACCCTTTAAGTTAGCCTGGACAAATTCCCTCTTTTCCCCAAAAGATTTCCTATGGTAAACATCTGCTTTATCACTAACCCAGCATTTTTCAAAAATCTTTTTCCATCCAGATAACAGTTTGGTAAGGTCTAATCAGGGAAACACCCCTTAAAATGCTCCCTTTTTCATTTTTCAGACTTTATAATAATTCAAATTGTTATAACCTAATAACAAATATGCAGGACATTCACTAACTCTCCTGAAAAAAGTGAAATGCATAATAACATCACCAATAAGTCATTATTATGGTAATCATATATTCTTTTGTCTCCAAAAGCACTCCAAGATAGCTTTCTACAATATATTTCAACCGATAGCAAAACACTTGAACCAGTATACATTTTAAAGTATAGTTTTCAAGGAGCTAGAAAATTATGCTCCAAAATATTGACAATACATACTACTATATTTTGAATATGGGTTTAATTTTAGTCTCACACTAGCAAAGGTCACTGGACAAAAATGTGCCTAAGTCCTGTGCAAATAAAACTAACTTTCATTCAGTTTTAGCATCACTTTCTCAATGGTTTTATTAGCAGAAGGATTAGCTCATTTATCCCACTGGTAAAAAACCAGAGACCTGAGCAACCTCATTCAATTTCTGGTGTTACACTCCTCAGACTGTACAAAATTCATGAAAGAATCAGTGAAAAGGGGGAATCATAGAATCATAGAATAGTTAGGGTTGGAAAGGACCTTAAGATCATCTAGTTCCAACCCCCCTGCCATGGACAGGGACACCCCACACTAAACCATGACACCCAAGGCCTCATCCAACCTGGCCTTGAACACCACCAAGGATGGAGCATTCACAACCTCCCTGGGCAACCCATTCCAGTGCCTCACCAACCTTACAGTAAAGAACTTCCTCCTTAGATCCAATCTAAACTTCCCCTGGTTAAGTTTGAACCCGTTACCCCTTGTCCTATCACTACAGTCCCTAATGGAGAGTCCATCCTCAGCATCCTTACAGGCCCCCTTCAGATACTGGAAGGCTGCTATGAGGTCTCCACGCAGCCTTCTCTTCTCCAGGCTGAACAGCCCCAACTTTCTCAGCCTGTCTTCATACGGGAGGTGCTCCAGTCCCCTGATCATCCTCGTGGCCTCCTCTGGACTTGTTCCAACAGTTCCAGGTCCTTTTTAGGTTGAGGACACCAGAACTGCACACAATACTCCAAGTGAGGTCTCACAAGAGCAGAGTAGAGGGGCAGGATCACCTCCTTCGACCTGCTGGTCACGCTTCTCTTGATGCAGCCCAGGATACGGTTGGCTTTCTGGGCTGCGAGCGCACACTGAAGCCGGCTCATGTTCATTTTCTCATCGACCAACACCCCCAAGTCCTTCTCCACAGGGCTGCTCTGAATCTCTTCTCTGCCCAACCTGTAGCTGTGCCTGGGATTGCTCCGACCCAGGTGTAGGACCTTGCACTTGGCATGGTTAAACTTCATCAGGTTGGCATCAGCCCACCTCACAAGCATGTCAAGGTCCCTCTGGATGGCATCCCTTCCCTCCGGCGTATCAACCGAACCACACAGCTTGGTGTCATCGGCAAACTTGCTGAGGGCGCACTCAATCCCACTGTCCATGTCACCGACAAAGATGTTGAACAAGACTGGTCCCAACACCGATCCCTGAGGGACACCACTTGTTACTGGTCTCCAGCCGGACATCGAGCCATTGACCACAACATCCTGGTTGCCAGGCAAATGTCTGCTTTCTGCTAATACCACAGAATGGTTTGGGTTGGAAAGGACCTTAAGATCATCCAGTTGCAACTCCCTGCCAGCGGCAAGGACTCCACACACTAAACCATGCCACCCAAGACTCTGTCCAACCTGGCCTTATATGTCCAATACTAAATAGACGCAACCCTGTAGTTTAATCAAAGAAATACTATTTCGGTGCTAGTTATAAATAAAATATTATGGAATAATAATATTATACTAGAAATAAAATATTATGCCAAATATCTGTTAATCCCAGAAAATACGGAAGTCAGCCATATTACTTCTGCTATAACTTTGTAGACAACAAAAAGCAAGTTTTCCATGAATCTTTGTAGACAGGGAAAAAGAAATTTTCCATGTTCTTAGACAAAAGTTTGCAGCAACAGAAACCATTTAGCAGTCTGAGAAAAAAAATTGTGACAATGGGAACATACAACACCACTACTGGTATTTGCTAAACATCTAACTGAAGTGATTGCCAGGCCTAGAAAACAAGATGCAATCTGTTCTACATGGAATGGCATGTATGAAAATAATGTTGATGTTATGGTCAGAGAAGCATTTCTTTTTACGGTAACGGTATAGTCTAAACATTTTCCTTTCATTAAAAAAACCAACAAAACAACCACCAAAACACTTCCATGATCAGAATGTAGAAGGCAGACAATGTTCTGGAGATGCAGACTACATCCAAACCCTGCTTTAAACACATCCCCTCCAAATAAAAATACAATAAACTATTGTGCAGAACTGTTTGAAGAGTAAATAAGAATTCTTCAGAGTAGTTTCTTTCACCAGTGTTCCACTCGACTGCTTGCAAGGAAATCTGAACACTAGCTAGGAGCTTCTGTCTGTAAATATCATTGGTATGTCAGATTTCCCTCTTCCCTGCCTAAACTTCTCCTCAAATTACATTCAGATTCCTGTGGTACCATAACAACTTCAATACAGCATGTATTTCAGTATTTTGTAAAGGTTTCATTCCCATTTCCACTCCCAATTACTGTTGGTTTACGTTTTTCATCCTGGCTGCACTGCAGAATGTATATCCTTACAGTATCTGTGAGGTCTTACAGCTTTAACACAGAATATTGTTAACTACTACATCAAAACCACATCAATATATGTACTGAAGTGACATCATATATTATACGATACGCAACAGATTTCACCATGTTTTATCAAAATGTGTCAAAGCAATGCAATTCCTGATGACAAAATAAAAGTGAGCTGTGCAGAAAGTGGTTGTTTGGGCTTTTATGGGAATCATGGACTTTCTTTCAATTCCATTCATGGGAATGAATACTCCTCAGTTGGGCAACTTAGTTTTTCAAGTTTAAATGAGGATAAAAATCCAAAATAAATCCTAATAAAACTGTTTTGCTTTGCCTGCTATGGATCAATATAATATGTAATATCAAAACACTGTTTCTCACCCCCAGGGGGAAATTGCAGATGATCCTACATTCACTTGGAACCCAGCACAAGCTTTCTAAACGGCCACAAACCATTCTTAAGTATTTCAGGAACATACCAAAATCTGCATTCACTATACTCTGCAAAAACCCTGTGCAGAGCATGAAAATTAGTATTAATGTGTACCTAAGATAATTCGGATTTTTCAGTCTAAAGAAATCATTTGTGAAAGGTTATATAAAATACTGTTCAGACTCCTAAAGGAAACTGTTGAGGCATATTAATGTCAGATTTTATTTCTCTTCTAACTGTGGCATGCTATCTTTAAGTACTTTATTCTAGAACCCAGTAAAAAGGCTGGACTTGAAACTAACTAGAGATTGCCTCCAGTTGTTTTAAGTATAGAACATTCATCACTTCACCTAAAGGAGTATCTAACCGAGAGCCTTAAGCAAGGATAGAATACAGCATTATCTTTCTTTATAGACCATTCTCCAAACTTTGCACATGATCTCACATAGTCATATTCACTAAATCAGAGCAGAATTTGCAAAGTATCACAGAATCACAGAACAGTTTGGGTAGGAAGGGACCTCAAAACTCATCCAGTTCCAACCCCCTGCGATGGGCAGGGACACCTTCCACTAGACCAGGTTGCTCGAAGTATCTAAACAATGTAGGACTATTTAGAGCACAGTCTGGAGAACACAAGTACATTATCTATACACAGTATTTTATTTGTATAACTTTCATCCATTATATAAACCAGTGTACAAACACTGGAGACAAACTATGGCCAGTGCTTATTATTGTGTGTACACGTCTATATTTTATAGTTCTGTTGGAATGTATGCCTGTGAGTACACATACATGTTATAGCATTTATATTAATCTCAAAAAAATTGGGGTTAACCTGTTTATGCTAATAACAGGAGAGAAACTAAAGCCAGCTAAACTTATGTGAGATGCTCCTACGTGGCTTGGTAAGGAAGGATTAAGCAGAAGTTAACTATCAACCACATCTTCCAATGAAGCCTTCCATAACCTACTCCTATTTTCCCACTTTCCTGTGAAATTGATGTAGTTTGCATCAAACTCCTACTTAATAAGTCTACTATATCACTTCAAAGGACAGTCTTCCACAAAGCACATGGTGAAATACATACATTTAAGCACTTAAAGCTGTGTGGCATTTTTTGAACAGGTCTATACAGATTCATACCATCTCTTTCGTATCTTCTGCTAATGGCAAAAACGTAGCTTCCAGAATAGCAACTTGATCAGCGCTGAGCTTCTGCCACAGACTAATCAGCATAATCACCAGATGGGTGGCACTTTTCAGCTTTGTGAATGCCTGGAATATGTTGGCTTGATTTTCCACTGCTGCATCTGCTAGAGCTATTACCTGCAAAAATCACAAATGTCTGTTAAGGATAATTTTACCATCCATGAACACTCAACACTGAAATTACCTTTGGCAGACTCCTATTTTCCTTTAGAAGATCGTGAGGAATTCTGTTTTCCATAAACACAAACCACAAAGTATTAAATTCATTATCAAGATTTTTCTTTTGCATACCCAAGGTAACAGGATCAATCTCTCTAGTATAATAGTGTAGAAAGGATTCCATTTAGAGCATATTCTTCAGGAATTCCTGAGCTTGATCCCTATCATAATACATGATAACACACTAATACGTGATAACACATAATACGTAATAACACACTAACTTTCAGTTTTATACCACACAAGACACTAATCTCCAGATGACCAGCAAGCCTACCGTATGAATCAAAAAACAATACATTGATTTTATGCAATTAAAAATGCAGTATATAATTATTTCCAGATGAACAGAACTGCAATCTGTTATTTTATTAGCTCTTGGGTCTCTCCATGTTTTGCACTAGTTGCTTAAGCTTTTATGCTAAGATGTAAACATTATGGATCACGTATATGAAGGCAGTACCACTTTACTTGCCAGACATCATGAAAAAAAATCAAACTAAAACACCAGATTCACTTCTTCTAAGATGGTAAAATAGTTGTGTTGAGTACTTCAAGATGGGGAAAAACAGAAGATCCATTATATGATATTCAACTCAGTTCCGAAATAACTTGTAACTGTATATAATATTGTAGACTCACAGCATTACAAAAATTGGTATTCTGAGAAACTTTGCTATAAATGCCTTCTTTCTTAAAGTACAATGTTTAGACATTTTCCATCACCAGTGAAAAGCAAAGATAACAGTGATTTCACTATGCAATTTCAGTATGACATGTCAATACGACAGCAAGAGATTTTCCACAGTGTTGGCACTGAACTACTACAGCTAAAGGAAAGGGGTTTATCCTGGGTGAACACAAGAGCTTACAAGATCTGTTCACATGAAAGCCACTACATCTTCATGTTGGCTGGATAATACTTGGCTTACAGCAGTGCTGATTACCTTCACTGCCATTAAAACAACACAAAGCACCTTCCTCAACCACATTCTCCTTCTGTTTACTTATCTGCAAAACGGGGTAATAGGTGCTTGACTGGAATTGTGAAAAGCCTGCAGAAATGCAGTTAGAGTGTAATTAGTATTACAACAGAATTTACAAAGGAAAAACTTGCAGAGCTTGATCCATTAGCATTTGGCAACAGCAGGGAAACGAAAATACTATACGATGCATCTTCAGCCGGGAATTAAAGCCAACCAGCTGTTAGCATTTGGTGGAGAAAAACTATTTTTAATCTGCAACACTGGCATTAGAGATGTGTGTGTGTGTTCCCTCCAAACTCCCATGTGACTGGGAAGATAAAGAAAACAGAGTTTTAGAGAACTATAAATATGAAACATTTCAAACAAAATGTGTTGATAGCTTTTGGTTTGTATTTTAAGATGTAATGTTTCCAAATAACATGGAGAACCCACAGGACACCCATGAGCCCAAACACTACATAAATTAGAGCCCAGTAACAAAACAAAACCAAGAAAAGCCCAGCTAACCATGCAAAGAAGTGAGATGTTAATCCCAAATAGAGAAAACCAACATGATATAGTTCGGTTGGAGGAGATTAACAGTATCACAAACATATAACCTGATGTAATCATGCCCCCAGTCAGTTTGCTTAGACAAAAGCTATGATGTTCTTCATACCTCATGTTCTACACAAGGTTCAGTTCCACACTGCCGTTATATTTCAACAGGTATGGGTGACAAAGCTCCATCACAGACACAACACTAAGCAGTACCCTACACCAGTTACATCTCACCACTGCAACCAGTCACTGACAGCTATACAGCTTCACCTTTCTGAGGAAGCAAGCTACAACAGTAAAGTTCTCCTCAGCCTAACAGAGGCCTTCAAATATCTCATTGCCTTTCCTGTCCAATAGGCATTAGAGAATTCATGAATTAATTCCTCGATGATCTCTCACTCTGTGCTATATTTCAACTTATACTGTATAACTGAGGCCTTTTACGTAACATTTTACCTTAAGGATCCTTCATTTCAGAATTTGCTTTCTTTCCATTTTATAACCACGACCAAAGGAGGTACTCACCTCTTCATAGGCTATAGATGTAAAACAAATCTCCCAGTACTCCCAAACAATATCTGACGTACCCAGCCTTTAAGCTATTTTGAAAGCACCTTTGTAAGAAACCCTAAAAATACAGCTGTTAGAAAAGTTTGCCTTTGGTACAAAATTCTAAAGTTCTAATGCACATTAATACAAGACAAGTATACACCAGTGACAGGCCTAAGTTTCTAAAGGGGAGGTGCAGTCTTGGAGTGTTGCAGGTCACTAAAACACACACCAATTAAATCTTTACATGACTGCAAGTTCAACTTTTATACTTCCAGAGAAGCCAAAAAGGGGAGAAAAACCCCTCATTTCTAAGTCCTAATCATTCTGTTAATAGATGAATTGACTTAATACAGCTTTCTGAGATCTGGAACACCCAGGATAACACAATATGAATTACCATACTATAACGCATGGCATACACGGCCATGGTAGCTTTAAAAAAGCCTGTACCATAGAAAAAAGGTTGCTTGGACAACACCCCTTAAGATATGTCAAGCTGAAAGCCAAAGCAACAAAGAGCAGCTGGAAGAACTAAAGATAGTCTGAGATTATAAGGTTCCACAATAAGTACTTGATCTGAGGTAAAAAGAAGAAATCTTCCCTCGCAGAGGAAAATTACTGTAAACACTTCCCAGGCCATCAGGTGAAAACTCCACCTATACTGCATAAGGCAAATCATTGCCTAATTGAAAGTTTTCTTTTTCCTCCTTTAATGTCCCAAAGCTTTCAAACAAAACTAAAAATCAGGTTTTCAGACTTTCTAACAGCAATGGCAGTAAAGAAAGTAGCCAGTGCAGGAAACCAGTATGGGTTGAAAGTACACTATTGAATATACATTCTTACAACTGATCAAAACTTGATTTTCATTTATATCCTTAAAGAAAGCTCATATTGAACATTGTCACTAAATTTCATATTCACAGTTGCACAGGTAGAGCTGAAATCCAGAAGTATTTTTAACATCTTGTGAATTTCCACCCTCAACGCTATTGCCAGAATTTAAGTGCAATCATTTCCAAGAATAGAGCATTTCTCATGTTTTCAACCTTAAAGTGTTTAAGCAGAAAGATTTCTCTTCATATTCTTTAAGGTCCCTTCCAACCCATAACCATTCTATGATCCTATGCTTATTTATTCCTAAGTAGATCTCAGAAGATGTCAAGAATTTGAAAAATGCAAACTAATGGTGATTTAAGTTTTAAAAACATTCAGATTTCTCCATTATTACCGCTTTCTTAAAGATATTTTTCAGGGCACTGTTTAACATCCAGCACTAACTTCAAACTTAATAACCCCTCTTGAAAACAGCTTGCAACATACCCACTCTTGTATATTCAGACAAGTTCCTTGGGGCAATAATGAACATCACTCTCTCAGGCCCATTCCAGTAATACAAGAAAATACAAATACAATTCCAAAAATACAAAATGCCTTCTTATTAGCTGGCTACAAAGTTGAAGAAAACTGAAAAACTAAAGGCCAAGAAGTGAGTATGAATTTCCAAGGCACTTTGTTTTAAGTTGGTAGTACATTTTCTTGGAGGCCCTAGCACCATTGGGACTGGAAACTCTCCCAGGTTTTATGCCATATTCTAAACCAGAAAACAGGAAATGTGACTGACAATTTGGCGGGGGGGGGGGGGGGGTGGTTGGTTTTTTTTAATCAGCCAAGAAAAACATAACCATCCACCACTGCTGAAATTCAGCCAATTAGCCTTGCTCTCACCTAGTTCTATCCCACTGGGCTCAGCTTCTAGTAAATTTGAAGTATCTTCAGCAGAAACCAAGTTTGAAGAGAGGAAAAGTATGGCATTTAAGGAATACAATCACTATACATTTCATCTATAGCCCTCTAGAGTAAGTCTTCTATACAAAATTTGTTAAAATAGGAGAAATAACATCTGAAATGCAATCATTATTAAATGGACACAGAGATGGTGAAGACTATTATGTACTCCACAGTAAATTAATCCGTAACCAAAGGCTTTATACCTGGCTCTAAAGAGACATTCTGTACACAGTTATAGAAGCAAAAACATAGATCACAAGCACATGGGTCTTCTCCTGGCAATTTTTCTTATGGAATATTTATTGCAAGGTAGCTCATTGATCTGACCCCTTCCAAATGTTTTTAAACAAAATTAGAAAGCAGGATGTTAATGCATATAAATCAGAAAACAGAATGCTGAGAAATGCTAGGATTACTGCTTGTCCATTCCTATTGCAAAAGGACAATGACTACTATTCTACTTCACCTTTTCATAGATTAACTCATTTCAGAGAAGGAAATACAACTCAGTTATTAAATCTAAAACAAGATCTAACAAAGTAATTTTTTATTATTTAAAGAAGTCTCCATCACATATCTGAGTTCACTTGGAACACGTAAGCATTTAAAGGAAAGCATTTTTTTCCCCTACGAGCCTCTCTGTCTACCTTGCACATCTGGTATGCAGCCACATAAAAAAGTTAAGACACCAGGCAAGCAAACTTTTACAACTGATAAAATAACATAAGTGATAATATCCACCTAATTAATTACAATCCCAAATATCCCTTATTCTGGGAGTAAACCTTTATGGGCAGTTCCCAAATTAGTTTACAAAGTTAACAAAAACAGTGATTAGCAGCCCAATTCCCTGTGCAGACCATCTCACTCAACAACCATCGTGCACAGAGCCTTTGACAGGTGACTAAAGCTTTATGGAATGCAGGCAAAGATATCCATGTCAGAAAGTGATCTTTATCTAACACTCACCTCAAGTGAGCTACTTCTAAACACCGCAGCATTCCCACAGCACTGCAATGGGTAGGGGAGAGCTCATGTTGGGATTAAGTACCTCAGGCCACAATTACCTGACCCTTAACAGAAGGCCTGGGCTAGTGCTAACCATGACCTCAGTTCTTAAAACGGTAGCACAGGCCCACCATGAGAAGGACAAAGCATCCATTCACCACACACCAAACACTCAACATTCAAGTGAAGCGCAACATGACCTCGATCTGAGACGACATCAGAGATGAAAGACACTGCAGCATGACGACCCATGCTTTATCTGGATGCACCCAGCTACCTCCTGAAATTCTACTGCCTCCCTTGAGGAATGTGGAATTACTGATCATCACAAGTAATTAATATAGCAATCTGCCTCCAGAAAATAGAAAAGTCAGATTAAGGAAGTTCACAAGGGAAGTTGTGTGGTTTTGTTCTCTTCAATGTTAAATTGCAAATTGCTACAAAGCACTCTCATCTGGGTTCAAACTTAAACAGGGGAGATTTAGGTTGGATGTAAGGAAGAAATTCTTTACTGTGACAGTGGCAAAGCACTGGGAACAGGCTGCGCAAGGATGATGTGAATGCTCCATCCCCGGCATAGTTCAAGGCCAGGCTGGAAGCGGCTTGCAGCAACCTGCTCTAGTGAAAGGTGTTCCTGCCCATGGCAGAAGGTAGGAACTAGATGAGCTTCAAGATCCTTTCCAACACTAACCATTCTATGATTCTATCTATGAGAACATAACACAGTTTACACGTTAAGATGCCAGTCAGCTCGAACACTTCATATGAGCCACATGCATGTACGTTATGGCATTCTTAAATTTAGAATCCTCTTTAGAGACTTCACATGTACCAAAGCTGTCTCTTACCTCCATAAACCAAAGTAATAGTGCATTATGACCATGGAGAGCACTGCCAGGGATGGGGCAGCCACAGCTTCTCTGGACAATCTCTGCCAGTGCCTTACCAGCCTCACAGGTAAGAACTTTTTCCTAACATCTAATGTTTTATACTGCTGCCCATCATCTTCTGAGCTTCTTTGTTTAAACCCATGCTAACATAAAGGAATTCTGTTGCCTCTGGTGTTCCTTCTGTGGTTAGGATTACACTTAAGACTATTTTAATGTGATTAATATACTTTTCTCTATTTGCTTGTTGTTATTTTTGTAAAGGGGTTTAGCATTTTTGAGAAGCCAGATAAAAATTAATATAGCTAAAGGGAAGAATATATAGAAGAAAATTATTTAAAACCTGACATTTGACCTCCTTCTGACAGCCTATCCAAAAGTAAATATTGCAGCCAGTTTTACATGTGAGTAACTGCTTGTTATTTGGTAAAACTATTAAATACCAAGATGGGGGGGGGCAATAACTCCTTTAAGGAAGGCTACAAACATATTCCAAAATACATATGATACTTTCCAATACATTTAGAAGCAAGTTCTACATTGCAAAATCCAAATTCAAAAGCAGAGTTATAAAATTAGCAGCTTATCTGAGTGAAGCAACATCTGCTACAAATTATACAAACCCCAAGAAACCAGTGAGTTACAATGAATGCTTTACTCACCCCTTCAAAACAAAAGTTCCATTTAAGTATAGGGATGTGCTAAATAATGCACAGATATGTCATGGACTCTCTGATAGCCCACAAATACTGGAGACAGAGTTTCACTGTAAAGCTGGGGTTGAATTGGCAGCAATGTATAAAAAAAGAAATACAGCCAGACATTAGCTAAATGGAGACACAGAGGTGGAGAGCTTGGTTTATATCCCAAGTATATGATATTGTATAATGATCACAAGACCATTTTACAACAAAGGACCAAATTTTAAACAGGGAAGTTGCATGCTTTGTCTATTAAAATAAGCTGTGAAACACAACAAACAGCTTAAACTAACAGGGGCCTCCTCCTGCAAATTTCTAAGTGCATTTCAGTTCAACAGCATCTACCAATGCCCAGGAAATCAAGAGAAATCCATTAGATCCTACTTCTGCACACAGTTAGGTACAGTGAAGCTCAATGGGTAACGTCGCAGATTAGCCAATTCCGGTGGGAACACTGCATTGATTCACTAAAGGCAGAATTATACCCTATTACAGACCATTACTCACAGTGTGATCAGTCATATGCACCTAGTGGGGAAATAAGTATTCAAAGCATATTAGGTATCAGGTGATGAGTTTTAGAAATACAGAATAAACCCACAGGTCATTGCTTCCTACGAAGTACACAGGAAAACACATCTCCTAACTCAGGCTCATCTCACATTTATATTTTATTATAGCGAGAAACAAGAAACATGCTGACGACATCAGACAGATGTCAGATAAAGACACATCTTTAAAAGGTTAATAAAACCAAATCCAACTAATACGCAATATAGGTATTTTTCCATCTTCACAGATGAACATAAAGCCATTCCAGCAAATCCTAATCCAACATCTCTAACAATAAAAGTATCAGTATCAAAATAATCATCAAGCCAGTCTAGACAATGAAGTTCTAAGTTAAATTCCAAGCCATTAAACTTGCCCCCCTCGATCCCATTTGCAATTTTGGCACTTGTGCTTTATATTGAACCACCTGAGGGAATTTCCAGAAGTCCCTCTTCAGGTTGAGCCAGCATATAATTTCTAGTGATTAGAAACCATAGTGGTTGCTAACACAGTGTCTGGGATTCAGAGTGATGAAATTAAGATAATACACTCTGGAAAGAAATTCTAAACATAGCAACCAAAGAAAATGGATGGCAGGCTAATTAGAAGCTCAAACTTAACAACAATAGTAATTTCAAGGAATCTCATACTAAAATTACTTTTCTATTTTGAGACACTTTATGGAATTTCTCTATTATTAGTAAATTCTTGAGAAACATGCCAGTACATTTGAAAATAAAACAGATTGGACAGAGCCTCGGGTGACACGGCCTAGGGTGAGGTGTCCCTGCCCATGGCAGGGGGGTTGGAACTGGATGAGCGTTAAGGTCCCTTTCAACCCAAACCATTCTATGATTCTATGATTCTCAAGTCAAACTACAACGATTGCAAAGCGTATGAACTGCTTGCTTGAATACCTTGTCTTTGAATTAAAACTCTGCTATTTCTTTTAGGTTTTTTTTTCATCTGAAAGAGACACAACCATTTCCAAACAAAGGCACATCATGATGAAATGCAGCCTTTTTAAACTCAGTCAAAAACACAGTCTATCAAACTGTAAGAGAATTCAGCAGAAGGACTAGAGCTCACCAGGTTTTACTGCATTTACTAGCAGAAAAAGAAAATGGCTTCAAAGGAGTCACTTACGGAAAGTAGAATTTCATTGTTCACACAAGGTGCAACACCAAGAAATCTCGAATAGGACTCTTGCGCTCCTCCACAGAGGAAGTACAGCACAGACCACAACAATGCTGTCTCCACAGCAATACCCAGTAAATAACCTTTACAAACTCGAACTGCACTCTACTTCATCTGGCTTCTATCAGATTAGATATTAGGAAAAAATTGTTTCCCATGAGGGTGCTGAGGCGCTGGCACAGGGTGCTCAGAGAAGCTGTGGCTGCCCCATCCCTGGCAGTGTTCAAGGCCAGGTTGGATGGGGCTTGGAGCAACCTCCTCTAGCGGAAGGTGACCCTGCCTGTGGCAGGGGGTTGAAGCTGGATGAGCTTTAAGGTCCCTTCCAACCCAAACCATTCTGTGATTCTATGTGAACAGTTGCCATACAGGTATGACTATTTTCAGTGGTGCAGATTTCATTTTATGGGAGCAAGACAAGTTTTGATAGACAAAAAAAATATCCTACTGCCAAGTCACACAGTAGGTGGACTTAACCTAGCAGTGAGGCAGCAAACAGCTTCTCATATCCCTGCCTGGGACCATCCATCTATAGAAAAACAAAGAAAACAAAAAAAGGAACCACCTGAAGTAACATTACAGTATATTCAAAGGCAATTCTTCAGGTGGCAATCAAAAGAACATATTTTTAGGTCACCAAAACAGTTGTGTTGCAGATAATGGCCAATGACCTTCTTCTGCACACCTGGAACTGCACTAACTCTCTTGTCTCAAACTGACAAATGAGGAAAATTCCCACCCGAAATACCTTGTTAATTCACAAGCACAAAGCCCACAGGAACAGGATCAGGTGCAGGTTTCTTTACATATGCACCTGCCCTAGCCACACAGCAAATTCCACCAATGCATTCTGCCGGTTAAACAGAGGAATTAGAACTTAAGAAGGAATAAAGAACAGAACCAAAAGAAGTGTTTTTTCCCCAAATCTTACATTCAAAACAAGACAAGCTGCAAAACTATTAATTGTTTTAGTGTGTAAAAAATATTTTATCACAGGATTACACAACATAGGTTACCGATTTGCGCTCAATAATGTAAAAGTCAACATTATGGATACATGTACATATGTATAGGATTGGGACTTTATTATTATTAATAGCATTCTATGTTGTACTCCTGCTATGCTTCTAAATATAGATGAAGCTATATGGCTTTGTAACATTCATTCAAAATGGTTTAAATCTAGAAAAATATTATCTGAGCAGAAGCTTACAGATAGTTCTACTGCATATTTGGATTAACAAATTGTACCCTCAATTATGGAGAACAGGAAAGAGCTCATTTTTCAACGCTAATACATAACCACACACATACACACCCTACTAAATTAGTAACAAATGCTCTTCCTGATAAGCTTTCTGATAAGAAAAGATTTTCCTTTCAAAAAATTTCAATTTAAATACTTGTCTTGTTCCCCTGACGTAATACAGCTGAAGTTCATGCCCTGCTTCAGTCAAATCTAATAGTTTTAACTTCATTTTCAACCATTACTTCTCATAACAAGATGTACTCAAAAGGGTATTTATGTTTGCTTTATTCTATCGCATCAAAGTTAGAAAAACACATCTGGGGAGCGTACACTGTAGCCACACTGCAGACCAAAAATCCAGATAAATGATTTGTCTAGAGGGATGACTAGATAAGTTGGCCAAATATCAGACCAAATTCACTTTGATGTTTCAAGTTGGTGGAGCTCAGAAACATGATCTAAACTACACAGTTATGTCTTCTGAAAAAGTAACAACCATCTCCTCATTTAGCATCTGCTGGGGGGGAAGCATTCATCATTAATAAAATTGTAAGAATCTAAGGAAAAACATTTGTCTACTTTCACTCATATTCTTACCCTTTTCCAGGGCCATCTCCAGTGGCCTGTTACCAGAAACGCCTTG
Organism: Psittacula echo; assembly: GCF_963264785.1. NCBI lineage: Eukaryota > Metazoa > Chordata > Aves > Psittaciformes > Psittacidae > Psittacula > Psittacula echo. The sequence continues at coordinate 15,005,268 of NC_137737.1, forward strand.
GAGTCTGCTTAGGAGCCCATAGAGAAGGATGGCATTTGAGATTCACATTACAGATACAGGAAGCTGAGCTCAGACTGCATTGAGCTCATGTAAGGTTTCATGTAAGCAATTCCCTTGGAGTGATGCTGAGCTACTTGTCAAAAATTAGTAATGAAAATACATAAAAATAGATAAAACCTCATATCAGGTGCAAAACTAACTTACTGAGCTCCATCAACAGACAGCTAGCATCTGGCTAAATGGTAGGACTGGAGAGAATTACTGAGCACCATTCCTGTGGGAAGAAGTACTAAAGAAAACCTGCTGTGCAATGAGAACACGAACCAAACATTATGTTCTTTTCTAAATGGAAAATTCCTGGGGGAGAATATAAAAGAAAAATCATTTCCCAAAGGATTTAACCCCATTGCAAAGCTTATTGTTAAAGGAACTGGAGGAAGGGATGTCTGCTACCCTAACAGAGCAAAGGAACTATGAAGAACCAGGAAGACATGCAGCATTGCTTTCTTTTGCAGCAAATACAAGAACATGGCTGTTGAAAACAGAGGGAAATTTACAAAGACCAAAGAAGGTATCTAATTTTCCGTGCCTTCGACTCCAGAAGACCCATCTTCCTCTCCACTGACTACAGAAGAAATCTAACTTTCTAGATGAAAACTGCTTCTGTGAATCTCACCCATAGCACAATAAAGCAAAACCCACCTGGTCAAAAGATATGCCTAGATCTTTAGCAATAAATACTGTAATAAAACATATAAGAAATTTCATCTCATGAGAGTCAATCTTCATTATCAATGCAGAAGAAAACTTCTGCATAGTAGCACAATATTAAAGACAAAATTCCCAACACTTTCCTGCTGTGAATAGTAGCATGCGAAAAAGCATGCTGCAAAAGCAGCCAAGAAAGTGGTCCACAGACAAATTAACCACAGACATTTTAGTTCCCTTAAGAACAAAATTTTAGTACATTTGGGTTTGGATTCACGATCTACAGTGCTCAAAAGTTAAATAACTCTGACTATAAGTAAACCAAAGCTTTACCTGAGAAAAGAAACTATTAAGAATATTTCCTTTTTCTATTGAAACACGACATTCCAACTGAAGTCTATATACCACATACTTCTGTTGAAAACATGAACTACAGTTTAAAAACAATCAATATAAACCAAAAGCAAACACATGTCCTTTTATCTGGGGCTCTTGTGGTTAAAGCATCATGTTCAAGAAAGTATAGATGTGTGACATGTTGTTTGGACACTTGCAGACCCATCCACAGCATACAAAACTCCACTACTTCAACTGACACATGACTAAGGACAGCATGTAAACATCGTACTATATTCAAGTTCTTTTAACTGAGATTTTACACAAGAAAAAATCAAATGCAAAATGTAAACAAGTTAATAAAGTACGTTTCCTTCAATATATAATCACAATTCTTGATCATATAATTATAGATATAAATAGACAAATATATAATTCTTAATACATAATTATGTTCTTCAATAGCAGTTTTCTGTGTGTGGATAAAACATATTCAGCCGCTATCACTCAAAAGTATTCATAGAAACAGAAAACCTGAAGCTACTCTGTACTTTAGCAGGGTTACTCTGATGTAGTAATTCATTTGAGAAAGAGTAGCTCCATATTAAATGAAAACATTCTTTCCCCCAAAGTCAGTATTTAGCATTTGCAACCTCCAAAGATCACTACAGTTATCAGCAGTTATTATCAGAGTACTGATGGACAAAATCCCTTTCAAAATGGCAAGAGGGTGCTCCTGTCAGTAATTATCCCTGCTAATTGCCCTCTTTCATTTAGTCTTTTCTAGTGAGTGCTCCTCTTATCTGTTTTTCTCCATGTGATACCAGCCAGGGCCTCTCTCAGTTCACCTGCTGCTTCATTTAACAGTCTAACCCCTCCATAATCACTTGTTTGCTTTTCAAATTTCTTCTAATTTTCAACCTGTTTAAACTGAGCATTTATCAATTTATTTCTTTATTATCAGTCTATGAAAACATGGCAAAGATATTTTTGGGGGGGGGGGTGCGTCACCTGATGTAAGTTCTAATGGTAGAAGAGTTAGAAACATACCTTATGTATGACAGGACATCAAGATACTCTTTCAGCTTTGATGATGATGTTTGAAAGGTGACATAGGAACAGATTTTACAGAAAGAGATTAGCTGAATCTGTAATCCACCTACATCTCTTTGAAAAGCAGCGGTTTAGTCCCCCTCTCCTTTATCTTCAGGTATCCCCAATCTTCCCTGTCCTTTTGTGGTGATTTTGCACAATCATATCCATAACAAACAGTAGAAATAGGAGGCAAACTACAGAGAATTAACAACAACGGTAGTTACAAAACAGAATCCCCAATGTGTAACTTCTTCCTTCTCTACTGCATAATAAAATTCAACAGCATATAAACAGTAAGGAGTTTTGTGGAAACTGAACAGAAATTATTTTGTGAATAATTTAAACTAAACATATAATTAAGGGAATACTAATAATAATCTCCTATCTTTCCATAAATTTGTATCAACTATTATTGACTGTGTTGCAATTCTACCTAACTTTCTAATGCAATTCCATTTCAGCCATTCCATTATTTTACACAAGATGAATGTTAGGCCATCATCCTTACATTTACCTCAGTCTTCCTTTAATTCATTTGAACATCAGCTTTAGCCACTTCTCTGGAATTACCCTCCTCTGTAACTTCTAACTAACCTTACTTGTACAGGGAATTGTTTTTCCAAACCTTTAGAATTCTTAAATATGAGCTAAATTGAAGATTTTAAAAGGTTTATAGTAATGTTTAATATTCTCCTTAGGGACTACTGGAAACTTTTACATCACTTGATCAGAACACAACATTTCTGTTTAGATCAATAAAGAATATATATTCAACATTTCTGCTTCTTTAAGTTATTGTATCACATCACAGCTGGGGAAAGAAAAAAAAAAAAAAACCAATAAAGTAACACTTCTAACAGATAAAGGTGTTCAATATGAAAGCACCAGTCTCAGGCAATCGGAAATTTTCAGCTTCTTGAAGATTCAGATGCAGAATAACGTTCTAGTATCCTTGTTTGTGGAATGGCCCCCTCACACTGACCCTTACACATACATTTCTAAACCCATCAGAAGAAAGCTGGAGGAAAAATATGCTATTAACTAATTAACTTAAATAGCCAGGGGATCAAACAGGCTTCTTCCCTATTGTGCTGTGGACTTCTATCCCTATCTTCTGTTCTCAACTTGAATGATACTGGTGCGAGACATGTAAATGCCTCTGCAGTAAAGAAAACCCTACACCTGCACCAAGCTTACTCTTTGAGCTTTTCCTTAATCTGTGTCACAAATGTAATTACTACAACTGAAATAGTTAATTTTATCATTTCTATTTCTTTCCATTCCTCTCTGCTTCAAGAATATCTGATGCCACAAATTTAATAAGCAAAATATCAGACCATTAGCTTTAAGTTAACCACATACAGCAATTTACAACTCATTTTTTAAAGACATACACAGGAAATACAGATTTTGTTACCAGCGTATTCTTAATTTTTGTACAACGAGAAAACTACCTCCATACATATACAGGTATTTGTGAAATGCGTTTGAAAGCACAAGTGGCATTTATGATTATAACGCTGATGTGTTTGTCATTTTGCTACAAGGTAATTATACTACCAAGTAAGGTCTTGGAGGGCTGTAATTAAGCTTTCCACTACATTTTACATTCTGCAAACTTCCAATTCTATTACAAAAGCTTAAAGTAAACTGGAAGCACGCAGGCAATTATGTTCCACAATCACACAGCATCGCTCCATAGGTATTGTCTTCACATTAATGGTCAGATTTTGCTTCTAATCTATGGCTCTTGAAACTGGTGGGGACTATAGTTTTACTCAGGATTTGTCATGGGAGTTAGTATTTGCAGGATTCAATGACTAACAATTCCTGGGTTTTATTCTCCATAGCTAGGGAGAATAGTGCAGCATAGAGTATTTATAGAACAGGATATTTTGAGACAGAGAGAATTTGTATATTCTCTCTATATATGGAAAATATGTATATTCTATATTTAACATCGAAAAGAATATTTTTAGGGACACATCTCTGCTGAAAACTATTCTCTCAAGAAGGCATTTAATTTGAGTAATTGTCAGGGAAAACATGAGACTTCTCTATCTGGTCCTACTCCTAGCCATTTTTAGGAGCTGAACAAGTAAAGAGCTTTTCCCCATATCCCATTACAACTACTTTTACTGATGTTCAAGTAATTGGTGATGTGACAATAGGCACCAATATACCTGTCAAAACAAATACAGTCCATGTACCGCCAGAATAAGATCCCTATAATTGAAAGGGTAATACATTAACTCATGGTGCCACATGTATCCTTGTGAGTAGCAAAAAAACCATATGTTTCCATAATATCTTTACCACTTAATTTTCAACCTTATTCTGACTGCTTGGCAGCCCGTTAAATTATTTTAATGTAGAAATGCCCAATATTAAAAGCAAATTTGGCTCTTTAATCTTGTTCTATTATATATTGTTTCAGCTCAAGAACTAACAGAAAAATTAGGAGCAGTAAACTCCCACCACCTTTTTCATATCACTGCTACAACATTGTAGCCTGAATTTTTTCTCATTCTAACACAATTTGTAATTGCGTTAAAATGCATTAAATGAATGCTCTTTAATTTGAGTCATTAAACACAGACTGGCTTGGGTTGAAAGGGACCTTAGAGCTCTTCCAGTCCCAAACCCCTACCACAGGCAGGGACACCTTCCACTAGAGCAGGTTGCTCCAAGCCCCATCCAACCTACCCTTGAACACTGCCAGGGATGGGGCAGCCACAGCTTCTCTGGGCAACCTGTGCCAGCGCCTCAGCACCCTTCACAGGGAAGAATTCTTTTCCTAATATCTAATCTAAATCTAACCCATGTCAGTTTAAGGCCATTCCTGCTTGTCTCATCACTACACACTAGTCTGGCTAATTTTCACTCTGGTTTGTTATATTTTTAAGTCCTAGATAAGGGTCTCCCCTTAAACTTAAGCTCACTTACCATATACTGTAGCACCAAAACTTAAGGACAGTTTTCTGACTCCATTTCCATAAGTGGTATCAGTTCCTTATCAAATATATTGCATGCAAGCTTAATTAAAACAGGATGGCAAACAAAGAAGGAGTTGATTTAAGATCCAAATATAAAACATTCAAGCATAAAGCACAAAATGGATGTCACTATAGGCCAATATGCGAAAGTACAACTCTTCATCAGGTTATTTACGTGTGCAGCAAAGCATTTTTTTTGCTAACAAGTCAGGATCTGTACAAGTCCCTAGCAAAAGTTGTAATAATAAAGGACAACCTTACAATCAACGGTCCTCCAGGCCTCTGAGGTCAATATAAATGGCAAATCCAATCCTAACAGCAAAAGATGACCTTTATTGTTTCGAATTGGGTTTCTATGTCTTCTTCAAGCCAGTGAAAACTCTCACTGATATGGCAAACTTTTTACAGTCACCTGATTCTGACAAACAGGTATATATCCACATGAGAAATGTCAGTGAACTTCAAACTGTACAGTGCGCTTTGACCTCTGCAGTGAAATGTATGTGCAAATCAAGCTTTGAAATGGTTCAAGAAAGCAATTCCAACTGGTGCATATTCAAATGTAATTTGCATAAGAATAGTCTAATAACTCACAATTGGTGACCTTAAAATAATTTGCTTCTAATCCCCACTTAATTTAAAACCAAGTATTTTAACAAACAGACTATCAACTCTTTTTCCCATCAACAATTTTTCCCTTTACATCTGCGCTATTTTTCTACAATGTTCATTTGATGGTATTTTCCCTTCCATGGAAATTAAGCATGGGTTGTCCCTGTACTACCAAACAGGATATTTTTGACTGAATCCTGTTCTCTATGCGTTTAGCTAACTTCACACTTACAGAACAAGCCTTACTACCTTCTTTTCAATCTTATCTTAGCTAGAGAATTTGATTTAGTAGAAATGTTACAAGCTCTTTGCATCTCAGGTGGAGAACATAATGTCACTTGCCCCATTTTCCTCTTTTGTCCTAGGTAGTACTAGTTAAAACTTTTTAATGAGTATTTTAACAAGTATATTCTTGATTCTGCACCTTTAACTTGTCAACAAGCTCTGCTCCCATGGAAACAAACAATAAAAGACCAACTTGACATCTTTAACAAAGGCTCTGTCCTTCAAAGACACTGAGGTGAAAGACCAATTTAATTAAGATAGGAAAAGAAGCTGCCAATCAAATTTTAAACCACCATTCATTAGATAGGCTAATAGATAAAAAGAGTGCCACTATTTCTGGAATCCAATCTCTTTCACTGCTGCAAGCAATATCTCACTGAACATGAATTGCTAAAAGGATTGACAGAATATATTTGGGGGGAGGGAAGGGTTAGAAATGTTCACGTATTCCAGTGAATCACTCTGCCATAATGCTTGCAAAGTAACACTGATGTGTTCCCCTTGGGCAAACACCTGTTTACGAATTGGGACATACCATTAAAAGTGACTTCACCTTTTATGCTCCATGCCAAATTCAGTGTAACGCAATTCGGTCTATGCCAGACCTGCGTTCCATTCCCATGTTCTGAACAATTAATTGCAACCTGCAGTTCGACTACTTATCTAAGGTGCTTCAAACTGCCTGAAAACAGGGAAAGCAACAGAAACAGCTTTCCGATATTCCACCTGAAAAACTGGTGCCACTAGCTTAGTTAGCACATACACACTCTCAAAGCCTACCAACGAATCAGGCAATTTATTAACTCACAGTGTACAGCACTTCCCATTTATCCACTGATGACATCATAGAAATTTATAGAGGAACCATAAATACCAAAAGATAAACAAACAGGTCAGCACAGAGTGGAGAAAACATCCAGCTCTCAAAATTCGCCAAAGGACTAAAACAAGCCTTTTGTCATCAATGACATTTTTGCCATATTCAGGTATCCAAATTTTTCAGACAGAGATTTATATTTTGTAGGCTTTGCTGAAAATTAACCAACTCTAAGAAATAATAAAGTAAAATGGTGATGAATCTGATGCTTTGAACAAGATCCTTAGAAGTCACATACAAAATCAGAAACCTACATCAGTAAGATACAGGCTATTTACACACCGTAGATTGGTAGTCAAATGCACCAAATCTTTCCCAATAATTTTGGAGGATACGAATACTCTAAACAGCTGAAAGTTCACTGTTATTTTAGGTACCTAAATAAGGTGCAGGAACCTACAGTAGAATATGTAAATTCAAAAGTGGTACTTTTAATATAAAAAAAAAAATCACCCATCTGACATTTATTTCCATACATTCTCATCTTCATTATTGCCATCAGTCACCTCTTCTTTTGATTGTGCTGTATAACTGTAGATAACAGCGGTTAGAAGTAACACTATAAAAATTGACAGGACATTATAAACACATACTGGTTTAGCTGTAGTGGACCACATAGAACCATAGAATCATAGAATAGTTAGGGTTGGAAAGGACCTTAAGATCATCTAGTTCCAACCCCCCTGCCATGGACAGGGACACCCCACACTAAACCATGACACCCAAGGCCTCATCCAACCTGGCCTTGAACACCGCCAAGGATGGAGTATTCACAACCTCCCTGGGCAACCCATTCCAGTGCCTCACCACCCTCTCAGTAAAGAACTTCCTCCTTATATCCAATCTAAACTTCCCCTGGTTAAGTTTTAACCCGTTACCCCTTGTCCTGTCACTACAGTCCCTAATGAAGAGTCCATCCTCAGCATCCTTACAGGCCCCCTTCAGATACTGGAAGGCTGCTATGAGGTCTCCACGCAGCCTTCTCTTCTCTAGGCTGAACAGCCCCAACTTTCTCAGCCTGTCTTCATACGGGAGGTGCTCCAGTCCCCTGATCATCCTCGTGGCCCTCCTCTGGACTTGTTCCAATAGTTCCAGGTCCTTTTTAGGTTGAGGACACCAGAACTGCACACAATACTCCAAGTGAGGTCTCACGAGAGCAGAGTAGAGGGGCAGGATCACCTCCTTCGACCTGCTGGTCACGCTTCTCTTGATGCAGCCCAGGATACGGTTGGCTTTCTGGGCTGCGAGCGCACACTGAAGCCGGCTCATGTTCATTTTCTCATCGACCAACACCCCCAAGTCCTTCTCTGCAGGGCTGCTCTGAATCTCTTCTCTGCCCAACCTGTAGCTGTGCCTGGGATTGCTCCGACCCAGGTGTAGGACCTTGCACTTGGCATGGTTAAACTTCATCAGGTTGGCATCAGCCCACCTCACAAGCGTGTCAAGGTCCCTCTGGATGGCATCCCTTCCCTCCAGCGTATCAACCGAACCACACAGGTTGGTGTCATCGGCAAACTTGCTGAGGGCGCACTCAATCCCACTGTCCATGTCACCGACAAAGATGTTGAACAAGACCAGTCCCAACACCAGTCCCTGAGGGACACCACTTGTTACTGGTCTCCAGCCGGACATCGAGCCATTGACCACAACATCCTGGTTGCCAGGCAAATGTCTGCTTTCTGCTAATATGCAGTAAACACATACCATCCAAACCAAAATGGGGTTAGCTTGCTACATCACTTGCTCCAGTAGCAGAGACTTCAAAGCAGCGAAGCCATCTTAGTGCCTTCCCTACCACGCTGCCCAACTCGTCTCTGCTACCTGAGTGAGCCCATCTGCTTTGTACCCACCGATTGCCTCACACCAAGTCCACAAGCAGTCCTGGCTGCCAGGATCATCATGTGCTCTAGAGGACATTTGGAACATGCTGCATGTCATACTCACAGACTACTTTTGAGGGAGCACTGGAGCCTCTGTTTGAAAGCAATGCAGACACAGGGTCTATATCATGTCCCCATACTCCATCCCAGGCACTGCTGTCCTTGAGTAATCTGGGGTGAAACAAAATTCATTTTGAAGCCTGTGACAGCCAAACAGAAGTCACAGACTTGCCAAAATACCTCTAACAGTCTAGACTGGTCCTTTTTCTGGTCCTAGACTTTAAAAGGCAAGATCTACACCTGCTAGCTAATGCTTTTCTCAAGTTTCATGCGAGGCCAAAGCCAGACAGACATAAGGATTGCACACTCGATGTTACTGACTATTAAGACACTCTACCGATCTAATAGTTTATACCAAACATCTACAGGTAGATTCTTTATTCATTAATGGAAATATAAATTTAAAAAACTTTATTAAACTTGAGAAAACTATTGTCAGGCTATTTCTTAGAGGCATTTGATAAAATACATGCTCAAAATAACTAAGATGAATGCATACTACAGTGTGTTCTCAAGGGTATATGACAGTCCCCTGTATGTTTCAAAAATCTTTAATGATAATAGTCAAATTAGGAAAATATTTGCCTTATATATTAAGCCTGTAATGAAAAATTATTACTTGAGTTGCGAGATAACCAAAAGAAAGGAAACTTCTATTAACAAACTTACTTTTATGGAATTAGAAATAGTTTCAAAAGATTCCCATGCTTCAACATCCCCTTTTCCACCCTAGACAAACTAGCAAAATTACATGTCCTGTAATTCTAATTACAGGCAATTACAAGTGGTTGGTCCTATTGCCTCCATAGTCTTCGATAAGGTAAGGGTAAGAAACACATTTATGGAAACTATATCAAAGTATTACAGTAACCAGGGCTTTGCTTGCTCATTCTTTCAGATACCTTATTCCATGAGAATGGCAAATTACCAGTTTTACCTAGAAAATTGACATAACTGATGCATTAGAGTCACATGGGCAGCTCGGATTATCCCATCACTGCAGGAAACCTGACACAGAAGTACAACTGCTGCTGCAGCTCACTCAAAGACAATCTCAACTGTTATAACTAAGATGTGTAAGTCTCAAAAGATTTGATATCTAGCTGAAGCAAATTAACACAGAATCACAGAGTGGTTTGGGTTGAAGGGACCTTAAACTCATCCAGTTTCAAACCCTGCCACAGGCAGGGAGGGACACCTTCCACTAGAGCAGGTTGCTCCAAGCCCTGTCCAAGCTGGCCTTGAACACTGCCAGGGATGGGGCACCCACAGCTTCTCTGGGTACCCTGCGCCAGTACCTCAGCACCCTCACAGGGAAGAACTTCTGCCTAATGTCTAATTTAAATCTACCCTCTTTCAGCTTAACATCTTGACATTCACTTATTTGAAGGCTGATCCACCTAGCACAAATACCTTAATGAGTTTGTTCATAAAACATGGCATATCAAAAAAGGCCAACAATAACTTTTTCTGCCAAAACCCAGTATTTCTCAAAAAATAATTTCACACATTATCTATAAGCTTGACTATGTAATTATACAAAATCTGCACGTTTGAACATGAGAATTCTGTCAGTAACTCACTAAATTACCAATCTGAAAGGTAGCACTAAAACCTTGGAATAATGCAAAAGAAAAATAAGGGGTCCTGTTCTCCATCATGGCTGAGCTTTGTGCATTATGTTGTCTTTCAGCAGAAGTGAACTGAGCCATTTACACTTAGTCATCTGTAGCTACAGACACCAGCTAGACTCAATTTACCTAGTCTCAGGGGTACTTGAGCATGGCCCTCTATAGGGATCTCACGAGTAACTGATAATTCTATACCCTCCTAGAAGGATCTAAAAAAACAAGATCTAAGAAGGTAAGCACAGCTGACAAGATCCTCCAGCTGCTACATGAACACCTCAGTCAGATACAAGACAGCTCTAGCCCAGAAATTTTACAGGAGGATTTTTAGCACTGTGCTAACTCAGTTATGTTTGGGTACAGCACAGCACGCCTTCAGAATTGCCAGAATTAACTCCTATCTGCCGGTAATAAATGCGTAGATATAACCCACCAAAAGCAGAATTCCCATAGGATTATTTTTGATACTGAGACAGCATTGTTGCAGAGCCAAGGATCTTGCCCAATTGATATAATGCTGAAATGTAAAACATATATGATGGCAATCTTAATTTTAGCTCACGCCAATGGTTTCTCATTATTATGAGAGGAAGAGAGTGGCTCACTGTTGAAAAACAAGCACTTCAGCTCTGGGCTCAACTCTGCCATTAATTCCTGATGTGCTAAATAACTAGAATAAAATCTCACACTTCAGTCTCAAACGACAGATCAAAACTACAATGTAAATTACCCAAAAAAAAGAACTCTGTTCCACCACATTTCTGCCAAATTATATAACGTGTTAGTTCTAAACAAAAGAAAGCATAATATCCAACTTGGATGATGTACAGCCATGTCTCCACCCAGCAATGGAGGAAAGGCTGTCCCACCTTGTTTATTATAAACACTAAACATTTAAATGTGGATCTGTTTTACAATAGCTGAAACTCCAGAAATCAAACCGGATTTAAGCTGCTAGAGGTATTCTACAGTAATATTTATAACCTCTGTTATTTACATACATACACACAAACACAAATATGTATTGGCACACATTATATTACACATTGTATAAATATACATCCACCTATCAGCTATATAAAATAAGCCTTGAGAAACCTATGCATCTCCCACGCACTTTCACAAAACTGCTGTGAAATTAAGTCAAAGATGAATACAGTTCTCCAGATTTTATTTCTTTCCAACTTTCCTGTTTAAAAGGGCACAATGTCTGCACTAAACAGAATCGGCCCTTTCCAGCAAGGCCCAAAGCAGTGTTATAATGCAGTCTCAATTCAGTTTCAGAAGTGAACTGTAGCATCATGCAGCTAACATGCATAGAGCACACTCTCTCAGGGGTAGTATTCTGCTGCCAGAACAAGGGAGGCCCACTTATTCAGCTGACCTCCCATCCTGAGAGGTATTAGGACTCCCCCTCAAACTACTGCGTCTCAATCCTGGCACAGGTCCAGTACTGCACTCGTTTCACAAATGTGCTTTCAGAGCCAAGACATCTGCGTACTTCAGTGACATGCGAGTTATAAAAGGAGTGTTTATATCCAACTTCAGTATAATGTTAAAGTTTAGCAGCCACAAGACAGCTTTATACAGCGACTGGATGTTACTTAAAGGCTTCATTGTACTTCCAATGACAGTACTCAGCAAAATAACTAGAACTCTATAAATTAATTACACTTTCTTCTAATAATTACCAAACTCTCCTGGGTTTATAAATAAGATGGCCCAAGCACCAGGAAATGTGGCAGGAAGCCCAAAAACTGATTTAATATTTATCCCTCCTGAGCAGTACTTCCCATTATCAGTGTTCACTGCAGGAAACACCAAAGTAAGCCTTGAATCATACAAAAGGCAGCACTGCAGTTGCTGAGCAGCCCGGCCTCCTGGGTATGCTTTGTCCCAAGGGTGAGTTCTCTGACAGGGTAACCCAATGGGACCAAATTTCTTCCGTGCCAGTGAATCCTACTCCTCACATGGCATTTAAAGCCTTCAGTTCTGTTCCTTCACAGCCCAGTCTGCCTACATGTATCGTTCACTCCAGTAAACTCAAACAAACACCATGTACATCCAAATATTTTCACAATGGTTTGAAAGGAATGTAAAAGCCAATGTTTTCAAATACCTGTCTAGCTCTTGCAGACAATAATGGCATATAGTGCTTGCCTACAAGAATTAATCACTTGTCTTCCACAAGACAGAGAAAGCAACTTATGCTCATAAAATGCATTATGACAGCATTTTTAAAAAGCCACTGCAATGAGCTGAGAGTGCAAATATGTCGTATCATCATTCATCATCATCTAAATCTGGGTTGAGAAGTCACAACTGCTAACAAAGATACCTAGACAGATACCATATTGGGAAAGGAATGCATGAGTAAGAATGGAAGAACACATCTGAAAAAAACCCCACCATTTGTACCTAATCTTTCATGGAAGATGTTCCAACATTCCCTTAAGAACCATGCCCACTCTGCTTGTTACTTTAATCTAATGCTCCCGCTCTCATTTGCTAACTATTTCCCTTTCAAATTTCCCCTTAAAATCCATTTACTAAAACGTATAGTGAAAGGTATAGGAGTACACTTTAAATAAGTGAAGAATAGAGTGGTGTCAGGACTTCAGTCATTTGATAGAATAATCTAAATAATCTTTGCTGACTGTAAATTATTTTATATTTTAGTATAATCAATCATACCTCCCTACTTCTGCCTTTCCTTAAAGCTTTTAAGGCCAGATTCACTGGGAATTTGACTCATTTCCATTAATAAGAAAAAAAGCAGAAGCATGCAGTACCAGTTTGGAAAGATTTACAGATGCTTTATTTCCTCAGAACAGCTAAAATGCACATTCCTCTTCTCCCTTTCACCTTGCTGATTCCTACTGCTGCTTGCATCCTCCCATGACTTTCTATACACATACCCCAAATTCCCAGCCTGGTGGCTTTCACGCTCCCCTGCATCAATTTCCTTTCACTGCACACATTCCCTTGTACTCCAGAATTAATATACGTCCAATACGCCACTTTTTATCTCCTTAACTATTTCCACTCTGATGGAAAAATATCTGCAAGGATAAAACGGGCTAGATATAAACATTTTACACAGACTGGGATTTCATCACTTTTATCAGGTAACATGTTTAAAATCTCAGATTTTAGTCATGATTCTTAGGAAAGTTTGGCAGCAAATGCTGCCAAATAAATAATCTTTTTTGGATGATTCCCAAATTAAAAGATTTGGCAGGTATCAATTTTTGATGGTAAACTCTGTTTTCCATGAACAATAAAATAAATTCCCCCTGTTAAATGTGTAATTCAGCTCCATCTTAACTACAAAGCTCCAACTGGCTCCTTACAATGTTTTATGCCCTTTGTAGATATGTCTAGCGCTAAGGCAATGCAAATAAATTCAGAATTCTTTGGGAATACAGTATTTAAATACAGTACACAAAGCTTCTTCTGTGGAGCTGGGGTCAATAGTCAATACATTACGTTTTCTGAGACTGCTCTACCACCGCCTTTCCATAAAGCCTTACTTGTAGGGGGGTGGGAGGGAAAGCATTTTCCTGTCAAAGAGCTCATCTGCTAGCACTGCAATGAATACGACATTTTCAGCTCCAAGATGAATGTGGTGTGAAAGGAACACAGGTATCTATGGTCCTCCCAGAACTAACTGCAGTGTGTTATGAATATTCAAATAAACATCTGGATTCCCTTTAGAATTAAGCTGGGAAGGGAATGCTATGTTGAGAATAGCGGATTGGGAACAAGGATTCAGACTTCTTTTCTAACGCTAGAAATTGTTACATGGGTTTTGGCTCTATAATGAATATAAAAACATGCCTACATAACAGCAGATTTTAACATTTCCATTTTGCAGAATATTTAGCAATTAAAAACCTCAATCCAAACACATAGTATTAAAATTTTCCAGGAGAATTTTAAAAACTATTCCATTTTCAGCCATTTAATTTTGTGGGGTTTGAGCTTTTTTATTGGTCACATCTCAATATGGAAAAAAACAAAAGCATTTAAAGAACACAGAGTAAAAAGTAATAATTCAAGGGAAACATGCATTTAGCTGATCTCAAAGTTTTCCTTTTCAATTTCTTCCTTTAGCCCTTGGAAATACAAATCAATTTAAATTTCAACATGAACAAGAAATCTTTACAGAATGCTCCATACAGAAAACGTTTGAATAGAACATTCTGACAACTACAAATAATTCTGAAAACCTGGACAGTGGCTAATAGTAGTTAACGGGCTAATTTTAGTGACTCAGCATTTTTCAATGATACTTTGTCAAAGAAAGCTAAATAGCTCCCAAGAACATACATCCTGAACTCCAGAATAATGGAAAACACTCTGTGTGTAGGGAAAACATTAAAAATTAAAAAGACTTGCTAAATGTGGCAAAGAAAAGAAGAGAAGAAAAAGGAATGGGACATATCTACAGGAGACATTCAGGAGGCCAGAAATAAAGAGGATCCTGCCCACCCAGATTTCTAGATGTGAGAAGGCTTTGAATTAAAACAAATTTGGACAAGGATCATACTTACATACAATAGTTCGAGTTGGAAAGGACCTTGAGATCATCTAGTTCCAACCCCCCTGCCATGGGCAGGGACACCCCACACTAAACCATGTCACCCAAGGCCTCATCCAACCTGGCCTTGAACACTGCCAAGGATGGAGCATTCACAACCTCCCTGGGCAACCCATTCCAGTGCCTCACCACCCTCTCAGTAAAGAATTTCTGTACAAGTCATAAAAGTACTTTCAATTCGGGCTCAAAATATTTTAATGACTATTCTTTTCAGATGACAACCTGTGCTATGAAACTACTGAAAAGTATCATAGAATCATAGAACAGTTTGTGTTGGAAGGGACCTTAAAGCTCACCCAGTCCCAACCCCCTGCCACGGGCAGGGACACCTTCCACTAGAGCAGGTTGCTCCAAGCCCTGTCCAACCCAGCCTTGAACACTGCCAGGGATGGGGCAGCCACAGCTTCTCTGGGCACATGGAAGAATTTTTTCTCCTTAATTATATTTTTTTATCCTTTTTATCCTTACATTTACTCAGAATAACAATAACCTTGAGCTGGAGCAAACCAATACAGCTGTAGTAATAGCTTTAAAAGCAGTGACTGTAGAGTACAGTTTCTCTGTTACACCCATAAGGCTCTATGCTACAGTCTCAGTACATTTGCCTTTTGCTTCAAGACAAAAGCTACATGAACACAAGCCATAACAAGCCCTCAGCAAAGCTCAAGTACTCCCAAATCTCTTCATGTGCCAACTTAGTTCAATTCTCTCATCAGTGCTCTGCTGCTTTCTCATAATTCATTAACAATCCTCACACCTCTTGAGCAGAATACCGACTGCCACATTGAAAAACTGATGCTGGTGTTTTTATTGAACATTAGTCTTCCTCCCACTACTTAAACATCCCACAAGCTTGCAATGTGAAATTGAAGATACCAAAAATTCCACAATCTTATGATCACAGGTTTATGAACGATTCAGCACTAAAATCAACCAGTGGTTTCAATGGATGATGAAACAGGAGTCACAGCTAGATTTGAAGGAATACTCAACACTGCTGGAAGAGAGAAACCCCTAAGCAAAACAGTGTAAGTCTTTCTATCAAGTTTTTACATTTAGAGGATGAATGTCACAGATTAATCTCCTGATTTGTTATTTTTCCTAATGTTATACACAGCTGTAAGCCTCTGAATCCAGTACCTTTGATCTGATATGTGTAAAGAGCAAGATTTAGCAAGCCAAGCTGGTAGAAATATAATCGTTGGAACCTACTAAAATACACAGCAAATTTTAATGCCGAAACAATACTTGTTCCCATTGCTGAATTTTTTTCCACCTCTTTGGAACTATCGGTGAGATGGCTGGATTTTGATTTAAGAGGCATTGCAACATCAAAGATCTCGAAGAGAATTATCGACTCCAATAAATTAATTAGAGCAATAAAAAAGCACTTTAAAAAAGTATTTCAAATATTAATATGAAGCACAGTTAGCATAACTTGCACACCAATAATATTTTATAAGGAATAAATAGCTACGAACTGCAAATGGAAAGGTAGATTGAGACAGTATCTTCAAAAATTGTTCATTTCACCAGTTCAAAGACTGAGACTCTGTCTTAAGAAATAAGTGATCCAGCCAACAAAGGTCACCCAGCATGGCCTTTCGCCTGGGCTGTGCTGCACAAATCCATGGGCCACAGGGCAAATGGAACCAACACATTGTAACAGAGGAGGTTGTAGGCTGCTCCACCTCCATACCAGTAGTTACACCACTTGCAAGCCCTGAAAGGGCAGCAAGGTCTCCCAAGAACATTGTTCTTTTTTGACTGTAGAAATGCTAATGAGTTGCTCCCTTGTTTTTCTACACAATCCTTTCATAGCTGCAATGACCAAAAGGGAGACTTGTCTACAGATGGTGTCTCCCCAGCACACTGCCCATGGGTTCAGGTGCATTTGATGCTACACCACCAGGGGTTCCCAGCATCTAAAAGGACATAGGAGTATCTATGCTTCTCACAGCGTTACCTCCAATAAGCAGAAGTATGAATGAGACCTCACAGTCTTGAGTGCCTTTCTCACTGGAATCGCAATTGACCAGCAGCTTCCAGTGCAAAACAACATTTCATGCCTATATTCTCATCCTGCTGCTGGCTTATTACACTGCAGCTGGCAAACACATGGTACTCTTAGGGCTCTGCAGTAGCTCCTGCTACCCACTAAAGCCTCAGAAAGCAAAATCCAGGCAGGTATCTAATTGAAGCTGCGTATCTTTACACAGGACCCTTTACACAGGGGTTAAAGCACTGCCCTAAGCAAGCATGACACCCAATCCTCCTTACTTCCTATTAAGCTCCCTGATCATCAAGATGAAAAGATCCTGGGATAGGACACTCCAAAGCTGGACCCAAACGCAATACGGAATGCAAAATTCATTATGCCAGAAAATAAAGAATACAAACTGCAAGCCAGTGAGAAGAAATATCTTCTAAGCCACTGAGCTGTTTGGCTATGGCACATCCTACTCTGGCCAGACTAAATTCTTTCCCCATAACTGTCCTATTCACTGGAATGCAGTCAGATGTAACTGCTCTTCTGAAGGTCAAATACCACACGAGATATTGTAGAAGTCTTTCTTCCTCATATGCTGGATAATATCAGGTAAAGGGGGAAGGAAATACACCAAGAGAGGTTTCACTGATTTTTGGACCATTTGTCTGAAGCCTCTTCCCTGTTTTTTCAAGCAAAGAGGTTCATCCTACACTGTTTTAATTAGGATTTTGATCAATTCTTTAAAAATAAATTGTTGTAAGTGTCTGACATTACTGCAATTAGTGAAGATGAAGTGTTTTAAGTGCTCAGCCGACTCAAACATGTTTCTGAAACACTGACAAATTCATTAGGCAATGAAACAAAGTCTATTCTGTAAAAACTAATGTAAAATCAAAGCCTGAATATATCAACTCTCACTGAAAATAGTAATTTACCCACATTTTCTACACTAAAATCTACTCAACACCTCACAGTTAGAATTTTACTACAATGAAAACACTGCTGCTAATAACTGAGTTTTCTCTACCTCATTTTCATTTAAGCTCTGAAAAGTCCAAGTTTTATTGACGTAAGTTCCAGGATGCACAATTCCTTATCAGAGAAACAAAGAAGAAAAAAATCTGCATATATACAACACAAGTACTTTTCAGAACACCACCCAAAGCCTGGTAAAGAATGCTAACCCACCTTATTCTCCAAAAGGCTGAGCAAATCTTTTCCTCAATGCTAATGAAGACCGAGGTACAATCATGCCTCTTGGAACAAACACACACTTAAGCCAAAAATACTCACCCTCTCTCACCATCATTGTTTTTCTTTTAAACTTTTGTTTTCTATTCCTTTGGTATAATCTGTCTTGATTATAAAGTCTACTCCTTTCGTACCTCAAGCTGTCTCCTTCATTCCATCTTATTTATCCCTTAAAATCATAGAATCACAGCTTGGTTTGTGTTGGAAGGGCCCTTAAAGCTCATTCAGTTCCAACCCCCTGCCATAGGCAGGGACACCTTCCACTAGAGCAGGTTGCTCCAAGCCCCGTCCAACCTGGCCCTGAACACTGCCAGGGATGGGGCAGCCACAGTTTTTCCATTATAGTAAAGAATTGCTTCCTAATGTCTCATCTCAACCTCCCCTCTGTCAGGTTAAAGCCACTTCCCTTGTCCTGTCCCTACAGGCTGTTGTCCAAGGTCCCTCTCCAGATTTCTTCTTTGGACTCTTTGTCACCCCTCATGTTTTCAGAGCCCTGGGAGTTCAGTTGACCTGTGAGCTTCCCACTTCTCAAACAGCCCTCCCAACTTTGCTTGGGCTCTCCCTGTCTCCAAAGATAAAAATCCAAGAAAATATGGTTTTACAGATACCAGCCACTTCTCCTTCATGACAACATCTACATTAGAGCATGGGGGGTTTTATTTTTTTCTTCTCTTCAGTATTCGTTCCAGGAAGAGCTGGTTGCAGTGTTTACACAGCTGCTTTCAAAAATGAAAACATTTGAAGAAGAACATTCTTCAAACTTTTCATCTTATTTCCTTGTAATTTCACATCTGAAGCATTTAGGAATTAAGATATTTTTTTACATTCATTTTCATTCATCTGTCTTAAGATTGCAATTTCTTATGGATTCTCAGAATATCCAACGGAGATGTCCATTTTTTCTGGAGAAAAAAAATGCAACCTTAAGTATTCACCTGCAGAGACCAGGCCCAAGTCATTCAGTTATAGAATCATAGAATAGTTAGGGTTGGAAAGGACCCCAAGATCATTCAGTTCCAACCCCCGTACCATGCGCAGGGACACAGATTAGCACTGAATTTGATGGACTCTGGTCTAAGCCTATTGCACATGGAAAAAAATCCTGTACTAAATGTTAAAGCAGAAAACACTGAAGATTCGAATTAAAAAGCAGTGTGCTTTTTTGTACTAGCATTAGGCAGACCTTCGCTCATCTTCACCGTGCTGAGCAGCTGGCTTTAGCACATATTTAAATCAGTTTTACACACAGCAATTTACATGATCAAAATTGTACCCACAGGACCATACATATGTACCAAAATGACAGACTATTTTATCTGAAGGCTGTTTTTAATTCTGTTCTTGTTATTTCTGCAATGTGATGGTTTTAGTTATTCAGCTCTTCTAAAGACATCAGCTATCAGGAAAACAAAGATACACTACAAGGACTAAAAATAAACCAGTTCTGATGCACTTTCTGCCTTCCACAATTTGGTTTATAGGTCTACAGTACATTTACAGTTCTCATGGCTTTGGGGGGAGAAAGGGGGAACAAAGTCTGAGTAGTATCAATAAGGTGCTGTTGTTCACTCTGTCTTGTCACTAAATGTGAAACAGGGTCTGAAACACAGCACCAGTCACTGCACAAAGACTTCACACAAGATTACCACTGCAGAATTCAACATAATGTTGGCATTGCTAATGGGATGAAACTAGAACAGTATGAATAATACATTACATGCACCAATCAATGTTACACTGTAATGGACTGATGGAAAATAAATACTCTTCATGAAAAGCAAGGAAGACCTTTCAAACACAAATATTTTATGATTATTCATTTATTATCTTTACTAGATTAAAAGAATCAACTGTGACAAAAGTGTAAAAGCAGCATAAACATTGCTTTATCTTTACCAAAATATTTATTATTGCTTTGAAGCATGACTTGCTTCTGTACTTTCTGGGGTTTCTTCCCCTTCACCTTCTTTCCCCTCCCAGTCAGGACACGCAAAATTTAAACGCCTACTCCCGTTTGAAATCACTTCTAGGCCTCTATAGATTGATTATTTGAATGTAAAACTTAAGACAAAGTTGTATATGTAAAGATAATTTGTCTCCTTTCATCTGAAAGTTCCGGATTCTCTTCCTTTCTTCAGTGTGCTATCTTACCTATCTTTTCTTCTATGTACCACCTCTCATTACATTCCTCCAGTCTTCCTAAAGTCTCATTTGCTCACCCAACAGCAATAGCCATTCACACACTCGTACCTCCCTTGAGCTAACATCAGTCTTCCTTCTTAAGCCTCACTAGCATTGATAAGTGTATGTGAAGAGCACTTTCCTACAGAGCACCTTGCCTCAAAATAGCTTGCAATCACCTCTCTTCTTCCCTTCCCAAATCCATTCAAAGCTCCAATCTCCTTCCCTACTGTCCCACAACCCACATGAACAGTCAGACTCTGTGCAGATCAAATACCCCCTACCAGTCGCAGTGCCTGGAAAAGTAAAAACGAAGCCTGCAAAGGGTCTGGTATCATGCTAACAAAGACAGCTCTGTATCCCAGGGCCCTGAATCTCTCCTCTCTCTGCATGCATTTCATGTGCTATAGGCAGTCCAGGGATATATAGTTTGTATCATCACTGAATCAAAAACCACACATTTTCTCTTCAAGCCATCATTCTGTCTCCCCTTTGCCTCATCTAAAAAAACCTCCAACAGTGAGCATGCTCTTTGTAGCCGCTATCTTAACATTCCTCCCACCTGCTGAACGTTTTATACCTTCATTGTACTACTTAGACAAAATGGCTCTCAAACACTAATGACTTCTTCATATACTAATTTTCAGAACCAACCTACTAATTCCCATCATGATAATTATCAAGGCATAATTACCATCCCAAAGAATCCTCAAAGGGCTTTGATGACTTTCTTCAGGTTCATTTAGTATTACTATTAAATCTCTGCAATGACACCTCTATTCTGGCCACCTGCAAACTCAGTTTTTCAAAGGATTACAGATCCACCAGTGGTCTTCCTAGCGACATTCATGAAGCAACCAGCAATTGAGAATACAAATACAAACCACCTACACAGAAACCCCACTCAGCTGGCAGGTATACAGCTGGGACTGCTAGCAGGCAAAGCCAGAGGCCAGCTCCTCACTGCTGTCAGTGCCGATTTAAAACATCTAGGTTTACAGCATTAAAGCAATGCTCCTGTAAAACAATGGGATGCTATTTGTCTAAATTCTAAGCAATTTATTGTCCATCTTTCCTTGTTTCCAACTTGCAAACAGCAGGGGAAAATAAAAAAGTGAAATAAATCAATCAGTACCCATTCTGTTAAAAAAAGGTCAGTGAAATACTGCATTAGATTGTATAATGTTTGAGGCAATGACTGGTATTTTAAGTTTGGACTGCCTGCAGAGATGGGTTCCAACTTGAGTGTGGCCACACTGTGCTGCCACAAAAGAAATATTCAGATGTGGAGTACTGTAGGGCAGCCCTAAAATTAGTCAATCCCACATGTCCCACACTATTCAGAGAGAATTTCAAGCTTTTCTTCATGATCCTTATGGGCTGTATTTGTTGAGCACTTCTGTTTTAGTTCACCAAGACTAGCAACGTGCTTTGTAAAATCAAGCATCGCTCTCACAAGAATAATGACCATTCTGCAATCACATTTTCCCGTTAGTGAGGGATTCTTATATCTATTCCCCTTTGTCTTCTTGTAAATAAAAGTCTTTACAAAGCTGAGGCAGGAAAAATACTAGATGAGCTTCGTACCACTCTTCCTTTATTAAGATTTTCTGGTATGGGAAAGGTCAGTAACTAATTCCCTTCAGATTACAGACTGAGTCAGATCCAAAAATTTAAACAAAAAACAGTATTAGAAAAGCCAATAAATGAACCCAGAATCATCTTATTGTGTAACAGCTTTCCTAAATATCTCCATGCTCTTATCACTCTGACCTTCATCCTTACCCCTAAACTTAAGTCCTTAAAACATGGTTAAGATTTGGTGTACTGAAATGGAAAGATCTTCAAAATAAAAAGAGAAACTTTATTCCGTGCTTGCACAGTATCCAACACCTGGGTGCCTTGAGCCTAAATGGAGTATGTAGGCGCTCCAGAAACTTAGTTACTTCACGCTGCATTAAAAATCTTGATCAGAACCAAACCCAGGCATTTGCAACTTAAACAGATTCTTTTACTGCTGAGAGATTCAAGGTCACATTAGAAGAAAATCAGCATATATCACAGGCTGTTACCATCATCTGCTAGAGCCAGAGGACATGGGAAAAGTGGGGAACTGCTTGTCAGAGCAGACAGGAATGCTGGGATAGCCTCCTAAAAGCCTGCTATGATTTTTCTCCAAACATCCCTACTTCTTCAGCACTGCAGCTTTAGTTTCTCCATAGGTTACTTCTCTCACTCTGCCCTGGGGAACTGTCCTTACCTGACCAGTGAGGAGGAGGAGGAAGGGACTAGTGCAACAAGCAGTATACCACACTTCTGCTGGGCTAAGGTGTCAGGGGAACAGGACCCACTGAAGGATGGGAAGGCCAACGGTAGGGGTGATGGGTCTCCAGTGCCCACACCAACTGGATGGGGATTCCAGACTCACTTATCCTCAGTCTCTCACTTGACCTGTTCATGCTGATTAATGAGCTGAGAATGAACTCTGGGAACACTTCCTACTTGAACTTTGGCAGTGCAAGGCATTTTGAAACACAGGACCAGGAGGACCAGGGGATCAGGCTGCAACCCAAACACTGAAAACATAAGCATGCTTCGGGCTCTCAATTCAGATTCTGACATGGGAACAACATTAGAAACTATTAGTAAAAATGTACAGCTTAATTCAAATTATATAAATTTTAACAGATGGGGTAAGGAAAACTACAGTCCCTTGAGATTCCATTGGAAATCTTTTACGCATCCATTTTAATTTTTCACATGTGAATACACATATACTCACTTTTTTCTTAGCTATGTAGCTCTTACACTCATTGACATGTTTTAAGACTAAATTTCACCTTCTGAAAACTACTGCTGGCTTTAGTATTATAAAAAAACATCCATCTATGTGGCGTCTTCATTATTCTTTTACACTGTGAATATCCAGCAAAGCTATGCCAATATGAAGAAAAATAATGTCTTAAAGTAAGTTTAGGCATGCAGACATATAAGGAACATGCAAGAATCCTTTTGCATCATTTGGAATTTTCCCCAAGATTGAACTAGAACACTGATTCAAATTGTAGATATTATCCAGAAACCAGTATTAGGCTCACTAATACCAAAAAACCCAAACCCAAACCATTAGTAGCTCAAATGAATGGCAGGGGAATCTAACAGCTGAAGTACAGAGTAGATGAGAAAAATTCTGACTTGTAATCTCAACTCTCCCACCAGCTTGCAGTCCAGCCTCAGACAAATTACTAACCAGTAGTATTTGGCTACCTACAAAGTTCTGCTTCTATTTACAAGGAATGCTTGTGAGATCTTAGACTTTACTTATTCACTACATATTAAAACCTCTTTAATGATTATTTTCCTACTAAATTCTATTGATGTCACAGGATTGCAGAAAGAAAAGCTTGCAGACAGGTCTTAACTAAACCTCCATCATTTCTTTGGAATTTCATAAATTACGAGTTCTTCATCCAAGTTCTTCCTTTTTTACACAATACCAACTCTTGACAGGGAACTAAACATATTCACAATATTTGTCTTTTGCTGCACTCTGCTGGAACAATCAATTTTTCAACTGAAAGCAACATCGTTCCATGCACAATGGAAAAGTTAACAAGAGAGAGGCAAAAATTCAGGACTCTAATTGCCTGTAAAAATTCACTCTTGAAGCACGTGTATTTTTAAAAACAGAATTTAGACATTTAAATGAGTATTTAGTTGACCAAATAAAGTGGCCTATTTTCAAAGATAGAGCACCTGAAACAGTCCTAGATTGAAGAGGATTACAAGAAGGCTCCATACTGCTCAGAATAAAGCTACACCAAATTAAATGCCTCAATAAGGCACTGAAAAGCTTCTTGAAACACAGACTGGAAAAGCCCCGAATTGTATGCAGCATTTTAACTGCCCTTCACCTGATAAACGCATGATTTTGAAAGAGCAACAGAAACCTGACGCCCTCCATTTGATCCCTGATCAAAATATGAAAAACTTAAGAGACAATATAGGTTCCTATAACAATTGCAGAAAGTGAGACAAGACTTACAATCTCTTAAAAAAATTTACTCTAATTTACTGGACATTTGATGGAATTCTAAAATTTACAGTCCTATTTTTTCATTAGAAAATGAAGAAACTTCCCTGCACTGGAGAACAGACCTCAGCCCTTGTTAACACTCAGAGCTATTAACTCCCATGATAACTCATTCTGGCTGAGGATCTGCTCCAGAAGCATCCAAACATGCTACACAAATTCAATGTGACCTCCTATTAGCAAAATGCACCTGTGATCAAAACAAAGACTTTTTTCTCTCTTCCCATCCCCAGAGAGTAAACTCCTTTGCAAGTGGCCGTAAACTTCAAAGAACAAAAATTGTAAGGGGGAAAGTAAGTATCACAGATGCAACAAGATAGAAATGTCACAGCCTTGTTCAAGCAGTCTTCTGAGGGCAATAAGGAAAAGCTTTCACTCTTGAACCTGTCTTGGGAGTTGCAAATACAGATGTTGGCATCAGTCCCAGAACACAAAGGATCCTTTTCAGTTTTTACTAATACCTACTAAAATTGTCTCTTGGCATTTTTGCTTGGAAAGAAAACTAAGGAATAACCCTTCTTAATGCTTTGTAATCCACATGAATCTCAAAAACTCTTCTCAGGGAAGGGTTTCCACAGAACTTTACAGATTGCCTTGCTGAATTCAAAACCAAGAATAAATACAGACAATAGCCAACAAATCACTGAAACCCTCACATGAATAGTGAAGTAATGATTGCAGAGCTTACATATATCAAATGTATAAATGATTTCCGTGAAACTTTATGTTTTGTTTCCTGTGTCACTATCTGCTTGAAAGGTTGCAGTCCTTAGCCTAAAATTGGACAGGCAAACTGGTTTCTCTGTAGCTGCACTGCTGGTATTCCCCCTGCCACTACCCTCAAAAAAGTTTAATAGAAATACATTTGAGAAAATTAAAACTGGATTTCATGGAATCATATTTATACAACAGCAGCCAAATGTTTCTCTGTTCCATAGATGGGTTTCTCACAGAAGAAGAATCACATGAGCAAGATGAAGACTCGTATCAAGGTGGATTTTTCTATTTGCCTCTGATGTCTTTTTAAAAGCAGAAGGTCAGTGATATCACAGCAATAAACATAAATGGAGAGTTATACCTCAAACTGTAGCCATGCCAGTCTGCAATTTTTAACCCATGATGTAAAAAAGCATATGGGAAGAACAGATGAAGGAACTTCTTTGAGACACGGGGCTTCCAAAAGCAAATGAATAGCACAAGCTATTTAAGAGCTCCTTAAGGAGAGCAGTGGTTTAAGTAATGGGTAGGAATAAACACATCTGTTGTAGACAAGCTTACACTACTATGGATCTCAGGGAAAAAAAAAAAAAATGTAGAAGCAGGAATGAATCATACAATCAGAGACTGGTTTGTGCTGGAAGGGACCTTAAAGCTCACCCAGTTCCAACCCCCTGCCACGGGCAGGGACACCTTCCACTAGAGCAGGTTGCTCCAAGCCCCATCCAACCTACCCTTGAACACTGCCAGGGATGGGGCAGCCACAGCTTCTCTGGGCACCCTGTGCCAGCGCCTCACCACCCTCACAGGGACAAGTTTCTTGAACGAAGTAGGATATCTTTGCACATGACAGGGAATTTCACATTGTGGAATTTTACCTAATTGCAATTAGGAACTACAATCTCTTCACATGCTCTTATACAATGGAAAAATAGCAACATAAAGCAAAATAAAATACTGAAGGTTCACCTGCAAGCTGTTGATGACTTCTGCAGTTTATAATTCCTGTATATAATTAAAAACATAGGAAAAATTATTTTAAAATTTGTCAGAAAAGACAATTCAACAGATGTTGGAATGCATCATATTCTTTGGGACTCTGATCACACAACAAAGAATTTTTCCCAAAAGGAGGAAAAAAACATCTCAAAAGATAGCTATTAGTAGCCAACAAGTTATCTGCTTCTTATTTTTTTCCACAATAACAAAAGAAAAGAAATTGAGTGTATCAGATGCTCATAAACGAAAAAAGGAATAAATGTAGCTTGAAGACATAGAACATACTGAAACACAACAGTCTTTTGGAAAATACTCCTTTTAAGACAGACTTTCAATTGCCTGTTGGAACGTAACAGACAGCTCACGCACAATGAAATGCTCATTAAGGAGAAATGAAAGAAATCAGGAAAATGCAAAAAGTTTACTTTTCCTCCAGCAAAGCAGAGTTTTCTCAAACCTCTGAAACCCCATTCACATCAGAACCGAGGCAAGGGCTACTGTTTTCTTTAACACAACAAATCTATTTAGCTAGCAAATATTTAACCAATAGCTAGAAGTTGCTCTTTAAGTACTAAATAATGAGATGTAATTAAGGTAGCAAAGGCAAAAGGCTCCTAATTTAGGCATTTCTATGGTATAGTGTTTAAATTATAGGTTTTATACAAAGCGCATGGGCCAGTGCACAAGAAAAAAATCCAATTTTAATGGAATGCAGAACAAATTAACATTTTAACATCATAATACTCCTCAATTGTGTAATGGGATTTTGCTAAGTGTCACAGAACAGAAAATAAAAGTAACACTCCAAGGTATGCTTGTTAACCTCTTCAAGCTAAATATATTACAAGCCTACTGACAGCAGTAAATAGACACATTGTAACATGAAAGACTCTGAATTCAAAGGCCTTTAATAGGTGTTGCTTTTTCTAAGTAGATTGGCCTGAAGAGTATAAACAATGAACAAGATAAAAAATTATGTTATCCATACCAAATACTTTCAAATTTCCTAAAGGGAAATGGAACAATTCCTTTAAAAATACCATTTAAAAAAAACTAACTCCTTTGATATAGAATGTTTTTTCTCCACCTCTCCTTCCCATGTTACAGGAATTTACCCTGGCAAGCATAGTCTTCAGCACCCATACATGATGGGTTTTAGGTTGACTGAAAGGCTTGCTGGAAAAATCATGATTATAACTGTTATGGTCAAAACCTGCCATCTCAACGTTTCAGTGTCCTGGTTGTCCATACAACAAGGAACTCAGGTAAACGCTTCATTTTAAAATTACTAAATAATACCAAGTCTGTATCCACAAAAAATAGACAACATAAAAACAAGAAATTGGCAGCCACGACATTTTGCAAAACTCAAGGCAAGCAGAATAGGCAGAACATTCTATGTAATAAAAGCCTTAATGTAACAGCTCTGTAGTTATGACACTCATCATTATTGTCTTCTTCCTTCCCAACTTTTGACCCCCTCAGTTCATTACACCAACTTTTCCTGCAACCACCTTTTTCCTTTGCATACTGGTTTAAATTATCCACAACAGAATAATCAAACGGTTCACAATGTAGAAATACCTACTGTGGAAGTTATAAGTTGAGCACAACTGAAACGTGAAACAGACCACCTGAGATGCCAACCGGCAAGAAGAAATGCAGAAGAAAGTTCTTTTCCCTTTTGTTTTTGTCAATTTACAGGCTTAAACAACAGTTTCACTCCAAAATAAACTGTATCTTTTATTTACAAGATCTAAATTGGGAGACTGACCACGCAAGTTACATTTTTCCTCAGAGAGGTAGCGGCTAGAGCAGAGGCTCTGAGCTGACTGCAGGGGCATACACACAAACACAGTTATTTTAGTTTTGAAGTTTCTATGCTATTTTTTTAATTCTTTTTCTGTTTTTTCCTTCAGGAATCCAAAGTCCACTACACTAGTACCTTTGGTAAGTAATACCAAACAGAATCCAAAGTCAGGTGATCAGGAATGTGCAACGAAGAAGTAAGCACTGGTAGATGTACTGATGACCCGAGGTCTATTCCCACCTCTGACACTGGTCTATACAAGTAATTTCAGGCCAGCCATCATCAGTGACTAAATCAAATGTCACATCTGTAAGAGTATCCAAGATCAACGAAACACTGATTTGCATGCTCACTCTCCATATGGTAAATGGAAATAATTGTGAACAGTGATGTAAAATGATTTTAGATTAAGTTAGCAGACAAAAGATACAGCAAAGATACAACAGTAAACAAATCAACTTCCATACCCAGCTCACACCAAGATCTAAAAGCATTAGATAAGCAAATAATTTAGTGAATTTGACCCTCAAATATTTATGTCCCAGATGCTTGTTTTGTTTGCTTGGTTGTTCTGGGGGAGAGAGGGAGGTCTTTTTGTTTTGGTTTGGTTTTAAATCACAGTCTGGCATAAAATGCTATTAAATTACATGATTTATGTAGCTCTTCCCCTTATTTAGTTGTTGGTATAATGAACATAAAAGTCAAGACAAGCCCAAGCATTCCACTGAATCCACGTATCCAAGTCTCCAGAACTCAGCATGAATTTGAAACCAACACATACTTGCCATCCAACCACAACACAAATTATCTACTGTACATGAAAAAAAACCAGTATCACTTGTTGCGAGCTTACACCAGAACATGATCCAGTTCAATGTTATTTCAGCCACCTGAAGGCACAGCATCCATGTACACATGGGTTAAACAAGTATAGTAGCCACCACAAGCATAAAAGCAAGCTTTTAAAATTACATCAGCAGCCACCAAAAATGTCCTTAGTACTGCATGTAGAAATTAACCAAACCTGGTAATAATTTAATGTTCACTTAATGGATCACATCTGGACCCCTCAAAATGAGTAATTTCACAAAGATCATGTATCCAAATTTGCAAAGGAGCAACTGTATCTTCCACCATGTGCACTCACTAGTTGTTCTCAACTGTAAAGCTTTCATGCCTCAAATGCTTCTGTACTGCATAATTACAGAGCTGATACAGAAAACTGTCTAAGGAGCATGAAATAATACTGTCTCCCATTATGAAAACGGCATCAATTTTTTTGATTCAAGTGTTGATTACACTACTGCAGAACACTTCCTCTCTTGCTTATGGAGTACATTTCTCCCAGTGAAAGAACCTGTCAATAATTCACAGGTATCTGATATTTCAGATGATCAGATTTGACGTTTCCTTTCTTTGAGGAATTGCAACCAGGTCCATTTTCACTTCATGTTTCTCTCCTTACCTCATGTCCCATCTACTGATTTAGGAAGTTGAACACTTTATAATTTATAATCTACAATATAGCTGTAATACAAAATAAGTATGGGCATGACAACTTTTGAAGTAAACATAGTGTCCCAATCTCTTGAAAGTGTTAAGTCCTGTTCCTTGCAATATTTTAACACTTGCAATGAGTGGAGCACTTCGATCGTTGGTGGTTTGTGGTCAGTGGCAAATAAAACTCATTATGTTCTATTCACTAAAACACATGGAATGTCATTAAAGTTCCATTAACTCTTTGTTCAAGCCCCTTAACTCCTTTCCTTGCTTATTAATTGGTTGATAAAAATCTCAGAAGTGATCATTAATGACTGAGTATTCTCTCTAGAGTCACACTTCAGACACACATGGCCTCAGGAACATTTTGGGAATGATTCATTACTTGATTAGTAAGGACTTTTACCTCAAAGCAAAACCATTAGGGTTTATCATGCATGACTCAAAGGCTACATATCACACCCTCTCCCGTAACAGTCATTTTCACCAGATAATGTCAGTGAGAACTACACCCATAGTATAAATTGGCTCTTTTTTGGCTTGAATAAATACACTGTTCTTTGGAGGAGTTATATTTAACTTCTCTTGTTTCACTGCTGTTTCTGCTAAATGTAGCTTTTTCATAGGCACTAAAAGTAGCCTATTGGCTATTACATATAATTAAAATTCTCTATTTTACTGGTGTTCAAACAGTGTTATGTTTCTGTTCCTGAAGACTTACTGAGTTTTAACAGTGGAATACTTACAGTGTCATCAAAGCCCCTTTTTTATTAGAAGATGTATTCCAAAAATGTCTGAAAGTAGTTAGCCGTGCTTGGGAAGCATATATTAGGATTGCTGGCACAACTCTTTTGTATTCTTGTCTGCGGTAGCAATTACTTGCTCCAGGGTGGGACTGTCTTCACTTAAGATCAGCCAGTTTTTGGGACAAATAGGTATAATAGCTCATAAGGGAGGGAGTTAGATGCACGTTAAAGCTGGAAATGACGTGGCCATCACAGGAGAAAGAAGTTGGAAGTAAAACATCCTTGTATGTACAGATGTGGCACAAAGTGCCTCAACTGGGGTCTGCTGGGCTGCATCCAGTCTGGCCTGCCACATTTCCACAAAGGACAATTTCAGCTACACTGTGTTATGTCATACAGGCCTATCTCCTGAATGACTCCCCTTGAACCTGTGAACAGCCAACTCAGAACACCCACTGCCTCATTCAGATCACCAAAGGACCAGAGGAATGGTTTTAGTTAGTATTTTTTCCCCAAAAAACCACCCTGCGTGCAGTTCCCGCTTTAGAGCTGTTGCACCAGTGTGACCCGTCCGAGGATTCCCCAAGCACTGAGTCAGTCCTCATGCATAGGGGCAGACTGGTATAAAGGCAATGGCAGGAAGTGATTTATGTCACTCCTTGTGACATATTCTTTGGCGCTTCTTGTGATATTCGTTTCAGTGATTCATGTGTTTTTGAAGGGGAAAAATTAATATTCCTTTGTAGGGTAGATCTTGTATCCTCAGCCTGACAGGAGTTCACCAGACCATATGAGGGCTTTCTGTAGGGATTGAAAGAACTTGTGTGCACTGTAAAATGGACAATTACTGGCACACAGTATTTGACACATAAAATACTGCTTGACAAGGTTTCAACACTCTTGCTTGATCACAAACCACAATGGAAGAGAGACATCACAGGCATGATCAGCAGCACTAGAGTGAAAATTCCTCACAACTGTCCTGTTAAGTAAGATGTGCTCAAAGGAACTCTAAGTTCCTTTAAATTGAGTCCAAAATTCAGATTAATGACATATTCTGGTGAAACCTCAAGAAACAAATATTTAGTGCACTTCTTATGGCCTCCTAAATGACATCCAGGAATACAAAATATTTGCTTTTTCTCCTTACATTTAGCTTTGAAAGTTTATTGTATCATAGCATTCTCTTTCTGGATGCTTTTCTAAGAAAACATTAAGTTAACTCTTCGACATGTGCTGAATGCTCTTTTTGTGTATTTTAGAATATACTTGAACAGAGCTGCAAGTCACATCCTCCATGCTTTAATCAGGTGTTGTTCTAAAATTCTTTTTTTCTTTCTTTGTATAATTATTTTTCTCAAAGATTAACTTTAAATATGATTATTTGAATGTCCACTTTCAAGCCTAAAATGGACCCTGTCACATAGTATGGCTACTTCATGTCACTCTGAAAACATGGGATTGAACTGCTCCAAAAGGATCAATCAGGTTGTAGGACATGCTATCCATAAACATAACGTAACACACGTAAATATCAATCCTGCCCTGTGGCATGAAACTGTGGGCCAGTCCTAAGTTTTAGCAGCTGACATTAATCCACAGCACAATTGCTGAAATTCCATCTCAAAACCATGAGCTAGTCCATCTTTCTGTTTAAATTAGGCTATGACAAAGAAACAGTTGTATAATGAAGTTCGTGAAGTTCTAACAACATTAGAAGCACCTTTCTTCAAAACTGCCATGTCAAAGACAAAGGGCAACTCCTATTACATTACTTATTAAAGGAACCAGTGCATTCATTTAGAGATATACAACTTCCAAATCTTTCACCAAATTCCTCCGTTTCTACTGAATGCTCAAGATCTCCAACTAACATCCAGAGCTGTATACATGAGTGACAGCTCAGATCACAGACCTCAGGGAAAACGACTACCCTTTAAAAAGCTCTCTCAGTCACAGACAACAAATTCCTCCACACTTTATTGCTGCATAAAGAATTAAAATTGATGTCCTGATGGAATTGCTGTCTTTATTCTAAATGAGGAGTCATAGTATCTCTACCTGGAGGCAATTGTGTGTGGTGACCACTTTTAACAACCCGATGGTGAAATGCTACACTTGCTTTCCAGCACTGCTAGCTATACAAACAAGATAGAGAATATAAGAGTGCTGAAGGGAGAACAAATGAAGGAGATTACCCTGAAAAATTATCTGTAGGAACGGTCCCTCTTCCTATTCCCTGTAAACAGTAACCTGTGAGCACCTCCTGAAATCTGATAGACTGAACACTTTTCCCCTTGTTTCAAGCGGAGTTTTTAAGTGAAAAATTCCAGTGCACATGAATTTCTTAGAGCTGCAATTCATATGCAGAACCCATAATAAGCAAGACCAAGCCAAGTTAAATACAAACCATATACTAAAGCCAGCAGAATGAACTGGACAACTTTGAGTTTACAGAGCAAGAACTGAAAATTACGTTGAAAGCCACTTTGTTGCCGCTTACAGCCAAGTATTTCTGTGAGACAAGCTATTCAGTAATTATATAAATGACCATGATGGGACAGCTGAATCAGCAGAAAATAAAGGGAATAAACTTGCAGCATCAATTAGTTCTAGCAGTCCTATCCAGAAAAGCATATTAGTTTCTCTTACTAATGGCAAGACACTCTCAAACTCATAAAGTACCTTAAAGAAATAAAAGATACAATGTATCACCAGTCAAAAACAAAGACCCACTGTTGTAGAACATGTAGTTATTAAACCTAGACGTCTAAGGTTAGATAGCTCTGCTGGCCATTTATGCCAGACTTACTCTGTTGGTCCATTCCTAGCTTCTGTTGTTTCCAATGACAACACAAATTTTTTCAGTGACATGAAGATCCAGAAATCATTAAGTTCCTCTCTAGATCTGTTTTAATTAGGCTGGGAGGTGAGAGACACTATTAGTATTTCTACTGACTCAGGAACATCATCCGCCTTGTCTGCTCAGATGGCTACTGCCACTCAGCACTAGCACACTGGCTTGAGAGTGCCGAGATAAGCAATTACAGGAGCATTGCTGGGGCCATGGTTGGAAGTTGCGAGTCTTAGAAAGCACAAGCCAGTTAACACCAAAGAAACTTCAGAACATGGGGGAACAGGTACTGTGCAATAGTGGCATCGAAGAAGAAGGGAGCAATGCTTATGACACACAATGGAAGTGTGGGAATACAGGACACAGGTGTTTGCTTCATGATTTGTCCTAAGTTTCCCACCTTTTACTGTAGTACAATGCAAGGCAGACGTAATTGCTTTGTCCTTAAATTGTTTTGTAAAATTGAACTGCTCCATCTTGTCCAAGATTCGTGTTTTAAGTACTTAAAACTGGTTAAGCAACAACAGTTAGTGCCCTAGGAGAACTCCACCCCGGCGTTTGAAATTCATCCCCAGAATCATAGAATCCTTCCTCCTCTTTCCCCAAAAGAATGTACCTGCTGTAGCCTTCTGAACATGGTTACAGGGTTAAGCACAGCTTACAGCTAGACACAAGCCAGTATTGCTTTGATTCATTAGGATAAAATCCATGTGGGTTCAAATAATAAACCAAATTACCTGATTTTTATGACACTTGTTAATTCCAGCTTGTACCTGGAAACCCAAATAATGTATGTCAAGAGTCAACACATGAAAATTATCATTCTCAGGCAAGCACCTGTAGCTACTGCCAACTATGATTTTTTTATTTACTTTAATAAGACAGAAAGCACATCGTAGACATTAAAGATCATTAAATTACACTTTCAAGCAATAACATGCCTCTAGTAAGTGAGCATTATACAAAGTACATGCTGTTTACAGCAGCTACCACCATAAAATGCACTGCAATCTCATTTTGTATTTGAAGTCCTTTAAACTACAAAGCATCTATGCAATCTCAACTACTGTGCAATTGCTTTTAAATTCCTATAATTAAATTCCTTTCTTAGAACAGCAGCTAGCAGCATGTCCAATTGCACTGGTCATTTTTTAACCAGAGATGAAGAAATTAATCACGGGCATACAAATAGGATCTACAGCAAATCAATTCTTCCATTATTTTTATAGCACCTACATAGCACAAATCATTCCTGAACTTTGCGAGAATAACACTTCCTTTTTCCAATCTGCAAGGCTACTATGTATCAAAAAGCTTTTCCTTCTAGAATGGAACACCTGATGCCACTATTTGTTAACTGCTGTTAAATCTCTCTCAAATCTATTTAGACCTAGAATATTACTTCAGAAAGAGAAATGATGGAAGAAAAGATTAAACAGGACTATAAAACGAAACACAAGCTTTTCATCATTGCATACGCTGATGCCTGCTTATATATTTCTTTGTTATTTTCAAGATGGAAAGTAAGGCTAAAGCTTACTTACAATAAACCCATTAGTAATTGTGCTGTAGTACTAAATACATCCTGCCTTGTTGGCAACGTATTTTATTGTGGGATTTATCATATCTATTTTATTACAAAACCCCCCAGAACTTCTATATCACTTATTCAGAGTTCAATCCAAATTCCACTGAAGCAAATAAGTCATTCCACTTAACTCTATGAGGTACGGATCATTATTCTTCATTGGATGCATTGTGCATTAGGAAAATCACTGAACACAACCATGGGGCTCAAAACAGACAACTTTCCAAAAGGAAATATAGACACAACTTGTTTGAAGAATTCTTCTGAAAAGCAGCATTCTCAAAAATAGAATCATATCAATTCCAATGTCAAAAAGGCTACATACTTTTTGGAGTGAGACTTTATACTGTTCGTATTTATCCGGCCTTATTATTCCTTTACTGAAAACACATGTACCACTTCAACTATTTGCATTAGATATACTTATTCAAATAAAGACAGAAGATTAGACTGAATTAAAGACAACAAGGCATTTTCTAATATAGGAAATGCATCATTGAGAAAATTCATTTCAACCACATAGCGAAGAGACAATATTAAATCCTACCACAACTCTTGCTTTCAAACCAACATATGCAGCAATGGGGTTCTCTATGGTAATTACTATTTTGCTACACTTTTGTTTGTACTAACAATAATGACAATTCTTTGTTGCAAGGAGATTCGCAAAGGCGGACAACAAAGGAAATCTATCAAGAAAAATGTGAGCTTGCCTAAAAGGAAGCTTTAACAAACACTGGAAAATTATGCATTTTTTCTCTGGAAAGAAATCTTTACCCTCATTCTCCTTTCAACCACACTAATTCTAATTAAAAAAGCTTACAACATTAATTATCAGGAAAAGCACCCACTTAATTTGGGTTTCAAGGACCTCATAAAATAAGCTTCTGCAGAATCCATTTATTTCAACTACCTGATTTTTGTCATATTCTCAGAACGCACCTTTCAATTCAACTGCATAAGAAAACTGTCCAGCACATCACAGTCGCTTTTAAGTTGAAAGGCTACAGTTCTACACAGCAAAAGCAGACTTAAGAGACTCGCTTCTGTTTATCTTTAGGGCTTATTTAGTCATGCCATTTCCAAGTGTTACAGAATCACCCATCTATCGCAGCAATACCTATTTCTTGAAGTAAGCAGAAAAACCCCACTTTCAAACTTAAAGCATCTCATAGTTAATTCATTCACAGTAAAGACTGAAACAAAGGCAAATTTCTTTTGACTCATGTATATCTGGAAAGGCAGTTTTCTTCAGTTTAGAGAAATATTTTCTTAGAGCAAACAATAAGGAAAAATATTTGCCCTTAACACCTTTGGTTTTTAATTGCTGTGATATACAACAGTGCATAAAGGTAAGTATTTTTTCCAACAAGGAATCTAATTGTGACTCAGCCTCTCTAACAAGGCATATTGGAAAGTAAAATCAGATGCTCCAAAAGAAAATGCACAAAGTAACTTCTTAGCAAAGGGGACGCATCATGACACAAGTGTTATTCTAAAGCAATGCAGAGCTAAGGCAGGAAAAGGAAGAAAAACTGTGTTATTCCTTGGTACTTCCAGTATGGGGATGGTTTAGGAATGAATGCTATCGCATTCTGGAATAGTTAGAACATAAAATCCCTGTAGGGAAGGACATGGTCAGCCTCAGACAATTTTGTTGTGGATGTTACACTGGCCAAACCATTCCAACCAGTTTACAGTGTACCATAAAATATTTACATAAGCTATGAACTATAAAATATTTTCACATGAACTATAAAATATTTACACTATCAACATCAGTAAGGAAAGAATGATGTGCTGTCAAGCTGGTGTGACCCAGGAGTAAAGATTTTGTGGTTGCAGATGAAATAAAACTATTGCAAATCATCTGGAAAGTTACAGGGAAAATTAGGTTAAACAAATTACTGCTTCCTGGTCTGCTGGATGGTAAATGTAACCAGGAAAGCATAGCTTATATGCTTTAAGCTGAGTTTGACCAACAACATAAAGAAAGGTTAGGCTCATAATCAAACTGTACTGACCTCTCTGAATGTTCCTTCTAGCAAGGTATCCAGATGTTGAAGCGGAGCAGGAGTTTTGTCTTTGAATCGTGTCAGCAATCGCCGCTCAATAGCTCGAAACTGTGCAGCCCTTTGCGATAACAGCTCCTGAAGTTTTTCCTCATTCAAACGTAGCTGCAATTTAAGAGTTTTCAGGAATTCAGGTTAAGGGTCGTATATGTTATGTATGCACATTCCAAATGAAATGGGAAAACTGTAGTAAAATTTTTGGGAGAGTGTGCATTATGCAAATATAATGTCATTTATACCAGTTTCATATTTTATACTTCTCGTGAAGCTTATTAACATTTTCAAGAATTATCTTTTCCCACTGAAATCAAAGCTAATTGTCAACAGTCACAATAATCTATAAAATGCATAAATATGTCATCAAGAAGCCTAATAACAAGAGTGAAATTTCACCACCAGTATCTCAAGGCTTCTTCTCAGTTTGGTATGCTATTTATGACACCTACACACAGTGTATTGAATTCCATATTCATCGCAGCAGAAAAGTAGATTGTTATTCTCTAAAGCATGAATAGAAGTACTAAATTCTGTGCTGTTTGAATGACTTTTTCTGAAGTAAATCCTTTCTCCTTTTACATACACTGATCACCTTCTTGAAGTGTTGTCCTGGGTTCAGCAGTAGCAGTCTTTATGCTCCTTCTTAATAGCTGAACTTAGATCAACACTGGATATCTTAATGCCCAGATAACAACAATTCTTATTTTATCTTTTTATCACCTTACCACTCTTTTTTTGCAGCACCAAACTTCCTATTTCCTGAAAGCCAAATGCCTGTGATAACTATAGTTTTTAATCTAATCAGCCATAGTACTAACATATGAACAATTTTTAAACCAGCAGAACAGCAATGATTCATATACCTCAAAATGTCTATCAATTAGTTCAAAATATTCTTGCAGGGGAATGGAACCAGAAAATGTACATGTGAAATCTTTGCAGTTTTGCTTCTTGAAATGTTCTTCAAGTCGATGCCTCAGCTCTTTTGTTATCAGCCAAAGGTCTTCCAACTGATCACTCTGGATCCTATATCGTTCTTTGAAAACAAGAACAAATACAGGACTAATAAACACACATTTAAACCACATACATTCACTATACAACATAGTGTAGCTAACACACAAATGGAACTTGTTAACTGCATCCTAAGTCTATACGAGATTTTCCTAAGAGATACATGTTCATTAGTGTTAAAGAAATACTTGTATTTTGTGGATGTTAGTCCTAAATACTCACTCTTTTGTTTTAACTTTAAAAGCAGTTTCATAGCACAAAATAGAAGTATTTACTGCTTCAGGACTATTTACTTTTCAGTATGGGCCTGCTCATGAAGAACAAAAAGCTCTGAAGAACTACCATAATAAGGAAACAAGACAATTACTGGATGATATTAAGTCATCACAACAGGCTGTCCACAGTTCTCTGCCATAATATAACTTAGTGAGCTGTTTTGAGGGTTGGAGGCAGAACCAGGGTCAATTCACTTTAAACCATGACAAAAGCAAGGCATCCTAAGCATCAGGCAACAGTGTGAACAAACCAACTCCAATTTACCTAAAATCCTGAATATCTTTTGGAAATGGTTATTGAGTTCTTCGATAATACAGTCAATAGAATTCTAATTACATCACCACTTCCTATTCTAGTTTTATAGTATATATATATATAAACATATATATATAAACATATATCTATATGTTTTAGTAGGAAAAGTATTACTCTAACTAGTCAACAGACAACAATATTCATCTTTAATAGAGCTATGCTTCAATCTAGATACAGCTAATGTTAGCAGAAGGTGATTTTTATCCATTTGCATCCCATGGCTTTGTAAAAGTGCTGTAGTGTACAAATGAAAGTGTTAAACTGAAGTGAAAACACAAATCCTGTTTGTGCCAGTGTTATCTGTCCCAACAAATTCACTTACCTTACCACATTTTAGTAAACTGCAAATTATCAAGTTAGTGGGATAAGATTTTATTTCTGTTGTTTCTTGTTCACATTCATATAATAATGCATATATCATATATAACTTCCAGGAAATCAGAATTAATTAAATATGGAGACAAAAACATTGTGGAATACCACAGCAGCATTTTTTATCCAGATAAATACTTTCGAACAACAGTTCCTTATTTCTTTTCATTACATATCTACCAATACTTTATCCAAAAGGATAGACAAACGTAGCTATGAGGGAAAAGAGCTGCTGGGACTTGATACAAACAAGTTCTTTCTTTGCCCTTGTTAACAAGGTTCACAGTAAATCAAATTAACCAGAATTCTTTAGAACTTGAATGTACTTATTTGAAATTTTCTCAACATTAGTAATTCAAGATTGTTTGACATTACCACTGGCATCATTCCCAGGATACTTAT
Organism: Psittacula echo; assembly: GCF_963264785.1. Lineage (NCBI taxonomy): Eukaryota > Metazoa > Chordata > Aves > Psittaciformes > Psittacidae > Psittacula > Psittacula echo. The sequence continues at coordinate 15,044,525 of NC_137737.1, forward strand.
TTCACTGAACAAAGAATGATAAATTCTGTTTACAGTGTAACAGGAAAGAAGCAAGTTTTATTTAAAAACATGCCTGTTAAAGAAAAGAACACCATCTGCTCCAGATAACATTCAACCTAATGTCCATTTTTTAAACACTCACAATGTAACGGCTGGACTGAGCTGAGTATCACCATACTTTGCCTTAAGTGATTTTTTCCTTGAGGGAAATTAGCTCAGATGTTTTCAGGCCAAATCAACAGTCATTATATTTATAATTGACATATCTAATACATTAATGTTTTAAAATGGATAAAATTAATTTCCTCCAAAATGCATATTTGATTTCCATACATTGTTTGTTGGTCAATACAAACGCAATCTAATTTTACCATGGCCTGAGAGCACTGCAGCCATTTGCTTTACATGATCTTTCATCTCTCAAAAATAGACAAATTAGATTTAGAAACTGTATGAAACAGAATCTTTAATTGTAGGTGCTTTAAACAGAAATGCAATTAAAAAGAAAATAGAAATAACTGTGCTTCTGCTCATCCTGTGCTTTTATAGCAGCTCACCAACTTGTGTTTGGTTTTTGTTAAAGTAAGCTCTGTTACAGAAAATTACAATAGATTGTCAGAAAATACTCAAACAGAAAAACAGGAGACTGAGAAGCACCAATAGGCTAAATAGATTACAAAGGCTTTTAACACTACAGCTGATCCATCCAACTAGCACAACCTGCATTAAGAATGGTTGCCCTGCCAGCAGGTTATCTGAAAGAAATCTGGAAGATTCAGTTCATCTCTCAGCCAGGAAACCCACATTAGCAGCCACAATTAGCAGTCAAGCCTCCTTTATGCTTCTATTAAAAGGCAGTTATAAAACACTCCAGCGAAGAAACAAACAAATTTAAAAACTTAATCTACATGAGGCAAGATACTTTCTATATCTTGTACTTTCTGTATCTGTGTATTAACTGTCAAAATAAACTTCAGGCCGGGTCCTTTGCAGCAGTGCTTTTGACAGGCTGAAGTAGCATCTTCAATTACTACAATGTTCAAACTGGATTAGCTAATACAAGTAAAAACAAATGTTCACTAGATGCCATTCATGTTTGCAGCCTTAACAGGGAAACCCAAATGAACCTGGAGACTTTCATACCTACAAGCAGTTCTTCCTGTTCAGAACTTAAAGTCCAGTTGATAGGGAATATGGAAAAAGATCTCTGCTTCCATTGACCAAGATCAACTTCTTTCATGGAAAACCATAAATAAGGATTGATCGGTCCCAATGGACTTTTTTACTTTTCTGAAACACCATTACTTCTAGTCTGTTTATCTGCATGTACAGTTTTCTTTTTGAAGACTATCTTGACAATGATAATGTTGCATAAGCACTTTTACAAAGTGTAAACTAAGTGCTAAATTAATATGTAATAAACTAATGTAAATATATGCAATTTTGTCTGCATTCATTAGTTCCAGGGAAGAGCTGTCTACTCAAGCACAATCATCTTAGTATCATGAAATTCTACCAACGTTTTTTTATTATGGATAGTCTTTGCTCATAAAAATATTCTGAATTATGTTTCAGTATCAGACCTTTTACAATTTATTTGTTTTAAATAAGTTTTACTTGGGTAATATTTTGAATAAGCATATCCCCCTCAGAAATTCTGTAACCAACCCAATCCAATCCATGAAATGAATGCTGGAAACATAAAAGATGGCATCAAACAACTCATTTGTTTTCTAAAGTCAGGATTCCCAGACACAAGAAATGAGTAGTCACGCTAAGAGAAACAGATATTTTGAATCTTCCTTGTAAACCGAACTTCACAAGTAAAGCAGTGTGGGAAAGTTTATAGTAGGACTGCAAGCGTCATTCCAAGCGAGTGAATAAACAAACCTGAAAGGAAAAGATTGAGGGTTTGGGGTAGGGGAATTAAAAGTTATAGCCTCACTAGAAGCTCAAATGCATGAATAACATGGACACAAATTTGTTCCTTACACAGTATTGGATTTAGCAACTATGCAAAATAAATTTCAAATTAAAGGATTTAAATTGCCATGTAGGAAAAAGGCAGTTGTTACCTTTACATCCTTTCATTTTCAGAAACTATCACTGCACATCCAGTTAGTTTAAACTGTTTAAGTCATACTATTTAAACAAATATTAAAAACAAACTAACCATAAACCAGCATGCAAGTAATGCATACACAAACCAGTGTAAATGGATTCAAACTTCAGAAATATAAAGTGAATCTTGGTACCATGACAGTTACTCTCCAAACGGTTTCTGGTTTTCCCGCATTTGATTACATTAGAAAGGGTATTAAATATTATCCTGGAGCTCACAGCTGATGTCACCAATGTCTGTATAACCCATCATGAATATCAATTTTTGAAAACCAAGAGGCAGATTATTTTTGCATCAAAGGAATTTTACAACAACAAACTAGATTCTGCTTTCTCCTTCAAAACAGTTTTCATTAAGCATTCACACACTGTTCCATTTGAACTCCCTGCCACACCACAATAGGTACTATAGCTTTTCAATTTGTTAGTCTGCTGTATTAAATGAAGACCTTGTGCTCTGCTGGCATGGAAAACGTTAAACTGAAGTGATTTGGTTCTGATGCATATGCCAAGAAAGAGTTTAGTGAGTTGAGTAGCTGTACAACGCAAGACCGTAACTCTCCAAAATGAAGAGAATCAAACTTTTTTAAATAGCACAAAGTGGTTGTAACATGACCACTTAATTCACAAACTGCCGTATACAAGAGACACTGGACCAAGTAACACCATATCTACATGCATCTTCATATATTCTGTGAACATAATAGGAAGGATATAGAATCCATAATCCTATGCTTACAAAGATATACAAGCATCTAGAGACAGGCATTTACTTAGAGGCAGAAAAGCAAGTAAGCAGGGTCTGACATCTAATTAAAGGATTTCTGAACGTCAGGGGAGAGTTAGAAACCTGCTTTTTAATCCCTTTTAGAAATCCCAGTAGATGCCTACTCCCAAACACAGATGTTGAAATACCTTTGAGGAAAAGAGGGGTTTTTCATTATTACAATGACAGTATTAACGCATGAATAAAAACATTACTAAAAACTTGATAAGAATTCAGCTTCTTCAGAGGATTGGCACTGTAGTGTACTATATCTTCAGTAGGATTTTTTGGTCTGTTGTAAAATTTTGTGCCTTTCCTAGTAATATCATTGGATACCAGAGAGGGGATGAGAATTAGTCAGCTAACACTTTGAAAGTCCTGTGTTAATTCTCACACAGTTATTATCTTGCTTTGCATGATTCACATCCTCATTTTATACATATATTAACTAATAATCAGGTTTCCTTTAGCATGAATTCTTATAGCACTTACGTGATGTTTTCGAAGCAAGAAGAGTGGCTTTTGAACCACTTAAAAACTGAAATCCCAGAACATTCGCCTGGTCCTCCTCAGATGGATCAACAAAGTCTGAAAGAGAAAGTTGAACAGTCTCCTATAATCCGATGCTGGGATTCAACAAACCTCAAGCCACAGCCAGGATCACATCAACCTCTGCACAAGCAATTTAGGAAAGGCAATCTGAGACTTATCCCCTTCTTAGGGCTCAGAAGTAAAGGCGAGCAGCGGTATTTTGGTATACCCTCCCTTCATTCACATGTGGAAGCTGAGTCACACACTGCTGTTTCTTCCCCAGCCTGGAAACAAGAGGTAGATTTGTGAAGACTTGTGATTAGCATAAAGCGCAAAGACTATCACCTTTTAGCAGATGTGTACAACATCCGTACATTTGTCACCTCCAATTTATGCAAAAATTCTGCAGAAATTATCCATGAAAATGTTTCCAGCTTTCAATACAGAGCACAACAAACATCTACCTTGCTCAAACCAGCTACTCTGCAAAGTCCATGCATGCCCACCTTTCTTTTCATTCCAAACAGTGAATCATACTAGGCTAAAAGGGTCCACTTAAGAGTACTGTACTTTAAAAACTACTCCATACCACCTCTCCTCCCAACCTTCCCCTAAAAACAAGGCAAACATGGAGCAGAAGAGATACAACTCTTATTGCGCATACCAGGAATCTGAATTTCCTTTGCCGATCACATCAATATGGTTTTGTTGAGTTCTCTCCCCCCACCCCCTAAATCACTGAAAATGGGATGAACAGAAATCAGAAGATCTTAATACCGTCTTTTCGAGCACATTAGGCCTATGCTTTCTCCTGCATTTTTAACAGCGCATCTCTAGGTTAAAAATAGAATACAATACCGTATTTTGAAAGCATTATTGCTTGGCCATAATGGAAGCCTACGATTAAAACCCCAAAATGTAGACCTTTGAAAAAAAGGTTTCTCTGTTTCAATTAAGTGTTCCATAAAACACCCTTAAAAAGAAAAAAAAAGGTATATTTATTCTCAAAGTGAAGAAAACCAGGTTACCAAAAAACCCAACCATGTCTAATCCACTGCTCTCAGACAAACGTACTTCAGAAAGAGATGCAACTCCACCTTAAAAATACCATATTAAAGTTGTTGGCCCATACGGTTCTCAGCAAACTGTTTCAGAACCTTAGTCCTCTGAAGTTCAGAAACTTAATCACTGCCAGACTTAACTTATTCAAAATCTCTTTATAAGCCCTTGTCCCAGTTTCAGCTGTAGCAGTTATTTTTCTCTTTCCTAGTAGCTGGTGCAGTCCTGTGTTTTGGCTTTAGTCTGAGAACAATGCTGATAAACACATTTACAGTCTAGTTGCTGCTAAGTAGCACTTAACCCTGATATGGTCAGGCTGGGTATCGGTCAGCAGGTGGGTGGTGAGCAATTGTATTGTGCATCACTTGGGTTTATTGTTCTTTTTCCCTTGCCTCTTTTAGTTTAAGATTCTTTCCCCTTGTTTTTCCCCTTACTATTATTAGTAGTAGTAGTTTTATATTCAACTTTAGTTATTGGACTGTTCTTATCTCGTGGGGTTTACATTCTTTTCATTCTCCTCCCCATCCCACCCAGATGAGGGGGTGAGCAAATGGCTGTGTGGTGCTGAGTTACCAGCTGGGCTTAAACCACAACAGCCCTGTTTATTCATTTCTTCTAGTGCTAATATGATCATCTAGATCCATGATACAGCCACAAAATATTTACTGAAGTCAACTGTATTCCCTTTTTTTGCCTGTGTTTTATTAAGCTAAATGAGTCACTTTTCTTATTTCTCCTCAAATCCCTAGATAACACTCATGGCCTTTCTTTTATTACACTTCTGAGTTTAAATTAATTTTTATTTAGTAACAGCAACCAGCACTCAGTGTGACAATGCATAGTAATATGATAGTTACCTGCATGGAAACATTTTGTCTAATGCATCCTCAGCTCTTATCTGCTTGTTTATGATTGTACCAGATTGTACTACAACAGTATTTCTGTGGTAACTTCCACCTCCTCTATCTCTTCCAAATTATGAGCTCATAATTACAGCAGAAATTATTTTCATAATATTACACTTTATAGTACTCAATTTTATTCTTTTCCAGTCCTAAATGGCACCTAATTACTCCTTTATACTATTTTAATACTCTCCTAAGTAGAAAAAGTAGCTCAGTTTTGTGAATTAGAAGATATCACTAAGTACACGTTATCTTTCTGGTCCAAGAAAGCTATTACTAAAAAAAAAAATCAGCTCCAGACAGCTGTATCAAGAACTCTACTCCATTATTTCTTTCAAAATACAGTGTTTCAACATTCTAACATTAATTTTGTTAATTACCTCATTACTTTGCACAGACGAACAATTCCTGTTGGAGGTCCCAACATATTTTCTATTACAGACATAATTTAAAACCTACCTGGAAAAATGGTGAGAAAACTGATGGGAGGTTTATTGGTATCAATAGTTATCTTGTGGTTTGCTGCTTTTGATGGTTGAGCTGGAGAGCAAATTAATCGTAAAGGCAGACTGAAGTTACACTGTGCAGCTTTCAGTATTCCTAAAATGAAAGAACACAGATTCATCTTCCATACCCATATTCTGAATACAAGACACTTCATACTTCTACCCTCAGAGGGGTGTAACAAGATATATTTAACATGATTAAGGGGTACATTAAAACAAAAACTATGCAAAAATCTCAAATTTTGTTCTATTTTCCACCTAAAAATACCTGTAAATTTGAATACTTCTAATTACATTTTCAAGTGAACACTTTCAACTAAATGGGAAAGCAAGAGTTATTAGTTAATTCCACTGTATACCTGTATTTATACCAATTAACATGTGATGAAGATCAACATTTTAATGCTCTAGACAAACAATTCTACTTTAACATAGACCACAGCTGTGTGGTTACTCCTGATACTTCAAACAGAAAACTGAAGCATTTATGTTTTCACCAGGAGTAACACAAACTAGATCTTTTTTAAGAACAGAGTTACTCTCTTTTACACTCTTAAATAAATCTATACTACCTTTGTAGCATCTGTCAGAGGTTTGTGGCTTAGCAAAAATGTATCTCAGACATTGATACCCAAAGGTATATTAAATTCTGGTTTTCAGCTTACTGCATCATAATGAAACAGAACTGTACAACAAACAGGCTACTGCCTTTGATGTTCAGGATCTAATATATGCAATTAAATCAGAATGGTGCAAGAGAAAAGAGGATGTTTGTTATATGTGAAAGGTAGAAGTGAAAGGCAGGAGTGCTACTTGCTATGAAATATGGAGTTATTACAACCAGATTATGGGTTTTTTGAGGACGATTTTTTGATTAAGGAGCTAACAGGGAAACCTTGTTTTGTTCAGGTACAGACATCACTATCAGCAGAAACACCTGTCATATTGATATCAGTGTTAACATTATCTCATCTCAATCTCTCATTGTTCTCTCATTTTCTCCCAAATAACCCACAGAAGACAAACATGAACCCAACACTTATCTCAGCAGAATTTAACATAGTACGTTTTCAGAGAGAATAAAGTAAGTTACTGTCATAGATTTTATAGAGGCAGAAAAGTCATGAAACTGAATAGCTACACAAGTTATCAGTCCTGTCAGCTTAGCAGGTTAACGTAAAAATAGAGTTCAACCATTTAGCAGTCATCCAAGCAACCCTTTTTGCTCACAATTTTGCCTGCTGCTTCACATAGCCCCTGCAATGAAAAATTCTAAGACTTATCTCAGGGGACAAATTCTGTAACAACACTCGGATTCATCCCTTTAGGTTGTTGGTTCAGTAGCTCTTTTGGCTGGCTGTTAATGCCTCCAAGTAAGTTTCTGCATCAGCTTGTAGAAAGTAAAATCAGTGTGAAACAAGCAGAAAGCTTAAGACAGATCCTCGAAACTAGGATATCCCTGGGTTCCAAGGAAAATTTCTGAAAAAATACTTGACAAAAAACCCATGACCCTTCAGAATGATTCACTCAACTTTATCTTCATCATCTGAAGGGAAAATCAAGATCTTTTCTTGATGACAACATAACACAAACATCTTACTACTGAACTTAGATATGGAGATTTATCAACAGGAAAAAAAACAGTGACAAAACTAGCTAAAAATATGTTTTCTTCTTGTTTCAAACCAGCTTTTTTCTAGATAGTCTGCTCTCAGTCTCCCTCACCAGAAACACTGTTTCAGTATTTCAAAGGTCAAATCAAAACTAAATCAAATAGTATCTGGCTTCAGAAGGGACTGGAGAGATTTCTAGTTGATGAGTCCAAAACAACTATATATAAGAAAACCAAATCAAAAAGCACCAATAAAATTTATCATTACAGTGAAAAACTCTTGCTGGGAAAGGCTTTCAGAATATTTTAGCATTTTAAATGGTAGTAAAGAAACATGAAGCGGTAGCCAAGTGTGGCAGCCAGAACTTCCACAATCCTTTGGCGTTATGTCTAGCAATACATTTCACTTCATCTGGAGTTGTGATACATTGCATGATACATAATTTTAACACTGTAATAAAGAAAGAATGTGGAAAGAATCAGATTAACTACAAATCTGAAGTACAATGGAAATTTTGTAACATTACCTCATAAATTGCTACGATTTAAAGGCATACTATGCACTTACCTGATAAAAGCAATAAAAGTTCCATGCACTATAGTTACAATTCACTTACAAGTTACTCATGCATTCGTCTTATTTATATTTGAAACATAACACTGATGTACACAATAAAAAACATTAAAGCTGAGATCTCTAGTTTAAGATGTTAAATATTCAGAGAATTTATGCTTTTCCTGATATTGATGACCCTGCATTTACCCAGTCCAGTGCACCTCGGAGTAACCCAAATAAATGTCCCAGATGATTCTACTAAGTTTACTAAGCTCCACAACATTCTCTTCAGCATCAGGTGTTTATCTTGAGTAGAAATTTCTTAAAATCCAAATATTCTTTTTTTAGAATGTTACCCTTTCAAAAGATATAAATCTATTTTAAGACAGTTTATTTATATATTTACTCTATTTTTTACTAATTTTTAAAGTCACTTTATATAGCAGAAATCTTCCCACAAACTCATAGCTACTCTTGCCAAGAGTGGTATTTTATGGAGATGGTTCAAGTACCTATTTCTCATACAGCACCTCAAAGTCACCTGAAATATCCAGAAACCAGAAAAGGGTGCCAGTAACACAGTTACCTAATTTTCCACTTTACTTAGTATGCTTGTAAAAGCACAAGTTAGTGAAGTAACTGCTACAAGGCTGTATCTTTTCAACACATGTATGCAACTACATTGCAAACTACCCTTCTCTCTTTCTAGTCTACCAATGCATAAGCTTTAGTCCTTGTGTTAGTTTTGTCTTTTAATTGCACCTTTTGTCAACATCATATCTATCACAACCACAGCTAAGTTTTGTATTGCTGGTATTCTTGGTTAGAAAGCAGCCTTTTAGCCTTGAATAACATGTTTCCAACAGGAATTGGAATGAAAAGCTGTTAAGTGACACCATTCTCAGAGCAATTCAGGCCAAACAGCGTAACATTAGCTACAAATCCTTAATAGCCATTTCAGTTGCACAAAAAAAGCTACAGCTTACCTGCTGAAGTTCTTGCTGAACCTTGAAAAAAATAGCTCAAAATATGGTAAAACAAGAACATACAATTGTGTTTCCTGTTTCCAATCTCAACACACATGGCACTTAATACTTTGCAAAAGTCCTACGTTTTATATGAGGAAATGCATTATACTTCAAGAAATGTCTTCACTACTTTATTTTCTCCATGGTTTATGTCTAATCCTCATTTACTTTCAATTCTCTCAAATATTCACACCTTCATAGCATCAACTCAAGGATAATGAGAACTTACAGAAATAATAGACAAAATAACAGCTCCCTTCCAAATCTGTTTTATCCAGCATATGCTGTCGCTCATGAAACCATTCAAACTTTGCCATTTTCTCCATTCACTCACCTTCAGGAAAGAGCTCTACAGTATAACCAGCAACGGGACAAAAGAGAAGATCAAAAAAAAAAAAAAGAATATGTAAGATGCTACTCAAATAAGGAAAACAGCAAGTGTAGTAACAGTTTTTCAAGAACTTAAAGAGACATTTATTAAGTAAACAACACATAAAGACATAATCCTAGCCAAAAAGCAGGCATGAGACCACATTCATCAACAGTGCAATCCCATCCAACTGACTGACCCATTAATCTTCAGCTGCATGAATCCCACATAGATACACTGAAGACTGATGGGCCACAAATACGTATGACTTAAAAACAAAAGAGGAAAAAATCTCTATTAAGATAAAATTAAGTCACAAAGACACTTCATTTTTGCTAGTGTATTACATTGAGGGATTTGATTGCCTTGCACATGTAACACTAGCAATAGCACGCAACTGAACAGAATTATCCCAGCTTAATAATTTCAATTTATAACCAAAAATCTAGCAATATTTTAATCATGCTCCTTTATTTAGAAGTCTTACAAATTCTACCATTCAAAGGAAGCTTTTAAGATCTCTTCTACAGATCCCTAATTCTGTTAGATTTCATGTATTCTGGAGACTTTTTTAATTGCATATAAACAATCAAACATACTTAAGATACAAGATTTCTTTACTTCCTTAACCAAAATGCCTGTAAAATACAACCTACTATCTAAAATATAAGTCTAAGTTTAACTACTATCACCTGAAAGAAATAACACATTCATTTGCTTGTGAGAAATACCCGTTAAGTTTGATACTCTGGTTATGCAAAGCAAAAATCACAGAAGCCAGACCAGCAAAACAAAAAGCAAGATTTCAAAGCCAGACAATCCAAGATACTCAAAAGTATGCTAGCTATACAGCTGTAGCACCAAACCTGTCTAAAGCCACAGCACTAAGTTGGACAGTCACGAAGGTACATCTCCTTCACAAGGAATAAGCAGTCAGAGTGACAATACAGAGCGACTGAAGTTGTACAAGCTGTTTGCACAGGCTCTTCACAGTAACGGAGGAGCATCCTTTTCCCTTCCACCCCCTGCACCCATCTGCAAGATGGTAAGATCAAGTTCTTTAAAAACACGAGTTTCAGTTTTGTCAGTCATCACACAAGCCTAGACTATCATCATAAACACAGTGTTTCAGCGAGAAGTGAAGTAAATGCTTAAATAAAAGCATCAGTGTGGGATAAGGTACTCAAGACCATCACCCTTCACAGAAGCCCTAACTCCACATGCATTTCTTTGCTGTCAGTCTACTCTGTGTCACCCTTCCTTTTGTGCTGGCACAGCTCCCTGGCTCTGCAGAGTGAAGGAGATCAGCAAATCTGGCTGAGAACTAACTGTTGACTGTGTGAGCACAAGGGAGGAGGAGGTGGAGAAGCAAAGCCAAGCAGCTGAGATGTGAAGAATAGGCAGCTTAAACTGATGTATGCTGCATTTAACTTAAAGGAGTCTTGGCTAAATACTGTTTCTTAGTAGGCTGACACATTGACATTTTCTGCACATTTGCATGCAGAAAACCAAGTTAATTGGTCTTCAGTTATAGACAGCAGGGTAAATTTACATATGCTATCACTAGGGTCATTACGGCGTTGTAAGTCAGAATGACTTAGTTTATTTGTTTAGAATGAGTATGTTCAACTATTCAGAAGGGAAGTGAGGCATAATCACCCCCAATGCTTATTCATATCTCCTGTTTGGGGAGGCAGTTACTGTCACATTTGTTGGCAACCCAGAAATATGAGGAGTCATAAAGATGTAATTAACTCTTCACTCCAAGAGTTGGTCCCTTAAAGAGAAGAACAGGAGCAAATTGGTAGGACAGGCTGGGAAAGTTTGTAGAGCTGCTTCCCAAGCCATAAAAGCATATGATTTTACATCTATAAGAACAACTACATAACTAAAGGATGCTACATAAAATATTACCTAAAATTGAAGACTTGACTCTGATACACATTATTTCTTTAATCACTACTGCCTTCAATATATTTCAAAAGAATATTTATGAGAAATATGTAAAAATAAAGACCTCAAAAAAGGCAAATCACATTGAAATCTCCAGTGGCTTACCTGTTGGCGTACTATATGAAAGCACACAATTTCCTTCAAATTCTGATGGAGAAAAATTGCTTTTCAAAAAGACAGACACAACCACAGTTTCAGATGAATCTGGTTCTAAAAAACAACACAGAATTATATCAAGTAATAGGAGGATCCAAATGAAAGCAATGTATTTTCTAGCACTTTGAGAAATATTCTACTAAAGTATGCCAATTGTTTCCATCAGTTCACCTTTATCAAAACATTGGGCATGTTTTGGGTTTTTTAAAATCTGTAATTTGTAAAAGGCAAAATAGTCTCTCCAACATATAACTATCCTGAAGCATAACCAATAAAACAATTCAATACCGTGAACACAGAGCATATCAAAACAAATGCGGTTTTATATTGTGGTTTTAATAGTTTACAGAGCTATCAGCCCTTTGCCCTTGTCATATGTTGAGAAAACATAAGAACTGTCCTTTCAGATGAGCAGCAGTCAGTAAAGCCCTGTTTCAAGAGAGACCATGCCAGCACATTTCAGAGCAGAAATGGTCTGCTGTCCCAACTGAGGTAGCAGGACATACTCCTCAGGTCTTCAGCTCCACTTAACCAAAAAGGCAATGTCACCTGCAGCCTTATCAACAGAGCTGGGAAAAGACTAGAAATCATCAAACAGCTGATGCTAAATTGGAAGCATATGCTAGACTGTCCTCAGGTAAACAAGCTTTCTTGCCCTGCTCTCAGCTCAACAGTGGCATTTCTACATAGAGAGAATTGCCAGCAAAACAAAATGCCCCAGCAACGGTACCACAGAGTAACTGATTTTTATGTATTTTTTCTTCCATCATAAAGCTACCGCTCCCCACCTGCCATTCATCATGCCACAATCAAGGAAGCAACTGCATTCCTTTCAACTTTGTCTTCTCCACCAAGCAGTATCTAGAAGTTGCAGAGTGCAGGCAATCAAATCTGTAATTGCTTTAACTGCCACATATCTGCAACAATACACTGGCGATGGAGGCTGGACTATACCTTTCAAACATCATCAGACAATGTAATACGACACAATAGCTGTAATGGTCCTAGAATAATTTACCTAAATCATCAAAGATGAACTGCTCACACGTCACTGCTAATGGAGCTTGTACACACACTTCCAGGTTTGCTTTTTTCGCAGTCACTCGGCTCTGTATCGTTATCTAAATCAAGTGACATACAGAAATATTTAAAGGAAGCATCAATTTCATCTCTGTATAGCAGAAAACAACCATAACCAGCAAAAAAGTATGAAAACCCTGCAAAGAGCAATTCAGCAACAATGTTTAAGAACTTCAAATTTCAACTTCAAGACAGGTATTTGCCTTTTACAATTCCTTCTTTCTTACAGCCAACAATGGTACACAATAACTTGAAAGGCTACAAAAACCTGAAGGGATTTCTCATGTTCTTTGTAATGCCAACCCAAGACAAACCAATGCTAAAGTGTTCATTAAAATCTTAAGATTTCAAAGTGCCATGTGCATTTGTTCTAATGTGAATAAAAATAACATGTTGCCTCTTTCAGATGACTACAGTAAAAAAGACCAAAAAGAATAAAAACCAAGCTAACCAAAGAAATTATTTCCTTTAAGTGCAAAGAGAAATACACAATTTCCTGAATAATTTTGGAGTCAAGTTCTATTTGATGTTTTACTGCAAACAAATTCTCATATTCTATATACAGGATACCCAGCACAACTACAACTCTAGATTATGAGAGCTGACCTAACCATAAACCTGGAGTAGCTCTTGGTGCTTTTACTGAGGGCAGTTATTTCTTTGCAAAACCAACAGATACCAAAAGAATGTCCTTAACTCAGATCTAAAAAAAGCATAACTGTGATTGAGATCTGAATGTGGTCCGCATGTACACAGACCCTATCTGCTATCTATTATCATCTGTTTTGTACTGCTGGTCTAACAAGTTCTCTGCAGCAAGGTTAAGTTTAGGAAAATATTATTAGCTATAAAACCACCCTAGTGTTAGCAAGTTTGACTACTTTAATAGGATCAACATCAACATTTATTTGGTATAAAAATGCATCTGGGCTGCAACAGACCTTCAGATTATCCTGTATCATTTTAGCATTTAAAAACGCAGAGAAATGTGTTAGACCAAATACAGCTAAATCACACTAGTCTAAGGGAGGCTGGTTCAATAAATAGTCCAGTTACCCTCTGAACTTTTTACTCAAGAGAGAGGAAGAATTTGAAAGGTTCTCAAAAATAAGGCTCAACTGATATTCCTAGAAGATCCTCTCAAACAGAAATAAAAATCATGATCTTTTTTTAGACAATACTGAGGAGAAAATACACCTGCACACATGAACGCACAGGCACACACACAGTCACTCTTTTTTAGTACCAGTTACAGGCAGCAGCTCTCACAGAGGACTGCAGTGATTTCAATTTTCAAATTAGATCTTCCTAGCATTTTTCTTGTTCACTAGCAAAAGCTATGAAAGGCTTTTTAAAAAAGGAAGTCTAATTTTGTTTATTGACATCTAAAAAGATAACAACCTTCACACTGAGAGTAAGCAAATATTTACTGCCTTCAAGAAGTGTTGGAAAAATTATTTATTGTCTTTGAAAATCAGTGGAAAAATTATAACCATAAATAACTTCATTCCATCCTAATAATGTCTTTGTGTCTCTTTCTTGATAAGCCTATCAAAGACAAAACTCCAATCACTTTCTGACTTCAGCAGAAGGCTTACTGGAACGACACCTTGCCATACTATGGAGAAAAGGAATTAAGTATATTCTGCCTTTCAGGTTTTACTCATTTTCATGATCTAAGTGAAATACAGTGACAGGTTTGTTAAAATTTGTCACCACTATGTGAATGCTACTGTTTGAGTTAGGCACAGTACCTTCACTGTGACTGATGGCACTGCCTCTGCTTTTACCTCACTGTCAATGGCTTGCTGTGAAGAAAAAGATGAAAACAGAGTAAATTCAATATTACACATGAATAAGTGAACACAATGAATGCAATATTACCTTCCTACCATCAACTTGGTAAACAGGGAATTAACAGTAAAGGAATTATCATTCCTATGACAGTTTAAAATACACAAAATACATTTCCGAGTTCCTTGTGAAAATGTAAAGCCTCTGTCTGAAATTGCCTGCAGAAAGGATAGCAGAAGGTCATGAATGTTATGTATATAAGGAGCTAATACACTGATATATATATGAATATCTGAAAACGTTTTGTTTGGCATACTACTTTCCACTACATATTTATTTAAATTCTGGAAATACCTTCTGTTATTCAGTAGGGAAAGGTGACTTCCAATCTGCCAATATATTACATATGCATCAGAGTATGTGCTATAAAATCATCACACATTATCTTATAATCAGAAATACATTTTTAGCTTCAGAAGAAAATTATAGTAGGCATCTTGCTACTCATGCATGCAGTACAATTTCAATCTTTCCACATGTGGAGAAGTAGTATCTACAAGACTGTAGTTTCCAAGATTGCAGCAGAAGACCTAACATTGTTCCCACGTTTGCTGTATTGATCCTTCCCCATGAAGTATCTTATCAGATTTTCCCTTTCTAAATGGTTACTGAAGGAACACCCAGAAAAACGCTACCACACAGGTAACTAAAATATATGGACAACCTTGGGAAATAAAGGCTGTGGTTTAACTGCTATATTGAGTTACTTATACATGAAACATCTGGAAGGATGAGCACAGCAGCATTAGAACATCCTGTGGACCTAACAGTTCTAAGTGTTGTGAGATCACTGAAGCTAGCCATGACCATGGCATTGTCCTTTCTTCTATACAGAACTGCTAGGACACTAGCACATACTATAAAGAGGTCCCCTTATCAAATAGCAGTAGAGGTGGCAGTAGTAATAAACAGAGTCTAAATAAATATATCAAATATATATATATGAGTGTATTAAAAAGCAGCTTCTTGTGTATTTTTTAAACAGTAAATAGCCCTGAAAATAATTTTTGCAGAAATCAGTGGCCAGAAACTACTTATTACAGATGTTCTAGTGCAATAAGTACGTTCTGAAATGTTAATGGGAAAAGTTTTAAGAAAGAATATAAGCTCTCCTGAATCTTAATTTGAATTTTTATAAACTATGTATGTTTACAAGATGAATAAACTAATTAGGTTACAATGCTAGAGAACACTGAATGATGCCTTGACAAGAAAAAGATTACTTCTTACAATGCATCTTTGAGTGGTTCATGCATTCTGTCTTTAAAAGACCCACAGGATGATCCACACCTCTGCTGTTTCCCCTCATATTATTAACTACTCACCATTACAAATTCTCACCACTACAGAGTTACTTGAGAACCCAAGTTCTTGGTCACTGACATTTGTTTAGCCAGGAATCTAAAGATACAGAAGATACTAAATAATTTTAATAATTCTAGTTAAAATCATTAACAAAAGTGCACTTTGATTGATGGAAACTGAGGGCTAGGCAGAAGCTCAGTCCCACAAACATAAATACATAGTAATCACTATCCATGATCAACCACCATCTACTCATGTGTGAAATCCATGTTTTCAAAGTAATTTCCTTTTTCTACAGGTACATACAGATTCCACATCCAAACTGGGTGAAACTTCTGCTGTGACAATTACATCTCTGTTTTTTTCAGATTTGGGCAAAATATCTGCAAAAAAAAAGGAAAAACCGAATCAGCTCTCCTTTAACAAACACACAGCTATGTTTCTAAAAAGAACAGCATCAAGTTTCAGATTTATGTCAATACACCTACGAGTGTAAAGGAAAAGTATAATAACGCATATGATTTAGACCAAAGACATTTCTTCCTTAAAGCTAAAACCTGGATCTCATATCTGATTTCTGATTTCTTTACAGAAAAAGGATTTAGGTGCAATGTGTAACAAGATTTTACACCTACTATCCATGATCTTCAGAGACTGTAAGGAATTTGTAAACTTCTGTCTTCACACTCTTATATTAATACACCTCTAACAAACAACTATCTCCGAAATGCACACTGCACATGTTATGGCACTTCCATCTATATAATTTGATAATCAACACATTAGACACAGAAAGAGTCAGTGCCTAATAGGTTGTAGGAATTCCTCTGTGTAAGAAGGTATATGGAAGTTTTCACATACAGAACGTTATATGGGGTTTGCTTATAATATATTACCTGATGATTTCCAGGACTCAACATAAAAGGCAAAGAATGCTATGAACAAATTTATATCCATGATATAAAACCTTATGCAGATTCACATATATAAAAAAAAGTTGCAAGGATTAAAAGCTAGGCACTTAAATACCATGAGGAATTCCAGACTCTCCTCTTCAGAGTCCGGAAGTCCAGCTCTAAGGTATTTGCATTCTTCTGAAAAGCACTTTTCTTTTTAACACTAAATGTATTGGAAAAAGAAAAACCCAAACAGGAAATATATAGTTCCTGAAGTAACAAACAGTAAAGACTTAATGTAAAGGGGAAATTAGCATACTAACTGAATAATTGAGAGCACCAGCACATTCAAAAACAACAGGTTCTGTCAATTACACATGAATAGGCACAATCCATTCCACTTGTACAGATAAGACAACATCTTCCTTTTCTATCCCTTCTTAAACATTTCTCTTCAAGTTGCTTCTTCAAGCAAACTATGAAGCAACTTCATAGAATCAGAGACCAGTTTGAGTTGGAAGGGACCTTAAAGCTCATCCAGGTCCAGTTCCCTGCCATGGGCAGGGACACCTTCCACTAGAGCAGGTTGCTCCAAGCCCCATCCAACCTGGCCTTGAACACTGCCAGGAATGGAAGGTGTTTTCCAATGTGGCTGATTCAATGTAAGCATCAACTTTTTGTTA
This sequence comes from Psittacula echo, assembly GCF_963264785.1. Classification (NCBI taxonomy): domain Eukaryota; kingdom Metazoa; phylum Chordata; class Aves; order Psittaciformes; family Psittacidae; genus Psittacula; species Psittacula echo. Next base: position 15,061,906 of record NC_137737.1, read on the forward strand.
AACATGGGTTTTCTGACTCAGCTCAATCACAGCATCCAAACTGATGCAAGTAACATTAATTTGTGTAGTTAGCATATTAATTAAGTTTATAAAATACTTCAGTGTATAATGTAAAACCTTACTCCTCAACATGTATAAAACAGCTGAAGTTCAACAGTTTAAGGGTCAGCACTGGACAGAAATACATGGCATTTAGGAATAACTACTCTGGTCAGTTTTGGAGGGGTTTGGAGTTTGGGGGTTTTTTATTTATTTTTAATATGATCCCTTAATTCTAAGTAGTCTCCATGTTTGGAAGTAAAAATGAAATTAAAAAAAAAAAAATCCATATAAGGATAGATATTTTCAAAACAACACCAGCTCTTACTGCAAAAACATGATTCCAAAAGACAGAAGAGTCAATGGCTCATTTTAAAGATCATGCTTAGGAGTATCTTCATGGCGACCAATGTTCAGAAGTGTTTTGTATTCAACCAGACATGATTAGCAGTTATTTTAAGACTTCACTAAAGTTCTAAGTAATAAGCCAAAATGAACCAAAGCCAAAACATCTGAAACTGAAAGGCATTCTTAAGTAAAAGGTTTTGTTGTAAAAATGCTCTCGCAAGTTTTATATCCGGTTAAAGCCAAATGCATCATTAGAGCATCTCTCCACAACAAAAAGAGCATTCATAAAAACCCACCTGAAATCACCACTGTAACACCTTAGATCAGATTAGAAAGACTGAAGAAGGAAAAAAAAAAAAACTAATAGGAAGAGAGAATTATAAAAAGACCAACAATATTCCCAATAAACTTGTCAATTATACTATGACAGCTATTAAAGAAGTTATAAAGGACAGCTCTATATTTCCTTACTCTCTCTCTGGATCTTCCACACAATATGTTAAAACAAACAAACAGAAGTTGATTCACTTCAAGTAGATTTATTATTCCATCATGCTTTCTTTCCATTGGTTATGAAAGCCAGAAAAAAAATATCAAATATTCATAAAGAGCAGCCATGGTAAAAATCAGTGGAATCTACTCACATCTATATGCTTAAAAATACAATTACTGGATTTGTAAAACTGAAAATCTGACATTAGTCTGTCACAATAATGGACAAAGTTATAGGCAGTTACAAAAAAGAAATCTTTAAGTTGTAGAATAAAGCTCACACCTGCAGATAAATAATTTCTTATTTTCTAGGGAGCTTTATCACTCTCTTTTTCAAACAAAAAAGGCACGACTATATCTTTAATACAATTTAAGAACATGCTAACTATAACCTGGAAGAGATTTTAATCGGTTCTTTCTATTAGTCTAAGATTTTTCCATAGTTTCGTGTAAAAACATATGCTTCTCAATCCCTGTACAAGTCAGACACACTGTTTAAATGCTCAGTTACGAAAACACTAACTTTGAAGGATCTCTGCAGAAATTATGTGCCCTTACTTGAACAAAATCAATGCAATACATAGCAGTGTATGCAAATTCCAGAATTTATAATCATCTGGGTTTTGATGTCTATGTTCTTCTAAGACAACTCCTTTTGAGACAATTTAAAACAACAGAAAAGTTTCTTTAACAAAAATAATCCTTTGTTCGTTGCACGACTTAAAAAGCCATTTGTAATAATAAAACACAATTTGGCAATACTATTACTCTCTCTGAAGCCTAACTATATCAGACTGTTACTGTGAAATTCCTTAAGTTTTCTTGCCTTTGGGTAATACATGCACTGTCATTTTCTTCTCTGAACCCCTGCACTAGTGACAACTATCTGCAACCTGACATGAGTTATCTTGAAAGTTCCAACAGGCATTATAAAACCACAAAGAATAAACTCTGTATCCAAGGGCCTGACAGTCTAGGATTTTGTTTGTATATTTTTAATTAAAACTTAAACTTTATTAAATATTACATTTCCTACAGAAATGTGTTATGGGATGAAAATGAAACAAAATACTTCAAAGTGCTATAAGTAAAGTCAGGTGGTTAAAAGCACATATAAAATATACCTTGTGTTTTTGTGGCCTCCTTGATGATCTTCTGAAGCTCTTTCATTTCAGCATCAAACTCTTCCTGGTTTAGTTCCCTAGATTCAACCCTAGGAGCCTGGAAGAGTGAAGGATCAGTTCCAAGGTAGGAACACTGAAGATGCCCAGTATCACTCAGAGTGACTACAACACCCTTCAAATCTCTGCATGAATAAAAACAAAGAAAGCTCATTAAGAAACTGGAAAGAATCACAGAAGCAGTAACATTGAATTTATGCTGCTTCTACTGTTCCATCTACAAATATAATAGAACTTCCTGGTTTTAATGAGATTCTTTGACAAAAAGAAAATAACAACACTCATTCTTCAATTCAGATGTTTTTACTAATATTACTCCTATTTATTGCAATCACACCTAAGAACCAATCTGTGCTAGACAGATGACTAAAACATAATACAAATTTCTCAGAATCTGTATAACAAAGACAGGTAAAGGAAAGGATCAGAACAAACAAGCCGAGTAGACAGTACAGTTGTAACCTTTTCCATTCACAACTTCTTAAGTTTTCAGAAGTACTGAGACTGAGGTCAGTATGCAGGAAGAGGAATTAGCAAAATAGAACACCAAGTAAGGGAAGGAAAGGGAAAGGATGCATTAGAAGAAATCACAATGGATGAAACATGTTCACAGTGAACACAGCAGTAGGACTCTGGCTGGCTCTTCCCCATGGTATCTCTCTGAAAGGAAGCCACATGGATCCAAAACATTTCCCTTTCATTCCTCTGGATCAATACAAATGGGTGCTTTATTAGCTACACTACAGTGCCTTTTCAGCTGAAGGAACAGTATTTCATTGAACTTACTCCTACGGAAATCTTACTTTGTGCATCTGACCCCATACCATGCAAACCAAAATTTGGGAAAGCATTTAACAAATTACAAGACAACAGGGAGTATTGCCAACATTTTGTTTACATTGAAAGTAATCCCTAAACAGAATAGGAACTGAACAGTAGAGTAAAATAGTTGTTACCAGCAAAAGTTAGGAGAATGTGAACTTTCAATTTAGTTTTTTAAAATGTTTACTCTTAATCAAAAGCTTTTATTTATTTTCATAATCATGAGGTAATATATTCATGCCAATAATTTGCTCTTACTCCATAATTAGAATATCTTATAGCAGACACCGCCTTTGCATCAAATGCAACTGTCGTATAAAGCAAAGATAGCTCAAATTCCATTCTTAAATCTAAAACTTAATTTTTATAAGAAAGCTGGCAAAGGGCATAGCAAAGTCTTTAGAAAAGGGATACTGTTGAAGCAGATGTTACCCAGTTACTGAATACTCTGTCCCACACTTTACTATTTAGTTGCAGCAAATAATGAAAACAAGAGAAAGTGCACCATGAGCTTATTCCACAACTGAAGAAAACTGACACCCGAAAACAAGGCAATTTCTAAAGTTCTCCAGCACTGCCTTTGGACCACCTTAAAATTTCTTTCCTGAGGCTATGAATCTGTTAAGCTGTGAAAGAAAGATTCAATGAGGACATCTGACTGTAAATTAAAAGAGCATGAAGAAATACAGGTACGCACTTCGCAATAAGTCTTTGATGATACCCTACTGAAGTATAATATATTCAAAAGTGGTTTGCAAATGCAGTCCTTCCTATGTACCTTTAAGTTGGCAGTCATCTGCAGGTAATCAGTCTATCACATGAAATCAACTCAAATCAAGGAAGTGATTTTAACTATATAAACTACACTTTTCTTCTGAGTGTGTCAGCATTACAGAACACACAATCAAAAACTCCATCTTAAAACAAACTCATTTCAACCAACTTTCCTCTTAGTCATGAAATCCTTTCAGTCTTCAGTAGCTCAGAGATAAAAGCATCAGTTTAAAAAAGCAGCATCACAAGTTTCTGCTTCAGCTACTGTTCTGCTGAGCCCCAAGAAGACTGCAACATAAAACATATACAAATAGAAAAAAGCCTTTTACAGTAATCTTTCTTTGTTAAAGCCGTCCATGAATTTGCACATCAATAGAAGCAATAAGAAAAATATGGGTAACCAGTTACAATATATTATTTATAATACATTAATTTCTCCGTTGGAATGTTTGTCAGCCAGTCAAGATTGTTATAAAAGCTTGAGGAAAATAAAGCAATGTTTAAAGACAGCAGGGGGAAGGGGAGAGCATTTAACAGTTTTATAGTAGTTTCCCCACAGCTACTGCACTCGTGCAATATCCCTGCAAATACCATTACTTCATTTGGCACATTTTGTGCAGAATCTGGAATTCCAATTACTTGTTACATTTCTTTTATTGTAAACTACTTTATTTTTTTTACTATATCTCACACAATAGTCAAAGTAATGGCAAATCTAAGGGGACATTTTAACAGTGAGGAACTCAAAGTATGAAACAAATTATTCTGGTATCTAAAATAACTACAGCACAAAGCAACTCCTACACACATATGGTAATAATTTGAAAAAGTATCTTTTATTGGATTCTGGGTAATAATAACAGCATATGCTTCTTGTAGATCTTCTTTTACTAAACAAATTGCTCACAATATAATTCTTGAAGAAATTAAAATGCTTTGCATGTTTCCAGTTCTATAATACCAAACTGATCACTCAACTGACATAGAAGTTGGAGCTGTAATTCTAAGTTCTACTTGAATGACACAAGCTAAGCCTTGGACAACTCCCAGGACAAGGTCTGGTTATTGACACAATTTACAGCTTTAATTATTTATATTTATAATAGCACATAAAACTTCTACCTCAATTTCAGAAGTAGTCTTAATTAGTATTACTCATACCAATCATTTTAGAAACCAAGATGCTCTGCAGTGCTGTTTTCAGTGCCTTATTGATAATGTATCATTTATAAACTACTAAATTAGGAAAATAATTCCTGAACTGTACTCAAGCATTTTGAATACACTTCTCTCTCAATTTTATCATCTTCTGAAGTAATTATATGCAACAGCATAATGAAAATAGCACTTTTCAGTTTAGTGCTTATGAAAACCCAGATAGTTCTAAGTTTCACTACCATTTCAGTGTCATTTTAGCTGTGTGAACTATTTGACAAAATGCTCAAGGAAAATTAGACTAGGAGTAATAAACTGTAAGAGTTTTCTAACATGAACTAGTGGGAGTAAAAGTCAAAAGCTTATCTTACTCTTACTAAACACTAACTCCAAAACCAGACCTTCAGTTGGATATTTAAAGTATACCTGGTACAACCTCAGTGCCAGCTAGCCCCTATTTTTAACTGGTTTGGGGTATCTGTGGAAGACCCTCAGGCTCCTTTGAAAACCCCTCCCTTATTAAAAAAACTCCTTTGTTCAAATTTACATCAAAAGTAATACTTCTATGTGTAAGATTTCACCATTCTGCTATTACACATCATAACAGATAATCTGTTTGCTCTCAGAAACTAAAATTCTTTTAAGGTTATTTATACTATGTATTTAACACGATTTGCACACTTTGAAGAGGAAATGTAAACATATAATGCAAATACAGTGTTCAGTTACAACTGTTTAACAATCTCTAATGATACTGAATATCATTAACTAGTAAATCATAGACTCATAGAATGGTTTGGGTTGGAAAGGCCTATTTTCACGCTATTTACAGCAGTTTGGGTCAGGGTCTTGGCTGCCAGAGCACTACTGCCACCTGCGGGGCAGCACAAGGCAGGTGAGGACCAGCCAAGGAGCACAGCTTAGGCAAAGGCGAGTCCCAGAAGTTGCCGTATCATATTAAATGAAGCCGTGGGGTTTAAATAGGGTTAGTATGATAGCTTGACAGCTAAACTGCTAAGATTCCCTCTAAAGATTAAAAGATGTATGCAGAGACACTGACATCCATGAACGACACCATGAGGGTTGGAGACCTCTGCCATAGAGACAGGCTGAAAGAGTTGGGCTTCCTCAGTCTGGAGAAAGCTCCAGGGAGACCTTGTAACAGTATGCCAATATTTAAAGGGGCCGACAAGAAACCTGGAGAGGGGCTTTGGTCAAGGGCCTGTAGGGACAGGACAAGAGGAATGGCTTTAACCTGAGAGAGAGGAGATTGAGATGAGCTCTTAGGCAGAAGTTCTTCCCTGTGAGGGTGCTGAGGCGCTGGCACAGGGTGCCCAGAGAAGCTGTGGCTGCCCCATCCCTGGCAGTGTTCAAGGCCAGGCTGGATGGGGCTTGGAGCAACCTGCTCTAGTGGAAAGTGTCCCTGCCTGTGGCAGGGGGTTGGCACTGGAGGAGCTTTAAGTCCCTTCCAACACAAACCAGTCTGGGATTCTTTGATCATCTTGTGGTTCCTTCAGAGAGGGAGCACACATACTACAGGCAAGCTAGACACTAGATTTCAGCTCTTGCTACATATTGCATCTAAAAATCAATTTTTGTCTGAAGGATTAACCAACTTAGTTTCTTGTTGTTTCAAATATAAAATCAAAGCTATTTCAAAAGCAGTGAAGGTTTTGTTAAAAAATAAGGTAGCCAGCTATAAAAAAATGCAGATTTAAATTAAAATCAGTATTTCTCACAAAATAGAATAAAACCAAAGTATTCAGATTGCTGATACAGACCTCCAGAAATACATGACCTTGCTTCAGGCAAAAAATTATAAAGAGCTCTGAAGCATAATATATTCAAGGAATAGTTCAGAACTTCCACATTCCATTTCGTATCATCATAGTTCCATACCTAAGACACCTAGTGGCATTATCTAAATGGAAAATGATTGCGAGGACTCATAAAACCCTATAACTTTAAATAAGAGTGCAGCCCCTAAGTCCAAGCTCCAAATAATAAGAAACGAGAAATTACTCTGTGATTTCTTTTATGACAGTACCAGTGTCAGCGTTAAGAAAAAAATTAAGACCAAGTGTGACACCTAAAACGTCTCCATGCTTCACTCCCTCTTCAGCTGCATCAAGTACATATTTCTCCATTTGGCCTCTTTCGCCTGAAGTCTAAAAGCTGTTTCAAGGCCAGACTCCCTCACTGGCAGACAAGCACTGAGCAGCTTCCAAAGGCTATACAACACAGCAGCTACAGCATCATGAATATAGCATCTGGAGGGCCTCAAAATTTATCCTTCATCTAAACCTTCTCTTCTCTCACTTCAAGATAGTGTTTAGAGTTCATTTCACTCCAGCTAAGCTGGAGAGGTCCCTAGCATCTCTGCTTCCAACAATAAAGAGATGTAAGGTGCTATACGGATAACATCTACACTTCAATAAGTTTTAGATAAAGCTTATTCTCAACTGTTGGCTTCATACAAGCTAGTATTAGGCACTACAGATCTGTCACAATATGAACAAGCACAGAGAAACTGCAGGTTAGCAGGAAAAAGAAACCTATGCAATTTGTTTAAAAGCAAGTATTGTATTTCAAATACTAGAAGGGGAGTTACTTGCCTTCTTGCTCTTGAGCAGTTAGAATTTTCACCTTTAAGGCCCTTCCTAGAATCACGAGGCTAGGAATATTTTAAGTGTTATTCTAAAGTAAGTTGAAACACTTACAAACCCATCACTGTAAAAAGTATGCTTTGTGAAAAAGCAGATCAGTGACATGCAATAAAATTAGGGAAACTGGCAATATGGGCACGTGCTTAATATCATACAATTAAATACCTTCTGAAACTAACTTGCTAGAAAGCCCGCTCATTAATCACTGTATATGCTGGACACAGTATTTGGCATTTCTATGCTTTTTGCAGGATCAGAATCCCACTAAGGTAAAAGAAATACAATCGTATTCATACTTTGTGGCTAAGCTACACATATTAATAATCAAAATTATCTCTTTAAAGACCTTTAAAAGGGTAATGTTTTGTACTGCCACCTCTTGACAATCCAATGGTAATTCAGTGATTAAAAAAAGTGCTGGTTTTTTTCCTCCTTAAAAGCATCTCTTTAAAATGCAATTACGCTTAAGTAGAAAGATTCTAGAATTCTCTGCATTTAACTTCTCAGATCAGGCAATATTCTTACAGAACACTCAAATAAAAATTTATATATATACAGGTATATAACTGAAGGGTTCATACGGTGTGTCATAACTGGCATCGCTTCTAGTAAAGTACTACTATACAGAAAAAGGAAAAAATCTTTCAACGAACTATAAAGTTTGATTCCTGTAGTTTTCTTTCCATAAAAACGTGTAGCAAGTGCTAAGTTTTGCTGGGTTTATATGTAAGTTTTGCCATTTTTATATGGTGATTCTTTAACAGTTGTGGTAGCTGCGGTGATGTCAGTTTTAATAAGGAATAACAGATGAGCTGGAATGAAGAACAAGCATTTGGACAGCTAAAAAATTCAAAGAGAGGGGTTTTATTTCAACTCCACCCACTATTACGCTGTATGTGATTGCACTTTTATAGCTTATATAGTTAATTCAACAATATTTCTTGATATTTTTTCCAGATAAATTCAGTTCCTGTTACCTTTCTACTGTTTGGAGAGCCCAGCTACACAGTGTTCATCTAACCACCCAATGTACCATGGTTCTGTGCCAGAGAAGTTGAAATTTCAAGTCCTACTTGGACCAGGCCAGTATTTTCTCACTTTCAAATTGATTGCAGATTTCAAATTTCTTTTAAAACTACTGGAAGCTAAAACTTCATAAAGCACATTTTCAACCAATGACTGTCCACCAGAATACTGAACTTCAATCTTTTGACTCATGTACCTCATTTAAACCAAACTGATCATGCTGTTGTGTTACTTAAGAGTTCAAACCTGGGAATTAAATCTGTGTCAAAACAAAGAATTTAAACACTAGCAATTTAAACCTGGAGACAGGTGGCTAAATCAGAGACTTTATATATAAACTTACTCAGATAAACTGCCGTGAAGTTACAAGTATGTTAACTATGTACCTTCATTAGTCAAATACACTCTGCTTCTTTATTATTTCTGCAAGAGGAAGAAGGACTTACACAAAACCAACAAATTTTAGACCTATTTAATACTTCATTTTGTCTTACAAGTAGTAAGAAAATTGCACACTACTCTAGCATATCAAGTCAGTAACTTTGGAGTGATTCAGTAAGCTTCCTGCATCTCAGCCTACACAGTCTCTAATTTATTACTTTATTTATTAAAGTAATAAATTTATTACTTTCTTTGAGTCTCTAATTCAGTAGAATCCATAATCAAACAAGTAACAGCGTAAATCAAAACATGAACATCAATAGCCCTTGGGTAGCTGGCTTTAACAGATGGCTGATTAATATATTACCATGTGATACTGTCTTAATGGCTGCTGTTTCACAACACTGATGTTAGAAGTTCAAGCATGACCCCTACAGTCAAGCCTGCTGTTATTTTATTTGCAGAAGATAACAAAAAAATTACAGGATCATTCCTCAGTATAAACCTAGACAGACTTGAAGTTCATAAAGAGCTCAAGTATGGATAAAGCTTACTAAGTGGGCCTGCTTGCCATTTTGAACATATAAAGTCTACTTTTATTTCCTGGCTTTTCAACAGTTACTCCTGTTCAAAAAAATAACTGGTTTTCCCCCATCTCAAATACTGAAAACCTATTTACTAGCTTAGCTCAAGCAAAAAATCTGGGTACTGGAAATTTAATATTTTTAGAAACTCAGAAATTCTTATTCTTTAAAGGTGATATATTACTTCTGCACAAAAAAAAAAAAAACCTTCCCAGGCTGCCTTATACTTCCCCTTCAGATAACATGCTGTTCCACTACCAAGTAAAATGATATTTATCTGTCAAATACATGAAACTGAAAGCAAATATTCTAGTAACTTTCACCAACTTGTCTATACCTGTCAACCCCTTGTAATCAAAGGAGCTTCACATTTTACAAGGCATATATGTCACTCTGTGGGTTATTTGCTTCAAGAATCTTTCTTCCATGAAGAACAGTTCTTCTGCTCACAGATACAGTAGGACATATAAATTCTGACAAAAGAAAGTTGGTTTCCATATTCTAAAAGCAAGAGGCACCACGTATGCAAAGCATCCAAATACTTTTAGACAAGCGCTAGAGGTGGCTTGTTAAGTTTTTTCTTTTGGGTATTTTTAATCCAGTTCCAGTGTGGCTGAAGATGAGGATACCCTTCATTTAAACAAGAACTTCATTGATAAATTGGTGCCTTAAGTAGTAAGAGTCCTCAGTAGATTAAAATCAGAGGGAAGAAATATCTCCCACAACACATCCCCCTGAACCCTGAGAGGAAGCTGGTTTACTCTTAATACTGTGCTTGCTGATAAAATCCACATGAAGTCAACATTTTTTTGCCATACAGATATCACCAGACTTCATTTCTTGATGGATAGCTAAAGGCACAAACAAGCAAAACTGTGGATTTTATGAAATATTATGAATATTGTGAAATTTTATTAATATTATGAAATACTGACTTGAAAGAGAGGTATTTGAGGAACTCTGCAGTCTATTTCAGTTTGAAAGAAAAAAGTCCGGCAACCTTCACAGACTTACCAGGTATAACTCAAAGGCTGTACACAAACAAAACCAGGTAGTAAAGTTGAGACTAGTGAACTTCAAAAACATTCAGAAGAAACAAACTTCCTAATTTAAAGGCTTCATGCTTTTCTATTGCAAAAACAGGTTTGTAACTTGGAAGTGATCAAAAGAGAAATCCCCTTCCTGAGACTACATCCAAGCTATAATGCTCTGTCTATGTAGTTTTAACTCAACCCACAGTGGCATTTCAGCTGTTTGTGATGGAAACATCCCTGAGGCTAGCAACATGAGCTATTTTGCTTCAGACTGAATGCACCTTAACATAATGTTCTAGTTTCAGGCCAGCCAGGTCACAGTAATACCCAGCCAGCCATTAAAACATGGTACTCATAGGAACAGCTTTGCCAAGTGTGTTAGTGTCAAATAAACAGAAAAGTAGTTGTCTAAGTATTTTAATCTGCTCCAAGGACCTTTTATGGTCAAGCATATGAAGACAGGATAATTCAGGCACAGAAAAAAACAAGTAAGTTTTGTTATAGGCCCTTAAAAAGTGACTTTCTGCTACTTTCTGCATAAGTTATTTCAGATGATTCAGACAAACATGACCCATCTTTTTGGTGGGGGAGTATTAAGTCACTTGCCTTTACAGGCTCAAATTCCTGCCAACGGGAGAAAAAATTACTTTCATATGAGGTGCTTTTGCTAACAGGAACTCTATCGTAGGAGCCGCAATTCTATGTGGGCTTGCTCCCCTCATAACTACCTGAATTATGGGGTGGGAGACAGAAAAAAAAAACCTAATGCATCTCATGAAGCATCAAAAAGTGACTAATTCATAGACTTGATAATCTATAAATGTACAAGATACCACTCATGACATTTCCTTTGCAAAGATGTGGAGGTACAAGGAAGGTCTTGGAAAAGAGGTCTCTGATGAAACAGAAATACAGAAACTAAATGTCAAGAAATCATAGAACCATAGAATAGTTAGGGTTGGAAAGGACCTTAAAATCATGTAGTTCCAACTCCCCTACCATGGGCAGGGACACCTCACACTAAATAAAGGAATCGACTTTGAGGTCAGTGCTAAGAAGAGATTTATATAATTATGGCGGATACCAAGCAAACATTGCTGCTCTCAATTACCACTTCCACACTGAAAATTTGAGGGAAGTGGGAATTTTTGTAATTCCTTTGTGTAGCTTCCCAGATTTCAAGCTTTCATAACTGCAGCATGTGGAAAGTTTCTCTTCAAACCACCCTAGAAGGTTGTTTTTTTTTTGTTAGTTTCGGGGCAGAACACCTACACCATTATCTTCCAGAGATTCAGCTGCAGTGAGAATGCTTTTGCACAGCCATAACTTTAAGGATGACAACACAGGGCATGCAGAAATGTAACTGTTCAAGCAGGCTTACCAATGGGAAGATGAGTTTTTGCTGAGATGAAGTCCTAAGCAGATTAACCAAAACTGTCAATGTAAGTGGTTGTATCTCTGAAGTGTTAAGCATGGAGGAGTCCTCTTGACATTAAAACCATGTCATGAACAGTTAGTAACTACCATACATTAACAGAACCAGGACATAAACTTCTAACAAAATTGTGAACAACCTTTCATAACAATGAACAGAACTGAACTTTCAGTTCAGTGACCATAATTCTAGAGATCTTCCGGTAAAACCCAGAATAAGAATAAACTCATAAACCCAGAACAAACTCCCAAATTTCTGCCTGTAGTTCAAGTTTCTGATCACAAACTTTTATATGAAATATTCCATTTCCTGACAGAGAACATTCTGGTTTAACAGAAGCAGTTCAATACCTTAAAAACACAGTGCAGAGACACCTCACTAAACATGTTACAAGTAACCACCTATCTTTGATTCTACTTTTCCTTGCATATTTCTGAAAACGTGACAGAAATCAAGCAGTTTATGCTGGAATTCCATTATAAATGTTGTAGTGTGTTGTTATTATTTATATACTGGAAGTACCGTATATTACATTATTGTAAGAAGATGAATCAATTCATAAAGAGTAAGTTGATCTTTGAAGTAGACTATCAAGATTATAGGATAAAAGTACATGACTGCCTTTATGAAGTAATCACTACCCCTGCCCAAGGGATTTACATAAAACAGCTTCTAATGATGCTTTTCTTGTCCATCAAGCCAGAGCCATACACTAGTAGTAGACATGCCAACAAGAAAATATAGATGAGTATCTATGATCTGCAGAGACAACTGCTTTCAGAACACTCCATTTACCTCCTCAGTATTAGTGCAATAAAAGCGGAAAGGATGTGAAAGTAATTAATTGACATACATATTTAAGGCATTTCAATCTCTCACCAGCGTAGGATTAACAACTCTATGCTTATTAAAGTACTTCATATTATTTATGTTACAGTAGTGCCCAGAGGCCTTTACTGAGGCTGAGGCCTCTCAAGTGGAGTATTAGAAAACCATTATCACATTGACTCAAAGAACTCCCTTCCAAATTATTTTTTAAAACAGCCATGTTTTAAGACAAATTACTACCTCCGTAAGCTTTGCTACAGTTTTTGATGTTCAGCTCATCCTTATTTTTAATGTCAGAAGTACAAGCACACCGCATGTTTTTAAACAGAAAGACAGAATCATAGCTCTGAAACACATCTGCCCTAGACTTCTCGCTGCCTTTCAGGCCATTTGGTCTAGACACACAAGCATTCCTTCATTTACCAGTACCTGTGTAAAGAGGTATGTATAACTAGACTGCTGTCTCTCTACCCTCTACAGAACAAAACCCCAAACCAAACCCTAGCATTAATAGGTCTGTGGGAATTTGAAATGTCACTAGCAAAATGATCTGGGACAAATCAGTAGGCTCCCAGAATTCTCACTATGATCAAAGTAACAAGTGTTAAAGTTCACATGGAAAAGGCAGAATCTGCATCAACTTCTTAGAGGCATTATTAAACAGATGGCTCCATAATACCACTTTCCAAACAAGTAAGTGTGTACACAAACATTAGCACAATCTGCTGTTGTAAAAATCTGTGCCCTTCTCAAAGTTCTTTTCTGAGACAAATATTTTTTCCCAACTTCAAAAGCTGTACTGTCATATCCTGCATAATTAACTGTTGGTTTATACTAACTGGCCCACTGAGACTCTTCATTCTATTTTACTTGTAAGATGCATTGAATGAAAGCCAGCACAACTCTCTCCAGAGAGTCTAAACAAAAATTTAAATTACAAAGTGTTAAAAAATCATTAGGTAACCATTAGTACCAAACAAAACACAAACATCCCCCAGATTGCTCTGTGCAAGTCAGTTAAGCCAGTTAGTCTGATGCATTTTCATTTGTTATGAGATAAAATGCAAGACTCATGATCAAGTATTCTACAATCCATCGTATGGTGGCACAGCAGCAAAAAGCCTCCTGGGGATTAGAAATAACCCACCTGCCAAGGATACTACTGCATCCTGTATGGTCACAGGCACTGGGCAGTCAGCACCTATCACAGCTCTGGTGGCAGAGTCCAGCCATAAACTGAACTTTTCTGTAGTTTGCTTATTTCAGTGACAGGCTCAGTGTAAGTTATCAATATATCAGAATTTCTCTACACTTGATCCCCCACCCAAACAGATTTACACCTGACCTGTCTTATGCATGTTTTATAAGAAGTTTTGATCTGCTACAGTTCAATCCTTAGCAATTTCAATTAAATTCCTTAATTTCCACAGATTAACATTGGAGTTTAATATTCTGTTCAACAAATCATCTCTGGAATTCATATGCTCTTAAAAGCTTAATGGAGAACAGATTTTCAGTGAGATTCCCTATTTTCCTGTCTCAGAGAAGGATCTTACCAGATTGCAAAGCTTCTCTTTTCATTCTCTTAGAGAAGAAACTGCTCCACCGGAGCTATAAGATCCCAGGTTCTACCTTCACTCAAGAAAAACAGAAAATCTAGAGCACAATATAGCAATTGCAGTATTCTTCTAGAATTAACAGTATGCCAAATAATGAAATAAATACTTTTCAAAACAAAGAAAAAGCACTTTGAATTTTCCTTTCACAAGTCACCTTGTTGCTTGCCTCAGAACTGATTGTTCACATCTAGAGCAAATTTCACAACTGGAAATTGGTCTGAAAAAAGTAAACTTGGTAAGTTACTTACTGTAAATTTGCTACTTTCACTGATACAGGAATGTGGGGAAGTTGAGCGGCCCATTTCAGTGTGACATCTTGATAAACATTCAACATTTTACTATGGTTTCCAATTAGAGTGTTTATTGTTCCTTCTTTCACTGTTAGAGATACAAAATCAGGTTTAGGATGACAGATTTTCAAAAGCCAGTACTTTTCTTGTATCATTATACTCTTTTTTCTTTTAAAGACATTAATTCTTATAAAGTACCAAAGTTAAGGAAGTTACATTGACAATAACCAAGGACATAGGTGATTAATTATGGACACCAATATCAACTGCGCACTATACAACATATCCAACAACTGGCTCTACCCAGCCACATCATGATGAACGAAGATTCCTAATTGCCATGCTGGCATGCCAGGACAGATGTGACAAAATACACATTGGTTAAATAGATTAGCTATTTAAACTCTTCTTTAAATGACTCATGAATACTGATCAAAAGTGTACGCATTTGTAGAGTTTATTTATAGTATAATTTAAATCAGACAGCATAAATCGTGAAAATAAGACGATATTTTAACTCTAAAGACAGTGTCAAAAATTTATCTAATAGTAGTGGAAACAGAATAGGTATGAAGAATCTGTAGTTCTATAGTAGCATCCAACCAAGGTGCTTCCACACCATGCAGTTTCATCTCCTACCAATAAACTTGATTTTTTTTCACTGTCCATAAATGACAGAAGGTTTCAAACATTAGTTTACTCTTCCAAAATCTCTCATACTTAAATGTCTGTTGCTTTGGCAGCCTGGGCAAACTTACTCAAACAGTAGACAAGCACCTCTGTTCGGTGATGAGAAAATATCTATTCAGATGCTAAAAATTATGAGACATCACACTAAGTAATATTTGACAATCAACCTGCTTCATCTAAAAAGAGAGATCTGATTCCACAGATTTCCTAAAGATCAACAGCTTCTTGAGAAAAACCTATTTATTCAGAGGGGGGAAATAAAGAAAACAAACAACTTGGCTGTAGAAGTAACCAAGCTAAAGTTAAGTTGACTTTTCCTTTTACAAACCTGAACAATAAGGAATGAAGCAACTCGGGCTGTAATCAAGCTTTTTCATGAATCGAATTTGCCCATTATCCTTAAGGCAAAAGAAGTTTCTCTCACCAAGCACAAAAACGGAAGAAACTGTCTGATTAAAGGAGACAACGCATATATCCAGTGCTTGCTCGCCGAGGTTTAAAACCCAATCCACCTTCAAAAGAAAAGAAACATGCTCCAGAGATCAGTCAACAGCTGCTTATTAAAGACAAAGCTTAGAGAAGGCTCAGATCTCATCAAGTTACGTGAATATCATTAACATAGACAGAAAAGTAAAATCAAGGTCTTTTTCTGAGGGAGGGTTATCCTATTATTTTGAAGGCAGTTGGTAATTTTCCTTATTGTGATTAAAGCAGCAAAAACATCCACTTTTTAAAACAGTCATGAATTGATGGCTAAGCACTTAAGTATATTCAAATTTTAATACACACATCCCATTCAAAATTAAAATGCTTCATGCTTTAACTATTAAATCCAAGAGCAGAATATTAAAATCATTTAAATCTGTACATATCTTTAGATAAAGGGCAAGATTAGAGACAAAAGGTGGCAACTTATTATACTAATACATGTAAATGGAAAAATAGACAAAGTTTCAGCTGTCTAAGCCAACATTCATGCTTATAGTCAATAATGTACACCTTTCAGTCTGATGAACATTTGTGTGTATTAGTGCATTTTTCCTACTACATACATGGATATAATAAGCAACTACTTAAAAATTCTGCCTTGTCTATATCCTTACATCTCTAAATACCACTGCTTATTGGTACGTTTCATTGGTTTGCTGTTTCAGCTTCTTCGAGAAATTTCAACTAATTCACACATGCAAAAATGGCTTTTGACTTCTGCCAAGCTGCTTAAACACAAATTCTGAATTCCTGAAGTAAAAAAAGTATCCAAGTTGAACTGTCAGCACTTCCTTTGAGAACAGCATCAATCACTTTGCTTAAAGAACATAGAATGTGCTTGTAAACACAGTTGCCTATCTGATACATGAAGCTGGAAGTGCCACCTTAAAAGACAAAGGTAAAAAAAGCCAGGCTTGTTACATTTGTCTCCATGTATGCTTCTCATTTTAGATTAAAAAATAATATTTGCAGTGTATCCAAATTTCTTATTTAAAAAATATGTCTTCTCCTAATGCAAGATTTAGGATTCTGACTGACAGTTTCAAGAAGGTTCTATGATTAGCCACTAGAAGGAAGATGCTCTCCCAATATTTTACTGTCAGACCTGAAATATGCTGAGTATACATAGTACATTATGTAGACAAGCAATTCTATCCCAGGACCTCAAAGAAGGCCAATTTCTTCCTCTTAATAGGAGACAGCTCTAATATTAAACAACTTAGACACAGGGACCTCCTGAAGACTATTGAATCCACAGGTTTTTTGACCAAAAGAGTCCAGGATACTATTTATGGAACTGGTTTTCACTGCTGAGTTTCCCTAGTAGAATGAGGTTCATTTTCCAAGTCCAGTACAAAGTCACAAATAAACTTAAATTAAAACCATGAGCTATTTTCCCAATTACCTATTTTACTTCAGTTTAAGTTCTGTATTACACAGACTGCTTTAGAAATAGTCATTTCCAGTACACAGTTCTCTCATGGGTTTTTTTTTTTCTCCTTAGAACATCAGTGAGTTTTAAGGCCCAACCTTAAACAACTGAAACAAATCTTAATAGAAATCTACTGGAGTCTTTCCATTTCCTTTAACGGCAATTGGATCAGGTCCTTTGTCAGCAGACAATGTTTCCATTTGTTACTTAACATTGGTTTCTTTACCATGTAGGCAGCGTACCATACAGGTTAAGTAAAATAAACAGGTTTTACCACAAGTCTTTTTCCAGAACCAAGTTTTGCCTGGTCTGTTTCTTGTCTTTCATCAGCATCTGTAGCAAATGCCAGCACTTGGTATCTGTTTAGAAGAAAGGATGTTTAAAAAAGTAAAAATAAAATGTATCTTTGTAGTTAATATCCTTATATTAAGAAAAAATATAATTATCATATTATGAGTATAGATGTACAGCAAAGCACGGTCTGAAAGGATTGTCAGAAAACCTACTGCAACACATCTATCAACAGCACAGACGATGAGATAAATATCACCGTAGGCTAACAGCTAAATGTAAAGGCAGAAATTAAAACAAACATTTCTATTCAGACTTTATCTGGTGTTAAATTATTTCAACAGCTAAATATATTACAGGATAGAAATCTAAGCCACAAAGACAGCAAGAAACCAACTTATTTTCAAATTGTGAAATCACTATTCTAATACAAAATTGACTTTGTTTTCTCTTAAGCTTTATAAAACTTCCTAAACTACCCAGAAATACAATCTGCTATATATAACAGTTACTCTGAAACACATCCATTAACTAAGTGGTTCCAATCCAAGATATAACAGTAAATTGGCACCAGAAGGTTGCACATCTAGCTAAAGATGAGAGGTTTGCAAGTCTGGGTTGGGATTTATTCTTTTTAAACTGCCAACCAACCACTTAAGAAAACTGGCACTGAAGACATTAGAACAAAAGATGTCAACTGCCAGAAAAGCTTTGCACATTCATCCTCATATGCAACCCTCAACGTTCAAAATGTCCTCATTGACACTTCAGTAACTTATTCCTTTCCTGAATTTATGCTGCTGTCCTAACATACTGAACTACTCCATTGCTCACATATCACTAAGTAATCAGTGAAATACTGAAGTTTCCTACAGAAGTGAAGTAACCAAGAAAAAAAATTATCCAAAAGACAGCATTCGATTCTGGAAGTCATGGAGTGCCATCAGCTCCTAAGCTCAAACCAACACAATTCTGAATGCTCTAATTCAAGTTTCACAAATAAGTTATGTATTTTTCCATATTGTCAAACTTAAAGCTTTAAAATTATGATAGCAGAAGCCCTCACATTTCAGGTGCATGTATTGTAGTGCTCACTACTGAAGGATTTTAGCTTTTAAAAATATTTACCTACAGAAGTAAACTATGTACTTGGAGTAAGAAACTTCAACTGCTTAAGGTGAATGTTATGACTTAGTTAAAAATACTAAATAAGCTGCTTTTAGTACAATTATTATGTCTTTAATTGTTCTCTATATGAACAAATTCACTTCCCTCTTTCAGTTTAACATGTGTAGGATAAGCTGCAGATTCTGACCAAATACATCTTTTTCTTTTCACCATATTTTATTGACAGTCTTAGCGGGCACATTGTCATTTTATTAACTAATCAGAGACTAATAGTTTTCAAACCAAACTCCCATCATTCAGCAATACGTATTGATGTTTAATGTTTTAATGGAGAAAGAATAAAGCAAAGCAAGCATCAAGTTCCTTGGTCTCTTCACACCTTTGAAGTTGCCCAATCTGTTCAACAGTGGGCCAGTTCCCTAGATCTGCCTTTTTACACCTGAAATAATCTGTGGAAGTGCTTGTTCTTCAGACTTTCTGCCAGCAGAAGTTTTAACAAAGCCCTGTCTCAAATCTCTTCCAAAAACTGAACAGATTTATCAAGCTAACACCTATTTGCATCAAAATAAAAATCCCATTGCAACAACAAGAAGGAATATCTTCCTCAAGCAGTACAGTGCAGACAACACTGAAAGCACAGATTAGACTGAACTGAAGCAGGGAAAATCCTGGCACTTGCAGAACAACTTGATGACCTAGTAAACTTAACACACTAATGCAAATAAAATAGGACCATAGAGTCCTTAGGACACAGGATATGCTTTCTTCTATGACTGCGCAGAGACAGTAATCAGTAAACAACATAAAACATTTTCTTCTTTCCTGCAATTACTCATCATCTGATTTGGGATACTACATTAATACAGGCAATAAGTATTAGACATGATTACTTTTGGTTTACATACTAAATGATAGCACCAAAACATGCTATAATCACCGAACATGAACACATACTTGTAACTCTCAACCTGTCGACAAGAAGACACTGTAATGAAAGAATCAGTCCGAGAGCTGTATGTCAAGGGACCAGGCAGCAGAAAACCAGGTAGAAAACGGCCAAAAGCATAGCTTTCCTGTTCAAACAACATAAGCATCCCATCCATGGACTGTATACATATCAAATCTCGACCTAAGAAAAGCAAAAGAAATAAAATACAAAGGAAACACAGGATTTTCATTTATATAGTTTAAATCCTAAAATTCTTAGTAAATTAAAATTGTACTCAGAAGTAATCCTAACAAAAATAAGATTAATTGTAATTTACGTATTTACTTTGAGGAAAAAATGCTAAATATGCCAACCTCAATAAAGGCTTGCTTACTAAAATAAACTAGATTGGGGGAGAATAACATTCAGAATATATTAAGAACAAAAAAGAGAGTCAAATATTTTATTTAAAACCAAAATTCCTAAAGCTATTACTATTACAATCTCAGTTTAAAGAAATGTTTACTACTGCCAAAACCCCAAATTACGTGGGTTCTTAAATGCCTCCATACCTTACAAGCAGTCATAACAACCATGGTTTAAAAATACCCTATTCTACTCTTTCAAGTCAACTTAAGCAAATTTAATACAAAGTCCTACAAATATATATTGTTGTGAAAATAATACAATGGTAATGTTTTCCACATTTTGCATTCACATTTCTGTCTTTTGGGAAAGAAAAAACAAAAACCAAACAAAACCAAACCAATGCAGTCTGTGTCATCAACAAAACCAAGGAGTTATTCTATATGGAGGGCAATGAAAATTCATCTTCCTAAGCTGAAAAAAAAGTCAGAATCTGTATTAATATAGGAACAAGCTATGCAGCACCAATTCAGTGTGGAAATCATTACTGTTCAAAACTAATCAGGCTGAGATTTTGCCTGATACTAAAGACAAACCAATATGTCTTTGGGTTTTTTCTACTACTGCAAGTGAGAAAATGTAAATATATCATGCTTATAGCAGCTCATTATACTAGTGACCACTTGTCACTAGCAGCTTCAATTTGATGATTTCAGTCTCAAAAGTTTGATCTACAACATGATGAAGTTCGTACCACTACACTAGAAACTTGAAACATTTTAAATGTTTCCTCTTCTATGTGCAGATTAAGGTCATACCTCCTTCTAGAAAATGCAGACTCTTTAAGTCTGTTTACGGCAAAAATCAACGAGGAAATGTTTTCTTTGACTAAATGCAATCATTTTTGAGAGAATTATTATGGGTTGAGAGATATATTGCTATATTTGAGAGAATATATATGGGCTTTTGGATACCCAAAATCATTTTCTAAACAGAGAAATCGGTTTAGAACTAGGACTTCCCTAGGATTTTCTACACAGACTTTTAAAACTGTAAAGTATCATCTAGGGCTTCTGTTCAGTCTTAGAATTTATTGGTTATAAAATTAGAAACACACAGTACTCAAACACATCAGACATGCAGATATACACACAACTCTTAAACGTGCATAACTCATGCATTTCCTCTGAAATTATTTGTATAAAGCAGCTTTATTAAGTCTCTGAGAATCATTTACCCTGTTAAACATTCTTCATAGAACAGCTTCCAGAATTTTCCGATTTATTCATGCAGATAAATTCTACACCTAAAATACGCATTATTCAAGAGGTTACAGTGACTGCTGATCATAGTCAGCATATTTGGTTTGCTGCTTATACTGAGTCTCTGAAGTACCAGCCAAGAGCACTGCAATGACTTTGCTAGCAGATGATTCAGAAATAATACTGATCTACACATACCTTTCATGTTTCAATTAAAAAAAATAAAGATGCATGTGAAGATATATGCATATCATATATGCATATACAAAGTTATTAATTACTGCAATTCTGAATGCCCTCCTTTTCATCACTAACAGATGACACTATCAACTACTATTAGTGTAAATTAAAAATACATATGTTAGTGTAAATTAAAAATATATACATAAAAGAATTGTAGCAACTACACTAGTTAAGTTCACTTTATCACTTGAAGCACACTAAGGCTGTGAGTAGATAAATGACCAAAATCAATCTAATGCTAAGGAGGCAAGTGATCCCTGCTCACTCACCTCCTTCCCTGGGCCTCCAGTTCCTCCCCATTCCCAAGCCAGATCTGGTACTTTTCTGATGGCTCTTAAGCTGATAGCAGGACTCATCCTGAATTTATAGGTTTTTTGAAGTTTCAGACAAGTGAGTCATCACCCCACATAAACAACTCCATTCAAGCTTAGAAGCATGACGTTGCTCTGGGCATGATGTTTAAGGATATATGGGTCCAGATGGTTTTCCTCCCTTCAGCCTGCTGAGAAACTTCTTTGAGGACTGACAGCTGTTTGAAAGAGATGGGATCCTCTGACTAAATCCAGCAGAACTATCTTTGCCAACAGGCTTGCCAACTCAGTAGGAAAAACTTAACACGTAAGTGGACAACGAGGAAGACTGAAGATTGGTTAAACTACCAGGCTCAGAGGTGCGTTGCCATTCAGAGGGATCTCAACAGACTGGATGTGTAGGCAGACAGCAATGTCGTAAGTTCAAAGGGAAAGGCAAAGTCCTGCCCCTGGAAGGAATACCCCCAGTCATCAGTACACACTGGGGACAAAACAGTTGGAAAAAGGTTCTGAAGAGAAAGACCTGGGGCCTGTACCATGAGCCAGCAATGTGCCCTTGCAGCAACGGCAGCCAAAAGTATCCCAGGCTACATTAGGAAGAGTATCAACGGGAAGCTGAAGGAAGCAATCCTTCCCCTCAACTCAGCATTGGTGAGGCCACATCCAAAGTAGTTCTGGGTCCAGTTCTGGGCTCCCAGTGCAAAAACACATCTGGGGACATACCACAGCATGTCCAAAGGCCACAAACATTATTAAGACTCTGGTACATCTTTCAGATGAGAACCTAGAGAGCTGGGGGTGCTCAGCCTAGAGAAGAGAGAGTACAGGGGAACCTCACCGATGTGCATTAATGCCTAATGGAAGAGAATGAATAAGAGAGACAGGCTGCTCTCTGTGGCATGAAGTTACAGGACAAAAGGCAATAGGAACAAACTGTATCACATGAAATTCTATCAGAACATGAAAAAAAAAGACTGGTGGGTTGGCTGGGTTTTTTACTGTGAACACCAAACACTGGAACCCATTGTCCAGAAAGGTTGCAGAATGTCCTTCCATGGGCATACTGAAAACACAACTGAACACAATTCTGGGCAAATTCTAGATGAAACTGCTTGGAAACTGGGATTGAATTAGA
This sequence comes from Psittacula echo, assembly GCF_963264785.1. Classification (NCBI taxonomy): domain Eukaryota; kingdom Metazoa; phylum Chordata; class Aves; order Psittaciformes; family Psittacidae; genus Psittacula; species Psittacula echo. The sequence continues at coordinate 15,084,855 of NC_137737.1, forward strand.
TGATATCAAGAGAATAATAATTTAAATAAAGCATTCTATCTTTCATCTCTGATCTACTCTAAGGCACTACGGTAGATATCTGTTCTTCAGTCCTGTGAAATTTCACGGGATTTAGTCCTATTACATACTCCCGATCAGCAAACAATGGAAACCATTAATGGTTTGCATGTTATGCTATCAATGTTAATGGCACCCAGCTTCCACTTCCCAACAGCTGCTGACAGTGTTACCACACTGGTGATACAGTCTAGAAAAAGTATCCAGCTGTATAAAATTATGAGTAACCAGTAAAAGTACTCTCAGAAACTTGTACAAACACTGATAACTAGTAAAAGGTGCTAGCCCACTGGTTGCCTGCACAGTTTTAGCTTGTTATCTTATAGTTATTGGCTACTAGGATTAACCAGTGGTATTTTCATTTGGCTTGCAAGAAAACAGTGCTTCATAATCCAGGTGTCCACGTGACCACAGCTACTCTACATCTGTTACCTCAAAACCATATACATTCACATTCAAAGGCATACCGAAAACCCTCTCAACACTATATATTAGCCAACTATTCAGTTCCACTCGATTTTACACATTTATCAAGAAGACAACGCTGTAAGTCTGGGTGTAGAGAATCTTCAACTCTCCTTGCAGTTTTCTATGAATTTTCCTACCATCAGCTGTGTGCTAGAGAAGAAACCTGCAGTTGTCTGTCCTATTTCCAGAACCTTAACTTTCGATGTCTAGCTTCTGTTGAACTCCCTGGTACCTGAAGACAAAGATTACACATATCAGCCTGCAAAATGTGTTGGTTTTTTTTAAAGGCCCAGTAGTACAACATATTTGTTCTTTGTTTGTTAAGGCTTCTTCTTCATCATCTTTTCTTCCTTAGAAAAATACAGGCAAAGCCAGAAGAGAAAAAAAAAAAAAAAAAAAAAAGAAACACCTACATTTCTATTCTTTGATGACACTGACAGACAAACACTACAGCAGATATAATTGATATGCAGTGGTCATCTAGTAGATATATTACAACTCAAACAACAGGAAAAAGTAAAGGCCAGTAGAAGTGTTGAGGTGTTACTGCTTAAGTAACATGTAGTAATAGCTTCTGCTTCCATGTGCATTATCAGTATCAATCTTATTCATACAAATTTCATTACATCATGAAAATTATTAAAACTATAGCACTTTCTGCAATAAAGATGGAGCTACCATGTTAGACATGGAAGCATTCATCTTTAACATTCATAATCCCTGATCACATACAAATGTCAATGTTAAAATCTCTCCTGTTTTAACATTAGTGATATGACTGAATATGATAAGATTGATATGAATATATGATTGATATATCATTGGTATGACTGATAGGAATATATGATTGATATGATCTGACAAGTTCTTTAGAGTACTCCAATGATCTCCAAGAACACCGCAGTACTGAACTGCAGTGTCTGAAGCAGCACATATAAGGCACCTAAGACTGAATCACTAATCGCTTTCTGACTTGAAGGGTACAGCATTACTTCTTAATATACCTACCACTTTGTTCATCATATTTGTGTCATTCCCACTCACTAACTCTCAACTCTGGATTTTAACTAGCTTGTACTAGTGGTTCAAACTCCAATTATCCAAACTATTACATGTAAAGCATAATTAAAGAAAACTAAATTGTGTATGAACTCTTTATTTCCCAGCATTTTATAGGTCAACTTATTTCCTTTGGCCATTTGTTTTTAATGTGTAGCTAGTGAATGGAGTTTTTATGTTTCACTTTAAGAAATGCAGTTGTCCAAAAACTGGGCCAGAAATGTCCATTTCGAAAAAGCTTATTGCAGCCAGTTGGCTTTACCAGTGACATATTTATAAAGTGAAAATATAAACCATAGGGTTTTCTGCAGATCAGATGGAATCACTTAGTATACTCTACATAGTTGCAGCAGCTCGTGTCTCAAGAGGCATGTCCTGCAGCCAGAAAGTGTTACTTTTAAGCACAAGTCTGGCTACTGTTGTTTTGTAGTTTTGTTATTCTAGCATGATATGAATACATTTACATCACACTTTTAAACCACAATGTATTTTTAGAGCTAATGCAAAGCCAAAATGAGAGGCAGGTGGTAGCTCTTTGAAATAAGCTTCTAATTAAAGTTATTTTGGAGCTCAAGGTTTTTTGCATGTTAATGATTTCCTCTACTCCAAGCCTCCCCTCTGGCACCAAATCATTTTCATTAAAAGTACATTATGTAAAGCACAAGGCCTGAGCACCACGTGAATTCATGCAATGAAAACTACACTATCAAACGGGATGACTTAGAGATCAGAAAAAGCTTCATAAAGTTACAGCTTTCTAGGAGAAGTCAGCAGAGACAACCTTATTGCCCCCGATGGTAATCAGAAGCTTCAGTCAAAAGTCTTGTGTGAAAGGAAGTGTCAATTAAAAGATCAGTTGCCATTTATAAGATGCCCAGGAACCTAAGAGCCCTTTAACGATATATGGGAAATGTTTTTCAAATATGATAAAAGAAGTTAAATTCATCACACAAACTGTATTCCCACACACTGGAAAAGAAATTAGTGTCCTGACATGAAACAAGCAAAAATGTTTTCTTTTTCCTTCATCATTGAAATTCACCCCAAAAAGTTTCTCACAGCACAGAAAACAGTCTCCTCCAGTTCAAAGCCATTCTGAAGAATTCAACTTGCTGCTAAGTACAGCTCCTGAAACAAAACAGATCTGGGTCAACTGTGAGAAAAGCACTTCAGGAATCACTTCTGCCTAATGGAAAAACCATTTGAAAATATGACAGGCAGTTCTTAAAACAATGTATGCCTAGAAAAAGGTAAGTCTTAGGTTACTTCTCTAACCCAAAGGAGGAAGCACATGTCAGTGTGCATTCTTAAAGACCTCTGAATCGACTAGCATGGTGGTCTGGTGCCTGCTCATTGCATTACTACAGAAGGAACCACAATTCAGGACTTCAGCTGCAGCCATTCATTCTAGGCCAGGGGATCTGATGGCACTGTCAAGGTGGTACAATACCCTGCATACATGTAAAGAGAAAACGGAAAAATGCCCTGCATCATTCAATGCTAATGCATGTCCCCACCCCAAACAATGCACAAAGCCTACTACGTTTCAGCTGAGACTGATTCAGTGCTTTTCTGCTGGAAGGAAAGAAAAATAGAGAAGCAGATAGCAGTTTAAGAGAAAATAACAGAACTGTTTATGGCAAACATTCAATGCTTATACCACTGATGTTAGCTTGAATTATTTTGTGAACCCTTCCCAAAATTAAAGCACTGCAGCAAAACATGTTCACAAGTCCCAGCACAACAGATGTTCCCTCTGCAACAGCCCACTCTGTAAGAAGCCTCCCTGGTCAAGACACAGTAAAGCATGCAGTCAGAGCTACCATGAGAAAAAGCACCTTCTTGCTTCTCTCAGTCATTATCATGTATCCTCCCTACAAAACCTCTTGCAGATTTCAGCTTGCCATAAAGCATAAGGGGCATGTAGATTATAAGGAGATCTTGAACTATTGAAAATATCTCCAAAGGCCAATCAGCCCTCACTTACACAATCAATCCTGCAGAGACCTGTGATACACTCCTTTATTCTTGATCTGACTCTTACAGAAGAAGACAACTTGGGAATGATCCATTTACGATGCTGACCTGAGATCGTAGAAGGGACCTTAGAAACAACACTAGTATGATTCAAGGAAGTACAGAAGATTTAAATGCAGTAAAGTATCAGAGCTGCAACATCCAGCACACTTTTTCAGTTGAAACTGAAAAAAAAAAATCCAGCATTTGACACTGTGTAGACATGAAAGGTAAAATCTCCTGACCTAAACAGATTATAGTACTAAAATCTGGTTTTCAATATAGCACATTAATTACAGACAGTACAAATAGAGTGGGTCTTTAAAAAGAGCACTGACCTATGCGTTTTCTAAAGAGGACACGATAAATTCTAGTCTGGGAACTTTTGCAATGGCAAGATGCCCTCATCTGCATTTATACACCTATCCTATACTATATAACTATTATAGAACATCTTATTGAACTAGCAAATCTCCCACAAATAAAAATGAAGTAAAGACAAGTACTGTCAGCATGTGCCCTTCCAAATCAATAGCCTTTGACTTCATAGGTAAGGCACATGGGTGTTTTTAATGATTCACAAACCAATATTAGTCCTTGTATTGAGCTCAGCTGAAGTTGAATATAGGCCCCATCCTGAAATATTTTAGGTACTTTCAAAAGTTACCTGTAGGATCTTAAGTCACCATTAGACAATAAATACATCATGTTTAAATTCCCATTTAAGACAGACCTGCAGACTTATAACCAAACACCATAGAAAATCCCACTGTTAAAACCCAGTGAAATTCTCCATCTTTTCTCCTACTTCTCCATTTCTAATCTCCTTAGAGTAAGAAGCTTCATGATTCCTAAGCACTTCCCAAAGTACATGGATTCTTTACTAATTTTGAGCCAGAGACTTGTTGAAAATATTTGCTGAAGAACACTCTCCAGAATAACTGAAGTCACATTCAAAGAACACATTAAAAATAGTCCAGACCAAAGTCTGACAGTCTGAAGCTCACAGTGCAAATGTGCGAGTTTAGACTATTAGGTGGAACACCTATACCTCTTCAAGAAGTTTCATATATTTCATTAAAATCAGAAATACACAGCTTGACTAAAGATTCTCAAAGCCACCAATAAAATAAAGCCACTTTTCATACTCAGATCATTTGTCTATTTATCCTCAGCTAGTAACCAACACACAGAAAGGACTAACACTTACTTTGTGGTCAAATGAGTCCATAAATTTTGTCTCCATCAACAAAAAACAAACAAACAAAAAAAAAAAAATCACAATCCCCACGGACTTCTTTTCTGGCAATCTCAGAAAAGACTATAGATTTAGCAAAGCAGGAACAATTTGTTATCTTGTATTTTAAGACTGTTGGAAGCACATTGCAAATGCTGAGATTATCTTATTCCTTTGCCACTAACCTTGCAATGTGTTCTTTTCATACCTTTGCAGCTAAGCAGGATGGGACACTTTGATCCCAATCAAAGAGCAATCTTTAGAGAAGTCTACCATAGAGCAGTTGCAAACACTTCATTTCTGCTGCAATCCTTCCTTGTCCTTTTCATTACAGTCACCAAATACATTTTTCTCTGGAGGGGTTGCATGTTTATCTTTAATAAACCATGGTCATAATCAGACTCAGTCATGTTAGAGAAATGGAAAAATTCAGCAAGGTTGCAGCATTATTTCTTTAAGTTATGAACACTTTTTGGTCTGCTAACGTTTTTTTTTAAACCCTTCCAAATTCTCCAGATTCCCCTAAAACTTTAAAACTTTGCCCTCTGAAGTGATAGCACTGTACAGCCCTTAAACTTTCCATAGGCAGAGGCTCTGCTACTAAAGCAAGAACTATGATTAAGGTAAGCTCAAGTCTCATTTACCAAAGCTTGCATTGCCACCCAGGGGAAAACATAGCAGTCCTACGCAAAGCAAGTATATAAAATTAAATCTAACTTCAATTTTTACCAGCTTCTTGAATTTCTAGGTACTTGATGACATTTTTCTAAATCTTACTTAACTGTATATGCCCAGCTGCCCAATTTTGCCAACAATAAACCTTTCAACAAGGTCTAGAACAAGTTGTGACCATGATCAGAACCAACTGAATACCACAAAAATAGAATTCTGCTCATGAATCTGAAAGTAAGATTACCTTGTCACAGTTGTATTGATTTTCATCTCCTCTTGCCAGTTTGTTCCCTCACACTTTTGACACTCCAAGGAAAAGAAATCTGTCTTGAATGACAGAGTGATTTCTAACAGACATTATTTGCACCAAACCTAATAACCCAAATTAGAATTAGTAGAAAGCATGATAGCCTCTACAAGATACACTTCGCCCCTCTACGAAAAGCAACTAACAAGGTTTTGGAGACCTTCCAAATAAATTCCTACAAGTTGGAGACTTTGTCATGGAATAGTCATGGATGAATACTAGAAAAATAAGCAAAATAGTACATACACACATTTCTGAAAGACCCTTTGAGGAGACAAAAGAGACTAAATAGAAAACTGCATTCTTTTAGATTAAAAAAGAAAGCAAATCTGATAGACAAATGCATCCACATGAAATGCAGGAACGTTTAATAAGAAAGTACATATGTAAATAATAAAGCTGTACATAAGTTTGAAGTAACAGAAAATTCATCATGCCAAACTATTTATTAGACAGAGTAATAATATATACTGCATCAAAAAACTTTAGAGACAGCATCTCTAAACTTCAGTGAAACATCTGATATGATCTCAGACAATTGTCTCACAGGAAACCAGAGAACGGCAGGCAACAGCACTAAGAAGAAGAATCTGGGGATTAGAGGAGGATGATGAATTAAATATGAGTCAACAATATGTCACCAAAAGGAGAAATGCAAGATTGGGTCATTATTAATATACATGCACTATTAAAAACATATGAGGTAATTATTGTTCCGCTTGGCGCTCGCTGATTCTTGGCAGGAGTACTGCTAAAGCCATAACCCTACATGCAAGATACAAAACATTTTATACTACCAGTGCACAATGACTGCACACATTTGGGTACTATACTTCAACAAAATAAATTCAAAAAGAGCATCACATAAAATCTACCAAAGTTTGGAAAAGCCAGTCTTTCACTTACATATACAAGAGCTCCCACAGTTCTCTATTTCTACAATTGGTTTTACTCCATTTTAATGATAGTGCTTTGTTTAAATGAAATGCAGATTAAATAATAGATCCAACAATTTGTAACTGAAGTAAAGTTCTCACATACTGAAGGTGATGGGATTTTTCACTTCAGTTAGGCTCTGATCTGAGTCATTACTGTTATGAGAAGTTGAGAAAGGTGAAAAGAAACGGATGGCAAGAGATTCACAGAACACTTTCCTTGATTGTTTTTCCATTCACATCATCAATTTAAAAGAGGTTCTAAGTCCATTATTTAAAAGAGAAAAACACAGGTTTCCAAAGTTACATGAGAAACCATTTAGAAATAGCCAGCAGCAGATCTATTCCACGAAACAACTCCTGATGCCCAAGCCTTTCAAATCATCTGTCCTTATCCACAAGCAATTTAACAGGAAGGTAACAGTTAAACATTCTTCTCCTTAACAGAACTAGCCAATAAATCCAAGTCCAAATTTATACCGCTGCTGTATTTAAACATAGTCATAAGAATCATTTAACCTTAGAGCATAAAACTCAGCTGATAATTTTTTTCTGACTAACACCTAATAAAACTCATTCTTGCAGAATTGTGGAAAAGTTAAGCACAGTCTAACCCTTCTTACAAAGTTTCCTGTTACAAGGTCGCATGGTTTACACATATGTTGCATCTCATTATTAAGAGAATTCCTACATATAGCACCCTCTTTGTTGGAACTCTGAAGCATACTTTGCCTCTAGGCCAGTGCTATAATAAAGTAAAATTAATTCAAGGCTATTTGCTGAGGAAAAGACAGGTTCAAGGTATTTTCACACCTCTTTTTGCTCGTAACTTTTTCATGTCAAAGTTGTATTTTCTTTTTTCCTTCCTTTTGCTGTTGTTTTATTATTTCCTTTTATTGGTACAGTATCCACTGAACAACTTCAAATATACCTGAACTAGTCTGGAAGCCAACTTAAGGCATTAGGCTTTTCAGATCAAAAAATGTGCATTATTAGGAGGATCCAATTCTAAATCATTTATCAATGCATTTAAAAAAGTTCTATAAAAACAGGATAAATACACTGATGATTGAACTACTAGATAATGAAGTATATTCTATAGAATCACATAAAATACTAACACTGCTTTTGCAGTGAAAATAAAATGCCATTACCTACAAGTGAACACCATTAAAAACACAGTAACTACAAAAGCAAGGTTATTAAACTATGCTTTCTTGCTGTCTCTAAATAAAATCAGCATTCTATTCAAGAGCAACCCAAAAGCTTGTGTGTCCCACAGGTAAGCTATCATAGAATCACAGAATGGTTTGGGTTGGAAAGGACCTTAAGATCATCTAGTTCCAATCCCCTCCCATCAATATGCTGATTCTTTAGTTCTTAAGTAACAGACAAAATCTTTATGGCATAAACAGAAGAAGAAAACAAGAAGTGTTGAGAATGTGCATACTTTCATAACATATCACTTATGCTCTAGAGAACAACCATAGAACTCAGCCCTCACCTGGGAAAGGTCATCCTCCTATTACAGCATGTGATCATTCAAACATCTCCTAAGTACACCAGATGGTAGCTCAGGAAACCTGTATTTCATCCACCAGTCCTCCAAGTATAGAGTTTTAGTATTCACTCCTTATACGCTGTTGTTTGTTCCTGTATGACCTACTATCCTGCCCACCACTCAGTGTAATGCACAACTGACCACAGGAAATATACGCAGTAATCTGTAAAGCTACCTGAGCTTCAACTAACAGTGGATTTATTTTTACTTTAAGCACTTCTCCATCCACTATAATATTTCAGCAGGAATTTATTGTGTATACTTTCCTCAAGCATAAGTCACACCTGACTCATGACAAACAAGGCAAAGAATAAAAGTGCAGCAGTTTTTCAAGTTTTCAACTGCGCACTTTTTCACAGCAGTAGTTAAGAGCTGTTTTCTTTTACTACATAGAGCACAATACCATCATTTCTTATAAGCAGGCTCCACACCAGTAAATCTCTCTTTTTTAAGAACAGTCAGGCACCAGCAGTATATGGACTTCTTCTCAAGATGCAGAAGGACTTAGGCTAACAGCTCTAAGCTTCAACAGAAGCAGGTCATGTAACAAGAGGGAAAAAGCTCAGTATGACCCAGCAGTGTGCACCTGCAGCCCAGAAACCACCCCTGTGCTGGGCTGCATCGCCAGCAGCATGAGCAGCAGGTCGAGGGAGGGCATTCTCCCCCTGTGCTGTGCTCTGGGGAGACCCCGCCCCGCAGTCCTGGTCCAGCAGCACAAGAGGAATATGCGGCTGCTGGAGTGAGCCCAGAGGAGGCCACAGAGATGCTGTGAGGGCTGAAGAAGCTCTGCTCTGGAGCCAGGCTGAGAGAGCTGGACTGTTCAGCCTGGAAAAGATACCTTAAAGGGAGACCTTAGAGCACCTCCGGTGCCTAAAGGGGCTACAAGAAGCCTGGAGAAGGGCTTTAGACAAGGGCCTATAGGGACAGGACAAGGAGAATGGCTTTAACCTGAGAAAGGGGAGATTGAGATGAGCTCTTAGGCAGAAGTTCTTCTCTGTGAGGGTGCTGAGGCGCTGGCACAGGGTGCCCCAGAGAAGCTGTGGCTGCCCCATCCCTGGCAGTGTTCAAGGCCTGGTTGGAAGGGGCTTGAAACAACCTGCTCTAGTGGAAGGTGTCCCTACCCGTGGCAGGGGGCTGGAACTGGATAAGCTTTAAGGTCCCTTTCAACACAAACCAGGCTGTGATCCAACAGTTTTCCAAGTTAGTGTCTCTTCCTCAGATTCCACTAAGGGCAGGACAACACACCATCTCCAGAAACCCTCAATGTGAACAAGACAAAGTCAAAGCACAGGCCAGCTTATTTCTATAGGTTGTGGAGACAAAATTAAGGTATGTTCAGCACTAATTATCTAAATATCACATTAGAAAAAGGCTACAAATATCAATTATGAAGTAATACGGATTTGTTTGCAGAGACAAAAATGTTTTGCTTAATGCCAATTTCCTGCAAATCTTCTACTGTATCAATATGCAAATTCATGAGATCCTTAAGCAAAGAGTTGACAATTATCTCAACTATCTCTAAGTGATTACCTAGCTATATGTTTTATTTTTATATGAAGATCATTCAGAGTTACTGTTTCATATAATTGAAGTCAACACTGCTAAATTAATTAACCAAAATACCTGCACAGCAAGAACAGATCCAACTCAGCATTATTTTAAAGAAGTAGACCTACACGACTCTGGTGAACCTGCAAACAAAAAAGCTTAAGAATGGAACAAAACTGTGATCAAATTATGTCAATCACAAAACTGAGCAATCCTGCCTCAAAATCTAATCACTACTTAAATAACAAAAAAATCTGCTGTTTTAACTTAAAGATTAAATAATATGTAGTCTATTGCCTAATAAGACTTGACTACTTGTAGATTAATATCAGATTTGTGCCTTAAGAACTGCACTAGAGGCACACTGCTGCATAAAGAAAAGGAATTCTTAACTAAAACACTATATCCAATTCATTTGCTTCACTCCATTCTTTTAACAGCATCAAAATACATAACTCATTTATCAGAAGCCTTCAATCGGCAGGGACTTTTAATAAGCCAAATGAAGTCCCATCACTTAGGGTTTACCAGCCCTGTACAACAGTTGAAACTAGTTTACTTACTTGTCCTCAAATATCTTGATATCTCACAGAAAGCATCTTAGAGATGCTGTCCAGAATACTAACTACAGTTCTAAAGTAGTACATCTCATGCTTTGTCCAGTACATACACTGTTCTAAAACTAGCAAAGCTGCCTCTGCATCACACAGCTACAACCACAAAAGCATAAGTACATCCTCACTATATTAAAGAAACACTATATTAGAGAAATCCTCACTATATTAGAGAAAGTCAGATCTTTCATACACAGGGTAATAAGTAGAGAGCTTTGCATTTGGATGATCAAAAACTCTAAAACAAGCCTAAAATGCTCAACAACTTCCTCACTTCCCTTCCAAACAAAATTATAAGCCAGAGTTATGCAAACTCTACTCCTGATATTACAAGCTTACTAGGTTTTTTAACATAATTTTAGCCAATAGCTTGGTATTTGAGTCAAGTTTCTTATAAATACAATATACTACAGATATGAAAACAAAAATGCTTTCCAAGATACTGTAAATTAACCGCAAACACAACTTCATATAATGAGAGTTGAATTGTTAACACAGCAGTCTCTGGTGGTCTAATTATAGAGTCACAGACTGGCTTGGGCTGGAAGGGACCTTACAGCTCATCCAGGTCCAACTCCCTGCCATGGGCAGGGACACCTTTCACTAGAGCAGGTTGCTCTCAGCCTGCCTTGGAGCTTCTTTGTGGCCTTCTCCAGACTCACTCAAGCAGGTCCACATCCTACTTACATTGGAAGCCTATCCTGGGTTCAGCAGTAGCAGTCACTTTTTCTCCTTCTTAGTAGCTGGTGCAGCACTGTGGTCTTGACTTTTGGCTGGGGACAGTGCTGATAAAACCAATGTTTTCAGTTGCTAGTCAGAATGTTTAGTCTGACCAAGGACTTTGTGAGTCTCATGCTCTGCCAGGGAGGAGGGGAAGCTGGGAGGAAGCAGAGACAGGACACCTGATCCAAACTAGCCAAAGAGGTATTCCATACCACAGCACGTCATGCCCGGGAATGTAACTGGGAGTTACCCGGAAGGGCACTCTCTGCTTGGTCAGGCTCGTTTTCGGTGAGTGGTATCGTATTCTCTTCCCTTGTTATTTCCCTTATCATTATTATTGGTGGTAGCAGTAGTGATTTGTGTTATACCTTAGTTACTGGACTGTTCTTGTCTCAACCCGTGGGAGTTGCATTCTTTCGATTCTCCTCCCCATCCCTCCGGAGGGGGGGTGTAGAAACTGCGTGCATGGCTGACTTGCCGACTGGCTTAAACCACAACAAGGCCCCAGAGCTGAATGTGGTAATCCAGGTGGAGTCTCACCAGGGGGAAGAATTACCTTGTTTTATACAAAGTATATTTTTGTAGAATTGAAACCTCACAATAGGCAAGACTGCAATATAAATCATTAAAGTGCACACTTAGTCACCTTCATTTCCTTTACTCTGCTTACAGCAGAGTCACCTCGAGTTCTTTAAATTTTACATCTGAGGTAAAACATGAAGACTGTGCAATCTGATCATTACTTAAGGGCTGTGACATTTTGTGGCTAGGTTAAGAGTTCACATGGTTGAAAACCAGTGTTCAGCACTCCTAACTCATGGTTTTATCATGAATCACCCTTTCTAAAAGGACCCATATGCTAGAACCAGAGCATTGCAGGACAAATTCAACTTACCGCTCTAAAATCATGAGGAAGAGTTCAAAATTTGAAAAGCAGATAGAACAAAGGAAATAAACTTAATTTCAGTTTTTTAAAGTCTGGACTAACAATACAAGATCTTTTATTAGTTGATCTTCCTCTGTCACTTCTTGATAGTTTCATGTTTTCATTTTAGCACCAGTGTTCAGAGATAGCAAGGAATAAAAGTAAAGTTAAAGCAGCAAAGAAATAAAAAGTTCTGTATTTTTGTCTTTCCATTTGCCACAGATTTTTAAATCACAATTAACTCTGCCTACACTTGGTTTATATTTTCATCTTTGTACGTTTTCTCCACTTCTTTCTTTTATGTTTCCATCAGCTTTGTTTAGGATTCTAGCTAAACATACAAGGGATTTCCTAGTTATCTCCCACATCCCTGGCCCCTTAATTTTGGTGAAAGCAAGAGTCAAGTTCATTTTGCCTTTTTGCTAAACTTCTAAACCAACAGAACACATTCTGTTCCAATCAGTGAAACTTTTTGCTATGCAGGTTTTCAGAAAACACTTTTACGTTTCCTATACTAAGTCTTGCAGTAAATACACTTGTAGGATCCGTTCTAGTATAAACGCAGTTTTAGAGATGCAGCCCACTAACCATTACCTGTAGTCAGAGGACCATCTAGTGGCGACAAACGCAATTCACACTCTGCTACTTCAAAGTCAAGCGCATGCTGTTAAACTATGCCAGTCACTGAACAGCTTCTCAGTCTTTGGGGTTTTTTTATTCCATCACTTTAATCGCTTATTTAATTTAGGTTTCAGCCTTCCATGATGAGACTAAATAAACAGGTTTGTTGATTTTCTTCATCTGCTCCTCTTATAAGAACATCCTTCCATGTGTGAAAGCTGCTCATAGCATCAAATCATTAATCTGAAGACACTAGCAAGAATGAAGCTGCTAGAAACTAGGCTACAAAATAGGGCAGGTTACCCCAATTCTCTCCTTAGAGGAATCTGCAATACTTTTTTTCTTAATACAAAGACAAAAAAAAAACCAAACTACCAGTTGAGAAATGACAGTTGTACTTTGTACATTTTACATCTCCATCACACTTTAGCTAAAAAGATACGCAGTTTAACAAACCAAATTATAACATAACAATGGTCTAAGATTCCCACAAACTAGCAGGGACAGGAAAGCAAAAACACTGGAGGAAACTGACTGAGAATGAGATACATACCTAGTGGTGTTTGTTTCTGTATTCTGAACATGTCAAACACCTGCAAAGACATTTTTCCCCAGCTACCACAGTAACAGAAGCTGTGAGATCCTCCCCCCAATGAAGCTGCAGAAAGCACACACAGGGAGAGATTTATGTAAGCACACATCTAACTACAAACAGCTAAAGAATGCTTAGTGGAGCCTCATAACCAAACCAAACCATGAAATAGTAGTAGAGCATCTGCTTCTAACAGCTATTCTCCTTCATTGCTAAAAAGCTCTGATTGGATGGTAGGTCAACCAACAGTCAAGAGAAAAATTTCAGACAGTTTCTGCATAAAAACATTAGATGCTTTTTAAGTTGGAGAACCACATTCTACTCCAATACAATCTAAATTGAACTTAAATACTGTGAAAACTGAAAGCTTGGTCTGAACAAGCCTCTTCAGCCCCTTTAAGGATGTAAAAGGAACTGGAGGATCTTCAGCAACTCTGCAAGTTCAAGAACTGCAGGATTGAAAGAGAGTTCCTTTCCATATCATTATGCACAGTTTGCTGCCTATTTATGGAACTGCCTCCCAATTTCAGTAGCAGTCACCCAGCCTCAGACCTCTGTCCCAGCCTGGTTTATGCATCTCTTGCTACTCTACGTACCCCATCCCACATTGTGAAAGGTTCTTGACAAGAGAGGGCTTAATCGTTTTTCCCGCAGGGCTCTCCATGAAGCAAGGGACAGCAGTAAGCCTCAGCCACCTTCTTTGCTGTTCAACCTTCCTTTTTCAAAGGAAACTGAAACTCTTTCAGACAGAATGAGCAGAAGCCACCACAGAGGCCAAAGGAGATGTAGGATGAGAAATGCAAACTATGTGCTGACTTTACAGCCCAATTTTCAAAATTGACTACGCAACTTTACAGCATCAAGAGACCAACAGAGCATTTGGCATCTCAGATGTATCTACAGATGAATCTACAGCTGTAGCAGCCCACTATAAAGCCCAAGACTGCATTTGCACACGGGCAGAAACAACATTATGAATGATAACAGGAGATACCTGAATGCCAAGAGGCAAGTATTTCATCTTTGGTAGGGACAAGCATTAGTGAACGGATCATTTTCAGCAGCATCCATTAAATTGACAGGCAATGGTTTGGAAGGAGTACAACAAGAAAGAAATAGAGCTTTAGCCAGAACCAAATAACTGTTGGTCCAAAGAAAGGACAGAAAACCCTCAAGAATACATTTGAGGACACCAGCACGAATTAGCATACACAAAGTCAATCCTGGCGGTTTTTTTGCCAGAGTTAACTGGTATGGCTGGCTAGACTAAGTTTCTTAATACTGAAGGTATAGGATTAAAACCTCCATTAAGAGTAAAAAGCATAATCTTCAGCAAGAGAAACATGAGCAAGACTGCGGAACTTCATAGATCAAGTGCTCTGTGTCAACTCCTACAGCATTCTTTACTTACTCAAATGAAAGATCATGTTCCTGGGGGCCTGACATTCACCCTCCTCCCTGACACTCCCACAGCATGCTTTCCCTGTACATATGCTTTCCTCCTTCTGTTCAACTGCCATTGTCCTGTGTCTGCTTCAGTAGCTCCGTAAACATGATCTCTGAAGTGCCTCTTTCACCTTCACATTGTTTCAAGGATGCTTGAGTGTAGCAGTAAGACTCATACTAGTCACAGCAGTAACAGAAGACAATAAATACAAAAACTCTCCCTATGTTTTGTTAGTCTACTTGCACGGTGTGGAAGTAGCGGTCACACCGTAAGCAAAGCCAGCTCATTGCTGCATGCTTACAGCACTGCCACCATCATGAATTAGCCTCCACTGAAGGCAAGCAAGACTGTTAGCAGATGCCTGGCAAGAATTACAGAGAAGCCTGTGAAAGACAGACAGTAAAAAAATATATTCATTTATTTACAGAATGGCTCTCAATTACATCCCAGAACATCTGCCAGAGATACACACAGATAGTACGGCAGGCCAGACCAGGACACGTGCCAGTTTACTGAAATTAACAGCACTTGATAAACCCTCCTTTCTGGTTCACTCTGTTTGGTCTTCAAGATAGAAACAAACCCTCAATACTGTCATTCATAAGCCTCAAGCAGAGAACAGGGTATTAAAGATGACAGTTAAAAAAACCTGAAATCAATTCACTGCAAAAGGCTATGGGCAAGATTAAAAACACATCTTTGACAACAGATCTAACCAGAGAGTCCAGGAAAGCCACACAAAAAAAGGACATGCAGTCCAAGTTCTCAGAAATAGAATTATTTCTTGTATTTCCCCAAAAGAACTTTCTTCAGTGTTCATTCTGCCTACTTTTCTGATGCTTCGATGCCTGCTATTAGATACATCCACTACAATGTTCCTAGATTTAGGTCTTAAACAGAAAGCTTCTTACCATATGAACATGTACTATTTATTACAGAACACAAATCTGTGCCTTCGTTGTTTGTTATTTGGCCACCTCAAAACAAGACTTGAGGTCATTCTTTTTCCACAGCAATAAAAACATTAACGCAAACTGGAACATGGGGAAGAAAAAAGGAAAAGGAATACACAGCTTGACATGCTGCGGCAGAGGTGCTACTAGAAAACAAAGTCTGCAGAACTTACCAGAGTTCCCTCTGCTGTTCTTGCTGCTATTGCAGAACTGGCCCTCATTTTGACCACCCTACGTGTTGGAAAGTATCTGGCTGGCTGAGCAGTTTCTGGGGTAACCATTACCTTGTGTCTCCCTAGCTTGCAAAGACACTTTCTTCATTACATCACTTGCATTTGTAACAGCTTATAATAAGGTTTATAACAGACAGGCCTGGAATCAAGATTGGGCTGGCGGTCAGAATTCTACTTGGATCTCCATGGTAAACAAACACCATGTCAAAAATCCAGAGTTTATTCTGCAGAACTACATCGTGGTACCTGGGTATTTGCTCTATATTCTTCTTGAACCATTCCTGACGCTCACAACTCTTATCCCCTGAACACATGTTACTGCAATTCCACTATAGTATGTCTGGAAGCACACTATACCCTGTACACTCACTCCTCAAGATACAGCACAGATACCTTCTCACTCACAAGAGGTGACCATTTTTCCCACAGTGGTTGTGCAAAATTGGTAGGTGAAAATCTCTCCAATCATTATGAATTATATTAATTTTGGCCAACTGAATATAAGCCCAGAGACAAGCTTGAGTTTAAGATAACACATTGTAAGATTACTACTAGAAGATTCTTACAGACACAGAAGATTCAGATGGTTTTCTGCCTTGGTAAAGTGGTATCACACTGCCAACAGTTTATGAATACTACTTGTGTAGATGACAACCACCCCTTAATATTGTTGGGCAAACTTTACTTCTGAAGAGAAAAAACTGTCATGTACAGAAAACCTAAATGCTTCCAGATTTGAATGGTGAATGTTTTATGTGTTTCAAAGTTCAAAAAGACCAATATCTATTAAACTCATTCAAAACTACAAACACACCATAAATACTATTTTCCACTGTTATGTTTTTCCAATCAAAACTTATATATTTTTTTAGAATCTACATATCTTTAAAAGACGTTTGATATTTTAGGATCAGAGAGTGAAGATGTTAACTTTTTCTTTGCCTGGGATAAGCAAATTACAAAAAAGCAAAACAGAATTAAAGCATAAATGATGACAATTAGTTTAGATGTTAAAGTATCTTACAAGGGAGGAACCAGGGGTTTTGTAATGTTGGGTTGTTGGGGTTTTTTTTAAATCAGTATTATCCTTGTAAATTCATATCCAGTTCAAGATGCGACGAAACAACTACTATGCATTTCATATTCTTTGCCTCATTTATTTTCTAGATGCATCAAAGGTACTATCATTCATAGAAAGACAGTTTCCTCTAGACAGCAGCATCATGTTGCCTTTCTAAATGTAAGTTAATCCTCAAGTGTTCACAGTTAAACAACTAATAAAGAATATGCAACAAGGAGCTTACCTTTTACACCACCAAATGGACCATAAGTCATATTACAAGCAGTTCTCTGAAGATTGTGCTCATACATCAGTTTAATCTGATACTGGTTCCCATGTTCCACATTTCCCAGAGTTTCTACAAAATACAAAAGTTATATATTTACACCTTTGACCCACACAATGGAAGAAGTAAAGAAGTACCAGCTTAAACAACCTGAAGAAACCCGTAACTTAGTTCTAGTGGCTTTGAGATATGAAGGCTCACACTGCTGCTTTCATTTAGAAAAATCACCAAGCTACAAAATTCCTAAAGGCCAGAACCAGAAATGAGGTCTTCTTACACTAAATATGGTATAAATATTTAGTAAGAGGCCAAGATTATTACTTTATATTTTTCTCCACATTAGGCACATCTCTTATATCAGAAAAAAGACTGCTCAAAGTGGAACTCATGCAATTCCCTACTTACTCAGTGAATATAGCGAATATACTATATCCAACAACCACCCTCACCTGTAACAGTCTTTGTCTCAAATTAAGATATAGCTAGTCACTTGCTATAATTGGACAAAGCTATGCTTAGGGCACATTTATCACTTGCCTTTACTCTGTCTGAAATTAAATGCAGTGATCAACAGTGCAAAGGTAAGACACAAACATACGGCAACAAGAATTATTTTATGATACACATCACTTTCTCTAAAAATTAACTTTAATTTCCTGACTCCTTTAGGGAACTAGAAGAAATTCAAAAACTTCCTAAAGAAACTGAAGTTAAAGCTCCCCTTCTGAGTAAGTCCTCCCTGCACCCCATGAAATAAACAAAGTTCTTCACCTTGTAGAATAACACTTAAGAACTAATATCAGCAAAACCCTTTGAGAACAGTCACATCAGCAGGGGAAAAGGTGTTTTGAGTGAATGATATCTAAGCTAAACCCTACCACAGCTTTAAGTATACAAAGATTATTCCAATACCATCTTAAATAATATGCTATAAAAGATTCGTAGCTTATGGTAACCTTTTAGGCAATTTTTCCAACTAAAACCCAATATAGCTTTTAAGCAGTTACCCCTAAAGCAGGCCCATGTTAGGGAAAGACACTGGAACAGATATGAGGAAAAAAACACTGGCTGGAGAAGTAACCAGCTAAGTAGCAACACTAGAGAAAAAAAAAGTTAGAAAATAGCTAGTCCATATGGAATACACATTGGATTGACTGGAATACAACATTGAGGCTATAATTTCGTCAGCCCTGAAGGATTCTCTCATAAGCATAAGCAGCATAGTTATTTTATTACAAGTGACAGATAGGACAACATGCATAAATCAAGTAAAGATCCCACTTCACGAAAGTGTAATTTGCCACAGAAGCATAAAGAAATAGTGATAGTTATTCCTCAAAGGAACATGTTTGAAAGTACCTGTTCAGATGAGAAAAATTAGCAGAAATTGCAAGAAAACCATGCTTTTACATGCCACAGCTGTCCCTGTAGATAGAAAATGCACAATGTAGAGTTGTCTATCGAATTTTGAAGATGGGGGTACAATCTCCTAATCTGTGCTTTGCTTTAAGCATATATTAGAAAGAATTCAGTGCACAGAATAGGTATTTTGTGATTTGCCTCTTTACATACTGAAACACATTTAATTACACAGCATTTAGAATTTCCAAAGGCAGTAGAAGAGGACTTAAGAAAAAACACAGTAGTTTTACCTTCTTACCAGTATTAATGTCCTTGCGCAATGTTATAAGTGTTCTGGCTTTCTAAGAATTATCTGGATTTGAGTTCAGAAGTAATTGTAATTGTTTCATTTTTAAAGAGATAAGTTGTCATTAAACAATCTTTTATTTCATTAGCACTCTGAACAGTAACACCCACTTCAAAACTGTAATAAGAACTAGTCATTCACAAGCACTACCAACCACAGATCAGCACACACATCAGAGCATCTCAAGCACTCAGCAGATCAGCAAACCTGTTAGTCACTGGGAAATACCTAGAACTAATCACTAATGATTCCTCTTCAGACACGAGTTTGAGTGAGAGAACATGACTGCAGCTCTTCAGAGAAATTAAGCAAACTCTGTATATACTAAATTTAGCATTAACCTAATCCAGACTTTAGAATACAATTAAAATCACATGAAAGCTTGTGTGTGTAACTAACCTGAAACAGCATACACACAGAGTTTTCGACAATGCAACACAGCCAGATGAAGTCCTTCAGTACCACTGTTAGGAAGGTTAAAAAAAGCACTGTTTACAGATAAATTACAAGTAAAACGCATACAGGCTAAAATTCAAATAACCTTGTTGAAATTATTTTTAGGTATGGGCTAAATCCAAAGGCTTGGTTGGTTTATGCTAGCATGAAATCTCAGAAGTACTAATTTCCTAAATGCATACTGAAGTATTTGAAGCTAATTTCAAAATTAAAATGAATCCTTTAAGAACATATTTTTGCATTTACATATGAAGAGCAAGTCAACTGTTTTCCCACTTTAGCTTGAAATTCATTTCAAACAAGGTGCTGTTAATTCTTCCAAAAGCCAAATGAGTATACGGATCATACCTCCAAATATGTATTACTCAACAACCACATACATTACTTTTTTTAAATTCACTTTTGTACTACCTGCATGGAACCTAAGTTAATTAAACTACAAGGCAGAAGTCAAATCCTATATACTTGCATATTCCCATATTCGAATCCTATATTCACATTCTTCTTCCCCAAAACCTTTCCCTGCAGAGAAAGTTCTTGTGCTGTAACTATATAAAATGGGTTAGATCATGTCACAGGGTAAGGCATGAGAATTCCTGGCACAGGGTCACTCCATGAGTACTTGAGAGAAAGGACAACAGTTTCCAACTGATGCATGCCTTCCAGCCTGTGGCCTTTAGTCTCAGAGTACAAGCTTTTCTCTTGCTTAGTACAGGGTTTTCCTCTTGTTTTTAAAATCAAATTCATGCCACAGTATTAGAAGTTTATTTTAAAATTAAAATTAATCCCTTAAGAACATGTATTTAATTGGCTATAAGAGAATCTGCTTAGGAGAACTTTATTTTAGAAATTAGTTCTTAAAAGGATCTGGAAGATTATCCTCCACGCATACATTAAACAAAAATCCTCTCGTATCAAGATGATTTGAGAAGCAGATCAAATGCATAGTACAGTGTCCTGGGTTCAGCAGTAGCAGTCAGTTTTTCTCCTTTTTAGTAGCTGTTGCAGCACTGTGTTTTTGACTTTCAGCCTCGGAACAAAGCTGATAACAACTGATGTTTAGACTGACCAAAGACTTTGTGAGTCTCATGCTCTGCCAGGGAGGAGGAGGGGCCGGGAGGAAGCAGGGACAGGACGCCTGACCCAAACTAGCCAAAGAGGTATTCCATACCACAGCACGTCATGCCCGGGGATGTAACTGGGAGCTACCCGGAAGGGCACGTCCTCTTTTCGGTCGGGCTCTTTTCCGGCGAGCGGTATCATATTTTCTTCCCTTGTTATTTCTCTTATCATTATTATTATTGGTGGCAGCAGTAGTGATTTGTGTTATACCTGAGTTACTGGACTGTTCTTATCTCAACCCGTGGGAGTTACATTCTTTCGATTCTCCTCCCCATCCCTCTGGGGAGTGGGGGGGGGGGGGAAGTAGACTGCGTGGTTCTAATTTACAGCCGGGGCTTAAACCACGACATACAGTATTCACAGATGTGCTTAATAGTTGTCCCTCTGGAAACTGAAAACTCATCCCCGAAACAAACAAAGAAAATCACAGCTAAGCCTTAAACAAACAGCAATAAAGCCTGTTGTTGACTTACGAAACAAATTTTCCCACTTCCACCTGCAATATTGGTTCTCGTAACTGCACTTCCAAGAGCAAGTCTTCAGGCTGTCCTCCATCTCCAGGTTTCACAGGATGTGGATTAAAGATTCGGAGATATCCCATGTAACTGCCTACAATAATTTTATCTACAAACAAACAAATAAGTAACCAAATGAGACTACAGAATACAATAGCACCTGCAGAACCCATTTTGCTGCAGAAGTATTTCAAAGAATACATAAAAGAGTATTTCCACGATTCAATTAAATTTGCTTATGCTCTGTGTTCTAGATTAAGATTAGCAAAGGGTTCAATACAGCAATTATCATGGTGGTGGCCCTGACTATTGTTACTATTCCATCATTTTGATGATCACACTTTAAAAGTCCCATTCTGGTTTTGAAGAGTTCTTCAAACTTTCAGCTTCTACATCTTGGATTTGTGCATAGATATAGCATACCTGCAGAAGTTTGAAATTTTAAAGTTGGGACCAATGGCATTTATCCAAATGCAAACCTAAAGGCAGATAATTACTACATCAAAGCTGGGCCTTGGAACCACCTGCTCTTGAGACAGGTCCACTATCACAAAGATGAATGTAATAGTTACATCAGAGTTATTTTGGAATCAGTATTTTAATCAAGTAGTCATTTGGTTGTTAGTAACAAAAAATAATTAACGGGGAAAAAAAAACCAAACAAAAACAACAACAAAAAAAAAAACACAAAAGAGGTGCCTCCCAAGATGACAACCAACAACCTAATTTGGCTGCCAATACTTATTTCTTCTAGATATAGATCATCATATCAACACGGATCAAAATCCACACCAACAAAACTTCTTCACAAGCCAGAACATACAAGTACCCCTAAAGCAAGTTCACCAGGCTCTAGAGACTTGGCATGGTTCCATGTGATCCCACATCAAAAGCTCAGAGCAGACACTTGCTTCCTGTCTTCTTCAGCCACAAAAGATTTGAACCCCCAAGTCCCTCAGTCACAGAATACCACCTTCCCCGCATCCCTTCCTCAGTTCAGTAACAAGTATTTCATCAGCAGTACACTAAATCCACTGCAGTTATTAATTCCTTAAAAAAGCTTAAGCAAGGATATTTCAGCCTGTGGCTAGACAATTGCAACTAGCTGATTCACTTGGGTCCTGAACTCTGGTAGAAAAAGACTAGTCTATAAACAAAGAGAAATGTATAATGTTGAGAAAGTAAATAAAATAGCAGACTGCTATTCCCACAACACTGTTTAAGTCCTGCTTTTGTATCAATCACATTTGCTTTCCACCCGAAAAAGACAATTCAGACCTCCAACAGAATTTGGGAGTTGTGATCATGGGTCAGTTCATGCAGCAGTAGGCCTGCTGGCAACAGATGGGGTACACCTGTATCAAAGAGGAGAAAGGATCTTTGCACAGGAGTTAGCAGGGCTAACTGAGTGAGCTCTAAATTATGTTTAAAGGGGGAAAGGGGTAAAACTAGGCTCAGTAGAAATAAGCCTGGGGGCAACAGGTTTGATGGATGGGTGTGTTCATGAGGTCCTTTGGTCTCAGTGGAGGCAGGGAATGGAGAACCATGCAGTAGCAAAGACACAAGAGTTATTGATGTGTTAGAAACCACAGAAGCACCTGAGAAGACTTACACAGGAATTAGGACTTCTGCGCCCCAAGAGATGGCATGATCTATAGCTCAACTGAAGCGCATCTGCGCTAATGCACACAACATGGGCAATAAACTTTCAATATGCAAACTAGCAGCTGTGTAGCCTAAAAGTCAGCAAATATGTATTTCTGAATTTACCTCGTCCGCTATTATCAACATCAGCAACACACAAACAGCCTTGGTCAAACTCTTCCTTTTCTCCAAGTATGGTGGACCACCAGTCTCTAGCTTTAAACAATGACATTCTTCTTTACTGAAAAGGAAACAAACCACTAGTAAAGTATATACAAATATACATACACCTCTGTATACAAACTAGTATATACAAATACACATACACCTGTGAATACAAACAACCTCATTATCAACAACTTTGATTTAGCATGTTTCTTACATTCTTATATACCTTTTAGCTTTGCATTGCTCTAGTCTGAGCTGCATACATGTTGACTGCAGGTGTCTTGGGTTTCTGGTTATATAGCTCAGAAAACAACCCTAGGAAACTTCTTGTCCTTAGCTTGGAAATTAGTTATGATAGCCACTGATAGCTACTTAAAGAAAACACAAAGGAATACCAGCTTTTTTAATTGTTAAACGCCTTCTGTAACTAACATTAAGAAAGTAAAACAAGATTTCAGAGTCACAGAACTGAGATTTTGTCTCTCATCAAGGAGTATCAGGAAAAGAAAAAGATTCTGATGAAAGTCTAATGCAAGAAAACTTATTTTTAGACATAAAAAGACAACATCAAAACCTCCAACAAGTAATCGCCTTGCAGATGCCCTAGTGACACAACTAAAGACCTCAGGGCACAAATCAGCTTTTCTGCTCCATACCTGCTGTTATTTTAAGAAGGGGACAGGCGGAGGAAGAAAAGAGACTAATCCTTTTGTAGGCAGCTCGACAACACTGCTACCCAACTCAAAACTCACCGCTCCGTGCCCTGTTCCACCGTGAGCGGGACAAACCCGACCCGGCAGAGGAGGGTAAGGGGCTGTCAGGCTCCTAAGCATGGGAGCAAAGGCAGCCCTGCAAACCTCCGTGTTGCTTCTGTAAAGGAAAGCATACTTGGAAGATAAACCCTCCATCTTCTCACCTCAGGAGTTGCCGCTGGTACCCGTTTGCAGCTGAGGGCAGGCTGCCGACAGCACACGCTCTCCCCTTCACAGATTCCCGGTGCCGCACCCACAGCTCCCTACCAGAGCCCCGCAGTCGGACGGACACACACGCCCTGAAGCAGGACAACAGACCGAGCCCAGCGGGTGCTCACCTGGGCGGGAGCCGGCACCTCCCGGGCGTGGTGCGGTCCGAGCTGCTCCGGGCCGGCAGTCCCCTTCCTCGCAGAGGCTCCTCACCCAGGCACGGCCTAAGACGAAGCGAAAGGTGAGGCACCAACCGGCAACGCTACACCCCGCTCTGCCCTGCCGCCGCCATCGCCGCCGTCCCCTCTCCGCGCGGTAAGTATCAGCCACGCCGCCCCAACCAGCAGGGGGCGCCGACGCCGGGAAACGTAGTTTGGGAAGCGGCGCGATGGCCCGTTGGGCTCTCTCATTTCTTCCTGTGCGGGGGGAGGCGTGAGGAGGAGAAAGAAAGACATTCCTTTGTGCTCCTGAGGAAAGCACCTAACTTCCTAGCTGGTGCTGTCTCCTTTTGAAACCCCTCACAGAAGCCTTTCGTCCTCTGGCGTGCTCTCCCCTTGCTCCTCCACCAGCCGTCCCCTTCCCTTTCTCCCCCTCCTTTTTTCTCTTGCGTGGTAGCGCCGGGCAGGCCACGCGCTCGTGACGTCGCGCGGGGAGCGCGCGCCGGGGCTGTGCCGGGTGGGTGAGGACCCGCTCAGGCCATCGCTGAGGTGGGGAGGAAGGGAGGAAGGACCCCGTGGCGTCCTGCAGCGCCCAGGCAGTGGCCTCGCCCCGCCGCAGCAGCTCTCGGCGCGCCCCGGGCAGCTACCATGGACAGGACCGCCGTAGCGAAGATGGGCGCGGTGGCCAGCGCCAGCGTGTGCGTGCTGGTCGGCGGGGTAGTGCTGGCGCAGTACATCTTCACCATGAAGAAGAAGACGGGGAGGAAGACTAAGATCATCGAGATGGTACGTGGTAAGAGGCCCGCTCCGCTGCCGGCCGCACGCCCTTTTCTTTCTCCTTCTCAGGGTGACGCCGCCCTCGAATGCGAGCCCTTTACCTAAAACACGCGGCTTCCTTCTCCTTCACACGCTGCCCTGCAGCTCCTGTCGCAGGCCGATTTCAGGAGTGAGGGCTCGTGTCCAGATGCGTGGGGCTGTGTCTTATGTCCACCCCTTGAGGCGAAGGGGCGGAGGAGGGATGTTGTGGCCGTTTTCTGACCATAAGGACAGACGCTGGAGGCTGTTCCATCACAGCAAGATCCACTAGCACTGAAAGTGTCAGTTTCATCCTGTTCTGTCCAGTGTATGTACCTGTGTATAAAGCTATAGGTATATAGGGGCCTATATAGGTCTTGGTTGTAATTTAAAAGCCTGTTTGTAAGTTGTTTACAAGAAAAGAGGGCAGGCAGGTGGGAGGAGGGGATGCTAAGCCATCTGTTGAAACTGGGAAGCAATGTCTTGTTCACAGTTACTATAAAAGGAAGATAGAGCTCCCTCTGCACTGCCCTGGTTAAACTTCGTGTTTAGGGTATTATTTAAATATCTGCCTATCAGGTATTAACTGAATGGTGAAAGGTCTTAGTTTAGACAATATACTGATTATGTTGAAATCCTTCAAAATTTGAGTTTATGATTTGGACGCTGCTGAAGAATGGAACTGAAACCAAATCTGCTGATGTTAGCCAATGGATATTTTCTGATCTGCCCTGCAAAACTTTACTAAAAGCTCAGATTTATTTATTTTAATTACACATGGAAACATAGATCTTGCTAAAAGCTAGGATTCTCTGTGTAAATTATGAGCTGTCTAACTACTCACTTGCTCACGTGTTGCAAGACTTGACTTGAAGTCATACAGTGCAGTGTGTGGTAACGTGGGTCCAGAAAAGAATTCCACTGTGTGGTTTTACTTGTCATAAAGTTATCATATTTAGAGTTGAAAAAACATTTGAATGGTGTTTCTTATCAGCTACAGCCGTCGGCATTCTGGAGGGGGTTGTCTTGTTTTTTAGTGTCTGTGAGCCCACTTAGCTTGTGGGAGAGCAGAAAGCTTGGATTGTCACTACGGAAAGGGTTAGATGTATTCTGAAAAAGGGCTCTGGATTCTATGGAAGGATTTGACAAAACTCAATTGAAAACTTACTGTGGCATAACACTGGTTAACTATAAATAACTTCTTCTTTAATTCTGGTACTGTAATACTTCCAATAGTTTCATCAGCTCCTATTCACAATATCCAATTTGAGCTGTCATTCAGAAAGCGCCTAATAATTGCTGAAGATGTATTTGTATTCGCTTTCTGTGCAGTGTTTAAATAGTGTTTTGGCTGGGAAGACTTTAGCTTTTATCTTTGTTACAAAGATTTTGCCTTTGGTAGAGAAAAAAATCATTACACCAATGTAAAATTGATTTCTGGTAAGTGAAACTCTTAAGTATGTACTTTAGATAACGTTTTGAGAGCTATGTTCTTGAACACAGATCTATGATCCTAAATAGATACATCCAAAAATTCTGCTTTTATGATCAGAGATTTTTCTGAACTTTAAATTACAAGGGGAAAATAAAGCTTGTGCAAAGCATGTCAGCTATCTTGGGTGGAAACGTTTTACCAGTTGGATGTTAATATTAAACATGTTAATACTATCTGCTCACTTAGCCAGATTTTCAACCACTGTTCCAACTGGCAGCTTCCTCAGTTTACAAGCAGTTCATCAGCTGCAAGTCCTCTTTCTCCCTCAGGGAGTATTTTCAGTGGACACGTAATCAGGCTGTGAAATTTCTTTGCAATAAGGGAAACGGTTATGTAAACTTCATACCGGAAATAAGGGCAAAAATGTGTTTTATGTATTTGTTTTACTTGAATATGCTGCATTCTGGAGAACTTCCTGTAATAGTTTTATCCACAAATGTAATTTGATTTAAAGTTTGTCATTGATAAAACACTACATCTGGTTTAGTTTATCACAAGAGAGACCTTCCTTAGAGCTTTGGGGAGAAGGTGTTTTCCAGTCTGTAATTTGGTGCAAGTTAGGGTGGTGGTGGGGAACAGTACAGCTTTACTGAAATGGTTTGGTGTTTTTTTCCTAATCCATGAGTTACTATAGCAGGCTGGTCTTCCATGTTAGATTAAAATTATGGGATTGGTTTTGTATTTTCAGCAGATATTTTTGGTTCATATTTCCTTTGGGGAATATTACACTTTGGTTTTATACCCGTATTAGACGTGGAATTACCTTAATTTATAAGGTCATCAAAATCAGTAGGGAGCGGGCCTATTTACACCTTACTTATGTGACTTCAATTCTCACCAATGAAATATTTCCTTATCATTAACTACAGCAATACTTTTTTTTACTTTTTTCCTAGTTAAAATAAAATTCATATAAAACTCAAATGTAAGTAAGAAGCCGACTTACAGCAGTGTTTAAAAGCTAAAAGGAGAGTGGACATTACAAATCAAATAGAATATCTATAAGACAAGTTAGTATCGGGGATTATAACACCAAGAATGTTTAATGCGAAGAGAAGTGGAAAGGATTCTCAAGCATTGTGGAAAAATACAAGCGTAACAGTTTCCCTGTGGAATAACAAAACCCAAGATATTCTTAAATATCTATCTTACATTTCTTTACCAAAGTAATTAGGCTGGTACACAAATTTAAACTTAATAAAGACACCATAAAATTACAGCATCTTAATTGGAAGCAAAGGTTTAAGTTTGGAATTAAAGTATTGATGATGTGTCTTTGTTGACCATCTGAAGTTCGCAAACAGGAAGTTTCCCTTAGGCACTGATAGATGTAGGCAGAGTTCATTTGGCTCCACTTCTGAAATAAAAAAGGCATTAATAGTAAATACACAGCCAGTCGCGTGAAGTTGTACTTGGTGTGTTAAGAAGCAACTGTCACCCAAAGTCTTCTGTATTACTTTGCACAGCCAAATTGCCATCTCTGAAACTGTAAAAGTATTCCTATAGTCAGGTGAAGGTAATAGTTAGCCACAAGGTTGCTAACTTTTAAATTAAAGAGAAGGTTAATAATTAATTAGATTCTTGAAGTAACTTACTAGATGCTACTTGATAGCTACTTTAAAAGGAGATTAAACCTTACAGTAACTCTCAATCTTTTGGACTTTTCAGGCCCCAAACAAGTTTGCAATGAAGTTGTGGATCCTTGTATAGCAAATCAGTTCTGTTAACAGTAGACTTCACTCCTTGCTTACTCCTTGTAAAGCCTTTTAGGAACTCAGAAGAAAACAGGTGTTCACAAACAAGAGTGAAAAACATTGCCCAAGTGTTTTGATAACACTCATTTGCAAGGATTAGTCCATGCTAGCTAAAACTTGAGGTTAATGTAAGAAAAACTGCTTAATGGGGTAACAGTATTTTTTGTTATTTGTCTGTTTCATAAACAACATTGTTGAACTTTGGATTTTTTTTTTCTTGGCAGCTTGTTTATTACTTTTGTTTTGGAGCTTTTTATTGTATTTCTTTTATAAGGATGAGAAACACAATAGAGCTGATTGAAAACCGAATAGCAGACTACCTGAAACTGAGACTTCCTTACTCTCCCAGGTTGGTTATGCAGAAAACTGGACAAATGCTTAGTTACATTTGTCTATTTCTCCATTCTGTCTCTGAAGTAAGAGGATCCAATTCCCAGGAAAAACAGACTTTGTATCAAAATTTCAAGAACAGCAAATTACAAATCAACTTAAAAAACAGTTTCTCTTTTTACAGGAAACTTTCTAGCCAGCCATTGTTAAAATCTCTGGACAGATTCCTACTTAATACATTGGGGGAGGAAAAGAAATATGGATCTTTGTAGTATTACAGTTTACCTGGAGAGAAATAAACAAGCAAGAAGTGAGGTAACTGATACTTACCTGCTTCCCTAAGAAATCAAGTAACGTATGTGACTGTCATAGGGTTTGTGTGGGGATTTGTTATAA
This sequence comes from Psittacula echo, assembly GCF_963264785.1. Taxonomy (NCBI): domain Eukaryota; kingdom Metazoa; phylum Chordata; class Aves; order Psittaciformes; family Psittacidae; genus Psittacula; species Psittacula echo. The sequence goes on from NC_137737.1 coordinate 15,113,675, forward strand.
TTTTCTGTTACTTGCCAGTCTCTGCTGAGATTGGCATCTTGTTTCATAGGGCATCGGGGATTTGTGCCACAGACAAAGGATACAGACCTTTACAACTGGCAGCAATCACATACCTCCCCGCTTCATTCTTGTCTGTTGCTAGTAACCAGTTGTTATAGTAACTGTGACGTTACTCTGGCATGAGACCTTCACAACATTCTCCAAGTGGAGAATGAAGTAAAAGAGTATGTAATAAGTAGCAAACATACTCAAGAATTTAAATGGCTAGTATGTGAAACTCCTTCATACGTACTTTTTCCTTTACAAAGATGAAGAATTCAAGCCTGAGCAAACTGGAATCAATAAAAGGTAGTGAAATGTGAAAGAGCTCCTGAGACCAAATACTGCCCCTACCTACTGACCTGTATGTGACAGCCTTTATATTATTAGCAGCTGGAGTATTAGAATCATTTTTAGAATACTGTTTAAATTTCAAATCCAAGTTAAATTTGATATGAGTGCTGCAGATATAACTATTCCTGTCTTGTTTTTTGTTTAGACTCTGTCCCTCAAAAGAAAAATCACATTGACGGGGTGGTAAACACCAGCATTACTAAACCAAGGATTTGTTGCCCACGGGCTTTTTGCACAAATAATCATAATACATAATTACCTAGAATGTGGCTTGTAAAGCAAGTTTGTACAGGCCAGGAAACACACTGTAAGCATAGTTTATGTTGATACAACTTAGATACCACTAATAGGTTTTCATTCTCACTGTAAAATAGTTCAGTTGGAAAATTTAAAATTATTTTAAATTTTTTTAAAAAAATTTTAAAAATTTTAAAATTTTTTTAAAATTTTTTAAAAATTTTTTTTAAATTTTAAATTAAAAATTTTGAAGAAAAACTTCAATGTTCTTTTCTAACACTGTTAAGAATCAAAAAGTAGTCTACTATATACACTGTGTACGTACTAATATTTTACTTTAGTATAATAAGCTGGTCCTACAATTGAATCATCTGTTTCAGAAGTAGGTTTTAATTTTCTGAAGTTGTTGCTACCTTTGAGGTTTTTGTTGATTCAGTAGGTCTTGAAACATAGATTATTACAAGGAATGGGTATGGGAAGATCAATTGAATCTTTAATTCTGCATGAGTTTCCTTAGAACTTATTTATCTTCATTACAACAGTTATCAAAAACATGCTAATGATCTACACACCTGAAAATTGAGCTTCAAGTGGTAACTATAATATAATATATGATATATATTATAGGTATAGGCTCAGAACAGCTTGTTTGCTGCTTTATCTTTTGTATGAAGTCTTTGTCCAAGCCAGAAGAGCAATCTTTCAATGAATCTTTCTGTTTCGAAATATATTTGCTTTTTCATAAATGCTTAGTTAAGTCATATTTTCTAAGTGAATTTCTTCTCTTTGCAATAATTATTGGTTAACCTATAATGGCATCTGTTCTATTAAACTTCTTATACAGATTAAGACCAATAGCAAATACTGCAAGTATTCATAGAATCATAGTATAGTTAGGGTTGGAAAAGACCTTAAGATCATCAAGTTCCAACCCGTCTGCCATGGGCAGGGACGCCTCACACTAAAACATGTCGCCCAAGACTCCATCCAAGCTGGCTGACATGTTACCTTTCATTGTCAAACAACAGAAGCAGTAAGAAGATCTTTTTTAATTGAATGCACATTATCATTGCAAAATTCTTTATATTATGAATTAAAGTTGCATAGCATTCCAATAGCCAGTCTTCAGTTCACAGGAACTATCAACTTGTATTAAAAATACCTAAATTGATCGGTGTAAGCACTGAAGAGTCCCAGGGTATGGATCAGTGCATTTATAGGCAGGAGAACACTAGGTGTATATTCAATAGCAATTTCAAAGGTACCTGCAAGCGTAAAAACATCACATTTTGTGTAAGTCTGGAAACCTTTTAAAAATGCCTGAACTTTTGGAGTTCTTTCCTTAAGGAAAAGTCAAATAGCTGCCTCTTACTGTTTATTTTCACTTGAATGAATTGCAGAATGCAAAATACAGAATCTTTTCCTGTGTTGGCTATTTCCAATTCACTTTAATAGCCTTCAATCCATCAGCCCCTTTCTTCTCTCCATGTGTGTATATGCACACATACTCTGTGCCAGTGTACTGCAGTATACTCTTCACTTCCTGTGAATAGTACATCATGGGGAAAGTTCAAGGAAAATAGAAGAGAAGCCCACTTAGATTTTAGTGCTTTAATCTGATGCATTTTTCAGATGGCAATTAATTGTCAGTAATCACATTCTAGCTAGTTGAGCTGCAGCAGACAGTGTAGAGCAGCAGGTGGCACTAGTATCTGTTTGCATCTCTGAAGATGGATATACATTTATTTTGTAAATAACCTATCATTTAAGAAATCCTGTCCCACAACAGCTGGCATTTCTTGGCCGCCACCTGACTCCAGGTCAGACACATACAACTGAACTGCTCCTGCATGCAGAGGGCCTGGCAGATGCTCAGCACTGTAATTTGGCTGATCCTATGAGATGCTAAGTACAACTGTGAGTCAGGAGTAGCTCGTAACTATTCTTCCTGGCCTCCTTTCCTAACAGGCATGCAAAGAGATAGGAGCACAGATAAAACCGGGCAAGAAAGTTGAATAAATATACTGTCATAAAGGGTGTGGAAAATAAAAAGACATGAAGTCTAACTTTTCCCCCTTGCCTTCTTGTGGTGATGTTACTGTGCAGCAGTTGATATGTAGTTACTGTTTCTTCCTGGGGCATAGCTCTTTGTATAGCAGTTACACCTTGACCAGTTTCTGGATGTCAGCTGCTTTCTCTTACCCCAAAGTAATCAATCACCAATGGTCAGCTGCTGTAAAACATCAGAGAATTTGCCATGACTGCAGGGGGCAGGTTTTTAGTCCCATATCTATCATGCAGCAGCTTGGCTGGCAGTGTGCCATGGAGTTGGAATCTGTGGCTGTTGTGCTGCTCACATCTGTCTTAGCTTATTTGTGTGGAGCTTCTGACTGTAAGAAAAAAAACCTGCTTATTAAAAGTGCCGGATTTTTCTAATTTGTCTAATCCTTATATTACTATAGTGTTTTACTTGAATACTTAAAAAAGATTAAGCATTTTTGCAGTACAAGTGGAGATATGCCTAAGGTTGCAGCACACAGGTCAAAGAAGACACCACGTTTAAGTACTAAAATTAACTCTATTTTTGTTCAGTAATGCCACAAAAGAATATAGAACTGCACTGGCTTATCTCAGACAATAATTAAAAAAATACTCTATAAATAATATGAATAATGCCTATTTCTAAAAGGAAATGTGGCTTCTGCTTTCATATATGCCAACCTTTAAAAAAAATAATTTAATTTGTAATTTATTTTTTAAAGGGGTGGGGCAAGGCCCAGATTTACATACTGAAGATTCATAACGTGTCTGAATATAGAATTTGAGACCTCTTGAGCTGGTTTTGCCACCAGGAATTCCTGTTCAAATATATTTGTTCCTACTTTTTGTCCCCACTTGTCAACTGTTTGTCTCCTTTGCAGATTGGATCCCTGAATTCATTTAAGTTTATTGGAGAGTGGGTTACCCAAGAGTTTGTTTTACTCCACCTTTGTGTTGACAGAATGAATACCACTAAAATGTACCATTAACCCTGTTCCTTGAAAGCTTTCCTTCTCTGTTGGGAAACGTACAAGTTTCAGACTAAAAGTGTAAATTTTACACTTAGCAGTTACTGATGTAACACTTTTTATCCTGGATTGCATCTGTCTTTGCAACATAAATCAGTTATGGGTAAGCCTGAACCTGGTCTGCATGTTACCATGGAAAAATTGTATGTGAAACTGAAGGGTAGGAATTAGTACAAAGCAACAGCAGTATTGATACATTAGCAGTAGTAGTAGCATAGTGCAAAGTATAGTAGTGGTAGTATTACTACAGACTGGTTTTGAACATGCCCTGTAACACTTCCAGAGGGAAGTATGCAAAGTTACAAGAAAAAAGGAGCATCCAGTTACATTTTTGAATGGATTCAGCAGTCAGGAACACCCATAAAACAATGGGACATGGAGGTAAAACAATCCATCACGCCTCAAGTCATCGTACTGCCTATTACCTTTAAACTGAGTGTATCATATTGGTATTTCATCTTTAGACTTAACAGATGGGGTTTTTTCCAATAAGTTTAAAGAAGGGTCTGTACTCAAAGAGAACAGTTAAAAATCTATTAGTCTCAATGTGTAACTTTAACTGGAATACTATATTAGCACTACATTCTTCCATCAGAATGGTAGTGTCTGGCAATACATTGTAGATTAAACTTTGTCCTGCTGACTTTGCTTTCAAACTGGTCCCGCAACTCCACTATTCAAGGGTCAGAGTTTATCTGATCTAGATACAGCATTCTTAGTGGGAAGAAAAACCTAAGCAGATGGGTATTTTTTCTTAGAAGGAGATAAGAGGAGAATCATCAGCAACCACTTTAGTCCAGGCCTTGGGCTTAATCCAAATTCCATTTTAGATAGTGCTACATGAGAAGTTTCTAGGCAAGCCAGCATTTGTTTTCTTTCCAAGCATACAGATACCTACAGAATATTTAATTGTAGAAAGTATATATGCAAATGTGCAGTTTTGGGGAAAAAATTGAGGTCATCAGAATTACTGTGCAAGGTGAGCTTTTGCACACCTGATAGCTGATTAAGAATTTATAAGAATGCCAGAGTATCTACATGCTGCCACTCCTTAGAGTTCTGTACTGTTTTGAAGAAGGATTAGTTGTACCAACCACCTCACCTGTAAGCATTCTTTCAGTGAGTGTTAGATTCTGTGTAAGATGAGGGGGAACTGTATCTTTTAGATAGCCAGATTCCAATAGCTATGCTGTTACCACAGCAGTAGCAAAGAAAAAAGAGAGAACCACTCAAATTCTAATTTGTCAAATATGAATTTTCTGTGTTTGTGCACTCTGAAGAAAAACCAGCAGGAAAAAGGAAGAATGAGCAGAAAATAAGATACTTTCAATGAAACTGAAGCACTGTCCTGAAAAGCAAAAGATTCTCCCTGCCATCACATGTTACAAACAGGGAGTGTTGACTTACCTTCCAGGAAAGGCCTTTGCCTGATACAGACAGTATCATCTGTCTCGCAGTAGTCTATAGCAGAGGCCTAGGAAAATCATAAGAAAGGGACAAGTTGTCCTGGTTTATTTTTTTTTTTTCCAGAATGACTTCCCAGCCTCCAGCAGCTTGTTTTTAAGAGACAGTGGCTGTAATTTAACCTGAGCTTTTTTCATGTTGTTATCCTGTACCTTTTTAAGGCTGTGTAAATTTACAGTATCATCAGAAAAGAATTCCCACATCTTACTTATTTACTTAATTGTGTGACCTCTAGCTATCTCCACTTGTTTTGAATGTGCCTCCTGTTAGCTTTAGTTCATAATTACTGCTTTTACACAGGAAGAGATAGTGAACAATCTTTCCCTGTTAACCTTTTCTATGCCATCCAGTCATTTCTTTTCCAGGCTGACAAATTCTATTATATTCAACTGTTCATTGTAGGGAAGCTTTTCATGTCATTGCTCATCCTTACTGCCCTTCTCAGGGCCTTTCCCAGTTCTGCTCTGTCCCCTGTAAGATAGCGAAACCAGAACTGCATTTGGTGTTTAACTTGAGAGTGCATAATGATTTATAAAGAGGGCTATCCAGAAAGCATTGGCAAGAATAGGCATCAGTGAAATGCAAATGTGGAAAAAAAACCAGCAGATTAAACTCTGGCTCAGGTAGGCTGCCATTTATAGACATTATAGACTAGCATTTCCAAGATACATGGTTACTGACTGAAGATCACTTGATCATTTCCAGATACTTGTTGATTATTAAAGAGGACTTTGGCGTTGTTTTTCCCCTTTTTCTCTAATCTATCAGTTTAATTCTCTCCAAAGTGAGGGAAGGGGAGCAGAGCCCAGAGATGAGGCGATTCCCCTAACATACAAGTGCAGGCAAAACGTAGCTGTCCTGCACTATTTATTCATTCATTCCCAGAACCTTTGGAACTGGTTCCGTGTGGTTTGTACCCCATATGTACTCTCAGACTAAATTTTTGCCTGAAGTAGTAACTGACAGGAGGAGATCACATGAAATACTGGAAATTCAGGCCTTAGTTACTGTCAGTTCTTCGTAAACCTCTATAGAGGATTTTAAATACTGTGTTGATTTCTATTGCCACAGTTGTTGCAGTTCTTTCTGAGTTTTGTAATGTGTAACAATACCTCTGCGTTTGAGAAGTATGTCTTTGATTAATGTGTAAGTCCATCAAAACCTCTTGCCCTTATTCTATTACCTGAACTTCAGTATACCAAGTCAGCAGTGTGTTTGGCTTGCCTTCATTCCTGCTTTCCTGTAAGAGTCAAAATGCCTGTTGATATACCACCCAGAGGAAATCTCTGCTTTTAGAATGGCTTTGTAAGCACAAGAGGAAGGTGCATAAGGGACAGTGATGCTGCAGTATCTTTTACTTTCTCATCTGAACAATCAGTTCCATATGGAATTTTGCAAGTTGCAGCTTCCTGCATGTTTCAAATTGAACATCATAGTTATTGGTGTATTAAACACAGCAAGAATAAATACTTATCTGTTATACATTTTAGTGCATGTGTTATCACTGGTAACATCATGTGTTCAGTACAGCCATAAATGGCCAGACTGTAGAAGAACACAAGTTCTCCCTTGTATTGTAAAGAAAGATTTATCTCTGATCAGATCTAACATCAAATAAAGTTTCTAATTATGTCTTGTGATACGGCATTTCCTTCCTCTATTTGGTTTTGAGCATGCACTTGTTTTTCTGCCTCTTCAAAATATGATAGTTGAGTAGGCAAAATAAATTCTCAGCTACAACAGTACTGCTGCTCCTTAAAGTGGGTCAGGTTAAGACCTTCATGTTCTTAGCATGTGTCTTCTCTGGATTCATTGCAGTTTAATTAATTCAGTCTTTAGTACATTCTTAGCACTTTCCCATAACAAGTGCTGTTCAAGCTCTTTATGTTTAAACAATCTCTTGCATTCCTTGTGAGTCATCTCCATAATGCACACACATCTTCATAAACAACATTTCTGTATTGCATCATACCAGCTGTAAATATGGCTAGCACAACACCAGATCTGTACTGGAAAAATAAGTGGTATCCGGCATTCCTGCAAGGCAGCCTTCTAAATTTCTATTTACTCCAGTTTCCTCAACCTGAACATTAATGTTCTTTTCCTTGTAATGGTCACAAATAGAAAAAGTTATTCCCGGAGTCAGGATGCTGATCATTAACTCGGTTTACTATGGCATGAATAAAAATCATGTTTTAATTATACTGGTTTATGTTGGTTCCTTTCTTCTGCTTGGTTTTGGTACTTGAGTGCTAAGGTTCGGTTAGCTTTCCCTATCTTGTGGAGGTTATATCAAGTAGTCTGGTTTGGAAAATATGGACTAAGTACACTTACTACAAAAGCAAAATCAGAAAATAAATACATGAAGTTTAAAAACATGAAGTTTAAAAATTGATCCCTGCAATAAACCAAAGCATTGCTCAAGTAAAATTGGGCAATATGCGAAAGAAATGGCTACGTGATCAAAGTTGTTCTGTTGTAGTAGGCTCACTAAACAAGAATAAAAAGTAGTAAGCTCATGAAAAGCCACTAGCTAATGTTTACTAATGAATACTGTGGACAGGATTCAGTCACCTCTAATTTTTGTAGCAAATATTCCAATGAATAGAAGTAACTCTTAAATGTGACCTTTCTTGATCTTTAAAAGCTGATGGCAGTTCAGTTGAAGTATTCAACTTAAAACAACAAAAGTTTAGCTTACTTGCTTATGTAGCTTACTTGTGCTGTGTTAATTTCTTTCCACAAATACGCGCAACATAGGGCAGAGGTGCATAAGGACCAGCAGAACCAGTTTTTATTTGCTTCAGACTAAAAGTTCCAATGCCTCATACTCTTTGAGAGCATTCTGGATCTCCGCAAACCAAGTTCACCCCCGATATAAAGTTGAACATTTTCCTAGTTTTATATCAATAACAACTCATCTAATGTTCTAAGTGTTGTTCTATATCCCCTCCCCCTTTTTCTCCATGGAATATTCTGCAGTCGAGATATGGCCCTCAGCCAAAGAGAGAAGGTTAAAATAGAACCTATCTGTTGCAATAGCTATACATCTTTAGTTCATGGTTCTTAAAATATATTTAAATGACCTTTGGTATCATGAGAGTAGAAATGCCAGCTGGACTTGGTTTCTCTCTCTTTCAACGAAGAAGTGATTTTAATTCATCTCTTACCAAAAGTTAAACACTGTAAACAAAATGCTTAACTGACTCAATCAGCAGTAACAGAACATGGTCAGTAGTAGCAATTGTCATTAAAGTGTTTGACACACAGGGCTCTTAAGAGTTGCAAAGACAGCCTGCCTTGTTTTGTAAATGAGGAGTTTAATATACCATGTTTTCATTTAAAGTGAAAGTAATTATACTCGTTGAAAAACAGGAAGATGTTTTTCTAAGAATTAGGTGTTGGCTGTATTCATGTTTACATCAGTGTTGCTCAAGTCATTTTCTGGCTCTTTCACTAACACTGTAATCATTTGTTTAAAAGGCTTTCTAATTAGGCTGGTATACCGAAAATTAGTCTGTAAAAGTTGGACTTAATTTCTGCAACTCTTTTCTTCAACCTTAAATGGGATGTAATTTTTTTAAGAAGAAAAACAACAAAACCACACTCTTTTTTTTGTTTCCCCAACTTTCATCAAAAGCAAGCTCATTTCCTTTAAATTCCTGATATCATTAGCATTTCTTTTCTCACTGAGTCACACCATAGAAGTACCAGAATATCAACCGTCCAGCCCCACTACCCACCACATCCCAGTCTCACCTGGGAGGTTCAGAAGACTCGTTTGTAGCAGTACCACTGTCACCGTTTGTATATATATATAAATAAAAAATCTCAAAGGCAGGTACTCTGGAAATTGAATGTATCAAGTGATGTCTTTACCTGAACTCCATGATTCATCTAGCAAGTATATTTTACTTCATTGTTCATAAGATTTTTTTAAAATTGGAAATCCAACACTGACGTAAGCTACAGCTTTTTGTAATGCAAGTAATTCATATTTATTCAAGATTATGTATTATACATATCTTTCTCAAACATTATTATGGAGATACTATTAGCCAAAAGCATGCTAACTATATTAAAATACTATAAAAGGTAGCATTCTCTGTATGTTACCTATTACAACAGTAGACACATGCTGTAACAAGTAGATTAATAGGAGCTATAAATCCTGGCAAATACCAATGCCAGGTATGTTCATTTTACTATACATAGTCTTTGCAGGGATTATGTCATTGTTTGAACACACTTTTCAAACTGTTTTGCTGCTTCAGAATACAGCAGACCTATACATGTACATTTGAGGGGATCTTACTCAATTTTAAGAGGATAAGTGTTGATGAAATGTGCATGTTTTCTATCAGCAGAAGTAGTTGTTTCATTTGGTCAAAACAGGGGTTCTGATAGAGTACATACTAGCCTACAGTTGGAATGTGGACACAAAACATACGGATCCATTTAGTAAAAGTCTGTTGATTTGTTTTTTTTTTTTACTGTAGAAAAACAGCACAGAAATTTGTATCACCAGTGAATTTCTAGTGTCCTGTAATGGAGTTGGGAGGGGTGAGGTGTAGCTCTAGGGGTTTTGCACGTGCTACACTTCTAACCTGCCCTTGCTTCAGTTCTTATGATTGCATGGGTCAAATTCATGACCATGTATGAATTGGCCTGAGCTAGTGATCATAAGCCTGAGATTGAACATGACTGACAGGGTACTATAGGGAAGCTCGCGCTGTTGCTGTAGTAAGAGTTAACTTCATGTGACACTTCCAAGTGTTTACACAACTTCAAAGTGTAAATATGATTAGACTGTACTTCCTTCATACTCTGACAGCAAAAAAGAGATTCCTTTTACATGCATCTTCTGTAGTACCTAGTTACTGTCTTTGATAAGGCAAATGACAAACTTCTGAAAGCATGTTGTGGCACCTTGTCTCTCAAAAATCCTGACAAACAAGCCTCCTTGATTTCCTGTTTCAGTATCACATAGATAATTACAGTCAAAGCAAAGATTAATTAAGTAATTAATTTGCTGCTTCTACACAAATGAATCTGTGCTCCCTCCCACGCGTTCATGAGACCACGTCAAGCTGCTGTAAGAAATTTGTGGCGCTCTGCAACAGGAAATCCTAAAACACTTGGAAAGATCTTGTAAAAGGGTTAAACAGTAATTAAGTAGTAAACTTCCGCTTTGAAAAACAAGTGTCTTCCTCTGTTAGAGCAGCTCCAACTCGCCTGCTGCGTCCACGAAGGCTGTTCGTTCAGCGCAGGTCAAATGTTCTGTTGTTGGTACAGCAGCTGATGGGCTGTAAGCCCGGCAGCCTGTACTGCTGAGCACAACAAACTGCTGTGTGCTGCTGATGTGCGTCACAGGACCCTGGGGTTTTGCACGGGGATTAGTCAGGCTGTATTTGGAAACGCCCTCAACTGCACCCTGTGCTGCTATATTAGTGCTTCTCAAGCAAGAGGAATTTTCTTTTGCTTCTGGCAGCTGCTCCTGCAAAACCCTCTGGTAAGTGTGCACAGCTTCTGTCAACAGCACTGTCTTCTGCCTTCGTTTCTAAGCCAAGGTTATGAGCTGCAGCATTATTAACAGTTGTTTATTGTGACAAACTATTTTTTGGATGAAAATTTGCTACCAAAGAATTGGCAACAGCACTGAAGGAGTAAATATATTTGCCAGTTTGTATTGAGTAGATGAATTCAACTCTGCTTTTAAATACGTATTAGAGCAGCCATATAAGTGTGGGTATTTTCAGAGGGACGTAGCTCTGTAGCTCTGTACCATGCATGTCTGCATTTGTTTCTATACAACAGGAATAGCAAAGATCACATAATATAGCAGACCAATTCTTAAAAGGATTTGGTTGGTTTTTGTTGGCAGCCTGCATGCAAGCCCTGCGTCTCTGGACTCTGCTTGCCACCTATGCTGTTGCAGTAGGACAAAATCAAGGACAGAAGAATCAGGACTGCCCTAAGCTCAACGCACAGGTATTCTCCTTTAAAAGCACAAAAGGAAATGCTGTTGTCATGTTTTCTGTGAAAGCTCTCTCCAGATTTTTCTATATGTTTTAGTTTGGGAAAAAAAACAAACAGTATCCAAATCCAGCACATTAAGTGTAAAAGGATGTAAATAATGAAACAGAACAGGAAAAAACGTTTTTAGTATGCATCCTATTCCATTTCTTAAAATAGCTTAGGTGGTGAAGCCACTTCCAGTTATTTCATAGAACCTGTGCTGGGTATCTAGTTTTGCAGCATGTTATCAAGCAACTGTGAAGATATTCAGTGTTAGGTGTTTTTCATTTCCAAAATAACATTTGCCTGTTTACTTTTCAGATAAGTAGTCCTAAGCCTATTTCTTGGCAAAACTACCAAAAGAGTGATCTGTAATACTAGTTACTAAGGATTTCTTACTGCCGTATTTGAGTTTACATCATATGAATAGAAAACTTACTATGTTTTTGTAATTAAAAATGAATATCTATCTGTCCTGAGCTCAGGTTATGCCAGCAGATTGCATGATCACTAGTGCAGGTCTCCTGACTAGCAGCACCTAATGGTGTGTCTGATGCAACCGTGCTGACATCCAGTAGCTTTTAATGTTCCTGTCTGAAAGATAAGCCTACTCACAGCTGGGGCTGCAAAGAGAAACCTTTATTGCACGCATGGACCACAATTCAAATTGTCTGAATTCAAAGCCAATCTTGCTTTATACATATAAGAGCACTTGTAGCTATATATGAGTACGTAGAGATGGAGGAAAAGATACACACCCACTCCCACCCATTCTGTGGTTTTGTTACAGCTTCCCTGCTTCTTGCAGCTCATACATTGCAAATAGCAGAAGTTACATGAAAAAGCTTGCATGCTTTTCAAAAGCTTTTTGGTAAGCTTTGTTTTGTGAAGTAGATGAAAGTAATGCTCTGTAGTAATAGCAAAAAGAAAAAGGGAGTGGAAAGTAAGATGTAAAGTAAGGAATGTGCCCCTTTTCTTATGATTTCACCAAACTACTTTCTGACACCAAGAGCACTGAAACCGATTTTCTGTAGCTTGCCAAGGTATCAAATTTCAGAGCTATCACTGAAGCCACGCCCTGCCCTTTTTGGTACATGTCCATAAGTAAGTATATGTGATAGCTAGTTTCAGACCTCAGAATCAGGCATCTGCAGTTCCCAAAGTAAATGCCATTTATTCTTGGTTTGTACTCTTTTACTTGGAAGCTGTCACCATGGACTAGAAATAGAATTTACAAATAATTGAATCCTATCCATGTAATCACTTTGATTTGCAATTTCGTTGTTTGGAAATGACATTAATAGTTCCCTCTCCCTGCCAGCCCACCATTGTGTGTCCTCTGTGTCAAAAGATTTTGTAGGTTTGTAACATAGTCTAGTCTATGCAGGTTTACCAGGAAAGGAGGAAAAAAGAAACTGTGATAATTGAGATTTACTTACTCTGCCACAACGCAAGGTGCTTTCTTAGCAGTGATTTTGGGGATCCATACGGGTCTTTTTAAAATAAAACCCAACTTTGTCAAGTAATGTAAGCTTACAGGTATCAGTATAAAAATACTTGCTCCACTTTTTTCATGTCCTTGGTCAAAGCATTACTTAGAGTTTTGATGATAACATCTTACCTTTGCAGTTATTACTAGTACTGTTTCAGGCTGTGTATCAAGATTTGATTATGAAATGAGCCATATCTCCGTGTAGTTAAGATAGCAAGTCATTCATCAGCTCATCCTCCCCAACTTAAAACTGCGGTTAGTGAAAACAAAAGAAGATCCCACAGTCATCCTTCATAGGAAATTTCCTTTTTTATTGGACTTCTTTATTTGTTATTTTAAATCATAGGGACTTAACGTTGTTTTACTGAGTAGGGAAAGGAAGTAACTGCTCTATCTCCAGCACTTGGTAGATTCAAAAGTTCAGTGTAATTTTAACTCCAGAATATGACAGTCTACCTGGTGCACACAATCAGTCACTACTTCCCTAGGATACCCAATTGGAAATGCTTGCTATGGCAGCTGTGAATTCACTTGGATACCTGCCTTTCATTTTAATGATCATCACCAACTCTTTTTTTATAATTGAACTGATGGAGCATGCACTTAGATATAATCTGTCTCAAATACTAAGAAAACAGCACTCAGATAGAACACAAAAGCAGCTTTGTTTGCACTCATAGAACAGTTTAGGTTGGAAGAAGCCTTAAAGATCACCTAGTTCCATTCCTGCTATCCAACTGTATATAGGAAACTATTTCAAAACTAGAATTCAGCAGGGTCTTTACAGTAAATACTTCTCTTTATTTAACCCAGATGCATGTCTCAGGTACTAAATAGACTTGTAATTTCCAGAACTATCCTTGTTGTAAATGACCCATTCTGTGGTTTGTAGGACTGGGGGATTTCCAAACCTGCGTGAATCCATTACGGTTCATTCATCAAGGTATGACTCTAACATCATTAGCTACAAAAGAATTTCCTACATCCTTATTCCAATTACCTGCTATCACAAACAAGCAGATCTTAGTTTTTCCTTTTCATAAATTCAATTAAGCTCAACCTTTAAAATAATCTTGTTCAGTTTTGTTCTCCTTGCTTCTCTTTGAAGGTTCCTTAAAAATGTCACAGACGGGAAACTTAAATGTATTTCTGGCCAGCATAGAAGCCAACTACAAATTACCTTTGGGAGTTGTCATCTTAACATCTGTTTTAAAAGAGATACTGGCCCCTGAGCTAGTTCAGTAACATACAGATATCTTTGGTAAGAAAGCAAAACTCTTCTCACACTTATAAAATGACAGAATAGATAGGGAAACTTAAATAATTCAATAGGATGTACTTTCAAAACAGCAAAATGTTAAATTCCTTTTCCTGTGGTTGTGTAGTTTTAGTTCTCAATATAGAAGCTCTTTGCTCTGAAAAGCTTTCTTGCCTTTGTTAGGTGCTGTGGAGATTTTTGTTCAGGTGTTTCTCCATATGTGTTCTTCCCTAGCATCAGAAATTGGGGCCTTTTTTGTATACTGAGTTGACTCTTAAGAGCTTTCTTAACCAATTAATAGAAACACAAATTTTAGCAAATTGACTGAAATGTTCTTATTTACATTCTTTCACTCTTTGTTCTTTCATCTGTTTATCAGTTCTTTCCAACTTTAATCTGCTTGTCTCTTCCGACCCTTGACAAATGGCAAATATGCAAGAAAAAGACAAGAGCTAGTCTGGGAGCCTGGTATTGAAGGAGCCAATTTGCCAGAAAACTGGTGACTGCTTATTTAACAGTTTCATTTACTTCTAGTGATAAAGCTTAAATAAAAGAACTAGTTAATGTGCAGTTGCAGATATGAATACAAAGAACTATTGATGGGGACAGTGGCTATTTCGACTAACCATATTTGTCTGAGGCTTTATCAGATGCCATACCTATAATGAAGATGTGGTTTTGGCTGTGAAAGTGCCTGTGAGACTGAGATTGCCTCAGTTATACTTGCTGCAGAAGACTCTTGTTTTTCACCCTTAAAATAAAATCCTCTTCAACTGACTTCAATTCTTGTGTAAAAATGAAAGATGTATTAGAAATAAATGTATCTTAAAAGCTGATCTTGAGTAGGAGTATCAGTTTACAACATCAGAGCAGGAAGCTTTCATCAGACTTACAATCTTAAGTAATGTCTTTTTTAACACCATCTACTAAAGCATTTACTAAGGAGGTTTTTCCTTAGGTTGTTTCAGAAACTTACAAAAGGCATGTCTGAAATCAAACGTAGCAAACAATCCACCTTTCCTCATACAGCCTCTCCCTCTGATCTCCCCATCTCCCCCAACATCTGTTCTGTTTAAATCAATTATATTAGGAAGTCTGTTGCTTACAGTCTTAAGTAAACCAAATAATGTTTGAACTACTTCTTAGAAAAACATGCATTTAGATTCCACTTTAATTTTTGTATGCCAAGTCTAAAAATACATGTATCATTTGCCTCTTGAAAGTCAAACGAATTAGATAAGCCAATTTACAGTGAAAATGTTACAAAACAGAGTCAAATTGCTTCATATTCCATTATAGAGAAAAAATGGTGTATACCCACCAAACCAGTGGTAAAGTTACTCTTGTTTACCAGCGCTGTATGACATACAAAAGAAATACCATGAAACATCTGTGAGGAGTTGTTAATAATTCACTTTGTGAAGCTACATGTGTTGGTAATTGTGAATATATATCTAAAAATGCTTCTTAAGTGTCTATCTCAAAAGATTAGGGAATTCTTTCATGAATATTTTCCAGGGATTTTATTTTTGTTAACACTCAGTAACTTTCTCAATAACTCCCAGCTGGGATGTAGCTAATTTGTTTCTTTCTGAGATTTATAAAGCAAAGAAGTAGTAAAATACCCTGTCAAGAATTTCTGGCAAGGTATTCTGGTATAGGTATTTTGGATGGGTGGAAAACCTTGGAAATAATCAAGAGACTCAAGATTAAGTTTTTAGAAGGATTTTTATTTCCTGTTTTCGTTAGTGTCTTCAAGGGTATCAGCCAGAAAGTAGCAACAAGCATGCTGGGGATTAGAATTACTTGTTATATGGAAAAATTGGAGCTGATGTGGATGAAAAGGTACAATCCAGCAAGCCTAAATGTAAAATAGTG
This sequence comes from Psittacula echo, assembly GCF_963264785.1. Classification (NCBI taxonomy): domain Eukaryota; kingdom Metazoa; phylum Chordata; class Aves; order Psittaciformes; family Psittacidae; genus Psittacula; species Psittacula echo. Next base: position 15,129,483 of record NC_137737.1, read on the forward strand.
CACTTTGTGTAACTACCTGTTTCTGCCTAGGAGTAATTTTGAAGAATATGTGGTCATTACCAACTGAATTTGAATAACTATCACTATATTAGTGCTAACAAAGTAAACATATTCAAATGTGAATGTGAACTTATTACCTGAAAACACAGTCTAAAGTAGCCCTTCACATCAGGCCTTTTCAGAGTGCAGCAGAAAGGTTGTGCCCATAGTTACGGATGCTGTGTTTCGAGAATGATTCAAATGGATGGGCTGGGACAACATCAAGAGTTGTCAGAGGTTTAGAAACCTGTGCTCTGCAAAAGAAGATTGAAGGAACTGGGGTTTTTTAGTGCAGGAAAAAGGGGGAAAATATCCAGCAAGCACCTGTGAAAAAGAATACTTTCCTCCAAGTTTAATGGCCTAAAATTGCAGTAAGGAAGGGTAAATAAAATTTTCGGAACATAGTTGAGCACTAGAATAGATGGTTGAGAAAAGTGAGGAACATGTGAGTAGAATTTTTGAAGAATGGGTTAGACAAGTATCTGCTGATAACTATGTAGCTGTAATAGTTTGCTCCTATCTGAGGGCAGAATGGACTAGAGCCGATATTTAAAGGTACCTCCAACTCCTCCTTTTCCCTGACACACAAGTATCTATTCCATTATAAAAACAAGTGTTCGTAAGACTTTAGAACGTCACCTTTTCTTAAATTACAACCTAATTGCAATTTGACTGCAAGGCAGTTGTTAAAGGCTTAGTATTGAAAGCAGGACAAAAGAGTGGTGTGTGACTTAATAACAACTGGTGATATGAGAACTCTGGCTCCAGGAGTGTGTCTGGAAACAGAAGCTGCCTCTTCCTTTTTCAGTTGGCTCACTGCAGAAAAGATTACGTGCTAGGTATGAGACAGGGAAAGCTGAACAATAAGGATGAGAGAAATGAAATTCCTAGCACTTCATCATCTGGAGTTATAGGTAGAGAAAATAAACTGTACTAATCAGAAATGCCCCTGTAGACAGATTGCAAATGTGTGATGCCTTTGCAGTAGGAAGAGTCCATACATGATTATAAAGGCAGGAAATACAGGGTAAATTGGGAAATTTCTGTCAGTAAGTAGTTCTTTCACCATTTCTGCAAGGTTGAAGATAAACTTTTAGAGTGAGTAAAGGCTTGGGGTGGGGGGAGGGTGTTGTTTAGGGAGGAGTAGGAGGTTTGTGGTTTTTTCCTTTATTTCCTAATTTGGCATTTCTCATAGTATTTGAAGAATACTATTCAAAGGGATTATGGAAAATGACTGATGGACCAGCTTGGGAGCAAGGATTACTATTCGGCCTTGTACTGGACCACTTGGTTGACACATGCAGCATTCCCAACAATACAAGCAGTGTCTAAAGTCAGCCTGTGTTCTTTATCTATGTTGAAACTTTAAGGGCATATTAACTGTACAAAGAGCTAGTTTTAAAGTCCACCATCTCCAATTGACATACTTGACCCGCAGGGTAATCCCATACATCTTATTTCTATATATATCCCTTATTTCCTACAAATACAGTTACATTTTTCTGCAAGTGTCAGCTTACTGAATAATTTTGTATTAGGAAAGGAAATTAAAACAGATGTTGAAAGCAAACAGAACTGTATGCAATCATCAGTTAATACATCTAGAGTATTTTCTGTTTCTTCTTGCTCTTGTCGTCCTGTCCCATGCGTGTCACATAAAACTGTTAATAAATGCAGAGCTTCCAAGCTGATAGATAGCAGGTATTACCTTGTAAGTTTTCCTCTGTAAAGTGTATTTCTGTCTTTGTTCTTATTCTTCATAGATGCCAGAGTTTCAGAAGAAGACTGTCCATATTAAGGACCCAGGGAGAGTAGAGGAGATTATCTGTGGCCTCATCAAAGGTGGAGCTGCCAAACTTCAGGTAAAGATAGTAGAAGCTGTAACCATTTCAGAATTAAAGCAATCATGCAATTGGTGCTCTGTGCCAGAAAGTTTGAAGAATATAAATATATATATAATCTCTCTAAAAAAAACAGAAGTCAGCCTTCAAGAGATCTCCCAGATTTAAACGTTAACTCTTCTTTGTTGTTGTTGTTGATTCAAGTGTAATTCAGCCAGACACTAGTTAAGTAAATGAGATAAACATGTAATTTCAGGAAATATTTTAACCAAAGGAATTAGAAAAACAGTTGGGTTAGAAAGAAGAAGTTACTCTCATGGGCTGTACTAGTTTGCATTACAGCAGTTCAGTAGAACAGGGACATTTCTGTGACACATGCTACTGAGCTGCAGGTATTGTTGATCGTTCACAATTTCTAGCCATTCTTTATTTTGTCCCTCCATGTTGTAAGACAGTTTTGCTTTTTCTTTCCTTAAATAGATTATTACAGATTTTGATATGACATTAAGTAGATTTTCCTACAATGGAAAAAGATGTCCAACTTGCCATAGTGAGTACTTTTTTTTTGTTTAATGGAGATTGGTTTGTTCACTCCTTTCAGTTTTTCCTACGTTTTAATTTTCTGTCCAATTTATTTCCTAATATGTGAGATTTCATATTGACTTGTTACTTAACCTGTACATCCTAATGAAGAAGTATCCTAGTGACTGCCTATATGTGGTTTTATGCATATACATTTTAATAACAATCTGTGTGAATTGAAATCAGTTAAGTTGTTATTCACAGCTAAAACATTAATTTCTGAATTATAATGTGCTTGTGGCTCAATATGGTAGGGTCGACTTATGTTTAAGAGCTGGTAATATTCCTGAGGCCTGCAAGATCCAGATAGTAAACTCTTCATAATTCTCGACATTTTTATCCTGTAGCCTTTTAGAACTAAGAGAATCCATTTACTAAAGAAGTGGGAATCCTAAAACACATCAGAGGGTTCATGATGATTTCAGAAACAGATAAGAGAGCTTGTAATTGATCTTTTAATTCAGAGATGAGGGGAAGGGCATCTTCATGCTTATGAAATGTGCCTTTTATTGGTTGTGGGTAAGAAAAGTTCTGAGGAAACATAGTGGTATGTCATCAAACATTGCCATCTGTGCCATTTACACTGTTGTAGAGGAAAGCAAAGGAAATATACCATCTTGTTTAACACTTCTTTTTTTCACCCCCCCCCAGACATCATTGATAACTCTAAGCTCATCACAGAAGAATGTCGGAAAAAGGTAAACAGAAAACTTACTAACTGTTGGTTTGTTGTACAGACAACTGGTATAGACAACACTAGCTGTGCTGTATGTTGAATTTACATAGCACCACAAGAAAAGGGATCCAGTCTTTAAAACCTTGAGCTTTCTCACTCAAGAAACTGAGTGAGATTGAAAAAAATCCCACCACTAAGAAGTGAACATAAAGATTTGTATTCTTGATAGTAGCACATAGTTGATTTTAACAGCATCCGCTTTTTAATTCTTATATTTACAAGCTATCTCTTTCTTCAAAAAGCATTTCAGATTCCATTGTATCTAAATAATGTAATCAGAATGGTTAGATAAATACCAAGAGTTGCTTAATGTATCTTTCTGAAATATCTGATGTTTTTTCCCTTCAGTTATTGCAGCTGAAAGAAACCTATTATGCCATTGAAATTGATCCAGCTCTCACTATTGAAGAAAAATATCCGTATATGGTAGAATGGTATGAGACATCTCCCATCTTGAACTTGAACTAAGATTCAATTTCATAAGTTTTTAAAAGCAAATTAATAGCAGTAATTAACTGTAGTTAATGCATGAACTGATTTAATCTCTTTGAATGTTGTGCAACAGCTAGTTTTGCTTTGCTGCTAACTTGAATGAGGAAGAATTAACCATACAGGATGCTTTTCATCATGGGATTTAATGAACGGTGAAACTCCTTAAGTCAATTTCAACACATTTTCATCTCTATTCTAGGTACAATAAATCTCATGCACTTCTCGTTGAACAAGGCTTACAAAAGGAGAAGTTTGCAGAAGTTGTGAGGGAATCTGATGTTATGCTGAAGTAAGTTCCTTTTGATTAAATGGTACTGGTTTGGAACATTTTCTGTAGATTCTTACTGGGTGTTAGGGGCGGAGGAGAGGAAGCAGACACCAAACAATATTCCCGAGAACACGACACCTTAATCTTGGAACATAGCAAGCTCTTCATGCTCCCAGTTCATTGGTATGTTGCAGTTAAATGCCTGCAGTGATCACATAATGTAAGCTAGAGATCTGAAACTGGCTTTTGTGGGGTTTTTATAGTCCCATCTCTACAAGCTTCATTTCTATAGACTCCTCCTCTTGAAATTGCACTGGTGACACTTTTTGAAAGGGTAATGCAGAGATCAACTTCGTTGCTTTGAGAAATATCCCCTAAAATAGTTTTATCTGGGATAAAAATGCAGCAAAATACCTTTCATATGTTATATTAAGTATTCTTCTTCCTTGCTAAAGGCAAGTTTAAAAACCAGCAAGATCCCTGCTTGAAATGTGATGGGACTCCCGTATCTCTTAAAGTTCTCCAAACTTGTTGGTAAATTTTGGATGACTGAAACAGGATGTTAGAACTTCACTTGTGGAAGTGTTTGTTTATCACACTGACTAAATTCTTATCTTCCACAAAACAGACAAGCACATGGTCTCTTTTAAATGTGAAATTCTACCCATCAGTGTCTGTGTGGAAAAAGCGTACAGAGATGACATTCCCTTGTTCCTGGAATACTATATATAGCTTTGATTGGGTACTGAAAAGTAGAAACTTTCAGGGAAGAGCCACAATAAAATGTTTTCAGGATTTAAAAGCAAAACAAGATGTGCTTTATGGCAATAACCCTATAGAAAGTCAAAACTTAAGCAAGGAAGACGGAAAGGAGATGTACAGACTTCTGCTAGAGTTTTCTACTAGTTGGTTGTTCTGGGGTGTTTGGGGAGGGGACATTGGTTTTAATTCTTTAATAGATATTTTGGGGGAAATAAAACTATACAGACCCAAGACCAGACAGCTTCATGCAGCAGTTTCTTGCTAAAACTACATGCCTTACGTTAGGCTGATGGGTCTTGGTAACCCAAAAAGATGAGGTAAAAGAAGTGAAATGCTCAGGGAAAACTCATTCTCTTTTCCAAAGATGATGTGAATGTCTTCTGAAAACTTGGACTTCTCTTGGCTTTCTTTATTGGAGATCTGATTTGTATTTGCATTCTGTGTTGCAGAGAAGGATATGAGAACTTCTTTGATAAGCTCAGTGAACATAATATTCCTGTGTTCATATTTTCTGCTGGGATTGGGGACATTCTTGAGGAAGTTATCCACCAGGCTGGGGTCTACCATCCTAATGTCAAAGTGGTTTCCAATTTCATGGATTTTGATGAAAATGTATGTATGAAATAACACATTCTTACCAAACATGACTGTGGTATTTAGTAGCTATATATATATATACAGATATACATGCACACACACTACAGGATATTTTAATGCAACAGATGTAGCCACAGAAAATCAGAATTGCATACTCAGCACTATCCCAGGCAAAACAGAAGCAGAGGATAACAGTTCAAACACTGTTAGCATGGTGTGACTAAGATACTAATCATTCCCTTTAATGACAACCTCACACTCAGCCCAGTACAGCACCACTCTTCCTCCAGGCAGGGAGAATTGCTGTCTGTCTAGCCTTAACAATGCTATTGCAGTGATTACATTATTTAACAGTAATTTATCTTCTTCCTCATTAGATACTACATAGTTCACTGCTAGTTCACCAGTAATACCACCTATTTAATTCTAGATTCTGTCTTGTCTGCATGACACTAGAAATAACTTCAGTGTTTTGTTGGGTTTTTTAAATAGGGAGTATTAAAAGGATTTAAAGGAGAATTGATTCATGTTTACAACAAACATGATGGTGCCTTGAAGAATACAGAGTACTTCAAACAACTAAAAGACAACAGTAACATCATACTGCTGGGTGATTCTCAAGGAGACTTGAGTATGGCAGATGGAGTAGCAAACGTTGAACACATCCTTAAGATTGGCTATCTCAACGATAAAGTAAGTAGCCTAATCTAGCCTTGTAAACATTGAGTGAAACAGTATGAGTTAGAAACAGGTCCATTATAATAAGCTTCAGGTATCAAACCACAATGTTGGCATGACAACATGTTTTGTTGTCATGCACTTCTGTTTGCATTCAGAGAGAGGAGACTTCAGTTTTCTATTTCTCTCAGCCTTTCAGGAAGCTGGGGAAGTAGTTTTTCTTTCAGGTATCTTTATGTGTGAGATCCTGGAATAAATGGAATGCATGCACAGTTATGTCAGGCTACTGCGCCTCTGTCCCCCCATGGAATTCACTCATAGGAGCGATACATATCTGCATGGCTCATTTCCTGAATTTGGTGGGAAGACTGGGCAATATTTTAAAGACAAAACCTCTTCATATATAATTAAACGTACAGCTAAGCGGATCTTTCTCTTTATCCCTTCTGCAATTAGGTAGATGAGCTTTTGGAAAAATACATGGACTCCTACGATATTGTCTTGGTGAAAGATGAATCCCTGGAAGTTGCCAACTCCATCCTACAGAAAATCCTGTAAACTGCAGTCTCAAGTCACTCCATTCCTTCCAGGAGGCAACTGGACAGAAGAGCAGCACATTGGTGCTGTCTTAGATCACTCATTTACAGAACTGTTTAATTTAATTTAAAACTTTTATCTTCATTCTGGTATTTTGAAATACATATGGCATCCATCGTCAACTAGAAGCTCCTTTTACTGCTCTTACGCTGTTCTTTATTGTCTCACACTCCTGTTATAACTAGATTTAAATTGGGATTTATAGATGTGATAAAGCGCTCCTGATGGGATAATATGGTTCAGTGTCTTTTAACCAGGCGTTTCAGAGGAGCATTTTAGAAACTGTGGTTATTTTGTACCATTGAAGATGTGAACGTTCTGTGACTGAGCAGCGTGCACATTTGTGTTTTCTTCTCTCAAAGAAGAGATTTCAGTCTCAGCTGCCACTTTGAAAGATCTTATTCATATGCTACAGACTTTCACGCAAGTCTTTCCTACATATATTTTTCATCAGTAAAAATGCTTTATTCACCCAATTCAGGCAAAGCGTTTCTTCTTAACAGATTTTTGTATCAGTATGAAATATTCTATATCCTTACTGTTTCTTTATCCTCTGTGGAATGGGAAGAATGTTTGAAGTTAGTGTATCTGAGATAGTGTTTCTCCGTCTTTGTAACAACAGATAGTTTCACAAGCTGAGATTCCAGTCATAACCTCAGCCCCTTTTCAGATCTTTTGTGTACTACTCCACTTGTAGCCTGCTGCTTCATGTCAAAGCTAACATGGATCGTCTAAAGGAATTTCTCTTGGAATTCTCAGTGAGCTGCCACAGGCAGAGAAAATCAAAACAAAGCTAGATCCTAATCCTGGATTTAAGAGCTGACTTAACCATGTGCAAAATTGAGTTTTCTTGCTACCAGCTCCATGCTTCAGAGGCACTTAAAGAACACCTCTCCAGGCTGGCTTTAGGTTGTATTTCTAGTCTCTGGAAGTTGTAAGCACAAGCATCAATACATCTAGCTCTTCTAGTTTTGTTCTGCAGGTCCTCTCTGTTCAAACACTTACTGAATCTTCATAGAATCACAGAACAGTTCAAGTTGAAAAGGACTTTAAAGATCACCTACTCCAACCCCCCATATTGAGCAGGGACATCTTCAACTAAGTCAGGTTGCACAGAACCACAACAAGCCCAGCCTTGAACAATGCGAGGGATTGGGGTATCCACCACCTCTTCGGGCAACTTGTGCCAGTGTTGCATCACCCTCGTAAAATACTCCTTCAGGAAGTGTTTCCCCTGTACTGAACACATGACTGTACCTCCCAGCATCATGTACAGAATGATACAGCTTAATACAGCCACAGCTTCAGAAGCTTACTCTGATCTGTTGCAGAAGTTAAAGGTGGTATTGTGACCCTGGTCCTAAAGAGGTCTTGGCTGTATTAGCTCTGTTCATTAATAATACAGAGGCAGCCTTGTAACTTCCCTAACATGCAATATGGTCATTGTTCCCCTTTGCTTGCTTTTATACACAGCAAGATCTGTGCCATCTTCCATTCCTTGAGGAATACAAATACAGGAGAGCCTAGATGAGCATAGTCTCCCACCAACAAGTAATAGACCTCTCACTAAACAGCCTCTTTCTGTCCAACTTGTGGTCTGTTATCTAAATTCTGACATGGTAGCACCAGTCACATTCAGTCCCAATCAACAGACTGACATCTGTTACAGCCACTGGAACATTTCCAAGGAGGCAAGATGGGGGTAGTTTCCTTACCCCACCTCTGTCTGCAGCCTCTGCAGTGAACTGAAATTTAACCATCCATGTATTCCAAATGCACGGCAGAGGCATGCATCGTCACAGGCAGAGACTGCTTGAGAGGTGATGTCCTCCTTGTATGCAACCTACGGTCACGTAATTCCTTACTCCTGGCACAGGGGCAGCCAGATCCCCACAAGTGGTACCTTAGAAGCCATCCATTTCTGCAGAAAACCACTTGAACCATAAGACAACCAAGGCAAGGGCAGCATCTTGGCTGCCTTCCCTTTAGAGCTGTGTCTCAGGCAGCAGCACACTGGAAGAGCTGGAAGGACACTGGAAGAGCTGGAAGGACACTGGAAGAGCTGGAAGGACACTGGAAGAGCTGGAAGGACACTGGAAGAGCTGGAAGGACACTGGAAGAGCTGGAAGGACACTGGAAGAGCTGGAAGGACACTGGAAGAGCTGGAAGGACACTGGAAGAGCTGGAAGGACACTGGAAGAGCTGGAAGGACACTGGAAGAGCTGGAAGGACACTGGAAGAGCTGGAAGGACACTGGTCGTGCCAGCGACAGGAGACTGCAGCTGCAGCAGCTGCCGCAGCCCTGGCTTGCCAAGAGTCTGTCAGCCAAAACCAGAACAGGGAGAGCTTGAAAGTAGTGAGAGCTGCTGAGTCAGTGGCACCGAGAGAGCTGCTGATCACTGGTACACACACACAGAACCAAGTGCTGCAGCTGATGTGTGACTGACAGGAGCAAGTCACAATACGACCATCCAAGGAGGGTCTGGATGGTTGTACTGCAGAACAGGGAGGGAAGGAGGGAGCAGCCTTCTGCACAGTCATCTTCTGCCTTTAGCAGTCTACATTTTGGGTTACAGGCACCTACAGAACTTGTTAGCTGAGCTAACGTCAAGGTTTTAGCAGGGAGAGAGTTGGTGGCTCTAGGTTTTAAACAAGCAATCATGCTAGCTCTTTTGTCATAGCTGCCAAATAGAAGTCCAAAAGGCAAAGGCCTTCTGACAAACACCACGGTGCTGGGATGCACTGCTTACTCAACCAGCCTCTGATTGCAAGGGGCTAATTAGCAGGCATTACTCCCAAAGTCTACACTGGGACAAAGTTTTTCATTTACAGGCGGGTTACCTTTGGAATACAGATAACAGTTAAAACGTAGAGCATGTGAGAAGTAGTTGATAGCCACAGCTACACAGCACAAGATCTGCCACTAACACACTCTCTGGCACAAGTTCATTCTGGCTACAAGCGTAACAGAGTTCCCTGACCCCCCACAGCATCGGTGAGAAGGTGTGAGACTGGTCACTGTCCCGTGTTCTCATCCAGCCTGCCTCAGGATTTCACATAAACTCATTGATCCTTCTGCCAGGATTCTTCCTCAGACTCACCCATCCCAAGCCATCACTCCTTCAGCGTGATGAGGATCTCATTGTACAACCCACCCATAACTGGAGGGAAAGAAAAACAAAACCAACCAAACCATACACAATAGCACTGAGCAATACGGAAAACTTTCGGGCAATATCTTTAAAAGCAGTTACCCAAGCAGATCTCCAACTACCTCTTACTCAGAGCTACTGAAATGACTATTCAGCCTGCCTAGAACCCAAGTGTATCAGAAGGGATCACTTGATGGTTTCCTGACTACAGGGACGCTTAAAACTCCTTGCCTTGATAGAGGTTTTCAGGTCAACCAACCGTGTCCCATGTATTATGTAAGGAAGATTTTCCAATCTCACCTCCAAGTAGGACAATGAATGGTCAGTCTCCAAACATCAGTCCACACTGACAATCACTGAAAGAAAAGGATTCTCACCCTCCCGCTAGGAAAGCTCAGATCTCCTGCAGGATTTTCACCTTCAGCCATTAAATCCTGTCAGTCTCAGACTCTGCATTAGGGGTCTGCCAGAACAGCAAACCTTTTCTAGGACATAGGAGCAATTGAGCCATATTTCAGTCATCTGATAGAGCCCATTTCCTATTCAAAGGGGATCTGTACACAAAATAATTTACTTCTTGGGATAGCATACGTGCAGCTTTTTAGACAGAACAGGCACCAACACAACCAACCTGAACCAGGAAGTCCAGTTTAAAAAACCTACATAGTACTGTACAGTTTCTCAACATCCTTTCATCATCCCACTGCCAACCATAACTCTTGATTATATGGTAACCAGTGGAAAACGTAAGATGCATTTTCAGATATCCTCCACTTTTTCTAAATCCCATCTTTTTGTTACATGTCTGTTGGCTAGAAATAAGAACTGATACATTCAATTCACATTGCCTTCCAAAATCATAAGCAGAATTAACTACAAACAGCATCATCACTGCAGCTCCTCCAGAAAGTCCAGTCCCTCTAATTGCTAACCAGATTCTGCATTTAGTTTTGGGAAAGAGATATTATTCACAAAACGTCTAAGTCAAGTTTCTAACCAGAAGCATTTTGCAACACTGAAAGTATATTTAACTTACGATTCAACTTAGAAAGAAAGGTATCATACATTTCCCAGACCATTCTCTTGGAGCCAAAAGAGTCTTATTTAAAGTTTAAAGCAAGGAATAAGCAGCAAAGTTAAGTGAATTTATAACTTTTTTTGACTCTACTCACAGTATCTGTTCTGTCTGTAGCACTTGTCCAAGATCAAGTACTGGGGACCTCTACAGGTTTACAGTTTCCTCCTAATCAGTTACATAGCAGAAAGCATCTCTGTCCAGTTAGGACAAGAAAAACACACAGAAAGAATATAAATACCTGGATTTCTCTGGGTGCAAACCCAAGCCCCTTCTTCCTAGTAAGCCTCTAATAACTCCACAACCAACCTCCACCTTTGACTACAGGCAGCTCCCTTTCATCAGCTGGCTACCTAATGGGAATCAGGTGCCCAGGCTGGGAACCTGGCTGCTGCGTTACAGGAGCAGCAGCTGATTGCTGGAGTCTCTCCTTCCTTGGACATCCCTTTTCATACGGCTGTTAATGACCTGACAAGAGTTACCATCAAGAGTTACTGAGGTGCTGGAGCAGGGCCGGAGAAGGGCAAGGGAGTTGGTGCAGGGTCTGGAGCACAAGTGTGATGAGGAGCAGCTGAGGGACCTGGGGTTTTAATCTGGAGAAGATAAGGCTCAGGGGGACCTTATTGCTCTCAACAACTGCCTGACAGGAGGATGAAGCCAGGAGGGGGCTGGTCTCTGCTCCCAAGGAACAAGTGATCGGACAAGAGGAAATGGCCTCAAGCTGCACCAGGGGGGAGGTTTAGACTGGAGATGAGGAACAATTCCTTCCCCAAAGAGTGCTCAAGCATTGGAACAGGCTGCACAGGGAGAGCACCAAACCTCACATACAATGCCCAGGGAGGTTGCTTTCACTAACCTGAGGAATGAAACGTTGTTCCTTATAATCCTAGTTTAAAGCATTTTTCCTGAATACTAGTAGCAGTATTGCCCATCTTCAGGTTTAGCCTGTGGTGTGCAGGAGGAGAGTGCTGCACCAAGGGGTCCTGCTTCCTCTCAAGCTCCCAAAATGGGGGGAAAAAGAAAAAAGAAATGCTAGCAGTAATAAGTCATCAACATTTTATTTAACAAAAAGATCAGTAACCTGACATTTAATGGTATCAAAACAAAGTATTTCATTGCTCCTTCTATAACAACTGTATTAAAAACCCCAATACAAAATGTTTTCATCCAATTGAAATACCAGGTTTTAAAAAGCGGGTCTCGGGGAGCTCCCAACCTGCACATACAGATCAAGAAAAGCAGGAGACTAGACACAAAGCAGATAATGGAACACAACTCCCCTTCTCCTTGTCCTCGACAGTGTCTCACCAGATGTGTATTTGTGCTCTTTACATGCAGTGTACTGAGGGAGATCATACTAAGGGGGTTTGTGTATTTCCTACTCAACAGCCTGCCATGTCTTACAGACCTAATGGATCCTTGTCTCAGGAGTACACCCCATTCCAGCTGTACTCCTAGGGCTGATCTGGTATGGAGGGATAGGCCAGATCCTTTGCAGACCCAGAGAGTTCTATTCCTTTATTGTGTCACTGTCATTTTGGGTGTTCACCATGCCAGACTGCTCTGCTCCAAGTCCTTCCTCCTCACTCTTAACCATTCCCAATAGAGGAGACAGATGCCCAACACAACATCAGTTGTGTCGCATATTTATGACAGTATTTGGACCCTGGAATAGGAATAGCTGAAGTCTAGCAAAACTATAAATAAGGTTGCAGCCAGGGAGGTGTGGGCATCGCTGAGGGGAACTGTTTGAACAGGCCAGTGTCCTGGGTTCAGCAGCAGCAGTCAGTTTTTCTTCTTCTTAGTAGCTGATGCAGCGCTGTGGTTTTGACTTTCGGCCTGGGAAAAATATTGATAAAGCTGATGTTTTCAGTTGTGGGTCAGAATGTTTATCCTGACCAAGGACTTTGTGAGTCTCATGCTCTGCCAGGGAGGAGGAGAAGCCGGGAGGAAGCAGGGACAGGACACCTGACCCAAACTAGCCAAAGAGGTATTCCATACCACAGCACGTCATGCCCGGGGATGTAGAACTGAGAGGGCCCAGAAGGGCTGGATCACTGTGGGGTGGGGGCGAGATACTGGTTGGTGAGCGGTTGTATTCTCTTCCCTTGTTATTTCCTTTATCATTATTACTATTAGTGGTAGCAGTAGTGATTTGTGTTATACCTTAGTTATTAAACTGTTCTTATCTCAACCCGTGGGAGTTGCATTCTTTCAATTCTCCTCCCCGTCCCTCCAGAAGTGGAGGGAAGAAAGGTGGGGGGGGGGGGGTAGTGGACTGCATGGTTCTGATTTACGGCCTGGGCTTAAACCACGACAGTTCTTTTTGGCGCCCAACGTGGGGCGGGAAGGGTTGAGATAATAACAGATCTGACTGAGGCACAATGCTGATTTATGGGCTCTCAAAGTTGTTCTTTTTGATACCACAGTTTCTGTATGTCGTAGATTGCTTGGAGCCGGTATTTGCTGTGTTAGTGTTTATCAAGTGTGGGCCTTGGGCTAAGGTTCTTGTTTCATTGTACTTTATGGTAATGACTTGTAATACGGGGGGGCTCCGGCAGCAGGGCGGGATGGACGTGGCCGTGGACTTGTACCTGGCCGTCCCGCTGCTCTTCACTGTCCTGGCCCTCGTCCTCGCCTCCGTCTTTGTGAGGCTACGGGGAGCTGAGTGGGAGCGGCCCCGGGAGCCGGCGGCGGCCGAAGCAGCCCGGGAGAGCGGCTCCGGGGACCAAGCGGCGGCGGGAGCGGGGCCGGAGGCCGGCAAGGAGGCGGCTGCCGAGGAGGGGAAGGAGGCAGCTGCCGAGCAGCGGGAGGAGGCGGCGGCGGAGCCGAGCCCCACAGCCGAGCCCAGCCCCGCGGCGGCCGAGAGCATTCCCCAGCAGCCGTCCGCCGAGCCCCGTGAGCCTGAGCCACAGAAGGATGCAGGAGACCCCGCAGCACTTTCCAGCAAGGCAGAGGAGGAAGATCTGGACTCGGAAAAAGAGAAGCTGGTGGTGAGAGAGCCTTCAAGCACAACAGCTACACTAGCCCCAGTGACAAGTACAGCAGCAGCATTTGAGAGTTCTGAAGGTTTTGAATGGCCTTTGGGTACCCTTGGGACCTGCCTGCTGATTGTGATGGGGATCACCATGTTGGCACACACACAGAGTGTGTTCTACCCACGACCATTTTGTCTGATCTCGAAAGTTAAGCAGAGTCAGGTTTGGGTCTTGTCTGGGTTTAGACAATACAGGGGGACCGAGAGGTTTTCCCCAAGGCTGGACAGTCATGAGTGTCACGGTGTGTGGGCCAGTATGGGCGAGTATCTAATCCACTGGGCCCCTCCAGTGCTTTGGAAGCATCGGAGATGGAAGGCAGCTGTGTGGAGTGCCCGACGACAAGTTGCAGAGACTGCTGCAGGGGAGGGTGAATTATTTTGAGCCTGATGGGCCCATGACACTTCAGGCTATCAGGGCAGAGATGCAACACAGAGATGGACTCATGATCGAAGGGTGGACTTTGCAATGGGCCTCTCTGAAAGACTGTTACAAGACATGGAGCCCAACATCATGGACCAAATGGACTCAGCAGCTTTATAGGGATTGGTCCGTGCACTAAGATAACAGTGCACTGAAATGAGAGTGAGGGTATATGGATAATGTGGAATCTGAGCATGATGTGAATGGTATGGAATAAGGGGTGGATACTGTCCTGGGTTCAGCAGCAGCAGTCAGTTTTTCTTCTTCTTAGTAGCTGATGCAGCGCTGTGGTTTTGACTTTCGGCCTGGGAAAAATATTGATAAAGCTGATGTTTTCAGTTGTGGGTCAGAATGTTTATCCTGACCAAGGACTTTGTGAGTCTCATGCTCTGCCAGGGAGGAGGAGAAGCCGGGAGGAAGCAGGGACAGGACACCTGACCCAAACTAGCCAAAGAGGTATTCCATACCACAGCACGTCATGCCCGGGGATGTAGAACTGAGAGGGCCCAGAAGGGCTGGATCACTGTGGGGTGGGGGCGAGATACTGGTTGGTGAGCGGTTGTATTCTCTTCCCTTGTTATTTCCTTTATCATTATTACTATTAGTGGTAGCAGTAGTGATTTGTGTTATACCTTAGTTATTAAACTGTTCTTATCTCAACCCGTGGGAGTTGCATTCTTTCAATTCTCCTCCCCGTCCCTCCAGAAGTGGAGGGAAGAAAGGTGGGGGGGGGGGGGTAGTGGACTGCATGGTTCTGATTTACGGCCTGGGCTTAAACCACGACAGCCAGACAGAGTCAAGGTTATTAATGAACTACAAGGCAGCAGGTAGCAGACTTTTACTCCATCAGGTGAAAACCCAGCACACACATGGGTACAATTCTAGGCCTGTTTAATTTAATTCACAGCTTATGGAATTCTGCAATGGCATAGCTAGCAGCTGCATGCTCTGCAATTTGCACATCAGATGGCAAATAGTCCTGGGAGTCTGTTCAGTTACTGGAAAGAGAGCTCATGCATTCTGAAAGGAGCTGGGCTCAACGGCTGCCCATTTTACAGGTTATTTTCATGGGGAATGTTTGCTGGTTCATTTTCCTGCACAAATATTTCAGGTACAGAAGGTATCTTGAAATTCCTTTAAAAGCATTAGGTAAGTTTTTTCCCTACCACCCACCCACCCATGCATCCATCCATCCATCCATCCATCAGCCCATCCATCCCAACTGATCCACCCATCCCCCCGAGTGACTGTGTGTTGTTCAATGAGAACATCTAATCTTTAGCATAAAGCCAGCCCCTGTGGCTCAGGTCCAGCCGTAAACTCTATCTGTTGGCACATCCTAACTTGAGGCACTGAACACTTTCTTCAAATAGACCTAATGATTCCAACTGCAAACCCTCTTCCCATGTAGCAGCCTGCCAGCACAGTGGACAGACAGATGCAGGCTGTCTGAGTGCTGACCTTTCAGAAACATGCCTGTCCAAACCTCTTCCAGTATGCACGTTCAAACAGCAGCTCAGCTCAGGACTTTGCTTTTTGGTTCTTTACAGTTCATCGTGTCCCTCTTTGGCCTCCTGGTCCTTCAACTTGAATTCTTCAGCAGTAACTTTACCATTTCCATCCCGGTCTTGATTGGTGAACATGTTTTTCACAATCTTTTCAAACTCAAACCCAGGAGCTAGTTTTCCTTTACCCGAATCGACTTGAGCTTGAATGTACTCTGAAAACTGAGTGGAGAGAAAGGGGGAGAAAACAGCTCACAGTGAGACATACATTTAAAACTCAAAGAGTATATACAAAAGTAGTACTTACTTGCTATTGACTGTTAGCATTTTACTAAGTGTACGTAAAAGTACACACACATAACACTAACAACCTAAACTGGACTACTTCGGACAGACATGAGGTTAAATTGCTCTTTGTGGATTTCCTCACTTATTCCAGTGGGTCCTGGACCCCTAACAAGAAAAGCTACTTTTCATAATTTAAGGGGAAAATGAGTTGAACAGAGAGTGACACAGAACATGGACAGGGGTGGGTTAATTTCACAGGCCAATGCAAGCAGCTCACACTGTAAAAGAAACATCCGTCTGCATCTTACAAGAAACCACACATAATGAAAAAAGAGTGAAACAAGGAAATGAGACTTTAAGTATCAGAATACCATGAGATTTGCTAAAGTCTCCTCAGGCATTATGCCTCTGGCTTGCCTCCATGGTAAGAAAGCTTCCAAGGTTAGTTTTCCCTAAAAGTCCTTTTCCTGATATGTATGATGAAGTTATTCAATGTGATGAGACAACATCTGACAGAAGCCATACTGCTGGCTTGCCAAAGACAAGAAGTCCACAGTCAAACACAACTTCTTCAACTCTTGTGAGCTCTGGCACCTCTTGTTAAATAAGCTTCAGCAAGAAAAGCTACTCCTGACATTAACTTACACCTCCTAGGCCAAGCACTTCTACCTCCTCAGCTTCTCCCTCTCCTCCTTGCTAGGTGACCAGAAGGATGTGCCAGCAACAGTCACATCCAACACCACTCATTCCCTAGGGTGCTAAAAGCGCTTTTCTATTCTGCAAGAGCAAAAGTGGAGGTAAGCACAAGAGAAGATGGAGAAGGACGGAAAACAAAGAGGTGGAAGAGAGTGCTAGGGGAAGGGAAAATGAGACTCTGGTTTTACCCCATTGGCTTGTTAAAACGCTCAAAAGCACCTCATGCTGTTCCATAGGGCCCCAGTCCACTCTTTGAGTTCTGCAGGCAACACTACTCCAGCAAGGAAGGACACAAAACAGAATGACAGAGAAAGGTGAAAAGGAAGAGTTAAGAAGAAACTAAAAAAATACAACTCCTTTCTTAGCCATTCTTACATTACTTCTTTTTGGTTCTCTCTCTAAGGCTAAATAGAATCATAGAATCATAGAATAGTTAGGGTTGGAAAGGACCTTAAGATCATCTAGTTCCAACCCCCCTGCCATGGGCAGGGACACCCCACACTAAACCATGTCACCCAAGGCCTCATCCAACCTGGCCTTGAAATAATCACATTTTAATTGACATGTTGCCTTCCTGTTAACTTGACAACAAACACCATGTCAAAGAAGAGGAGAAGAGGAGGGAAGAGGAAAGATCCCATTCTTCAACATCTGCAGTGATGGTGTTATGAGAAAATATCCTGGTGATGGTAGTAGGAGAAAATCACAGCAAGTGTCTTCATTGTTTCAGCTTACCTCCTCCAAAAGAACCTCTCCATCGTGATTCTGGTCTATTTCTTCAAACAGATTGGGAGAGACTTCCCCATTCCACACAAACATGTACCCTTCGGGCAAGCCAGACACCAGCTCCAGCAGTTCGATGTCGAAAACCAATACAGCACTACCAGGCACTTCTCCTTCTGTCACAACAAATGGCAGAGGGGCATGATCCTCACTTACACTGAAGGATGTATATCCTTTCAATCCATAATTAAATTTCTCTTCCTCCTCCAACAGCACCTTTCTACTGCAATCCCCAAACCCCATGATCCCAAACCACCAAATCTTCCTGTTCACTTCAGCAGAGGTGACCAAGACACGAAGGCAGCTTTCAGAATAAAACTGCATCCTTTTTTTTTGTTTGTTTTTACTTATAAAACTGTAGGAATTAATCCATTTTCCTTTATCTCACCCATACACTGTGTATCGAGGTGCTAACTGACACTCAGGAGTGCTGCAGCAGCTTGAGATGCTGAAACCATGAAAGGAAGGAGTTTGACTTATTCTTGATAAAGAAAATGGAGGTCATCTCTAACTTCTGCCCAGTAGGAAACAAGCAAATCTCTTCAGGTACCTGCGTACACACCAAGGCACTAACAACCATCCAGCGTTTCAGACCATGTGTAGCAAATGTAATCGGAATGACAGCAAATACCTGTGACAGGCATTTAACACAGCAGACTTCTTATGTTATGAGACTTTCAATTTTTTACATAGAACTATGCAATTTTATGTAATAATATATATAATACTCATACTTTTTCATGGAAGACAGGTAAAAGTGAAAATGCTTTCTTATTTCTTATTACAAATTAATTCTCCATTAAGCCTGGCACATAATGCCTGACAGTCTTTATAAAACACAAACTCTTCTGGAGCTATTCAGAAAACACAGCAACTTCTGCAATTGTTTCCATACACATGAGAGTTTGTTGGTGCTCTCCTGACTCCTCTTCCTCGAGTCTTTTAACTCAGAGGACCAGTAGCAACCACACATCTTGGGATATGAAAGTTCTTGTCACTTCTATATTGTTCTTTTTATCACTGTTAGCCCTGTCATAAAGACATGGATCAGCTTCAATGCTCTAAACCGGAGCAAACTGACTTAAATGTGTTGGTGTTGGTGTTTCAACAGCGCTGATCCTGTTTCACATCTCACATTTCACTTATGTCGTTTCTGAGTTTTGAGGTTTTCTTTGAATTTTTTATCATATCAGTGCGGAACAGGCCCCTTCAGTTTTGTTTCCTGCATAACATGTGGCATGTCCAGGCATGAGCATCCAATTCCTCATCACACGGAGCAAGTGTTTACCTCCTTCCGCAACAGAGTGCCTGGATCATGCTTTAAAAGAACAACATTACTGGGGCGTGTTTTCCCTTTTGTACTGGGATGGGCTATGGACCACAGGAACAGTATGACTTAAAACACAGCACAGACAGTATGTTCATTTCATTTGTGAATGGGGGAGGAATCCTAAAGTAATGATATGAAAAACCTCTTAAAAAAATCCCATTAAGGAACTCACCCTAAAGCACAGCAAATAACAAACCTTGGTGTACTTGTGTTTCAGTTACTCAAGAGATGCTAAGTGGATGTGCATTAGGATTCACTCACTTACCAACTCCATCTTCTCCATACCCAAGATGAGGTGGAATAATGACAGTTCGACGTTCCCCAACACACATGTCTTGCAGGCCCATGTCCATCCCCACCACCACCTGCCCAGATCCCAGAACTATGTTGTAAGTCTTGCCAAGGCTGTGTCTGGAGAGGAAGGGAAGAAGAAGAATTATTATAAAAGCCCTCAACATACAGTAGAGGATTTCTGTTGTTCCAAATTACCACAGAAATAGCAGTTTCTAGTTAGTGGCCTGCCATTACCAAAAATTAACTACATGCCCAATGCTCTGTTCTACCAAGCAGTTACCTGAAGTTGTTCCCAAGGTAGCAAGTTATGGCCAACATCAAACAGAAGCATCCCTGCTGCTGACAGGTCCTCTGATACTAAAATGATATGCTTCTAAATGAAACCCAATTAAAATCATTAATCCTGCCAACTAAACCCCCAAGGTATTTTATCTCAAAACAAGGCTCTTGCCTTTCACGTATTTTTAACTAATTAAGTTGGACTTTTTAACAGATGTCCAAATTCCAGAGGTACATTTGTCCCAGAACTACCAGCCCATAAGGATCAGGGTGCATTCACATGGATCAGCCAGCCCTGTAATAAAATCAGTCACTACAGCGTAGCAGTCACTGAACCAAAACAGCATAGAAGTATCTCACATACTACTACTGCTATTTAACCACACTATATTTTGAATTTTACCTTGATGCTGGTGGCTTATTTCTAAAATTAGAAATTATCACAAGTTAAAGTGATTCTAAAAGCAGAGCGTGCACTGTTAAGACTTTTTACGTGGTGTCACAACAGCAGGACCTAGATTTAGGTTAGACATTAGGCAGAAGCTCTTCCCCGTGAGAGTGATGAGGCACTGGCACAGGGTGCCCAGAGAAGCTGTGGCTGCCCCATCCCTGGCAGTGTTCAAGGCCAAGTTGGACAGGGCTTGGAGCAACCTGCTCTAGTGGCAGGGGGTTGGAACTGGATGAGCCTTCAACCTTCCAACCCAAACTATTCTGTGACTTTATGATTCTATGACCCTTTCTCCTGTCGGTCTCCTTTGGTTATTTGGCCTGGCAGTACCACCACAGGATATGCTGGTACAAGAGTATTATTTGGAAATAAAACAATTCAGTGGTTTTGAGGTCAGCCTTAAAATTAGGAGCATAAGATTCATGATCTTTGGTTCTCTATAAACTGCTTAGAATAAGAGAGTCTCCACATCCCTTACTTCCTGCTACAAAATGAGCATTCCTGCCATATAAAAGGTGTTTTGATTCCAAACACATTGCTTGCATACATACTCGCCTACAGCATCACATTAAGAGCTTCAATGTTAGCCAGCTTTTCAGCTCTGCAAGCTATGGTGTACACTGTGAAAACTACAAGCTGCTTCCTGTATTAATTATAACCCATTTAAGAATAGCTTTTCCCAACTTCTCTTCCAAAAACAAATCTTCCAACCTAAATAATGATCACTTGCACTACCCAAAAGATGAAGGTGGGAAAAAAAGCTAGCAGAAGCATTCTTGCAGCAACCAGTGCCATGGGCTCACTTCAGTTGAGACAGACTGGAGCAGTCTCTTACTTCTCTCATGAACCTACTGTCACAGCAGGAAGGAGGAAATTATCATTACCATCACAATCAGGCTCTCTGACAGTTTCTCCATACTGACACCACAACACTACAATAAAGGAAAACTAGCACCCATGTGTGGTCCAGATGTGACGGGTGACCACTGACTATATACCACACTCAAGACAGCTTTAACAAGCCCTACACCATATACACCTATTAGACCTCTCTTGGGAGCACTAAACCCACACAGAGAGCAAATCCTGCCCAAGAAACTAACTGAACACACTCAGGCAGTTCATTCACACTGAAACCACTGTCATTCTAGTAGGACTGGCCCAGGCACCTGAACTGCCACACAGACAACCTTCTTCATCACTCCACTTGTAGTGTCTATGTTCTTCTCCAGCACACTCCTACACCTTCTTTGTTCCCAGTTCTATCATCATGCTATAGAATCAGAATCAACGAGGTTGGAAAAGGCCTTTATATGATCAAGTCCAACCATTCCCCAGCACTGTCAAGGCCACCACTAACCCATGGCACTGAGGGCCTCATCTACACGGTGTGTGAACACTTCCAGGGACAGTGACTTCACCACTGCCCTGGGCAGCCTGTTCCAATGCCTGAGCACCCTTTGGGGAAGGAATTGTTCCTCATCTCCAGTCCAGACCTGCCCTGGTGCAGCTTGAGGCCATTTCCTCTTGTCCAGTTACTTGTTCCTTGGGAGCACAGACCAGCCCCTTCTTGGCTCCATCCCTCCTGTCAGGCAGTTGAGAGCAATAAGGTCTCCCCTGAGCCTTCTCTTCTCCAGACTAAACCCCCTAGGTCCTTCAGCTGCTCCTCATCACACTTGTGCTCCAGGCCCTGCACCAGCTGCCAGGGATATTCTCTTTACTGAGGATATACTTACGTTGAGTCTAGCAAAGTACCATCCAGGAGTGAAGCATTGTAGTGATACTTCAAGTAATCCCCCTTCTTACTCAGGATGGTGCAGTTGGAAGGTTTATAGTTCACAGTAATGCTGACTGAATCTGAGGGGTTGTGGAAGTCAACCACATGGATGTCAAAGACCAGCACTGCAGATCCTGGAATCTTCCCTAAATAGGAATAAAATCAGGCAAGTATAGAAAGAAATGGTACCCAAACAGGCTTATGATGGCCAGGTCCTACATCCCACAGGAATATGTATTCCCACTGCGCCTGCTACCAAGTTATTTTGCTCTTCTCATTCAGAATTAAAGGATTATGTCTCCTCTGTGTGCAACTAATGCAAGCTGTATCCAGTGAAGGAGAAGCAGTGGAAAAGCACTAAAACCTCAGTTCAACGGTGAAGGAAAAAAATCGCATTACTCTGAATTTGAAAAATATGCTGAAATGAAGCAATAACCAGGTATTTCCTGTGACCATCCCAAATAACTGATTTGTGTTTCATGTACCAATTCATTATTGAGCATCAAAATTCCTGTAGGACTTCGCATACTTCAAGGAATGCCATCATGTCTAAAAGGTGATGTTCCCTTACAATGTCCTGACAGCAAAGCACCTTCTCCCTCCTCCCAGGACAATGTGCAACTGCATTACCAGGACTAACAAGACACATCCTGACCCAGGAATGGGGATTGTTGGTAAAGGAGTCTGATTCCAAAATCAACGGCATAGAATTTGCAGTCCCAAAGGAGAGGCCTTTTTTCTAAGTCACTTTTCCCAAATAACATCCCAGGAGGTACCTTTTGAAACACCAGCCTTAGGTCTGTGATCAGTGTGAAGGGTTACCACCTTCAACCTCTCACACCAATCTTTGCAGGTACTAATGAGTTTTCCCAAAGGAATGTTAATTGTATGTTACACACACACTTCACTGTTACATTCATGCACCCTTTACAGGTTTAGGAATCCACAAAACCTGTGTCTGTGGAAAGAATGGGGAAGAAGCCACAACGAATTCCTTCAGCACACAGAGCTTGTGCAGGCATACAGCAAGGAAGGAAGGAAGACCTCACCCTGCAGAGCTCCTGGCACCCAAGTGCCAGTCTGTCTGAGCCACCGATCATTCAAATGAGTTCAGGTCACCAATGACATGTGAGGTTGTTCCGCATTCTTCCTGTCCTATTAGTTAATTAAACTCATTTTGCAAATCCTGGGTGTAATCCTGTCAGCTCTATGCCCACAAAATAACAACCTAAATCTTTAAATGCCCCAAAAAAAAGGGGAACTACACACAAATGCACTCAAAATAAAGGAAACATTATTAATTACAGAAGACTCAAATGAAAAGTGAAGCTCACCTCTTCCTTCTTCTCCATATCCAAGGTGAGGGGGGATGATTATTCTCCTTTTTTCACCAGTGCACACACCAAGCAAACCTTCATCCATTCCAGCAATGACATAACCTTGCCCAACATAGGTGTCATAGGTGCGATTCCGCGAGTAGCTACGGGAAACGCATGTTAGCAGTGTCAGGTGTGCTCCAGCAAACACAGAACCTTGCAGGTTTGCAACACAATTCTGAAAGCAGTTCAGGTCATTAATTAGCACCTAAGAAGCACAATGCAATCACCATGTTCAATGAATCTAGTCTACCAGGTGTCATCACTCAGTGACGTGTGCATCACTCACTAACTGGCACTGGGACCCTGGCTAGGATACAGCTTATCTGCAAACACATTCCTACTATACCTTGAAAAAAAATCTCACTTATTTCTGTATTTTAGATTAAATCATGTTTTGATAAGTAACTGAAAAAAATCAGCTTTCTCCTTTAAGTTTTCCTCTGCCCTGACTCTACTTCAGTAAATGCTTATCAACTAGATGTACTTTATGTTCATTTTCACAAAACACCCTTCAGCCTATCTCATTTTGCAACCACAGCTATGTAGTACAACTACTACAAGAAGAAGGTGGGATGCACATCATTAAAATGAGTCACACCAACAAAACACTATCAATATTATCCCTCTCTTCCAACTATGCCAATCACTTCTGTGTAGGCTGAAGGATCTGCTTCAACACCTAATGACAGAAATAAAACAAGCCCATAACAATAAATGAGGTTTATTACAAGGATGTGCCTGTCTTTTGCCTTTCTTCAAGGCATGCTACATGAAGGTACAGCCCAAAGAAGGAAAGGCAGAAAGGTTTTAATTCATCTTTACAAGGTAACTCTGAAGAACGGCAAGACCAGGACAGACCCTGAAGTAATTCAACTCCTCTGAGTCCAGACAGCCCTGGTTGAGCTGCCCAGGGGCAGTTCTACAGCTCACTATTGCAGAGGGAAAAAACACAGCAGCCCCAGCAGTACTAAACATTCTTCCATGAGTTTATTTTGTAAAACATTTTACAATGGCTCATCTTCAACTCTTTTTGGCTACTTGTGCCAACTGTTCTGAAAGCTAGAGTGGAACGTAAAGTATTGCTCATTGAAGAGCAAACAAAAGTGGCAGGAAGCTACAAGGGTATTTCTTATTCATCATATAATTCTGTACACGAGCCTCACATGCCCACAGAGCTTTGAATTTGACACAACAACAATCCCTCTGCCCTTATCACAGAAACCCCATCACTGAGTTCAGTCCTGAAAGACATCAGCCTTCAAAATGCAGTTTTCAAGCGCAACTGGAAAGAGCGTCTTGAGATTAACCTCAAGTGAGCCACTAGCATGCTGACGCACAGTTTTCAGGACATACAATGGGAATCATATTGACCTGCTCTCTCTTCAGTAGTATCACTTATTTGGCAAATAAGCTCTATGGGGCAGTCTTCAGGCACGTGTGTCTGAAGCATACATAGCTTCACGAGGTGGATCACCACCCCTAGATGGCGTCTGTGATACTGTCATAACACAGAGGTCTTTGTCTTCCTTCCCATATTGAAAGTTTTCTTTGAGGTTTTTAAGAAGACTCCAACTCCACTTAACCATTGCAAAAAGGAAGGAAAAGCAAATAACTGGATATGTTATGGACAAAACAGACAAGTCAAATTGCAAATGGGATCTGAAGGGCTGAACCATCTGGTTACCTGGAATCAAACAGTGTGCCATCCAAGAGCGTGCCATTGTAATGGTACCGGAGGAAGTCTCCTGCCTGGCTCCTCCGCTCGCAAGACTCAGGCACCTGCTGGTTCTCAATAGCAACGCCATCTTTGGGGTTATGGAGGTCTAGCAAAACCACATCAAAGATAAGGGAAGCTTGGCCAGGAATCTCCTTACCTACAGAAGTGTTGGAGCAGAAAACTGGTAAGAAATAGCCTACTCCTAAATATCAAGCACCTCCCCTCCCAAAATAAATCAGCATAATCTGCTTCTAGTCAGTCATTTTCAGTGGGTTTGTCACTCAATTCTTCAACTCAATTATTTCCTTCTGTTCTTACTGTGATAGCACTGCTTCACTAAGAACAGCCTCTTCAGCAACACCTACTTTAGTCAATATAGCTCCACCTGAGCTGCGTGGTTTAGTCTACCAGTATTTCCAGCACACTCCATGAAAGTGTATAAAATAACCATTAAAAGACAAATGTGGCACATCCATTCTTCCCATCATGTTAATATCAAAACAGGAGACCACATGATGGAGTTGAAGAAGGGTAAATTGAGTATCTCAGTGAAAAAGTACCTTTCCATCAATACACAAATTACAGCATGGGTTGCTTTGACTGAGAACCATTAAGATCAGAACCCAGCTCCACACAGGTTTTGCTATCCATGGACATGGCTATCACAGTTAATGGTAACGAATTCATGGAAGGGGTATGAAACCTTGGATCCACAGACATATCCTTAAATATTTGAGCAGAGAAAGAATGTAAGATGAGTTCCAAACTATACCTAACTGTCCCCTCATTTAACATGGGGACCTCTGTTTATGATCTGCAGACTGCATACAGCCTCATAGGACAATTAATCCATCTTGCAGATTATATTCTCTGAATGAAATAAAATTTCAGTATATAGAGATTACAATTTTATCCAAAAAAACCCAAAACCCTTGTACTTTCTAACCAGTCCAATCCTGCGTATAATACATTTTGAACCTCTCTCTCCACCACTTTGTTCCATCTGTCTGGAATCAGTAATAATGCTGCCCGCAAAGTTAAAATACATAAAGTACAAGTTTGTTTTAAAATATGAATTACTTAGATTAAAAAATAATAATAACTTTTACCATCTCCTTCTTCTCCATATGCCAGGAAAGGTGGTATTGTGATAATGCGCTTCTCTCCTACGCACATTCCCAAGAGACCCTGGTCCATACCAGGAATCAGCCACCCAATTCCCACATAGGTATCGTAAGTCCGCATCCGATTATGGCTAAAAAAGAAACAAGAAAACAAAAACACAAACAAAGCATAACTAAATGTTAGACAGCCCCAGGAAAGAACAGCATTAATCTTTAAAAGCCCCATGCTATGCACAGTATCACCAGCAGTGTGCCCCAGCAGCCAAGGACAACAGCATCCTGGCCTGTACCAGCAGTGACCTCGAGCTGCACGAGGGAAAGTTTAGACTAGATAGTAGGAACAATGTCTTCACAGAGAGGGTAATCAGGCACTGGAACAGGCTTCCCAGGGCAGTGCTGGAGTCACCGTCCCTGGAAGCGATCACACACCATGTAGATGAAGCCCTCAGTGACATGGGTTAGTGGTGGCCTTGGCAGTGCTGGAGGAACGGTTGGACTTGATGATCCTAAAGGTCTTTTCCAACCTTGCTGATTCTATGATGTAACTCACAAGTAGCCACTCCAAAAACACTGTTCCTTGACTTACCAAGGGCTGGCTGGGCAGTGTTTTCCAGAATGCTTAGCTATTTCAGGAACCTAGCAGAGGTTTTGAAAAGCGGCTCACAAACCTAATGGCAGCTGTTATTACAGCATTATCTTCCACCAAACTTCAATGAAGTCCACATGCTGCAAACTTAAAATCTTAGCATGAAAGTTTTAGTACCTCAGTTTCATTACGAACTCTGCTTAGTTTATAAAGCTTGTTTCTAACTTGAACAGCTATGCTGCAGTGGTTACAGATATTTTGAGCTGGCTGCAGTAAATAGTGATTTGAGTTTGTAATGCCCATGAAGAAATAATGGACTGTTTTATTGGTTTGAGTCAGTACCTCTGTCCTATAACCCCTAAATAAGTTACTGACACTCAGATGATGCTAGCTTTAATTTCCTGTGTTCCTCAGCAGTTAGCATTAGTTGTTATACCAGTGAAGGGGGTATAAATGATGGGTTTAAGTGACATGAGATACCTATTAAAATACACGAAGACACACAGCCCAGCTGCATACCTTGAATCAAACAGGGTCCCATCTAGGAATGTTCCATTGTAATGGTATCGTACAAAGTCAGACACCTGGACTGTTCGAGGACACTTCTCAGGTTTGAAATAAGTCTGAACCTGCACTTCATCCTCCAAGTTCCAAAGATCTATCAGGAGCACGTCAAAATGGAGCACAGCATTGGGGGGAATCACACCAGCTGCAAAAGCAAAACACCACAATCAGTTTCATTTCTCTTTTTCTAGGGGAAGAAGGGAACAAATCCATGCATAACCTAAAAAACAGGCACAGTATACACCTTTCTCCTTGTAATGCCTATATCCCCCTGGACCCTTATCACTGTTGCAGCTACTTACGCAGGGGAGTATCTGGCAACATGAACTGTTATCAAACATGTCCATCAGGCAAACTGATCTTGATTTAGCATTTGTTGACTGCCTGTAGAGCAAGGCTGACTCTGGCACTGACAAGACCTTGTGCAGTCCTGCCATGACAAACCACAATAAGTATTTAACATCAAGGCAGGTATAAATAAATAGTGAACTTTGGTAGCAAGCTTCATTTGCTGAAGGTCCTGTAGAGTCAACAGCTCGCAGAGGAAGCCTGGTGAGATTAGCGAGGCTTAACAAACACCCCTGAGCAGCGGGAAAACCTCTCTGAAATTCACTACTTGCCATTTCTACTCTTCTGTGTCTCCATCCTCTATCTGCTCTGCTGAATCCCCTGCACAATCAGCTCCCTGCTGGCCCAGTGCTGTACTTACAGACACCTTCACTTCCATAGCCGAGCTTGGGGGGGATCTGCACGAAGCGCCGCTCATTCACACACATGCCAACCAGAGCTTGGTCCATCCCAGCAATAAGTTGACCTTTTCCCACAAACACATTGAATGTGGATCCTCTGTCATAGCTAAAGGGTGAAAGGAGGGCAAAAACATTAGCAGTTCATTTTGGGCTTTGAGCAACCCGATCTAGTGGAAGGTGTCCCTGCCTGTGGCAAGGCATTGGAGCTGGATGAGCTCAAAGGTCCCTTCCAACCTAAACCTTTCTACCATTCCACCACTTCGGTGAATAACACCACAAATTACACCAGCTCGACAAGGATTATAATCTGAGACATCATGGTTGGGGACTTCCTGTGGGAGAAGAGAGAAAGAGAAAAGATGCCTTTTTGAGTACTGGTTCTGAGATTGCCCAGTGGTTGGTTATTTTCTCCAGCTGGTTACTTATTTTTTCTCCCCACATTCCTGGCTCTCACTTAAGGCATAGAGACATGCTCTAAACAACAACTTTGATCAAGAATCAAGAGAGCTAAATGATCTTCCACAGTGATAACATATGAACATTTGACACGTAAAAGCAACGATGCTTAAATGATCGCTTCTCAGAGAGGCTGGAGAACATCAGCATTGCCACAGCAGAATATTAACATCAGCTTACATGATTTGGTTGACCACCGTAACTCTGTACAACAATCCCGCTTGGCTGTGCCTGAATTACTGCTGCTATTTGACATTCTGAAGCAATGTATAAACATACAGCAGGAAGTATTTCAAAAGCTTCATGCCTATTTTTAAGCCTTTGCTGCTCCCATTTTCTCAAATTCCTTTTATAATTGAAAGGACTTTATTTTAGTTCTCAGATAAAGGCAGCCCTGAAAAAAATAAGTAAATACAAAAGAAATGCTTGTGCTTCTTTTCCTGCTGAAACCCTCTGGAAAGCAGCCAGGAGCTAGATATTGCTAGGGAAATGATGTCAAACTTTCCTTCCAGGACCATACACATCACTTCCACAACATACTGAGCCTCCCAACAGTCCCAGGGTGTCAAATCCCTCAAGTATCCCTCACTGAGTGACCTCTCTGTTTGCTCCATCATTTTTTTCTTCTGGCAATCATTTCCCTTAGAACAGACAACCCTCTATACAGAGCACCATACAGAGCACTCACTTTTGGTTGCACAAATATCCCTATTCCCAGGCAAGGGTGGAAAATATTTAAATTAGCTCCTGCCAAATCCTGTTATACGCACAAAAACATAATGAAGGTGTTAAGACTAGTAACAGATTCTAAGAAACCAGCTATAAACCTACAGTCAAGAAGACATTGATGCTAAGCAGAGAACTGGGCAAAGCAGTGAATGGATCATGCAGCTCTGCAGGAGTGACTGCAGATTCCTTAAAAATAAGCAAAATTAGTTTCTGTTAGTGGAAATTCCCAAATTAACAGCAGATGACTGGGCAAGTGAGTTCAGACTTGAAACTGCAGATCATTTTATGGCCATGGAAACAGAAGTGCAAATACTGATGGGGAGGAAAAAATAAACAGGCACACAATAAAGAATAAACATAATGAATAATTTATAATAATAAAAAATAATATGTTATTATAAAGAATAAACTAACACTCTGTCAACAACCTGGTAGGAAGAAGAGCAGGATGACCACCTCTGCTCAGAAATATAGGAAAATAGTCTTAAACTCCAAGAATATTTTCAGTAGCTGAGGAAGAAACAAAGTAAAACTGCCCTTAGTTCAACACCCAGAGTGTTTTCTAGGCCAATTTCATAGCAGTGTTTGACTAAACTGATGCTGGTAATCACTTTCAGAAATAAAAAAAAAAAAAAAAAAAAAATCAACAGGTAGCAACACAGACAAGTAGAAAAATGGGCTTTTCAATAGGCCAATTTTAGTATATATTGACTGTATGCAGGGAACACTAAATATTTTATGACAAATACTCAAAAATACTTCTTCCATTAACCTAGAGAACATAAACCCCTCCTCATCTTCCATTGTTAACACGACAGATCACTGTCCTTATTAAAAATAGACCATAGTTAGTGAATAACAAAAATCTATGTCAATGTGAGAGAAAACAATATGAGCCTAACAAACCTGACTTTCTGCACTCTCTTGAAATGAAGGTGGCCATACAGACACTTGAGTTAGATTAGACTATCACTGATGTTACTGGTTTACTGGTATTTAGAGGACTGAAAGGGATAAATGCTGTGCAGTTCTACACAGCCTGCTCTTGCCCCAGATGACAAGAAACTCGGACTTAAATGAAAGCCAACACCTGGGAAGACCCTCCAGGTGCCCTGCCTGGGTGCAGGCATGTGCTGGTCCAGCTCAGCCCACAGAAAGCCTCAGTGTGTATCTGCAGAGAGCAGAAGCACATTTCTCAGCACACGGCTGGTTTCCCAATTGCCACATATTTGTAAAATGAGCCGGGAGGATGCTGCCTCTGTGTGTGCGTGTCTTCACATCTGCAGCTCAGGATGATTCTCCAAGAGTCTCATTTGCCAAAGAGTTCACTGTCCTCACTATGCCTCATCACTGAAGCTGCACCAACTCCAGCTACTGCATCCCAAACGTTACCCGGAGAAGCGCTGGTGAAGGGGCACTATCAGCCACTTCAGCTCCAGAGGAAGACCTGAGCTTGCACTTAAGGACAGTTACTCCCCTAAGGCAGTAGATTTCTCCTTGAAGCACAAGGAAGATTACCAGGATTACTGAAAAGACATTTTGTTTTTCCTTTCTGATCAGTGGTAATGAATGAAACAAGAAAAACCAAATAAGCCATGGGCAGCAACAACATTCCTCACAAGCTCCTGATCCCACTGTTTAGGCTGTCTGATCCTAAAATAACAGCAGGAAAGCAGCCAGGTTCTTCACTGTACATAGGTCAACTTACCCAAAAACTTTTATGCAAGCACAGCCTGATAACTCTTATATTTCTGGCAATGATAATGATTCAGAAATGTTTGCATTCCAGGTGGTTTGAGCCCGGAGAACACATAGGAAACATACAGAAAGAAACGGGCAGGGTACTGTGAGCGCCTCCAATACCGTATGTGCTCCTGTTTACCAGGCTAACCTAATATCCTTACGGTCTCCTCTCTTGGAGCATAAAGCTTCTGGTGGATGCATTGGAGAAGCAACTGGAAGAATGCAGTGGGGATCCGTTCGGGCACGCAAATCACCGGGAACCGGACCCAGCCTCCACAGAGGTCTCTCTCACTCCCAGTGCCCTGCAATCACACCCCAGCCCTTCAGCCTTCCACATTCCAGAGACACCTTCCCATGGGAGCTCTCTGTTCTCGCTCGCACGGCAATGCGCATCTTGCCACTGACTTGCTTCCAAGTGCTCACCCCAGAAGTACCCATGGGCCACAGCTGGGATGAGCTGAACCGAACCTCAACCGCAACATCCATCCCCAGCAACACCCTCAGGAAACCGAGCCGCTCCCTCCCCTGCTCTCCTCGAGAGCACCCTCGCAGGAGCCCAACCCCGAGGGGGCTGCCGGCCAGACCTGGAGTCGAAGCGGGTGCCGTCGGGGAAAGAACCGAGGTAGTGGTAGCGCACGAAGTCTCCGGGCCGCACGGCCCGCGGGCAGCTCTCGGGCACGAAGCGCCGCTCGACGCGGAGCTCGGCGCCGTCCGGGGGGGGCTGCGCAGCGGGCACTGGCGGCGCCTGGCAGGCGGCCCAGCTCACCAGCACGGCCGGCAGCACCAGCAGCGCCCCGCAGCACCGGCCCCGCCGCCGCACGGCCGCCGGCCCCGCCATGGAGCGCTGCAGGCGGGCAGCGCACGGCGCGCACGCCGCACGGAGGGAGGGAGACGCGCAGAAAGGGGGAGAAGCAGGCAGCCCGCCCGCCCTTCCCGGCCCGCCTGCTCCTCCTCCAGCCGCTGCAAACTTGCAGACGTGGATGGAGCGCTCCCACCCGAGACGGGGAGGAGCAGCCTCTGCGCCAGCTCCCCACACCCCGCCGCGATCGCTCCTTCGTCCGTCCGCCCGTCCATCCCACCGGCTGCCGGTACGACGTGGCGCTGCCCCCGGGCCGCCCTCCCGGCCTGTCCTGGTCCTCCCCTTCCCTCTGCACACATGCAGAAGCTCTTCAGCCCGGGAGGGAGCGAAGGAACCAGGGAGGTTTGGTGCTGGGCCTGTACAGCGGCACACGTGCCCCCTGCGCGGTTTGGGATAGCTGTAGGTTTAAAAATCCCATCGCAAATGTGCCATTTTAAAATCACAACTCCAAGGGTAACAAGGTGGCATTGACATCTGCTGCTTGGTGAGCACCAGTCACAGGTATTTAAAACAGCCTGTCAGAGAAACTGTGCAAAAGAGATGGAGAAAATTACCTGAGAAGCATGCAGTGAGGCACCAACATCCATGAGGCATCACAGCCCCAGCCAGCCAGCTCACCCCTTCTCCCTTTTGACCTTGGTGAGGAGGAACTTGGATTTGTTGTCCCCTGGAAGTGTTCAAGGCCAGGTTGGACAGGGCTTGGAGCAACCTGCTTTAGTGGAAGGTGTCCCTGCCCATGGCAGGGGGTTGGAACTAAATGAGATTTAAGGTCACTTCCAACCCAAACCAGTCTGGGATTCTATGATAAGATCTTGTTATTCGTAAATTATAAAACAAGCATAAACTCCACTCAGGTGGACCACTTGCAGCAAGAAACCATTGAGGGTGTGGTGCAGTGATCAATGCCTGAGCATCGTGTCTCACAAGCCCAGCTCCCCGTTCTTTGCAGAGCCACCAGCACACTAACACACTCTATCACCCTGCAGCAGAAGGGATGCAGCCAATCAAAGTGTTTTTAAAGTGCTTTCATAAACACTCTTGTGTAACATTGATGTATTGCTAGGAGATAGTGGCTGCTGTATGACCTAACCAGTGAGAAAATTTGGCAACTCAGGCAGCTATTTGAAGATAACCAGATTTGCTGCTACAGATCCAACAACAGTCATGCTGCAGGTCCCAGATCAGCCGTGCAAAGCGTCCTTTAAACAAGACATGTAGATTGTCTGGCAGTTGGCTAGATTGAAATAGCTTTTTTTGATGTTAGTTTGTATGGACCCACTCTATTTTCTTAAGGAGAACACACAGGTCATCACTGGAGTATGTTGATACAACCAACACAAAGACAAAGCTTGCCCTGCATCTGGCACTTCTTTTGGCCAGGTGGTGACACAGCCTTTGGGTTTTGCCCATTTATTTAGAAATTCTGTATTTTCAAAACAATTCCTTGGACTCTTTAATATTTATACAGTTTTGTGCTCAACTTTGTGCTGGGCTGCATCAGATGGAGTGTGGCCATCAGACTGAGGGAGAGGATTCTCTCCCCTATTCTGCTCTGGTGAGACTTCCCTGCAGTCCTGTATCCAGCTCTGAGGCAACAACACAAGAGGGATGTGGAGCTGTTAGAGCAAGTCCAGAGGAAGCCGTGGAGATGCTGTGAGGGCTAGAGCAGCTCTGCTGTGGAGCCAGGCTGAGAGAGCTGGGCTGGTTCAGTCTGGCGAAGAGAAGGCTCCTGAAGGGAAGAGCTTAGAGCATCTCCAGTGCCTAAAGGAGCTACAAGAAACCTGGGGAGGGGCTTTGGACAAGAGCCTGTAGGGACAGGACAAGGGGAATGGCTTAGTTTGAACACTAACCCGGCTGCCCAGGAAGCATTTTGGAGATGCTGATCACTATTGGATCGCCTGTTCTTCAGTCAGCCCGAAACACAGCAATGACAGTGTGAGCAGGGAGATAGGTACAGACATGCCTAACGCTTCTAGAGAAGCCAGTTCTGGATATCACTGGTGTGTAACCTGAGGTGCTGTTCTGCTCTTTGGAATGTGCTTGAAGCCAAGTGCCAGGCAGTCATGATGTAAATTACAGTGTTTGCCACACATTCGGTTACATCAACATAGAAGAGGCTGTGACTAGTGAAATATTCTGCTGAGTAGCCGTTGGACTTCCCCAGTGCTTAACCACTAACTGTTCTCAATTACCCATCACACAGCTAAGATTACAGGCCTGAAGGTTCAGTCCCTGGATGCCTCAAGTGTGTACTGTGTTTTGATATGGAGGCTCTCTAAAATGGTAGCATACCCAAAGAGGAAAATATAAGAGTGGATCTGGGATATTTTCTAAGTACTCTCTCAATTACAGATCAAGAAAAACAGGAGGAGTCCTCTTTTTCTTAGAAAGAACATGTCAAATGCTGCAGCTTCCAGGTACCTTGAAGTGATGGCAGGTAAATTTAGAGGAAACTCAGATTCCTGCTCATGGCAGGGGGTTGGAACTAGATGATCTTAACACCCTTTCCAACCCTAACTATTTTAGAAGTAAAAAAGTAAGAGCAATGAGAAACACAGCTTGAATAGATATAAAATCCAATTAAAAAAAAAATACCAGTCTGCTTCTAATCAGTAGGTGATGTTCAGAAAGGTCACAGTGTGATGCTGAGCTTGGCTGTATAATCTACAGGGACTAAGAATTACTTTTACCCTCTGCAGCTTTCCACAGCTGCTCAGCTCGGTATGTGCTCTCTTTCAAACTACTAAGAAGTTTCCTAGAGAATAGTTTTGGGTTACAACTAATGTGAAAGAACCATTGTGCTCTCTCTGCTAAGCTGAATTTCAAGTGAGGAAAATGAAAGCCCCAATTATAACTCAAAGCTAATTTCTCCTAAGCATCAGTAAAGTTTGTGGAGATCTTCAGATACTTTGAAACTACCACAGAAGCACAGTGTATGTACACTGCTTTTAAGTATTAAGTATGGCTAAACTACATTCATTGAGCATCTTCAGTAAGTATTGTTTTGAGTAAGCAGCATTTTGAACAAATACTATTTTACTTTATGCAGCTACATGGTAAGTTCAGAACTCCTGGAACCTGAAACAGCTCTTTGTACCCAAATTATTTTAATAAAAATTCTATCAGTTACACAGAATTACATTAGGTGTAATTAAATTTACTGTCAATGGTGTGACTCATGAGGGTCTGACAATGACCCTAAATGCCTTTGGAGACCAAAGAGATTCAGGTGATTTGGGCTTTTTTCCTTGGTGGGCCATAAGAAATACTGTGCCACAGAGCTCTTTACTTGTCAGAATCATGCTGGATTGATCAGCCACCTCCACATGCAGATTTCATTCTGATTTGTTACTGGTAGTGGTTTAGCAGTAAAAACACAAAAGTGCACAGAGCATAAGAAGTGGATACATTTCACTTACTCCAATACATCTTCAGTTGCTCTCTACTCCACTGACTATGGATGTTCTAACCGAAGTCAAACAAATAGCAGGTAACCAGTGTGAATCACTACTCACTTCCAGACCCTGCCATGCCAGGAGAAAGTCTCACCTGCCCCTAGGTACTCAGCAACTTCCCTGCAGAAGGTCACAGCATAATGAGGCACACTAACAGCTGTCTTCATTAGTGCTTATCAGCCTATCATTCAAAAAGTTTTCAGATCTAAATATCCTTGAAAATAGAGAGCACAGAGGTTAAACCTCGCTGTTTCAGAAAAGCTGAAATTTCAACATAAATACGAAATTAGTTACTAGGTTTTCAGAAAAGTTCCTCTA
This sequence comes from Psittacula echo, assembly GCF_963264785.1. Lineage (NCBI taxonomy): Eukaryota > Metazoa > Chordata > Aves > Psittaciformes > Psittacidae > Psittacula > Psittacula echo. Next base: position 15,164,839 of record NC_137737.1, read on the forward strand.
TGGAGGGGATAAACTTCTAAAAATCTGGTCATTAGAGACATACCTCATGTAATGTGAAACAAGATGGGAAATGTGTTGGGTAACAGATTATCAAAACTCATGTGACATAAAGCATAGTCTAAATATAGTATAGAATCACGGAATCACAGACTGGGTTGGACTGAAGGGACCTTAAAGCTCAGCCAGTTCCAACCTCCTGCCATGGGCAGGGACACCTTCCACTAAAGCAGGTTGCTCCAAGCCCCGTCCAACCCAGCCTTGAACACTGCCAGGGATGGGGCAGACACAGCTTCTCTGGGCACCCTGTGACAGCACCCCAGCACCCTCACAGGGAAGAACTTCTGCCTAAGAGCTCATCTCAATCTCCCCTCTGTCAGGTTAAAGCCATTCCCCTTTGTCCTGTCCCTACAGGCCCGTGTCAAAAGCCCCTCTGCAGATTTCTTGGAGCCCCTTTAGGCTGACCCTTCTCCAGGCTGAACAAGCCCAGCTCCCTCAGCCTGGCTCCATAGCAGAGGTGCTCCAGCCCTTGGAGCATCTCCATGGCCTTCTCTTGACTCACATGCACAGACTCAGAAACTGTGCAGACAGGAGCAGTTTCTGCAACAAGGATCATACATGGTTGTCTGAAATGTATTCAAAACAATCAAACCATTACTGATAGCTCGTCTGTTACAAAGCATCTTCAGTGAATCAAAGGGGAGGGCAGAAGCATTATGCATTTATTTGAAGACTAAAAAGCTTCTCAAGAAGGTCTGTAAAGCAAATGGTCACAATTGGGTAACTGATTTATCTCACCTAGGTTTTATCAGGCCAATCTGTGCTCTGTCTGCGAGACCTGTTATGGTTTTATAATTAAAAATAATAAGGTCTTGTTCCAACATTCTTTTAAATAAAGCAGCCTTAACAGAGTTGGTTTGTAAATTAGGTGTGGACTATGACAGAACCCTTTTATGCAAGCCTCAGTCTAGCCCGCACCCCCCACATCCACCCATCCCCTGCTGAAAGCATTTTGCCTACAAAATGCTTTCTGGAAGGTCTATGTTTTGGGAAGAGAACATGAAAGGGTTGCTCTGCAAACAATGACACAAAATAAATTAAGCTAGCTTTCCTGAAATGTAAGCGTATCTGTTCTATCAAAGGTAAAACCGTCCTGCATTTTGAAATGACCATACCACAAACCCACTTTACCTGTCTTGAGTAAAAGGCTTATTTGCAGAGGGGATTGTAAAAGAGGCAAGTCAGGTCAGTCTGTGTACCAGCACTGCAGCTGCCAGTGGCCACTGCCTGAGCAGACTGGAAACAGGACACCTTGTTATTTTTCCCTTCATTCATATTCATTTGTTAATTCCCTGGGAACTGCCCACAGTGCATAGGTGTTACCAAGTACTGCTCACTGGTTCTTATTACTGTATCACAGAGTCACAGACTGGTCTGGGTTGGAAGGGAGCTTAAAGCTCACCCGGCTCCAACCCCTGCCATGGGCAGGGACACTTTCCACTAGAGCAGGTTGCTCCAAGCCCTGTCCAACCCGGCCTTGAACACTGCCAGGGATGGGGCAGACACAGCTTCTCTGGGCACCCTGTGCCAGCACCTCAGCACCCTCAACAGGGAAGAACTTCTGCCTAAGAGCTCATCTCAATCTCCCCTCTAGCAGGTTAAAGCCATTCCCCTTGTCCTGTCCCTACAGGCCCTTGTCCAAAGCCCCTCCCCAGGTTTCTTGTAGCCCCTTTAGGCATTGGAGATGCTCTAAGCTCTTCCCTTCAGGAGCCTTCTCTTCGCCAGACTGAACCAGCCCAGCTCTCTCAGCCTGGCTCCACAGCAGAGCTGCTCCAGCCCTCACAGCATCTCCATGGCCTCCTCTGGACTTGCTCCAGCACCTCCACATCCCTCTTGTGCTGTTGCCTCAGAGATGGATCAGGACTGCAGGTGGGGTCTCCCCAGAGCTCAGCAGAGGGGGAGAATCCCCTCCCTTGACCTGCTGCTCATGCTCTGGGGATGCAGCCCAGGACACAGGGAGTTCTGGGATGCAACCACAGGTTGCATGCAGGCATTCCAGCAGCAGGTGCTTATCAGGGGTCCAAGTGCAAGAAGATCACTGTAATCTGTTCTAGTCAGTAAGTATTTAGTGACTCTTGCATGAATTTTTATTCACATATTGCATCTTGAGAGAAAATATGCTGTATTCAGACCAAGTCTTAACACTTCTACTAGAAATTCCAACATTCTTGTGGAAGCAGATTCTCACAGATCCATACAATATTAACTACATCTCTACTTGCTTTTAACAGAGAATAGTCCATCTGTGGAGCAAGTGGAGGGTGGTATCCCAGTAACCTCTTGCAGCCATTTGATCTGTGTACTAAAAGACAGTTTTAGACCCAGGTTTACAAAATTGTGTGCTTTCATATCACACAACCAGTTTCAGGTGTTTGCACAGTGCTGGTGAGATCATACTGAGTGCTGGGCACATTCTCATCCCATTCCTGGTTTGCTGGGCTGTTTTGCAGCACAGGTTACCGCTTTCATTACCTACCTTCTCCACCAGCTATTACAGCCAAGTTTACCTCTCTGTCCTTATGCTTAGGGCCCAGAACAAACATCCCATGCAATCCATGTGGGCTAAAGAAACATTCCATAAACATAAAGCCAAGAATTAAAGTCTTTGCAACTGAAAGAGTTACAGTCATGCCAAGACTTATAGTTCAATTAGCTGATTATTGCAGCTTATTCAATAACATTATAATTCAAACTACAATATACAAACCTAGCACTGTCTATGCACTTCTCTGGTATCATGCTCACCCTCCCACTGAGCTCAAAAGATCTTCTTTAGAAGAAGCAAGCCTTGGTTATAGTAAGCTGTCAGTATTCCAAGTACTTTGCCATGATTACAATGCTAATACTTACGATTTTTTCCTCCTTTTTGCCAGGAGGAGAATCATAGAATCATAGAATAGTTAGGGTTGTAAACGACGTTAAGATCATCTAGTTCCAACCCCCTTGCCATGGGCAGGGACACCTCACACTAAACCATGCCACCCAAGGCTTCGTCCAACCTAGCCTTGAACACTGCCAGGGATGGAGCATTCACAGCTTCCCCGGGCAACCCATTCCAGTGCCTCACCACCCTAACAGTAAAGAATTTCTTCCTTATATCCAATCTAAACTTCCCCTGTTTAAGTTTTAACCCATTACCCCTTGTCCTGTCACTACAGTCCCTAACAAAGAGTCCTTCCCCAGCATCCTTATAGGCCCCCTTCAGATACTGGAAGGCTGCTATGATGCTGTGCATTTCTTCCTCCTTACTTTAGGTCACTTTTATATAGAGTCACAGAATCATAGAATAGTTAGGGTTGGAAAGAATCTGAAGATCATCTAGTTCCAACCCTCCTGCCATGGGCATGGACACCCTGCACTAAACTATGTTGCCCAAGGCTCTAAGGAAGGAGGGGCTGGCAGCTGCTCCTTTGCAGGCTCACAGTTCCATGTTATTTCTCAGTTTACTGCATGTTTTAGGTTTTACTTGTGTTACTGACTTGTTCTCTGTTCTCATTATTAACCCACAAAATCAACTGACTCAGCTTCTAAAGCTACATTTCTTTAGTGACTTGTTTATGGTTTGCACATACAGCCCTGAGGCCCCGTTACTGTGCCTGAATTATTAATGCTGCCACTGCTATCTTGTATTTTGGGAGGCCCAAAATGCCCTGTTATTTTTCCCCACAGCCTACAATCTAAGTATTGTATATGCATTCCAGATAATTTAACTAATGTTTCGTTAACACAGCCTACCCACCTGTACCCAGCATCTATTTGTTTTGGCAACACCACTGGTACATTGTTAAAATTACATTATAACTGGGCAGAACTCCTCTGATTTCTCAGTTTATTCAAGCAGGACCAAAGCAGCATACAAGGTTGGCATGAGAAAGCTCTATTAGAGGATGATAAATTGATTGTTTTTACACACTCCGTGAGTGACATAGAGGAGCATAGGCCATGTACAAATCTGCCTAGATACAGACTGCATTAGGAAAGAGATGAGATTAACTTTCAAGCAGTGAGAGAGTATTCCTGGATGTCATTGATAGCAAAAGTAATAGCAAAAAGTGGAATAAAGATATGAAGGCTCCTATCCCATCATTGAGAAATATTATTTGTGTGTGTTTGGCATGAGTTTTAACAGTCCCATATCAGAATTCTTTTCTCACTCCTGTCAGAGACACTCCTGAGCCAACTTGTATAACTAACCCTTGCTGTACCACTGCTACTCTGGTCCTTCTGTATCACTCTCTCAACAGGGTCAGGGGAAGAAGAAGTTCTAGAACTGCAAGTTTCCATTAATTTCCTTGCAGCTACCTAGAAAGAAACTGACAGTAACTTGACATTTGGGAAGTATTTGAAGCCTAAAGAGCTGCAAACTTTGGCTAGTTTTGAAAAACCTATGGTTAAGTGGGAACAGCTGCTTTGCATGGAACTAACAGAGCAGCTATCTTAACAAAAGTCATCTCCCTGTTTAACAGAGGTGGGAAGCAGAACCAAGAATCTCTGCCTTCAACTTTTTAGATTGTATTTTTCATCACTTTATTTCTGGAGCCTTCTTAGGCAACTCAATCAGTGTTCCACTGGAAAGTTGGCAGCTCAGAGGGGACATACCAAAGGCAGATACTGGCAGTAAAGATGGATTTGCCTATTTTATTTGATATGCTGGGCATTATTTAAATGAGAACTGTTTTATCAGTCACTGTATTCTGGAGAAGAAATTCTGGAAAGGAATCTGCTTTTGCTAGGAAAAAGTTCTTGCAAACTGATCACTGATATAACAATATAGCCAAAGCTCAGAAGGAGGAATTTCCTGCAACTGTGAAAACACAAGCCCTGGCTACCAGGCAAAGAATCTAGCCTTGATCTCTGCTAAGTCAGTAGCAAAACTCTTGCCAATCCTGATGACAGTAAGACTATAACCATTGGGAGTTAAGCAGCAGTATATATATAGATTTAATACATGAGGAACATCCAATCTGGAATAATTATCATCCCTTTAATAAGGGGTTCAAATTGCAGCGATCCTGACGCAACCTCTCATCTGTCAAAAACAGATAAATAGAGACTTACCAGTTTCATTGCATCTGGCTGCCTCTTATGAAACCAAAGTCCTGCCCATTCAGCTTGGGCACAAGCAATCCCACAAAGGATGGTACGTTTTGTAAGAACTTGGGAGACTCTCCAAGAGTTGTCAGCCAAAATCTCCCTTCCCCACTGTTGTTGCATAATGTACCATAATGCAAATGTATTTGAGTGCTCCTGCTACTCACACAGTTCCCAAATGTCCTCAGTCCTTAGTCAGGCAAAGCCCCCTGAAATGAAGCTTTGCCTCTGTAATTTTTTGAGGCCTTCTATTTGAGGTCTTCTATTAACAGAAGAGAAACCACGTCAGTGTATACCCAGAGATACAATACTCTATCAGTAGTGCACTACACTAACTGCCCCCATCAAATATAGCCTTATTCTCCCAAAAGCGTCAGTGGCACAACACAAAATGGCCAAGACTACATACAGTTACTTGTATTTATTTATAAACACTGGAAAGCAAAGGGCAAAAACTTGTGGAAAATGTAAGTTATTCAGTGATTTCATTTCTCTAAAATCTTAAGGGAGTTAAAATTATGAAGAAAGATCAAAGACAGCTTATTTTCACTGTATGGTGACCTGAAGAGACAGTAAGCATTACACTTCAGATGGAATAGGTGACATTGCCACTACAAGCTCTAAGTGATTAGTAAGGCAATATTACCACAGAAGGATGGAGGGAGTTCATCCATGCAATCAACAACCAGAGGCTTGGAGGACAGAATTTACAAGAAGGAAGATAATCATTCCTCTTTTAAGTACCAGCTTATCAGTTGTTGGGATCACAGAACCACAGAATCAATGAGGTTGGAAAAGACATTAAAGATCATCCAGTCCAACTGTTCCCCAGCACTGTCAAGGCCACCACTAACCCATGGCACTGAGGGCCTTGTCTATGCAGCGTGTGGACACTTCCAGGGATGGCGACTCCAGCACTGCGCTTGGCAGCCTGTTCCAATGCCTGAGTACCCTCTGGGGAAGGAATTGTTCCTCATCTGCATCTAAACCTTCCCTGGTGCAGCTTGAGGCCATTTCCTCTTGTCCGATCACTTGTTCCTTGGGAGCAGAGACCAGCCCCCTCCTGGCTCCATCCTCCTGTCAGGCAGTTGTTGAGAGCAATAAGGTCCCCCTGAGCCTCCTCTTCTCCAGACTAACACCCCACAGGTCCCTCAGCCCTTCTCCATGACACTTGTGTTCCACGCCCTGCACCAGCTCCATTGCCCTTCTCTGGCCCCGCTCCAGCACCTCAATGTCTCAGTGAGGGGCCCAGAACTGAGCAAAGGATTCGAGGTGCAGCCTCACTTGTGCTGAGTATTTCAGTGCTTAAAATGAGATGTAGCCTTACAAAGGAGCTTCAGACTATAGCTGCACTTCAAATAACCTTTCTCAACTGCTGTCCAACCCTAATTTCCAAAGACATTTCCTTGCTTTGCTGCAGAGTTTCCCTGCAGGTGGACATTTTTGAATACCTTAGGTAGTACCCCAGTCTTTAAAAAAACAAGCAAGTCAATGCTTAGCTCAGTCCTATGCTTGCTTGGATCCAAAACTTTGATGTTCTTCTTCCCAATTTCTCTGAAAGGCTTGCCCCTGTAGACATTTACAGTCTTGAACACTGACAGGGACTGTACGAACTGCAGCTGTGGCTGTTGTGTTCTTTCAGACATTTGCTCCCTCATCCGTTTACATGATGATGGGTGGCAGTAAACACCACAGTGAAGGTTCAGGTGTGTAGGAACAGTTTTCACTTTTCACACAAAATCAATGACCTAAGCAGGGGCCGGAGCCCAGTTTATAATTAACTCTCAAGTTTTAAAATGAGATTAATCTGAGAAGTGGGAAATAGGAGCATGATACTGTCAGGCGGTGCAATGGTGCTAATCAAGGGAGAACTGGGTTCTGGCCCCTGCTTAGAGCATTGATTTTGTATCTTACAGAAAGAAGTACAGTTTTCAGTGTTGGGATGGGCAGTTAAGTGTACTCACAGCGAAGTTCAAACACATTTATCCTTCCAACCCCATAAATCTCAAATGCTTTTCTCTGCTGCTCCCAAAGAGTGGAACATGAATGGCTGGTGGCTGGTTGCTCCCACTAATGTAGCCATTAACATGATGGTTGGGGTATTTTTTCCTAGTGCCACCATCACTGAATACCAAGACCAAGGAGGGAACCAAATCCAAGTCTCTCATTTCCTAATTGTTAAGCTAGCATACAAAAGAAATTGCAGCACTTCCACTTAAACTAAAATTTAAATTTCTCTGTAAGAAAGCATGTCAGCACCTCTCTTCACAACCAAGGTTCCCAAGTGGCTCAAAGTGCTACTGCTGTTCAAAGGTAGCCTGTGTTGAGGTCAGAAATGGTCCAGAAATTAGAGTCATGGATGTCTCCTATCAGCTAACTTCAAGCAGTGGTAGGCTGGCCATGCTGGATTTAGACTGTGCTCTGCTCAGCCTGCTGCTGTTTCTGGATCCCATTAGGACGTACTTAGCTTCCCATGGAGCCTAACATGAGTTCTGGATTCCTCTCCTGTGCGTAATATCTGACACATAATCAGAAACAGACCCTGGCTCAAAGCTCTAGCCAGCCAAAAATGGAGAGAAACAGATTGGCTGATGTTCTGCCAGGGCCAAGCTCTCACAGGAATACTGATGCCCATGGGATGACACAGATGTAAATTAATGTGGCCCCAGCATTAGCGCTTGTAGCTGAAACATTCAGTTGTTTATAACAAAGTTGTAGTGTATATTATGAAACATACAGGCCTTTTAGATACTTTGTGTTGAGACAGCAGTTAATGTTTCTGCTTAGATGCTTTGATAAAGCTGGAATTACAGCACTGTAACAACCAGCTGTTATGGTAAGACATTTCTCCCAAAATGAACTTCTTGAAATGTCTGAAGCACTATATTCAAATAAAGGGAAAAAACAATATAACTTTAAATAAATATCCTGCTAAGTACAAAGAACCAGATCCTCAGCTAATATAAACCCTTTAAACAGAACAAATTTAAGCAATAGATAAGCAACAAATACTGAGGATCTTTGCTCCAGAATAACTAGAACTGAAAGTAACAGCTACTTTTTCTCTACTCCCTCCTTCTTCCCAATTCATTTTGTATTGATCTTCCCTAAGGACTGATACGAAACCAATTGTGTCCTTGGGTAAGTGTGCAACAGACATGGGAATCCAGGGCGTTTCCCAGCAAAGGTCAAAAGAGACACTTGGGGGCTACCTGCAGCTTTAAATAATCTCCCTCTATTAAAAATGGAGAGTAGGAAAAGCCTGACCTCACAGCTAGGTACTTCTGAGCAGGGTAACGGAGTGATGATTTCTAAGACAGATGAGGAAATGCATTAGTGAATTATTTGTATCAAACCAAAGAAAGAACACATGTAAACCACTGTGGCTGAGCAGATTTTTGTACCTATTTAATTTTACCTTCAGTGTGCCACATTAAGTTGCTGCCATAAAGAGTATTACGCAAATGCCCTGATGTGCTCAGAAATTAAGGCCTGGACATACAAGACACCAGGATGCAAAGAACACAGCCAAGCTCTCATTGACTTAAGGGTAAGAAGAGGAAAACATACCATGGTCTGTCCTTCTGCCTCCATTTGCAACCCCACACTTCTGTTGAGACTGCATTTAGTTCCTGAATTTGTGTCAACTATTTTCTCAAGGCTGAAAACATTGAATCTGAGGTTAAACCAGGCCCTTACCTGCTCCAAACTGGCAGAAGGCTTCTTAATCCAGCCAAACTAGGACATTAAGGGTGTACAAAAGCAAGACTGGTAGGGTTTCTAGAGAACTACGGTCTCTTTGGCTATTGCACACATCCCTCCCACAAAATACTGTTCATAAACAGGAAAATCACCACCTTAGAATTCATTAAGTTTTCTGAAACACTCTGGAAAGTAGTTTCAAAGTCTGACTACTCTGCTGGTTTGAAAACATGAAGTAAAAAGGCACTTGAAAATAGCAAAATAACACTGGAATGAAAAGGGGGACAAAAACCTCCATTATATCACTTGAGTTTGCTTCCAAAATAAAGTCTCTATTTAGTAGGCATCAGCCCAGCTGACACGTAACTTTTAGTAACTCTTGCCATTTCTCTAAATACAGTGAAAAATTGACACTGTGTCTCATCTAAGTCCTTTCAGACATTCTAAATGTAATTGCGACACCTAAAAACATTTCTCTTGCCTCACTCATTGCTTGAAGATATATGACCATGTAAAGGACTGATGGCATTTGACATATTCCCACACACTGGCAGTGTCACGGCAGCAAATCTCTTGGCCTCCAGCGAACATGAAATCATCAGCTTAATGTGCATCATAATGGATTACCTCAAATCACATCACCTTGCATTTGCCTCATACTCTGTGTAGACACATTGGTATTTAACTCAGATTAGCAAATAAACTAATTTTGCCTCTAAGCCTTTAGAAAAGAGGTCTTCAATGAATTTTGCACCTTGAGTCAACTGCTGTGTCCTGCCATGTCAAGAGATGGCAACAGCTCAGTCTCTTCTTCTCAGATTAGTCCCAAAGAAAGGCTATTAATAAAACTGCTGAAGGGCCCACTGCAAAGCAAAACACATGAGCTAACTACAGACCCATGGGATGAATCACAGAATCAAACAACCACAGGCCGGTTTGTGTTGGAAGGGACCTTAAAGCTCACCCAGTTCCAACCCCCTTCCACAGGCAGGGACACCTTCCATTAGAGCAGGTTGCTCCAAGCCCCGTCCAACCTGGCCTTGAACACTGCCAGGGATGGGGCAGCCACAGCTTCTCTGGGCACCCTGTGCCACCGCCTCAGCACCCTCATGGGGAAGAACTTCTGCCTGAGGTGTAATCTAAATCTTCTCTCTTTCAGTTTAAATGAATGAAAAAGACTTTCGCACAACTTACACGACATCTCATGACATCTTCGCCAGATGGATACGTTGGAATCAGTTTATGAAGAACAGAAGTTGGTTTTCTTTTGAGAAGTGCATCTCCAAGATTATGTTGCTTTGCTGCTGAGTGTTGTTTCGTGCCTGAAGGGCCGCTGCTTTTTTCCCAGCATCAGAAAAGCTACAAAATTTGGAGCATGAAATAAAAATCATCCATACTATATATTAGTGGCATGATATGCAATGAAGAGATAGATTATTTTGTTTAAACCTAAAACAAGCACCAAATCCTTGCAAAAGACTGTGACAGAAATAACTGGACAAAAATAGTTTCCTGGGATCTGAAGTTACAATGGCAGACACTTAGCTGGAAGCAAGTGAGAAACAAGACATGTGATATTTCATCCCAAGTAAGTGAAGTTCTACCAAGTAGAAGCTAAAACAACATTAAAGTAATGCTTGTTTAATAATATTACGTGGTTAAATAAAAGCTAAGATTGCTATTTCCTTTGTAAAAGATGGGCTTTCTCACGACTCTGTCTTACTACAGAAGCAGAGGGTGCTGTGGTATCAGTTACCAAGGAACAGCACCCTTTGCCACTTTTGAAGCAGCAAGGAGATCACAATCAAAATCACCTTCAATTCCTCCACTTCTAAGATCCATTTTGTATGTTTCACTCAGCTCTCAAGCAATCTCATGTGCCCTTGAACTTCAGCGTGAGGCTGAAGCAGCAATTCAGACTTCACCTTCCCAACACCAACCTGGCCTCCATTCCTCGTCCTGCAGCCCAAGAAGCATGGCTGAGGCAGGAAACTGCAAAACTTGGGTATAGATTGGGCTGTTTAGGAGTGCTTCTGGGCTGAAGAGGGAACTGCCCTTTGCTTTGTCAGGCAGCTCCAGCACGGCTTTAGCCGGAACTCACTGGACCTACAGCTAGGTCCTTGTCTCACAGCCAACCCATACCTCCACGGGCATCAACCCACTCATTAAAAGAGGTAAGAAAGACCACAAACCTGCCTCCATGTGTTCTGGGTGCTGCAGGGATGTCCCTGACCTTATCCTCCCTCCATCCACACCTGCTTTGGCCTCTGGTGGCCTGTGACCATCACGATGGGCACCCTCCTTGAACACCCAGCTGCTCTCCTCATGCCCGGACACCTCTCAGCTGCATCCCCACCGTCCTGAGGCCTCGGTGAAGGGCACGGCACCCTCAGCCTCTGCCTCTCCACTCGCCTTGGTCTCTGCTCCCCGACCTCTGGGCTACCTGCCTCAATCCCAGTGTATGAATGGTTGTGGCACTGAGGTGAGTTTTATGTTATTATCACTTATTTTTAAATATGGGTGCTTTGAAACCTTAACACTCCACACGTTAGTTCTAATGGCCGGGAAAGGTGCCAGCGCGGAGCCGCGCTCCTGCTGCCTCACGGTGGGCTAAATATGGCCACCCTTCCCGCCCAGAGCCGTGCACGCGCGGGGGCCCGAAAGCGGCCGTGGCACCGGAGGCAGTCGGAGCTTGGGCGGTCGCGCCCCGCCCGGGAGGGGAAGTGAAACCTAAATGCGTAGCGGGGAGGGGCGGCCGCGTCGCCGCGGCCTCGGCGGCTGCCGGGGGTCTATCCACAGTTGCGATGTCCCACACGGCGCCACAGAGCCCAGAGGAGGAGCAGCAAGGGGGGGCGCAGCAGCAGGAAGCGGCGAGGGGCAGTCGGGCGCAGCTCAAGAGCCGGCCGCAGCCCTCGGCGCGCAGCGGGAAGAGCCAGGAGCGGCAGGAGAGGAAACGGAAGAGGCTGGAGGCGCAGGAGCTCCAGAAGATCCAGCACCTCGAGTCCTTGTAAGGAGCGGTGGAGGGAGGCTCCCCGCCCCTGTGTGGCTTGTTCACAGTGTATGGCTTAGGGGGGAAGTGTTAGGGTTTTACTTGCCGCTTGGTCCCGCGGGAGGCAGGGTCCCGTTCCTTTCCCTCACTGGCTGCTCCATCCCCGTAACTGTGTAAAACCGTGGCACGTTTTTATCCATAAGCAGGCCGTACCTTCCTGCGCGGGGCCGCTTTCAGAGCTGCTCGGTGACTCTGTAACCACTTCTTGTGGAGAGAAAATGAGTTTCTTCCACGTTCCTGTAAGTCTTGGAGTTGCAGCATAGAAGCAGAGGTTGTGCAGCTGCTTTCCACTAGAGTGGGTTAAAAACCAAATTAAGATACAAAGGTTTGAGCTCTGCCGAATGACTCCATCAGTAATCCACAGTGCTGTGAAAGGTTTATGGTATTTCTTTGAAAGGGGCTTAATGGAATAAGATCAGGAGGTTCACAAGAATACGATTTTTTTTCCTTTCCAAATGGAAGTAAAAATCTGTAGTGAAATGCACTAAGCAGCACTAAAAAATTAGACCATTTCATAGTGCCTTGGCGTTTGACTCCCAACGCAGGCACTTTCTAAGGTGCTGTGCTCTAAGTAGTGCCTGCTTGCTGTTTGGATTTAAATACGTTTTGTATCTGCTGTTAACTCTAGAGAAATGCTGCAGGAAAGATGATACTTGGGTCAGTATGGTTCTGTCTTTAGGTTTAATACACAAATTAAATCAGTATGGTTTAGGTTTGGCTAGCAGGGTTGGATGTAAGGAACAGCCTGATGGAACGTTTTCAGCTGGCTGTGTCTGCAGTCAGCGGTGCTGGAGTTAAGAAATGTGGATCAGTGAGATCCTGGGGGGGTGCTACAGAAAAAAAGGAGAGAATTGTGCATTTATGATAGCTGAAGGTGAACTGGATGTACCACACATCCTTGTAAAGCAGTGCAATGAAAGTAGTTCTCCCACAAGAGAATGAACTTGAAGGATGTTTGCGAGAAGTGTGTGTGGCGATATGAGAAACACTGTGTTTCTCATATCTCATATGTGTCTGCTTGCATCTTGGTACCTGTTGACAAAGTGAAATCCAAGGAAAAATGTGAGGTGAAAGGGAAGTTTTAGCTCTATACCATCAAAGTACTGTATGTTCTCAACGTGTTTGTGCTAAGCTGCAGAGTAACAATCTTCTTATTGCTTTTCAGCTATGAGAAACCTCCACCTGGGCTCATTAAGGTTGGTAAATGCATTGCAGTAAATGTTTAGCATTACAAGGGATTTTCACAAAACCTGTCTTTCAGGTGTTTAAGTGACTGTTACCTGTACATGTAGGTGCTTCCAGGATAAAACTCAATCTCCTCAGTTACAACCTGAACCGTGACTTAGTGAATCCAGAGTGAAATGCCCAGATAGGATGAGACCAGTTCTTTCATCACGTCTTGGCACACATGTTTCATGCAGTGTTACTAGAGAGGCTAAAGGGGAGTCATTTATGGTAAAGCAGACTTTCAGTTTGAGTGACATCTTTTCAGGATGCTTCGGGGTTATTAATGCTCAAATATTTGCGTAAAAATACTTCTTTCCCTTTCACAATTATAACTTCTTTTGCCAAGTTTGTATACCTAAGCCATCATTTAGTGCTTTTAACCTAAAGAATCTGTGATGTAAAGGCTGCTTTTAATTATAATATCTTCTTAGAAGGAAGAGGAAAAAGAAGCCTCTGCTTGTCTGTTTTCACTTACATTACTTATTTAAATAAATTACTAAAATAAACAGGAAGGAATGGAATTAATATGGCAGTAAAGTTCAGACTGGAAAATTAAAGGGTGAGGGACAAAAGCAAATTACTTAATGCTGTTAAAAGCATTTAAAATCCCTTACATTTTACAAGAAAAAGAAATGTTACAGGGAAAATAGCTTCCACAGTAAGTGAAAGCCTGAACATTTTAAAAACAAGTTAAAAAAGTTATTTTATTCTCCTTTTTTTCTTCATAGGAGAATGAAACAAAACCAGAGGACTGCATACCTGATGTGCCGGGCAATGAAGGTGCCCGAGAGTTCCTGGCACATGCCCCAACAAAAGGGCTTTGGATGCCTTTGGGAAAAGAAGTCAAAGTCATGCAGTGTAAGGCTGAAAATATTCCAAATGTCACTGGACCTTCATGAGCCATCCACTTACACTGGGGGAGGGCAGATCTGCTGGAGTGATGACGAGGTCCAGGTAGATTGGCCAGCAGGTCGAGGGAGGGGATTCTCCCCTTCTGCTGTGCTCTGGTGAGACCCCCATGCAGTCCTGATCCAGCTCTGGGGCAAGAACACAAGAGGGACAAGAGCTGTTGGAGCAAGTCCAGAGGAGGCCATGGAGATGCTGCGAGGGCTGGAGCGGCTCTGCTGTGGAGCCAGGCTGAGAGAGCTGGGCTGATTCAGTCTGGAGAAGAGAAGGCTCTTGAGGGGAGACCTCAGAGCAGCTCCAGTGCCTAAAGGGGCTGACAAGAAGTGTGGAGAGGGGTTTTTACAAGGGCAAGTAGTGACAGGACAAGAGTGGAGATTGAGATAAGCTCTTAGGCAGAAGTTCTTCCCTGTGAGGGTGCTGAGGCGCTGGGCACAGGGTGCCCAGAGAAGCTGTGGCTGCCCCATCCCTGGCAGTGTTCAAGGCCAGCTTGAACGGGGCTTGGAGCAACCTGCTCTAGTGGAAGGTGTCCCTGCCTGTGGAAGGGGGTTGGAACTGGATGAGCTTTAATCTCCCTTCCAACTGAAATCATTCTATGAATCTATGACCTCATGCTGATATAAAAGTATCTTGAAGGATGCAGTAGCCTTGCCTAGCCTTTCATAAAAGCCATACTTTTATGGACATCCTACTGTTTGTTCCAATACATGGAAAATAATTTGCATAAATATGTTTTTGGTGGGGTTTTTTTCTGATCTGGCTCAGAGATGCAATTCACTGCTGCTCTTTGCTTTTTAAAGGTTGGAGGTGTAAACGTTACGGACACAGAACAGGAGATAAAGAATGCCCGTTCTTCATTAAAGGCAACCAGAAATTGGAACAATTTAGAGTAGTGAGTACAAATGCTGTAGTATTACTGCTTGTACTTGTTAATACTGAAAATGCATAATCTTGCAAGTGAAGAGAAGCCTGTTAGATGATGCTTTATTAAGGACTTTTCCCCTGTCTCTAGTATAATACAGATGCCGAAAATCTCCTAATAAAGAAAAAGCTACAGATGTGGTTGGATGTTTGACTGCTTTGCAGAAAATCTACTCTTCAAAAGGAAAATTAGTAATTTTTACATTTACATTGAAAACCTTCAAGAAGCTGTTTCAACCATTATACTCAGTGTTTGTGATTAAAATGTCAACGTAACAAAACATGTCTAGTCAAGCTTGAGCTGCCCACATTGCAGCTGCTTCAAGCCTTCTGCTGTCGCTGTGAACAACCACATCATGAAGCCTGTTGTCTAGGTCTGTAATCCAGTTGTCTACAGGTCTGATCTCTTGCTACATGGGGCTGCATCTCAGTTCTGCAGATTCTTTCTACGTGACCTCTTTAACTTTTCCTGTGGCTCTGCATTCTTAACCTGTATTTCAGGCTCTCGTCACCTTAAAAAATGTAGTCTGGACTCATTCTCTCCTAATTCTGGGCTCAGGCTGATTGTATGCTACTGCAAAGAGTAGTTTTAGCTGTCTCCCATAACAAGATCGCCTCTATTCCTCACTGTTCCTCAGGTTTTTTTTCTGTTGCTTCAAACTCTTGCTGTATATCCAAGGCCCTTCATGGTGCATTCCCAACATCTTTCATTTGTTACTGACATTTTAATTCCCACCTCTGGTCAACATCAGATCCCTCGTCTCTGTTGAACTTGTTTGCTTAATCTTCCAACAGAAATTATCACCCCATCTTTTTGCTGCATTCTTGCATGGCATGAACTCACCTTAAACATCTGCAGTGTTTGTTTGCTACCTTCCTTCACCACAAGCTTTCCTGCAGTGCCTGTTCCGCTGCAAAAGAACTGAGTTAAGAACCAATAATGGTAGTGCAGAGCAAGCAAGGACAATTCCAACTTCATTATTTGTTTGTCTTATATTCCTTGCTCCTGTAATCATTCCTGTGTGTTTATATTCAGAATATGCTATAAGGGTACATACAGCTCAGTATTTTGAACTTCTCTATGTTTGTCTAGCTATCCCTGTAGTATGTAGAAGGGGTTCTCTTAGCTAACCGCTTGAAGAGGCAGAGAGGCATTATATCTAAGAAGGGTCTCCCTCATTAAAGTAGTAAAAACCAAACCAGTTCAGATTAAGCATGGTAAGCCTGAGAGTATACTTGGGAATTAAGAGCTTGCTAACTGTATTTCATCTTTTGATAAAAGCCTCTGGAACTGGGTTGCTTTGGTTTATTTGGTTTTAGGAAATATAGCAGTCAGTAATAAATATTTTGCTTTACCAACACTGGATTTTCTGTTTCCCATTTTAAAGGCACATGAAGATCCAATGTATAGTATAATAAAGGAAAATAAACGGCAAGAAAGAGAAAAGAGGTAAGTGTGGCTCTGTAGTAAACTGTATTTTCAATTTGGTTTTCATTTTGATCACGATACTAATATATAGGGGAAATCTTGATACAAGCTTACCCTTACATTTTGTTTAATGGCAGTTTCTTTATGGCGGTAGACACAAACGCATTTCTGGTTTCTTAAGAATCACACAATAATACTTCCTGCCTCTTTAATTCTATCATCTTCTGCACTTTTCCCCAAAACAAAGTTTATAGAGTAATCATTCATTTATGCCATAATAGTCAGGTACTTGCATTTAGTTTACTTGTAGGCCTAAAAAAAGCTCCAGTACTATTATCTCTCTGTCATCAGGACAATGGATGTCATAATATCAGCATTCCAACATGCATTTGCATACAGATAAGCACAGAACTTCTTAGGATGGTCTGGTGATAGCTGTAGCCTTATTATTTTGCACACATAAATATTGGCCAATACCCTGCTCTGCCTTTGACATCCTGTGGGATAGGAAGTCCCAGAGAACAGAGCATCTGCTTATGTCTAAAGGGATTGCTTTTATCAGTCTGCAAATACTGTAACAGGAGTGTAATTTGGCAGACACAGAAGTATTCCCCTGCCCTTTGCATGTAGCTCCCATTTCTCAGGCTAGGAAGGAAACAGATGAAAGCTAGAATAAAGTTTTACAGGTAAAAAAGAGCTAGAAAGGATTCTCATTCCAGTTTTTAAACTCAGGATACAGCAGCTGAAGCAGCTCTTGGAGGACTCTACCTCAGAAGATAATAGTGATACGGATGAGGAAGACAGCAGCAGCTCCACTTCCTCCGAAGGTAGAGATAAACATAAGAAAAAAAAGAGAAAGAAGGAAAAGAAAAAGAAAGAAAAGAAGAAGAAGAAAAAGAGAAAGCATAAGTCATCTAAATCTAATGAGAAGTCGGAGTCTGATTAGCAGCAGTTACCTGCTGCATGCTTCTTGACCTCTTCTGGTGGAGTGAAAGGAAACATCCAAAGGATGAGGAAGAAACCACCAGAAAAGGCTTTATTAAACTGGGAATGTATAGATGATACATTTGACATCCTACACTGGCTGCCCATTCCTGCCCCTCTGCAGCCAGAAGAGAACTTCATTAAACAAGTCTCCATCAACCATATCTTTATTGTAAAACCTGTGCTAAGGGTCATCTGCCTTGGTCAGGTTGGGCTCTGCATTGCCACATGTGATTGTGGCATGAAACAGTGATCTTCCAAGGTATTGCCAACAAACCTGCAGCAGGAGCCAGCTGTCTGTTGAAGTGTCTTTTCTCTGTAAAGTTACTGTATTACATACAGAGCACTGGGAGTTCACTTACAGTGCTCATAAGCAGCAGCTTGTACTGTATTGTACTGCATACAGCCTATGTGAAGTTCAGTGTATTTGCCCTAGTACTGGCAGCTGGGAAATAAAGAGCACTGCTGAAGGAAAGTTAATCAAGGGGATCTATTTAAAGACAAAATTGCTGTGTTAATAAAACTTGAGAGTTTTATTGTGTGTAATAAAATTACAACATCATCACCATTAATACACATAGTTCTACAACACCTCAAGCATTTCTCCAACCTATAGGATTGGGAGCTGAGTGTAAAGAAGGAGTAGGTTTAGTTATTTAAAAAGGGGTTTTCATGTTCAAGATGAAAAGGATTAATTTCTGTATATACTTTAGTATCAGTTGTTTTGGTACATCTGAGGTTTTTTTACTTGGGGAAATAAATTCCACCTTATTTTTGTTTACTACAATTATTGTATGAATCATCCCACAAGAATATGTGTGTAAGGCTTTCAAAATGGTTTTCAGTATAGACATGGAAACCACAAAACAGCAGTAAAGAATACATAAGCAGGAAGAAGGAAAAGTTCTGTCTACTCAGTCGACCTTGTGGACTGACCATGCTTTTATTCTAACTAATCTTGCAGGCTCAGTTAGATAGCTAAAGTAAGCTGAACTGCATTAGAGTAAGCAGCTCTTTCTGAAACATCAAGGTGCAGTGGTACAAAGCTGTGATTTCAGGACCACGATGAGATATATAGTAGTAGCCTGCAAAAGGAGAAGGAGAAACAGATTTGCCTTGACAGGAGTAGGAAGGGCTTACATGAAATTCAGTTTCTGTGCTTATGCTTACATTGGAAGACAAGGGCATGATGAAGCTCTGACATTAGTAAGGTGAACATTAACACTGACATTAGGACCCATAGACTAAACCTCATGGAAGATGACTGGTTTTTCCTCCTGAGACCTTTGGAAAAGATGACAGGGGAAAACATACATTAAAATGTGTTTTCTCCCTCCTACATGTCTTAAGAGTCATTCAGTAAAAGTGAACCCCCATTCCTTGCCAGTCATTCACAATATGTTCTGGGGAAAAACAAGGTAGTCAAAAGCTACCTACACAAAGATTCTTATTCCCAGAGCTTGAATGTGAAGTTGTGTTTTATCCTCCAGTATTATACAGCAAATCTCCCTGTGGTGGGATATACTAATGACTCCTGATAGTTCCCTGTATCAGCAACATCAGCAGTAAATTCAGAGCTCCTGGCTCTTTCACCAGAAAGAAGTTTAACAGCTGAAATGACCATCCTTGTCAGAGTTCAGCAAAAATACTGACATGTCTTATTTCTATGGCCATGAAATTACTTGGGGCTTATAAGTCTTGTTGTCTGAGATGGCAGTGAGTCAGTCAGGGGAAAGTGAAGATTCTTTTTTAAGCCATGTATGTGTTTTTCTCTCAGCATGTGATAAGTGGGGGAGGAAGGAGAGGTGCCATTGACTCTGGTCTTCCATAGTTTGATTTTCATTGGGAGACCTGTAATTAATTTTTTCCAACATAAGGCAGAAGACAGGACACTGTAAAAGAGAAAGCTTTATGCCATCCAGGTTCTGCCAAGTTGACACTTGGAACATAGAATTAAAACATGGAAAGCCAACATAAGCCACTGGCTCCACTTCAGTGACTGCAGCACAGCCGCTTTGTGACAGAAGTTTTAATCAGCTACAAATATGGAGTCAAATTCTGAGCTGCAGACAGTCAATCTGCCCAAACCAATCTCCCAGCCTCAGAAGCCTCTACCAGTTGTTACTGGTGTGCCAAGCAGCAAAGATTCTTCAGCTGCCCTTCAGAGGTGCTGCAGGAAGCATGTGAAAGCTTCAAGGGCAGAGCTGTACTTGCCCCAGTTGCAAGGTCAATGCTGCCAGCACGGGAAAGTCCAGCCTCACTGAGAACAAAAGTGTGCCACCTATGTGCACCTGTAAAGTTAAATCTCAAATACCCCTGTGGCTGATTACCTGCCTGAATAAAAGCAGCCTGGACTTCCAACTCACAGCCTCATAAAACAGTCTGTACTTCACAACTTACCTAAAGCATGGCTGTTTTACCCACTGGAATATTAAATATAGCTGTAAACCAGTTGACTTAAGATGCAGTCCACAAATCATGCTGCTGAGTAGAAAAAAAGCAAAGTAGAAGATTTAGTTTTGAGGTCATATGACTAGTACTGTCAGAGTAGAATACACCACATATAACACAATCCAAGAAGTGTTTCTGGAGCACTTGCACATTCATGCCTACTACTTAGAGCATTGGTATGGATATGTAGCATGGGTACACTACAAGATTGAGGAATTATTTAAAATAGCATTTGTTTTCAGACAAAGAGCTGTCTAAACACTCTAAACACTCCTCCTGCTACTCCCTCACATCTTCCTGGGAGCTGGCATCACCACAGCCAAATTGCTTCTTTTATCTGGGTAGGAAATACACTGACTACTGCAAGACCTGTGAAAGGATCAGTAGAATGATCTTGGGAGTACCTGTGAAGTATTAGCTATCTAACAGATTGCCATCTAACTGTGAGGTCATGAATATTCCTTTAACTGTCTCTTGCGACTTACCTGGTAAGTTTGTCAGCAGAACTGGCTTAGTATTCAATGCCAAGGCTATGATCAAGTTCAGGGAAAAAGAAGTCAATCCTTACCTAAGAACAACCTTCAAGATGAAGAGATTCTACCACTGATCCTTCCCATCAGAATAAAGTCTTTCCTCCTCTAAGAGCAGCACATTCCTGTATTAGATGTCCAAGAGCAGCAGTCCTATATTTTCCAGACTATTAAAAAGCTCCATGCTGGAAGTAATTCCCTCCCTAATTTTATTCTTTGAGGTTCTGATATAGCACAGATTTTATGCAGCACAAAAGCCAAATCAAAATCTGTATTCCTTATTTTCTTGAAGTGCTTAGAGTACAGAAGAAATAAAAACTTGGATCACAGTGTTAAAGTGGATCCTTTCACTAACAGCTTGGTGTGTAGACTATAATTATAAAAGCTTGTTAAAACAAGTAAGCAAGTGCTATTAAAAATAATAGATCAAGGATTAGTTGGGTAGGGAAACCTCAATACTCCGACATAAAACCAGCCACTTCTGAGCTATCCATCTCATCTAGATCAGTCTATTTCCATTATTCAGAAGATCACTAGTTTTATCATCTTAGTTCTATAAATGATTTTCCTGTAGCAAGTTGCCAAGGACAGTATCAATGATAATAGATGTCACCAGTAAGAAGTCAAGGGACAGGGTACAGTGCTGTTGTAAAAACTCCTGGTTCACCAAAGTCCACTTCTCCAGCTCAGGAACTCCACAGGGGACTCAAAGGTCTTCAAAGAAAAACAAGGGGAGGAGGGGGAAGCATTCCATCACCACAGTGTTTCAGTTTTATTCCACAGTCATGCACTTGAAGAGAGTTAAGATCTGAGGAGCTGCCTTGAAACTTCAGATCAGTACTTAACCTGATCCAGTTTTAGCTATATTCTTTTACAACAAAAATCCAACCAAAAACCCAGCTGATGGAAGAGAATTTGGTACTTAAAGACACACCATACAGACAAGCTGACTATAAGATGACATTGACAGGCTTCACAACCCTGAGCAGAGCTCAACAGCAGGACAGCAGTAAAGACTACACTCTAATACTACTGATGCACACCCCCCCCGTAACAAGCTGTTTTGCTTCCAGGTATAGATGGACTACAAGAAGCCTCAAAGTGCAATTCTATTAAATTTATTACATAGTGGGTGTGCTAGCTGTAAAAAGGTGCTTTTAGTGTTAAATACTTAACCCATTTTAAATGTCCTCAGTCTTTATAATGCTGCTGCTTATCCTCTAAGAGTACACAGCAACTTACAAAATATACAAGAGAATAATAGAGTTTGGGATTTATGCAAAACATAACTTTTTTGTTTTCCATCCTGCCCCAGTATTGGCATTTATCGTCTCTTAGAGAGGGACTTTCTTGATCCATGCCCTGAAGAAAAAAAGAAAAGGAAGAGATTAAGGGATGCACTCTCCCTCCCAGTACATGCTAGTTTGCTTCTAAAGACAGACTAGACAGCAGTGATTGCCTTATCCTACTGCAGGAGATCACACTGATAGAACTATGTGCTCAGCTTACCAACAAGGATAAATTCTGCAGGAAGGGTGCTTGACTTCAGAATATCCCAAGATAAGAGACTGATAAGAGTTCTTCATGAAACTCATTGCGTATTTTCAGTGTGCTTTTGCAACTACATTGTTGAATGAATCCAAGAAGCACCAACTATTTCTGGGGCAAGTCTAAAGTATTTTGGAATGATACACATTTTCTGGATACTTTTACTGAAAAGGAACAGCAATTAAGGGTTTAACACTATTCAAATAATCCAGTTGACTGATGCCAATTTTGAGTAGTAAGATGCTTCAGTCCAACATGGTTTCCAGCCTTGCAAACACATGGAAGTGTCATCTGTTTAATATAAGAGAGATTGTCTTTAACCCCTATGTTTCCTGACTGAATATTCAGGTTAGCTTTACCATGCTAAGTTGCTCTTATCCAGAAGGAACTCTGATCCACCTAAATTAGCTTCTTGTACATACCAACCCTTTCCAATCTATAAACTTCTTAGACTCTCCCACAAGTGCACAAAAGTATATTTGTTACTGAACCTACTCAATGTGGTATTTCCCTCCATCACCTTTCTCAACTTCCTCCAAAGTAGCCAAAAGTTCCTACTCCATAAAGTTCAAGTTCTTAAGAACCATCTATATACATTTGTGTTGTTTCAAGTAACACTATTTTGGCTGAGACAGACCAGTAGCTTAAAACAAAAGCATTACTGCAAAGCAACACAGGACCCAACACTTAATGTTAATAGTCTAAAAAGCAACTAGACTAGAATACTGGAGTTTTGTATGTGGTTTTTTTCCTTCCTTTCCCTTAAATAAGGAGAAGGAACCTAACCTGGTCAAAGCTACAACAGTCTTCATAACAATGTGATTAAGTGTTCAAAGTTTAGCTTGCTTTTCCTCCCCTCCCCCCCATCTTGCCCACATATAATAGCAATGTATTGACTATTTCACAATCTGATATTCTTGCAGTTCAAACAAAATCATTAATTATTAGACAGTAATGAAGAAAAACCTCATAGCAGCCATTGTTGTACCTTGTCACTGTATACCAACCTTTGTGGACACTTTTAGGCATCTCCCATGCTTCTTCCACCTCACATCTTGTGTCTCTGCGT
Organism: Psittacula echo; assembly: GCF_963264785.1. NCBI lineage: Eukaryota > Metazoa > Chordata > Aves > Psittaciformes > Psittacidae > Psittacula > Psittacula echo. The sequence continues at coordinate 15,187,800 of NC_137737.1, forward strand.
TTTGAAGGTGGCTTGCCTGTTCTTTTCTTCTTTAGTTTAGCCAAAGGTGGGTACCCTACATAGCAAGATACAACTGGTGTTATTTCTCCAATGCACAGTCTAAAAGCAAATTTAAGCTTGACTTCCTGGTCTGTAGTGTTCCTCTTTCTCCCATCCCACTATGTGCCCATTTTAGTGGCAGACAAAACTGACACTGCTTATGTCAAGCAACAGTCCTCTACATCTACAATATTGATTCACTAACCATAACTCTGGATGCATGGCATTTTGGGGCATAACTTGGATAGATGTTAGTGTGGCAAAAAAACTCCAGTGAAAGTTGGATAATTCTGTTCTAGTTCACTTTTTAAGTGTTCAAGACTACTTAATGGCTGTCCAAGTGACCAAACTTGCCACTGTCTCAAAAACGCTCGGTTCTTCAGACCTGTTAAGTTATGCACCACAAGTACACAGTTCAAGAAGTCAAATTTAGCATATGATATTACTGCTAAAGCAACATACTTTGTTTACCAAAACCCCTTTACTTGCAGGGCACTTAAATTTAAGATTAATTTGAAGAAAGCAGTCTTAAGATAAGCAACATTTTAAAAATGATGTGATTTTACTAGCACTTCTGAGGCATCCATTGGCATGGACAGCATTAAGAAACCTATTCCTTCCTCCTAGCATTGAACGTGCTAGCTTCTCCAAACTATAAGCTGGAAAAGGAAGAGGGAAAAAGCAGGGAGTAACAAACATCATTAGCATGCCATACCATCTATAACTTGGAAGAGACAGAAGAGACATGCTGAAAGTTAAACAAAGTTTTAGAACTATTTAATGATTTTTATGAACTGTAGTAAGGAGCCAAGAACAGTATTGATAAAGGAAGATGTTTTCAACTTTTACAGAGCAGGCTAGCATAAACAACCCACAACAATTTGAAATCTGATAACAGAAAGGACAAAGTGTCCAATGCAGGAGGCAAATCTCAAATCCCAACGTGCTCAAGCACGAAAGCAATGCAGAGAGAGGATCAAGGAACACACTCTGAAGAATAGTTTACTGAGCTGTTGATACGGGGAACCTGATAGATATTATCACTAAAGAGGAGCAAGTCAGTCTGTCCTGAAAATAACAGACTGTTACCTGGTAGACTGACCCTGTGATACTTTGAAAGCACATGAGCCAGGACAGTAGTAATACCCAGACTACAGCAAATTCTAAACTTGTTCCAACAGCACTTACCATGAGAAACACCCTTGAAGAGCATTTAGAAACAGAGTTGCACTCCAAGTAAACCTTAATTGTAAAGGACAAAACATTCTTCTTCAGGGAAAAATATACAGAAACTAGCTAGCCTTCGCTTTGTTAAAGTAAACCATTAACTGTAGTGATAGGACAAGGGGTAACGAGTTAAAACTTAAACAGGGGAAGTTTAGATTGGATATAAGGAAGAAGTTCTTTACTGTAAGGGTGGTGAGGCACTGGAATGGGTTGCCCAGGGAAGCTGTGAATGCTCCATCCCTGGCGGTGTTCAAGGCCAGGTTGGAGAGAGCCTTGGGTGACATAGTTCAGTGTGAGGTGTCCCTGCCCATAGTAGGGGGGTTGGAACTTGATGATCTTAAGGTCCTTTCCAACCCTAACTATTCTATGATTCTATGATTTGCTCACCTTTCCCTTAGCCACGTCAAGATGATCTGCACTCAGAAATCCTTTAGCAGTAGCAAGGCAACTGTGGTCCATGCTAGTTTCTAAGCACTGGCCTATGTAGCCATCACACTTGACTCCTATGTTCTACTCACCAAGATCAGGAACTATCACTGCACATGCACTTAAGCATTATCCAGATGAAAAATCAATACTACAGTTTATGGAAGTAGCAGGTCTGCACAAACAAAGGCTTTGCTTGGCCACAAAGCATTTGATGCTTTGATTTCCCCTGGTACCTTTAAAACAAGATAAGTAGCTAGAATGCATCTTTACTCATATGTTTCAGTTTGAGAAGGATATAAATATACCCCAAGATGCACTGACAGGTATTTCATCAAAATTAGAGTGATGAGCATTAGTTTTATCCTCAAACCTTGTTCAAATACCATAAGCTTTCTGTTTTGCATCAGATCCTTTTGAATGTTCCTTAAGCACAGAAACATACTGAGCAAATAAGTTGTACCTTGTTCTTTGCTCCTGGCTGGGGGCAAGAGACTAGCAGGTATTTGGCTGGTAAATTTGGGTTTAGCACCACTTCTAATCCAATACTCTTCAGGTGGTATCCCCATGTTCTCCCTGAACAGCCTTCCTAATTAAGGAAAGAATTAAGTTAGTATTTAGTTTTGCTAATGTTATTATACTGTTCAAGCCACAAGTCAGAATGCAAAGCTAGCTACTGAATCTAATAGTAAGCGGCTATTAGAAAAACCTCATGGTTTTCTAGAGACCACACCTGACATATTACAAACTGTTTTAAGTTACAGATTCTGTACAAAGAAGATAAAGTTTAAGAACATCAAGACTGTCACTGAAAGTAGATCACACTGTTTTGGATGCCTGTCACAACACAAGGCTGGACTAAAGAGCAGCCACTCACTGAATTCCCCACATCAGTCAGGGCTCATAACTGGTTATAACTTCACTCATTTTCAGTTCAGATGAATCTAGTTTCTTTGACTAAATAACGTGCTTTTTTCCAAGTCAAGCTTACAGTTTCACACTGATTTGATTAAAATAAAGCAAAGCTTTTGTTGCTAAAAGCAAGAGAGCAGCAGCTACAGTGAACTAACAATGGTTTGACTCCTCTTCTGCAGAGAAGTCACACAGGGTCTGGCCACCAGATTATAATGAACTTAATCCTGTTTCATCCACTTAACATGTGGATGTGATGAGAACTCAAAATGTTTGTATAAATCTAAATGCCAGGTTTCCAAGATACTATTAAACAATGGTAAATGTGTAGTTCAAATAACCGTAAGCTTTTCAAATCAATAAATTGCCACTAATGTCAGAAAGTGAAGTAAATCAAATCTAACTCAAAGGAGAGTTTCTGCAAATTCCTCTGCTGGTTGTGAAGATGCAGAATCCTCCTGCAATTGGCAAAAGACAGTAGCAAACCCCTTCTGCCTCAAAAAAATCCAGCCTAATTCTGCAATACTTACAGCTCTGCTCCGGTCTTCCCCACTGGCTCCAGCTACAATTTGCAACTGCATTTAGGTGGGCTGTGTGTTCTATTCAGCAGCACTTTGTCCTCAGCCACTTTCTTACCTCCCAAGAATTTCCGTAGCACTCGCTGGTGTTCAAGTCCTCCTTTTCTTGCTGTAGGCATCTTTCTTCCATAATACCCATAGTCACTGCATGCACCATCTTGTTCTCTCTCCTTTGGCTTGTAAACTACACCAGTGTTGTCACCAAGCCCATTCCTAGTTTTCATCATCTCTTGAGCAGGCCAACTGATTAATTGAGCTGGTATAGCATGTCTAGGTGGTTTCCAAAGCACCCTCTGGCCAACTTGGTAGAAGCTTCCTGTACTAGGCATCAAGATTTCATATGGAGTAGCTCCCTGATTAAAATATTCCACTTCATCCATGTCATAGTCATCATACTCATCCTCTTCTTCCTCTCCCTCTTCATCATCCTCTTCTCCCCTCACAGAGTATTCTTCAGAGTCCTCAACTTCTGACAAACTCTTAGCTGCTTTTGTCCTGAGAGAATTGAGTTTCATCCGACTAGAAGATCTAGGAAGGTTTCCCAGCTTTCTACCTTTACTGGAAGCCTCTTTAGCCTTCACGGTTGAAGAGTTTTTGACATCTTGGTCATGCAAGCTATTCATCTGCTCCCTTCCTATCACTTCATCTTCATTAAGGGACCCGGCACTTTTAATTTTCTCTTTCTCCAAGCCCTCTGTACTTTTCTGGAAAGCATACATGCTTTTGTGAAGCACATAGTCAGGGACAAAATAAGACATCGGGGCATTGTCAATTGATGAGCCTTCCTCTCTAGAGGACACATCATCAGAAGAAAGACTGAGTACACTTTGACGCTTCCTTTGTGGCAGACAAATGTCATAGGTGTAGTTGGTGTCCATAGCGTCCACACAAGCCAGCCAGCTGCTGGAGGGAACGTACTTCTCCATGGATTCATCACACCAAATACTCCTATCAGTTTGACTTTCACTGGTCACATTGTGGCTTCGGTTCAGCTTTTTCTGCTGGAAACTCAAGTCACTCATAACCTCCATGCTAGATGGAAGCAGTCCTGCTTGTTGAATAAAGCTGGGCTCTTCTTGAGAAGCTTTTGAGCCTGTAGGTTTTTTAGAGCTCAGTTTCTTAGCTACTACCACATCCTGTCTTACCACCGGTTGATCTATGCTAACAGACCTTGACAACTCTGTGACTTGCACTGCCATGGGTTCACCTGGGGGGGATTTTGCCCCTTGACTTGTATTCACTTGCTTTTCTGCATCCAGCTTCACTTCATTATTTTGGACCTCTTTTTCTTGCACAGTTTCAACACTCTGTTTAGAGGGGAGAACAGATTTTCTCTCATCTAAGGAAGCTCCTGTTACCATTTTCTCCCCTTCAGGAGTGCTATACATCATTCCTTCACATGAGCTAACAGAAAATAAGTCACGCTGCACTATATTCTCTGGGACTGCTTTACCACTTGCCACATCGTACAAAGGGATAGTTTCTTTGAAGGACTTCCACAGTTGAATAGCTGGAGAGCCATTTCCGTATTCTATCCTCACTTCTTCCTTCTCAAAGGCATAGCTTCCAGTAGGAAGACTTCTATACTGTGTAGAGCTGGAAGGGCTCTTGTTATGAAACTCTCTGTCTACCACAATGGAAGACCCAGATGAATCTTGTTTCTCCGAAGTACTTTCAGTCTCTGTACCTATACCAGAAGAAACACAGGCAGCATTTCCTGCATCACAACCTTTCGTTTCCATACGGATATCCTGATGCTTCTTTTGCTTGTTTTCAGGCTGTCTAGGATCAGTCTGTGTTTCTTTTGTCTCCATCTTTTTCCCAGGGGCACTATAGTGTCTAAATCTTGTTGCATGATAAAACATAGGGGAAGGTTGGGGAGCATTAAAATAAGGCCTTCTGTTAACTCTTGCATGTACTGGTTGTTGTGGAACAAAAAATCCAGGGTACTCATGCAGCGCAACAGAATAAAATGGAAAATAGGGATGTCCACTTCGGAAGCCTAGACATCAGGAATAAAAAAGGCAAAGACAAATATATCTTCTTGAAATAAGTCATTCCAATTAATAGTTGCTCGCATACACAGGGACATCTACAAGATCAGAACATAAGTAATACACTCCCCCACCAACACTTGGGAGCAAATCTGGTGCAAAAAAAAGCAGAGAGGGTTCCTTGTTATGGAACAGCTTATCTGGAGAGCTACATTTGAAACAAAACTTAGAACATACACCAGTTAGCTTCCCATACCTTTTTGCTATTTTATGGACTATGTTATAGCATTGCCTTTGAAAAATACAGCTCCAGACAGGTGGTAACATACATACATTTACAAGAGGTATTTAACAATACTGTATCTGTGTGGGTCTTTAAGTTTATATTTATCCATATCTACAATATGTATATGTAACTCAAATAGGTACACACACATTAATTTTTAGGCATATTCTAGACCTCTGTGGGAAAACCATTACTTAATATTCTGCTTAGTTTCCATTCTTCACAAGCAGATACTTTCCAGCACACAAGCTACACATTAAACTAACACATAAATCAGATTTTTGGTAACTAGAACATTGCAATACTACTACCATAAACTCCCAAGAAGCTTCTTAACACAGATACTGATATGTTTCCTCCACTTAAGTGGAGGAAACAATTTTTAACTTCTTAAGCAAAACTACCACAGACAGCTCTCATTTACTTTACCTGGAGCAGGTACACAGTATGGACTGTATGGATGACTGAGGTACCATGTACTTGGAAAAGGCTGTTGTGCTGTTGGCTGTACATAAAAAAAGGGTCTTGTGTGGTTTGCGGAATATGATCCACTCTCTGAAGCTGAGGCAGTGTTCATTTTCTTTTTAAACACTGAAAGAGAAAAATAATCAGATTTAACCACTTGAAAGAACTGTGTGACCTCATGTTTTTGATGCTCTGTCAGAATTCAGCAGATATTCCTCTCTCAGCCCAATGAAACCAGAATTTCCCAGGAAAAAGCAATTATCTTCCAATCAAAGTAAAGAATTTGCATTACTGTCAAGGTCAAAGATTTTAACTTTTCCTTTGTCAAGCAAGCTTTTATAGGCAGCTCTCAGAAGTAGTACTTCAGTTTTATAACATATTTTAAAGCCACAGGACTAGTAAGGTTAGTGTAGACTTATATATACATATCCATATAAGTAGCATTCCAGCCAAGTAAAAAAATAGCTTTGAGCAAAAAACTCAATGGAAATTTCACACACTCAGAAGTTTAGTGCTTTATGAAGAAAGTACTTCCTAATGCTAACACGTGTTGCATGAGGCCATTATAAGAGCTCTATTAATTCAGGAAATGCACTTCATAACATACTCAAGAACAAGGTCAGCTAACACAATAAAATATTTGAGCAACACTATGCTTAAACTAGATAATAGGTAACAAAATATTTATGCATAAATTCACATTCAAAGCCATACAATATTCACCAGACAGAACTCCCTCCCACACTTACACATCTCCTCAGTTAACTAATATGCTAAATTCAGTCTATTTCAAACCAGGTAAGTAAATATAGTCCTGTCACACATAGCTTACAAGGAAGAAGAGTAATAAAAAAATCAGTGGAGAACACAAAAGGTCTAGTGACTAAGCAGGAAAAAGAGACAGCAGCATTAGCTCTTTAGAAAGCTTAAACGTTTCAAAATCACAAGGAAAGAAATCTGAATTCAAGACCTGTTACAAGCTAGCACGCAGTTCAGCCTAGAGTTTCAGAAAGCTTCCAGGAACACTGGAGCCCTCTTCAGTTTCCATCTAGAACGACCCGTCAGTTCCTGTAAGCACCAAAAAGCCTACAAACTCCCCTTGCTCTCCTAGGCCAACACTCCCACAATTATTTTGGCCTTGGAAAAAGCAAACAATATAGGAAACAAGCAAAAAAACTAAATCCTAAGCCTACAAGACCTAAACTAGTTATGCCCCATTAGAGCCCCAACTAAACTAAGGTCCATGCTACTATGGCTTACAGCTCAGCAAGAAACTAACCACATCCTCACCTCACCCTCTTTATGGCAGGCAGCTATTACTTGTCTACTCCCCCTTCCATCTGAAGCTCATTAAATAGCGGTGCAGGAGCCTTATTCTATCAATGTCGGGGATGGCGAATCAAGTCACGAGGGTAGGAATCATGGTAAAAGTTTTCAGCTGTTTCTTCTGCTTACAGGAAACTAAGGCTCATTTTATGGGTGTTTAAGCTGTATCCCTAAATGAATCTAATATTTCCCTTTTGTGATGTTGGAACTTATATTAAGGAACCAAATCAGAATATTGCTAATCTTCTGCTTAAAACTGTTGTTTTTCAGGAAAAGAAAGTTAGGTAATACAGTGCAAAGTTTAGATTTGTTTCTGAAATTTGTGAGTTTTTCAGTAGTGAGTAAAGGGAGTGATGTTTTTCCATCCTAACATGGGTCCTGTATCTGGGCCACAACAACCCATCCAATGCTACAGGCTTGGGGAAGAGTGTCTGGAAAGCTGCCCATTGGAAAAAGACCTGGAGGCACTGACTGACAGAGCTGAACATGAGCAGCTTCTGCCCAGGCAGCCGAAAAGCCACCAACATCCTGGCCTGTACCAGCACCAGTACGGCAGCAGGACCAGGCTAGTGATTGCCCCCCTGCACTGAGGCTGCACCTTGAATCCTGTGTTTCACTCTGGGCCCCTCGCTACAGGAGAGACATTGAGGTGCTGGAGCGGGGCCAGAGAAGGGCAATGGAGCTGGTGCAGGGCCTGGAGCACAAGTGTGATGGGGAACGGCTGAGGGAGCTGGGGGGTTCAGTCTGGAGAAGAGAAGGCTCAGGGGGACCTTATCACTCTCAACAACTGCCTGACAGGAGGATGGAGCCAGGAGGGGGCTGGTCTCTGCTCCCAAGGAACAAGGGACAGGACAAGAAGAAACGGCCTCGAGCTGCACCAGGGGAGGTTTAGATGGAGATGAACAATTCCTTCCCCAAAGGGTGCTCAGGCATTGGAACAGGCTGCCCAGTGCAGTGCTGGAGTCACCATCCCTGGAAGTGTCCACACACTGCATAGACAAGGCTCTCAGACATGGGTTAGTTAGAACGGTTGAACTGAATGATCTTAAAGGTTTTTTTCAGCCTGGCTGATTCTATGTTTCTGTGGCTAAGTGTGCTGACGAACATCGTGTTCTTTCCATTTGGGCAAGAGACACACTTACTTCAGCACAGTGCACTCTGGCGCATGTCATTTATGAAATGTAAGGTGTTATGTTTGTCTCTGCCCTGGCTCCTCTCAGGAGATCAGAGTGGCCACTTTGCAATGTCTCATCTGTTAATGACGGAACACCAACTTTGGGACAGAGAGGGAGAGCAGAAAGCACTATGAATGTGCTATGCATGAAGGTATGTGACTGGAAAAAAACTAAGAGGAATGGGTGCTTTGAAACAGTTCACGTTTCCAGGTTGGGAAATTCCTGTGCTTTACCGTTTTGTTCTGTCTCTATCTCTTCGTGGATGCATCCAAATGGAATCACAGAACCAACGAGGTTGGAAAAGACCTTTAAGCTATCCAGCCCAACCATTCCCCAGCACTGCCAAGGTCACCACTAACCCATCACTGAGGGCCTCGTCTACACGGTGTGTGAACACTTCCAGGACGGCGACTGCAGCACTGCCCTGGGCAATAATTAACAAATTAACAAATGAAAGGCTCACTGGCTTTCCAAGAGCCGCCTCTCCTCAGGGTCTCCCCTTCAGGCTCCTTCAGGGGAGATGCTGCGGACCCCCCACATCGAGCTCCAGGTCCGCTCCCGGAGCAGTCAAACCTGGCCTCTGAGGTGGAAGGAGTTGTTTGCCTGGTGCCTCACGGCTCGTTCAGGGCGGGGGGAGCGGGCCATGGCTGAGCCCACACGGCCTGAGACGCCAGCCACAAGCTCCAGCATGGCCTGTAATGCCTGCGCAGTCGCGTCGGAAGCGGCGGGGCGGGGCAGGCAGCCCCGGAAGCGGAGGCGGGCCTGGCTGCGCGGGCACCCGCTGTGCCCCCCCCCTTCCCGCGCGCGGTGAGCATGCGCAGCACAGACGGGCGGCGCGTCGTAAGGGCCGCCGCCGCCCGGGTGCGACCGGATCGTTTTTCGCCTCTGTCCCCGTCCTGGCCCGGGTCCGCCGCGGGGCGCTGAGGCGCGAGTGGCGCTCGGAGGTTTGTCCGCGGTGGGGGGGTGGTTGGCGGTGGCTCTTCCGCGGCCGAGGCACTGTTTCCCGTCTCCCGCGCGGGGCTAGGCCGCCCCTCGCCGTGAGCGGTGCTGGGCCGCGGCGAACGGGGCTGCCCGTGGGGGGCTCTGCGGTGGCGCTGGTACCAGTACAAACACTCCTCAACCACCAGCCTGGGTGCGGCTCCTCTCCCACACTCCGCGACCTGCGGCTCCGTGTCCCGCCGGGCACTGGTTGAGACTGGCGGCGAAGGCGCCCCGGGAAGGAAGCGAGGAGCTGCGGGATCGCTTCTTGGCCGGGGCCGGTTCCCGGCGGGCTGCGGGAGGGAGGAGAGGGTAGCGTGGCGCAGCGGGCTGCCGGCCGTGCGGCCGGGCCTGAGCCACTGGACTGCGCGGCACTCGCGGAGCAGGAACGTGTGTCTGCATTTCTGCTCCCGTGTCGCTGTGCCCCACAGTCGGGAGGGGCTGTGAACTCAGGTCCTGTAACGGGGTGAGCAGCGTGATTTCAGTGTTCAGGGCCTCTTCGGCTGAGCAGTTTGGGTATTTGTAGCTTGGGTAGTTTATGTAGGTGCTTGAAAACACAGTGAAGCCCTGTAGGAGAGCAGCACTGTAGAAGTGTTGCTGGTGGTTGTTGTTACTGCCCATCTTTACTTGCTGATACATCTGGTTGTGTTTGTACCTACAGCAGTTGAGGGTGGGCTTCAGATGTGCATTTGAAGAGCCAGAAAAGTTTTAGAGAGCTTTTATGGACTAAGTATATGCATAGTATAACTTTGAAGTTGGTTTTCTGCATGCCAAAGATTTTTCTACTATTTATTGTTATTTCAATTATGAACAGGATAGATACTTGCTGCTTTTGAAATTAATTATGAACAGAAATGGCTTTGTATTGTAGTTAATATCTGTGTTTTTAGAGCTTTTGTTGCAAAGCCACAGCTCTGCTTTCTGCATTACTCTGGGATCGTACTGGACCTGGAAGGCCGTGTGCTGTTGTGAGCTCGCTTTAGGCTTTACCTAAGAGCTTTGTTAAGGTGATTCAGGAGATTGTTAAAATACAAAATGAAGTTAGTTCAGTTTCTCCTAAATGTTCCAGGAGAAATAGATAATTTTTAATCCTTAATGCACTCAGATGTGTAAATCATGTACTGCCATGAACTGGGCATAGGTGTCACACCTCTTTCTCAATTATTTTTGTATGTGGAGAAAAAGGGTCCCATTATACTTGGTGCTGTCTAACTAGCATCTTACCAGTAGAGACCAAAGAAAAAGAAAGGATGTTGCTGCTTATTTAGAAGTATTTTTACTGCGTTTTGGACAGGGGGTTGTTGTTGGTGTCTTTTTTTGAGGCAGGCTTTTTTTAGCTTGGTCAGGTGATGTTGAAGCAGAATTGGTGCAAATGCTAAGATTTCCTTAATTTAGTGGCTATTTCATTTTGATAATAAATTTTATATGTATTATTAAGATCTTCATGATAAGACTCTGCCTTTTAGGAACTAACATGTTTAATTAAGCTGCTATGAGGGTGGTGAGACGCTGGCACAGGGTGCCCAGGGAAGCTGTGGCTGCCCCATCCCTGGCAGTGTTCAAGGCCAGGTTGAACGGGGATTGGAGCAACCTGCTCTAGTGGAAGGTGTCCCTGCCTGTGTCAGGCATTGGAACTGGATGAGCTTTAAGGTCCCTTCAAACCCAGACCAATCTGGGATTAATTATTGATCTAATTTCTTAATGTAGAAATGCTTGAACTATAGTTGAACATCAACATATTTCATAGTGAACTTTTCGGGGAGTGACATGTATTGTGAACTGGAATTGAAGCTGTTAAACAGATTTGCTTCATTAACATACTACGGAGAGAAAACCTACTTTTCTGGCTACAGATGGGACTTGGCTGAGTCTTACTGGAGACATCTATGGCCCACTTTTTTTCTTTCTTTTTTCCAGAGCTTAATTTTCCAAAACAGGTGAAGTCTTTCCACAAAACAGAAACGCCCTTGGGGATGGAAGCTACCTGTGTTCAGGGTAGAAGGCCACTTGCCAAGTGAAGTTGTTGGTTTATCATGTGCTAATTTTATTTCTGAGCAGGTATTTCCTTTAGTGTTTAACTTCCTTTAGGAGCAGAAAAACGGGAAAGAAACTGGTAATGAAGAGTACATTGTGACCAAGCATGTTAGCGTAGAGTCTGACACTCCTTGTCTCTAGCTTCTGAGTAGTTTCAGAAGGCTCACCTACCTCTGAGCTGTAACTAGCCTCCTTCCCAAGCATAATATGTATGTAAAATAGTACTAATTTCCAAGTGAACAGTAATTTTCAAGATGATAACATTGTAGGAATAAATCATTCCTTGTATTCCTCTGAAATTTCGTGTTGTTGCCTTATTAGAATCTCCTTGATGTCCTCAGGTTTCTGGACTTGCAGTGCTATCAAAGACACCTTTGATGGCTTTAGAAGAGAGGAAAACTTCCAAGTCTGGAACTGCTTCATCAATTACCTATTTCTTTTTTGCTGCCAAGGATGCAAACTTGATACATTACTCAAGAATCTAGAACTTCCAGCTCCTTTTTCTTCTTTCTTTCCTGTCTGAGATCTGTTGGCTAGATATATTGATTTACAGAATTGATTTTAATCACTTTTAGTACTTGTATTCCCCTGTGCTATTAGTTAGTGTATAGTGTGCATTAGTTGGTGTAGTAATTTTGTATCATGTTGATGTGTAACTCAGCATATGCTGAGGTTGATACTTTCATTGCTAGCTGGGAGGATTCCTCTCTACACACATGAGCTTGTGTAGTTTGGCTTACAGTTGCTTACTTCTTAATTCTGACATTTTATTATGTTAAAAATAGTGAGTGACTCACTTTAGACGTGTTTTTACTTGTGATTTGTGTGAAGCTGCCCCTGGATGGAAATAGGAATTTGACTAAAAGTGCACAAAAGTAGTATTTAAAGCTTTTTTTAATTAGTTAAAAGTAGATTTAATGAGTTGAATGTCTGAGGAAGTAAGTTTTGGTGGTGTTTTTTTTTTTTTTTTCTTTCTCTTCCAAACATACAGGTTTATTGAAGTGTGAATCAGAATTAATGAAGTTAGAATTCAAGAGAGATTTAGATGGCCAAAGATGCAGATAGGAACCTATGACACTTTCATAAATCCCAAAATTCTGTTGGAAGCTAGGCATCTAGTCTAGCAGAATTCTTAATGAGATTTTCAGAAGAATGTACTTCTTTTCCACCCCTGAAATACCGTGTATCTAGATGTGGTTTCTCCTTCATTTAATTCTGGAAAAAAATAAAGCAAATTCTGTTTTGAATGAGTTCAGTTGGAGAATATTATATATATTGCACCTTTCCCTACTAATTAAATTGGAAATAGTCCACATCGTTACTCCATGTTACCCACTGACATACAGTGTTAATGCTTCCGTGTACATAGTGCAGTTTGAATCTCTGTTTATCAGTCTTTGCCTGACCTCAGAAGATTCAAGGAAGGCAATTAATAGCCTGTCCCAGACTCATTAACATTTGATGACTAATTTTTGGAATGGTCTCATTCAGATTTGAAGTACATGAACAAGCGTTAAAAGCCACCTCATTACTTAAGCTGAAAGGAACAATTACTTAAAAACAGGCCCTGTTATCAGGCTGTTGCTTAATGTTGTTCTGCTTGATAGGGAGCTACTTTGGATCCCCTGGGATTAGTTTAAGTCCAGTTCAGTGGTGGCCATCCAGCAGGTACCTGCCAGTCCTGCTTTACATAGCTGACTACCAAGAAGTTACCCAGGACAACACGGTTGTTCCAGTGACATTATTGGAGGGGAAAGTCTTATTCATAGAACATGTATTCAAGGATTATTTTTATTCTATTAGAATTTCAGTTCAGGATATTAAGCTAACTTCAGCTGTAGGTCTTCTCATGCATAAATCCAACATGTCCACTCTTGTGTAGTTTCTAGAACTACAAGATGCTATAGTGCATCTTTTAACATTGATAGTTTTTCAGTCAGGTGAGATGAAGAGCTGCATGCCAGACAACAGCAGTGCAGTGAGAGATGTTATGTTGGGACTGGGGAAGACTGACCCTCTTTTAGTTCTCCTTTGGCAAGTTTGTGGCCTTGGACAAGCTAATTCTTCCTTCACTGCCTCCAAAGTGAGTAGAGCCATCTCATTTAAAATTGTACGGAATTCTTCAGAGAGGCGTAACAGAGGTAGGTAAGTGGTCTTGGATGTCTTTCCAGGCACAAAATGATGCTCCCACACCACTTACCCAAATATTTTGAACAAATTTACTTCTGCTGGGCAAATGTCAATATAAATGATGGATAATTTTAAACCAGAAGTGCATAGATCCTTGATATATTTATTGTTCTCTTCAGGAGTATTGAGGATGGCTCCATTACAAGGGAACAGGATGCGACTCCTGGCTTTATGACAAACACAAAATTTTGTTCATTAGGAAATGCTTGTCACTGGCAGCAAAACACAGTACGGATGTGGAAAACAGGAGTCATGTATGTTGTATGTCCCTGCTATATACATCTACCTCTCTGGGCATATCACAGAAACAAGATGGCTTGGGGTCAGCTGTAAACCAAGGACTCCAGCTTCATGAATTCACAGTTCTAAAGTGGTTCAAGTCACATAAATGTTCTCCAACAAGACTCCTGTCATCTCCTCAATCTTTTCTGCTCCTGAGGGTCATACAGAAATGTTCCAGCTATTAATAGTAATTAACATCACAGTTTCAGCTCGTCTTCTGTTGAACAGGTCTGCTTTTTCAGTTACCAACCCTCAGCAACATGCTGCCGAAAAAGTCATTAATCTCACTAGCAGGTGTCTGTCAGTTTCTCCATGGCATCCTTGACAGGTTCCATTACCTGATGACTAAAACAGTGTACATTAGTTTTGCTTCTTCTATCCTATTCCTGAAGATTTATGTCCTTTAAAATTACGTCAGAATAGGAAGTCAGGATATCAATGACTTCCTTTGCTAAAGCTTAGTAATACCAATGCTCTGCCTCAACAGAGCTTAATCCACTAGCTTGTATTGTTCTTGTAACTTTACTCCTAAGCCAGGAAAAACAATGCTGTAGAGAGACTCAGGATACCAGTAGAGCCACGAGCTATTTATTCCTGTGGGCCTAATGCACTTAGGAGGTCTGTGTGTCTTTATAGCCATTTAAAGTTCAGTGCAGAATCTGTCAGTGGATTAGGTTGCATGTTATGTTGTTACCAGATAACCAGAATAGTGTCATGGATGCAGAGACTGTATGCATGCTCATTTGGTGAAAAGGTGCGACTTGAAGCAGGTCACTGCTTTAGATGAGCAGTACTTTGTATGTCCTTGATATACATGTGGGTCAGTGACTCCAGCAGTTAACTGCTCCTGAAACTTGGAGGTCTGAAGGCAAGACTTGTGCAAATATCTGTTGTTATAGCAGGTAAGTCTCTCCTCCCCTGAATATTAACACCTTTTCTGTTTTTTCTTATGAAGGCAGACTGAGGCAGCTGGTCTGGTTCAGCCTGGAGAAGAGAAGGCTCCTTCAGGGGAGACCTTAGAGCAGCTCCCAGTGGCTAAAGGGGTTACAGGAAACCTGGAGAGGGACTTTGGACAAGGGGAATGGCTTTAACCTGACAGAGAGGAGACTGAGATGAGCTCTTAGGCAGAAGTTCTTCCCTGTGAGGGTGCTGAGGTGCTGGCACAGGGTGCCCAGAGAAGCTGTGGCTGCCCCATCCCTGGCAGTGTTCAAGGCCAGGTTGGATGGGGCTTGGAGCAACCTGCTCTAGTGGAAGGTGTCCCTGCCCATGGCTGGAGGTTGGAACTGGATGAGCTTTAAGGCTTTTTAAGGTACCTCCAACCCAAACCAGTCTGGGATTCTTAACTAACTTGCTTCACTTGACCAGGGAACATTGGGTTTGACTATTTTGACTGGTTTCCAGTTCAACAGCCAGTGAAAACTAAAGAGTTTGAGGTTCCTGCTTGTGTGTATCTCTTCACTGGGAAAGATCAGTGACACTAAATTAGTAGCTACTGAAGTGGCATTAATGAAGCAGATCTGTTTCAAGCGCGTGAATGTTAAAAGACAGTTGTCTTTGGATTGTATTAGAGGCAGGGCTCTGTTGAATGAGCAGATCTGTGATATGGCAGCAGGGGTTCCTAACAGCCTTTGCCTTACACTAAATGGTGTATTTTTGCCTGGAATTTCAGGTATGATGTTTCAAGTAAGGTATTTCTGCATTCACCATTCATCATGAATTGTGATGATAGTGATGTCTTATACATTAGACAAATGTGACCCTGGTTATTGCTCGATTTTTGGAATGTGAAACAACAGTGCAAGATTAAATCTGGAATTATTTGGTTTAGAAATACCTTGTAGACAACTACTTTTAATGGGTAACTATGAAAGGGTTTTGAATAAGTGCTAATGTGTAAATTAACTTTATTTTCCTTCTTTCAGTGGCTCAAGTGCAGCTGCTGTTCACGAGATGGTCCCACGGAACCTACCTCAGAGTTCGCTTTTGCTCGTTCATTTGCTGCATCACAGATCTCCCTGGGAGCCCTGCAGACACTCTTGAAAGTTTTTGACCAGGTTGTGACTGACAGCAAGTCAAAGCATGATGACCTAAGAGTCGGTCAAAGTCTGAAGCATTGATTCCGCAGTCCGAGATAGCACTGCCTTTTTTCTCAGTATCACTTCTGAAGGCTACAGACTTCCTGCTCTTACTTCAGAAACATTCAACTGACCTTTCTCTGGTGAAAAGATCTTGACTTTTCTCTCTGGTCCTGGAAATATTAATGGAATACAGTCATGTCTACCCAGGACGAGAGGCAGATAAATACAGAGTACGCTGTATCCTTGCTGGAGCAGTTAAAATTCTTCTATGAACAGCAGTTGCTCACTGACATAGTATTGATTGTTGAGGGCACTGAATTTCCCTGCCATAAGATGGTTCTTGCCACTTGCAGCTCGTATTTCAGGTAAGCATTCAAAGTGGGATCTGTTAATTCTAGGCATCTGTGATAGCTGCTTTTGAGTGTAAAGTTACTTGATTGACTTATAATTATTGTGTTAAGAGTTTTAAACAGCAGTGTAGTAATTAAAATCCTAAATACCATTACGTGCCAACACCAAAAGAGCATCTTGTGACTCACTCTGGATAGGTGCTGTAGTTTTTACAGTAAGTGGAAGAAACAGTTATACTTGTGATGGTTCCTTTTGTTTAGGGAGTTAATCAAGTGTGAGTAAACAGTGAATTGTTACTCTTCATCCTTAATCTAGAGGTATTTAATCTTTTTTTTATTTCCTAAGGTAGGATAACAAGGGATTATTGAGATTTGGCTGTGGGAGCTCCATTGTCAGGTATTCGCTGTGGTTTCTTAGCAGAAGCCTCTGCTAAAAGTAGAGATTGCTGGGCATCTTCATGTCTTCCTTTCTTGAATAACATGGTTTGCTCTGCTCAGCAGAGAAGCCAGAAACTCTTCTCTTGCCTGAGAGATGCTCTTTTGTGTGACTTCCTTTTTGCCTGTGAGATTTTTTTTTTTCCTCTCTGTGTTTGTAGGTTTGTTTGGTTTGGGTTTTTTTTCGCCTCACTAAGATGCTGTTGCAGTTTCTAATTCAGTAGCTCCTGCTCCCCAGGTGTCCTGGGTTTTGTCTTTGGAGAAGTTTTTATTAACAGGGTACATTAAGTGCTTCTACTTCTTGCAGATACCTTTGTAGTAAGTCCTAGATGAGGCACTGTGAATGTTCTGTAGTGATTAATCATTTTTTGTGGGAACACAGTATAATTAATGTACCTGCCTGGAAGGAATTTTGAAGCCTGAAACTAGTCTTGGTGGCATTCAGCCATGTTTTACCTTCCTGATGCAGTTCTGACATTGCTTTCCTGTTTCAAGGAAAGGTTCTCATGAGATGGGCTCAACATGCAGAACACTTCTAAACTGTTTTCTATACATTGTCTGCTTTCTTGTATAGAAATATTTGAGGATTCATTTGTTACTTTCATAGAAGTGTTTGTTGCTGCTGGGTTTTGTGTTGTACCAACCAGCGTCAGCTGAGATGAAAAGGTTTGTTTCTTTAGCAGCAAGCATTGTCTGATCACTAGATAATAACGATTATTGCTGTTGGCCTTGTGCAGACGCCATAGTTCCAACAGTCTATAAAATAACAGCCCCTGGAAATGCAGCCAGATTCAATGTTGGTGGCTAATCATAAGGTTGGAAAGCTGTCACGAGTCCACAGTGTGCTGCATTAGACTGTGTAGTCAGATCTCTTATTCATATGTGTGTGTTTATTATTTATGGAATGAGGTTTTGGCACTCATTTAAAGAAGTATCCAGCTTGTGGTTTTGTCATGTTCTGTTTTTCTTCTCTACTTTGGTTTACAAAAAGATGCTCTGCTTCCTAAATTTAGCTTTATTATGAAAAATTGATAGCCCTGAAGGAGCCTGTGGGGAGAGGGGGAAGAGCAGAAAAACATCTCTTGGTTGATGCATCCATTGTGTCTGACTGCAGCCAGCTTACCTTCCATCTCTGTGCTGGAACGCTGCTTTCTCTAACAGCTGCCTGTTCCTTACTGCAAAGAGGAATCTGCTGGCACTTACACTGTCTTGTTTACCTGCATGGCAAGTTGATGCTGACTTGGCCACTCAGTGGTCTCTCTTAAGATACAAGCTGCCCTTAGTTAAGGAGCTTAGAAGATGGAGAGGTGGGGATGAGGCAGGAGGAAACAGTGGTATGGCACCATCTCTGTATAAGATGCTTCTTGGAATACTTTTGCTTAAAGGAGTATGCCTCTGTGTCCCCTCACCTCTGCAGCTGGAGGTAGGGCTGTAGGGTGCACCCAAAGTCCCTGCTAGTTTCTTTCATGCCTGGGTTCTTAAAAAGACCCAATTACATATAAAGAGCCTTGAGCTGAGTTTTTAATACAACTGCAAAGACCAAACCTGAATTAGTATCAAGCTCTTAAAATTGATGTCCCCTATTTTAAGAAAATCAGCAAGTACCTGGTTTACACTATGAGACTCTAGTTAGTTCTTAACTGTGTTGCAATTAAAAAAACAGAATGGGCAATAGGTATATAAAGCATTTTGGTGTATAAGAAATACTTCACAGGGTGCTAGTCCTTGCTCTAGCTTTTCCCTCCTCCTGGAGGAGTACACTTTGATATGACTTAGCTCAGTCCCTTGCATGAATCTGCTGCTTCTGTTTCAGAATCTAAAATCTAGCTGTATGTGTTTCAAGAGTGTTTTCTTGGAAGATGTTTCTTCCTTCTCATCATCACCTAACATAGAAAAAGTTTTAAATTCCAGTGTTAAGATTCGCAAATCATTAGAGTTGTTTGATTAATGAAAAAATGTTGGCAGCCTTCCAGTATCTGAAGGGGGCCTATAAGGGTGCTGGGGAGGGACTCTTCTTTAGGGACTGTAGTGATAGGACAAGGGGTAACATTTTAAAACTCAAAGAGGAGAAGTTTAGATTGGATATAAGGAAGAAATTCTTTACTGTAAGGGCGGTGAGGCACTGGAATGGGTTGCCCAGGGAGGTTGTGAATGCTCCATCCTTGGCAGTGTTCAAGGCCAGGTTGGACAGAGCCTTGGCTGACATGGTTTAGTGTGAGGTGTCCCTGCCCATGGCAGGGGGGTTGGAACTTGATGATCTTAAGGTCCTTTCCAACCCTAACTATACTGTAAGTGTAAAATGTTTCTCCAGAAGGCACTGATGGTACTTTCCGAAAGTTCTCTGCAAATGCTTTATCTTAAACACTAGATGGTAAGTACTAAACAGACTGTTCCCCTTTTGGAGTGTAATCACTGGAGCCTTAGAGGTGACTGTTTAAGGTGGCTGTACCTACTTACTGTTGATCCTTGTCTGAATGTGTGTGTTTCTCCTCAGAGCCATGTTCATGAGCGGGCTGAGTGAAAGCAAACAGACACACGTGCACCTGAGGAACGTGGATGCAGCCACTTTGCAAATCATCATCACTTATGCATACACGGGTAACTTGGCAATAAGCGACAGCACTGTAGAGCAGCTGTACGAAACTGCCTGCTTCTTACAGGTAGGAATGTCTTAGTTGGAGTATGAAGTAACTGCTTCTAATCTCTGAACCATGTTCTTTCCTGTTAAATAGTCTTTTCTGTGTAGTCACTCCAAAATGTTCAGTTTGCTCAGTATAGGCAGTGCTTGCTTGCCAGATAGGTGTCCTGTACCCATCTCTCCTTGCTTCACAGTCCCTGTGGTGGGTGGGAGTAAAACTGTGCTTCTGACAGAAGAGTAGCTTCTCCAAAACACGTAACCATGTGATGTACTTGATCTGTATGAAGCAGTTGAGTAAATCACTGCTGAATTTCTGTGTATATGTAGTATTCCAGGCCTAAACTCTGTTCAGCACTAAATGCAGGTACTTTATGGGTGTGAAGGAACAGGCTGTATGCAGGAATACTGAGTGCATTTCTTCTGTGCGTTACAGGTAGATGATGTGCTGCAGCGGTGCAGAGAATACTTAATCAAAAAGATTAATGCAGAGAATTGTGTGCGTCTGTTGAGTTTTGCTGATCTTTTCAGCTGCGAGGAGTTAAAGCAGAGTGCTAAAAGAATGGTAGAGCACAAGTTCACTGCTGTGTACCACCAGGAGGCTTTCATGCAACTGTCGCACGATCTACTGATAGATATTTTAAGCAGTGACAATTTAAATGTGGAGAAGGAGGAAACAGTGCGGGAAGCTGCTATGTTATGGCTGGAATACAACACGGAGTCGCGATCGCAGTACTTGTCCTCTGTTCTTAGCCAGATTCGGATTGATGCGCTTTCAGAAGTGACACAGAGAGCCTGGTTTCAAGGCTTGCCACCTAATGATAAGTCAGTGGTGGTGCAAGGACTCTACAAATCGATGCCCAAGTTCTTCAAGCCCAGACTTGGTATGACAAAAGAGGAGATGATGATATTCATTGAAGCTGCTGCTGAAAGCCCTGGTAGTCTTTATTCTTCTGTCTGTTACAGCCCACAGGCAGAAAAGGTTTACAAACTCTGCAACCCCCCTGCTGACTTGCATAAGGTTGGGACGCTTGTAACTCCTGATAATGACATCTACATAGCAGGTGGGCAGGTTCCTCTGAAAAACACAAAAACCAATCACAGTAAAAGCAGCAAACTCCAGGCTGCCTTCAGAACTGTCAATTGCTTTTACTGGTTTGATGCACAGCAAAACACTTGGTTTCCAAAGACACCAATGCTCTTTGTTCGCATAAAGCCATGCCTGGTCTGCTGTGAAGGATACATCTATGCAATTGGAGGAGATAGTGTCGGTGGAGAGCTCAACAGGAGAACTGTGGAGAGATACGACACCGAGAAAGACGAGTGGACCATGGTGAGCCCGTTGCCTTGTGCGTGGCAGTGGAGCACGGCAGTAGCAGTTCACAACTGCATTTATGTCATGGCATACAACCTGATGTACTGCTATTTCCCCAGGTCGGACGCTTGGGTTGAAATGGCCATGCGCCAAACAAGTAGGTGTTTTGCTTCAGCTGCTGCTTTTGGTGACAAAATATTCTATATTGGAGGACTGCATATTGCCAGCAATTCCGGTATAAGGCTCCCCAGCAGTACTGTAGATGGGTCTTCCGTAACTGTGGAAATCTATGACGTGAATAAAAATGAATGGAGGATGGCAGCCAATATCCCTGCCAAGCGGTACTCTGACCCCTGCATCAGAGCTGTTGTCATCTCCAATTCCTTATGTGTCTTTATACGAGAAACCCACATGAACGAGAGAGCCAAGTATGCCACCTATCAGTATGACCTGGAACTTGACCGCTGGTTTCTAAGGCAGCACATATCGGAACGTGTGCTGTGGGACTTGGGGAAGGACTTCCGGTGCACTGTAGGAAAGCTCTATCCATCCTGCCTTGAAGAGTCCCCGTGGAAACCTCCAACCTATCTTTTCTCACCAGATGGAGTTGATGAATTTGAGCTGGATGGGGAGATGGTTACTTTGCCACCTGTATAGCTCCTGATCAGACTTAGCAACTGATTCTGTGCTCAGCTAGGCTGAAATAAATGGTCGTGAAAGAGCAGGTCTGGAAAATGAAGTGTCAGACTCTGCTTTCCCCAAGATGTATTTTTATGCCCTCCCCTAACCCTTGCTGCCATTCAGTATGAATCAGTGAAATGAGCAGATAGGCTTCCATAATCTGAAATACTATTATCTGATAATTGAGAAACGTATATGTATATCATAAGCTTAAGTATCTGACTTGTCTGAAGAATTAATTTCTAGTTCTATAAAGTCTCAGTTCAGGAAAATTAGCTTCAGAAAAAAGTAGTTTCTGTTTCTAGGATGATGTCACAACTCTTCTGAAAGTATCTTCTAGTTACATTTGAACTACTCTGGATATTCTGCTTAAGTGCTAGTTATCTGTCAGCACAGCCCAACTCAAGGACTGTGCTGCTCTTACTTAATACTAATATCCATGTTGGTATAGTAATGCCATTAAAAGAAAAAGAAACAAATCCCATGGATCTACCTGTGGTAGGAAGGGTAGATCTTCCATTGTATGGTAACATGCAGGGCACGATGACTGCAGGTTCAGTCAAGCTGTATCGTTAGGTGCATGTATCCTATTTTCACTAACTTATACCTGTCTATTTAGAATACAGGTCTTCCAAGCAGCTGGTAGATTACCAGGTGTGGACTTCAGTTGCTGGGCTTGGGAGTAGGACTTGCCAGCCCTCATAGTGCGGGTCTGCGTGGAGCTTTGATCAAGAAATGCCTCCACGCTCTG
Source organism: Psittacula echo (assembly GCF_963264785.1). Taxonomy (NCBI): domain Eukaryota; kingdom Metazoa; phylum Chordata; class Aves; order Psittaciformes; family Psittacidae; genus Psittacula; species Psittacula echo. The sequence continues at coordinate 15,209,957 of NC_137737.1, forward strand.
TGTTACAGTACCATTGGCTCGTGTATATTACTTCCTGCTGCTGATGTATTTTTCCATTGTAAAACAAAGATTTAGTGTGGATTAACCAGGTCTTTATTTTCTGTTAATTTAATAACAAGCATTACTGTAGTGTGATTGTGTATAGATATCCCGTAGCTATCAGGTTTTTTACTCGGGGGAGGGAGGGGAGCAAACTTCAGGAATATCCTGTGCTCTGCGTGCAGGAGAGCAGATGACTAGTGCTGCTCTGGCATTAATCCCAGGAACCACTAGCAGTAGCGGGGTGCCGCCAATCTAACATGAACACAGGTGCTTCATGACAAACCTTACTAGCATGTTCAGCTGCATCATGTTCTGGCACTGTATTTTGAATTACATTAATTTATTAAAAAAGACTGAATCCAACTTGAGTTGAAGTGTGCTTTCTGCTTGAAGGACATAGAGTTACTATGCATAGAGTAGTTTGTTGAAGGCAACTGGCACTAGTTGAGCTGTGAGAAGCCTGGAGAGAAGAACAGGATTTGACTGTACTAATCACTGAAAGGGGAATCCAAGTTGAACTGAAGATTATATAGAACTGGAATCCCCTGCTATGATTTTGACGCATCAGCACTTCTCCAGTCGTGGGACAAGCCCTGCTCAACTGAAAGTGGTGAGTGGGCAGTAAAGAGGTGATGAGGGATCTTCTCTGTGAGCTCAGAAGATGAGAGACCTGTTTTCAGTCTTTAATACCAAGAACAAATTTACTCACTCCATCAAGCAGACTGCCATTCGCTTTCCTTTGATTCTGTTCCTTATTCCATAAATACAGCACCTACGTGGATTTACAAAGCTTTGTTTAAGGCTTTGAGTGGGAAAGGGACTTCAGGTAAGAAAGCTGCCTTATATAAAACTCTTCATAATGCTTTGGCATTTTGTGCTATTGCAGGGATTTATGGGAGCCAGACTAATGATGGGTCTAACAGAAGAGAAAAGAGGCAAGCTGCTGGCTGTAGCCATGTAGCCTGGCACCTCCAGTTGCAAGCCCACTCAGGGGAGTGTACAATAAAAGAAAACCAGTGATACTGCTTTAGAATGGGATTTAGAGGATCACATACCTTGGACAAAACTGTTAGCGGTGTCCCTGGGAACGCCGGTCTGAGGGGGCTGCTCCATTCTGCCCACTGTATCATGCTGCAGGAGGCTTCAGGACAAGCCCAAGTGCTTGGAGATGAGCTATAGCTGGTGAACGAGCACAGTGGAGTTGCTGCATGAGAACCTTCAGCTTGAGTTTAAAATCTTATGCATAGTTCCTTACCAAAGGAAGGGGGAAAAACGGTAAATTTGAATAGGAAAGAGGTGACTAAATTGCAGTGGCTGCTGCAGTTGCCTCACAGAATCTGGAAGAGCTGTCCTTAATTTTATGCCTTCGGGAATCTCTTAAAACACAGCTGGTGTACAGGGCTTCCTGTACAGGTCTGCATCTTTAATGTATTATTTTTATATTGTTCTAGCTATTATCTGCATTTTATATGGTCTAGGATGATGTAGTACCTTATTGTAAATTAATTTACTGTTATTAGTACAGTACTTAAACTAGTCAAGTGTTGAACAGTTCTGTAGTGACTCCATTCAAGACATACTAGCTGTTAGCTCAGCTGCTTATACAACTAGTTGTTGCAGTCAGTATTCAACCCCAAAGGAAAACACAGCTGACAAATGCTACTCTCTAGTCTCAATTCTTTCCTTGCATAACTGGAGAAGGAAACTGTGCAGGCAAAATGCTGGCATGTGCCTGGAGATGGGCACCGGACATAGAGTGAAAGACAACAGCTGAAAAATACAGTTCTCATTTCATAAATGGAGCAAATACGATCAAAGCCTTCACAGAGTTCTAAACTAGTATCTTCCTACAAAGCTGCACTCTAATACCAGCCTGCTCAGCCTGGGCTTGGCTTTGGAGTACATTTACATACAAGTTACAAAGAATATACTCTGTATGTCCTCATACTTGGCTGTAAGTGCAGAAAGCTTGCTGCTTTTCTGGTGGATATTCCTTTAAGTTAGTCCTGCACAGTTTCAGTTTCCCCCTGACCTGAAGTAATAAAAGGAAGCAATCTGGCCTCTGCTTATTTTTAATGCATCCCCTTGTTTTTACAGTTGTTTAAATACCTAATGGCAAGTTTAGCTTTTGTTCTAAGGGGACCAGTCAGGTCTAGAGCACTGAATTGTGTCAAGCTTCACAGAGAACAGGATCACAGGGGTGGTTAATTTGGGGTGGAGGGGAATAATTTGATAAAACTCATGTTTCTCATGTCATTTCTCAGTGCTTCTGTTCCAACGCACTAGCACCAGCCCCACTGCACTACTGTGGAACATGTGTGGACAAGCTATTGTGATGCCTGAAGCATCAGCAGCAGCCTGGTGTTTTCCTTCCTCTGTTTCTCATTTACAGCTACCTTAACATTGTTTTCTTTTTGGTCTGGATTCCTACATGAAAGGAGCTTTAATTTAGGCAGACTCACCCTTAAAACCAGTTTCTTTCCGTTTCATGCTTAACATTAGGCAGACCCAGTTCTCTTTGGCTCCACTCCAGAAATATTTAAGATTATCTCCCTCCTACAACCAAGTACAATGCAGGAAGGCAGAGTTCTTACAGAACCTGTAACCTGGAGGAGGAATACTAGCAGCCTGAGTAAAATGCAGGGATCACTCACAAGCAGCAAGAGTTAACAGAGTTAAACTCCGATCTGGAAGGAAAGGACTAATGGAGAAGGTAAGACAGGCATGAAGGTGAAAGAGTAATAAAAGTGTGTACTTTTCTCCCCTCCTGCTCTAAAACACATAGCTCTTCTGTGGCTTGGTCTAACTAACTTGTGACTCCAGGTAGCTTTGTTTCAGTAAAGGGAGAGTTTAAGCATACACACGCCACTCCTGAAGTAGGACTGGTCTCCTCAAACGTTACATGACTTCGTCTCTTAAAACATTGAACTGTACTGAATACAGACACACACTCTACTGCAGTAATATGACCAAACTGCTGGTAAACAAGACAATAAAAAGGTAGTGATATAATGCAGGCTTTAAGAGTCTATTCAGCTGATGTGCCAAACATCAAGCTAGATCTTGACACCGAGGTTTTATTTAGTCACTGCAAGAGCTGTGGCTCACTGACTTACATCTGACCATGTGTTCTTACTGAAGAATACCATTTAAGAGTGGACATACTCTTCAGCCAGCATTACGCACATCAAAATGCACAGACACACAATTCAGAGCAGCAAAGGTCAGTAACCACAGGTCATATTAGGCAACAAGCTACGCTCAGTGTTATTTTCTGACTTTCTGGTTTGCCTCAACTTATGAATTCTCCACGGTGTTTCTATGCATTTCATAAAGTCTCTGAATTCAGAGATAAGAGGGACCAACCACGTTTACTCCTTCAGTATTTCCCGTCTGTTTCATCTAGCATGCAAGTGATGTTATTCCCCACCTCTATATCTGCCTTCACTTCAGATAACTGGTCTTCCTTCAGTCTAAATATTCTTTCTAGGAAGCACTGTGCCTTTTTGGTGATCTAGCTTAAGACAAGAAAAGAAGTTTGTGTAGGATTTCTCTGCTAGTACGGAGGCAAACAGTAATTATGCTTTCACTAACAGTCCATTCAGGCAGGGAAGTAACAAAAAACCTACCTTGTTTTTTTATCAGTTGATTTTGGAATAGTATTACAAGAAGAGCAATGTATGATCAGGCACTTCTGAACCTATACAGAAGGACTCAACAAGACAGCCTGATTTCCAAGTTCCACCACTGTACAGATGGTGCACACACACAATTGTCAAATTAGGGGGAATAAAGTAACCTGAGTAAGGGTCACTCCTTAACTTCTTTTTATGGATCCAAGCACTACTTCTACTGTGTGATAAAGAAAGGGGTCAAGACCAGAAACATCACAGAACTAAAGCTCTGTACCCCTTTTCTTTAAGCCAGTCTCTCCTCTCCTATAGTATTAAAGACTCCAAACACCACAAAGCAATTTGTCACACATCTTTAATCACAGTACAGTAATGGAGTGTTTCTGCCTTTAATCAATACTTTCCATGTTGCCCTTTTGAAGGCAAACTAAATACCTGCAATAAAGTCAAATGACACCGCATCGACAACATGATGGAGGTTTCTCTTTCAGTGTGTTTGCACAACTACTTGCACATGGTCTCAAACATTTTAACACGTTTTGGAGAATTGCAACTGTTTTCTAGACACATGCTCCATCCAATTCACATCCTGGTGTTACTGGAGGCAGTTTGATCCTACAGCAGTTTACCAGATCATTCTCAGCTAGGAACAGGGACAGTAAGAGTAGAAGTTGTCATATTTTAAAATAGCTCACGATGGCAGAGAACTGGATGTGCAGCATTTCATTTACTCAGCCCCCTGGTTTTCACTCAATGTCACAATCCCCATGAACTATGTATGTATTACTGTGAAGCTGAATCTATATCCACATTGTAGTTGTATCTGAAGTTCTTGCTGATGCAAGAACGCTCTGTGGCCTACTGAAGGCTTTAATCAATTCACAATGAGCAATACCCAGTAGGGAATCAAAAATCACACTCGAGGATCCTCTTGTCCTACATCTGCAAGGAACAACAGCACAATCAGTCTAAACAGAAGACAAGCTAGACTGCCAGCCTAAAACAAGCAGCTACCAGTATCACACTAGATGCCTGCAAGTGTAGTCTGGGGGAATTCAGTTCTTAAAATAATACAGCTTTTTGAGCAGACAGAGCTTTAAACAGGCTGGGTGTATTTATTTTTCAAGCAGGACAAGAAAAATCCAATACATTACTTGAATGTTTCATTATCAAACAACAGTTTCTATGTTTAAAAACTGCATTCATGCCTTCACTTTCATCATTAAATACTGCCACATTAGTTGCTCTGCTTAGTAATAATTGGTATGGAAATCAGAAGCTTGTTTAGGCAAAAGACTCAATTTCATTACAAAGGTGCTTAAAACATGTACAAGGTCAAACAAGTGCAATGTACTAGAATACTGATCTAAAACTGATCATCACGTGATATTTGAGGGAACCGGTGTCAGATGTGCACAGGGATTAAGGTTATAACATGAAAATGATTGATGAGAAGTACTGAACCTTTTAGTGAAATGAAATACTAGGTCAACAATACTTAGTGTTGTGGGTTTTGGGGATCTGAGAGGTGTGCTGCTGGAGTACCTGTAAGTCAGTTCATGCTGCACATCAGCAGCCAGAAATACCTTTGCAACATACGTCATGGCAGAGCTGTAACAACAGCTTCACAGTTGACTTACTAGAGGCACTATCACCAATTGCTGTAGGGCTCAGTGTTCCTTGCAGGGCAGAAATGGATGTCAGGGTCTTTGAAAGGGAAATCAACTACCTTAATCTTTCTAAATACTGATGCTTGCACTGGACACTTGAAAACAGAGGGGAAGAAAATAACTTGTGTTTGCATTGGATTTAACTAAGGAGGTTACAACTGTTAAATTAAGAAGAGGACTACATGAGCTTAGGGGAACCTCAGTGGCCACATGCCTTCCTACTGCCCCAAAGTAAGTTCAACATGTGTCACAGAGCAAATGAACACGTTAATGAAGACCACCTATTATGAAAACCATTTCATGTCCACCTGCTGCATGCTCTTTATCACTGTATGTGCTTAAAGATCACAGCCTGACTTGCTAGCATCATGCCAGTTCTTAAAAAGGTTGAAAATGGATACAAGTTTCTTATTCTATCGTTTGTGAAGAACAGAAAATACTCTTAAATCAGGTGGTGTGTCTGGCTCCACAACAGAGGCAGCTGGGCCAGTGGGAAAAAGACTGCAGAGAAAGATCTGCCTCATCTTCTTGCCCATAAGAGAAACACTGTGAAGAATCGTAAGAGTTCCTGTACAAAGCAGCAAGCAGCCATGTATCACCTTAGCACTGCAGAGGCACTCATTCTGCCTTTCCTCAGACCCATCTACCAAAACAAAACAACAGCCAAAAAACAGGTCAGCTTTCTAATATCATCCCTAATATCACCTGGACCAGCAAGGGAGTCTATCAGAGTAAGGGGAATGCAGGGTAATAACAGATTGTATAGCAATAACAAATTTGCTATACAAATTTGGGGCACAGGAGAATTCTACAGAAAAACTCTGGTGAGGATATTGAAAAGGCATCCTTGAAGGTCCCACTTCTATACCTTGTACATGGAAATACCAATCACTTGCCTGGCTCCTAGAACTCACCATCGTGAGCGCCTAAGCCTAAATTTACTCTGTGTGCCCTAAGTTGCTGCAGTTACTTTTATAAGTGCTTAAGCCCCAGAGAGCAGATTATGTGCTAGCCATTTCACAAAAGCAAGGGATTATTTTGGAGTATTTTCTTGTCTGCATGCTGAACCAGAACGCTCCAGACTCATCATGGATAAATGCAGCCCCAGTCTTATTTCACCAGAGGTCTTCCTGCCTATCAAGTACTACTTAGTCTTCGAAAAGATATAAATTCTATTCTCTTTATTACAGAGTTGTGGAATAAAACAGAAAAGAGCATCAGGAGTTTCAGGAGACACACAAATACACACAGAGACCAGGAGCAATAGTTGCAGCAGTTCTATAGATACATTTTACTTGTATGTCAGAAGCAGCAGATTAGTAGAGCTTTAGGGGCCTTTTTTGCCCTTCTCAAATGAAACTACTCATACTAGCTGTATACTCACAGGTTTTCCGCAGCCATTCTATCTAATTAGTCCTGGATAAAAATAATGAAGGCTTTAAACCAGACCCTGTGTTTTCAAATTGCTGTTTGAAGCAATAAAACTGAAAACTAAATTGCTGGACAGTGACACAAGTGTGGCTTTTCTGTTGGCTTCTCAAACGCACCTAAAGAAACCAGAACTTCAATTCTTAAAACAAAGTACATTCAAGCCTTCTGGGTTATCTCTTGGACAGCTGCTATCTTTTATTTGAGGAACAGAAGAAATAACCATGACTTGAAATCTTGGCCCCAGAAAAGAACATGGCAAAATGCTGACAGACACTGACAAGGCAATAAACCAAGAGCCTTTTACTACAGAAAGTTGGAACATTTGATAATGTAATGTAGAAAATGTTAACAGCTCTCATGTGGGGATGCTGGAAGGCATAAAGATGCACACAAAGAGAGGAAGTGGGAAAACTCTTGCATACAGAGGACACCTCATGCATGTTGCATACAAAATACAGCATTATGCCACATCTTTTCATATAAACTATGATATTTCTTCACACAAGGATACGAACTGAACCATTTCAGTTCTTCTCTCAATTCTAGTGTTACTTTCCTTATGAAAAAGGTAGCAATCCAAACAGAACATTCCCTGAGTTTGCACAGAAAATCGACAGAGCTGATTTTCATTTGGAAGAGGCTTCATAACTTTACTGTAACAAAAAAAAGTGGTTAAAAAAGCCACACAGAGTCTGCTACTGGTGTAGGTTTAGGCGGATTTAGTACTTTGTGTTCGTATGTAGGTAACTACACTGATGGTGTAATTACATTGTCATAAAGCAAGATCTCACAAAACTGTCTGTGATCCAATCCCGATTTGGGAGAATTGTTTTGTAATCCTTTTCCCAAAGAGATCTCACCAACTGGAATTCCATTTACATTCCAGGGTAAAAACACAGCCAAAACATATGCAAAGTTATGAAGGCTTACTGCATGATGTCAAGAAAATACTGATTTCACAACTGTCACACAGATCTGGGGACAGAGAGAGCTGGAATAATGCAAACAACTGTACATGGGTACAGAGGATAAAGGGAAAAATAAACCCCTTAAGTCAGCCACAGTCTTACTCTGCACCCTTCTGATTTTAGTTTACAGGTGAAAAAGTTCCACCTCGCTTGGAAAGAACCCTTTGAGGGCTTCCATCGTACACTTGTTGCAGAGATCTTCTCAAGTCCAACCCAAAACAGGAAACAGTATTTATACTCTGCTTATTTCTAACAAGAATTCACCAACATTTGGCTATTTGGATTGAAAAATATAACTAGTTTACATAAATATTTTCAACATCCAAGAAAATGTACAAATCTAAAGTCAAACACTTTTGGCTTGCCACAAGCCCTGTTTGCTAATGTCTTTATAAAGGCTCAGTTTGAAAGGAAAGTAGTCATTTTCAATACAACCAGTATATTGGAAATGCCATCCCATTGTATGGAGACACCCACCATTCTTCTATACTTCTAGAGAAGCTGAATAATAACATTCCATGTCTGCTTGCAAGCAACATATACCTTGTTTTGGTCCTGGATAGTTAATCTCCACTCTTATGTTTTGGAGTGGTCTTTCTAGAGCTCAGAGAAAGCATTGCACCTGAAGGATTCAGCAGCATTGTGGAAAACCGTCATTCAGTCCCCAAGGTTTTGGGTTGACTGTGTAAAAGTGGAAAACCAGGATGACACAGCTGATTTTGCACTTGTGAAGGCTCCTCCAACTGACTGACCTGCATTACAAAACAAAGGTCAGTAGTGCAGTGTAATCGCTATTAAGCCACTAGAAAGAAATAGAGAAAACCCACATAACCAGTCATCCAATTTGGGATTTAAAATCCAAGTCCAGAGTCTGTGTCTGAAAATATTCAAAGAACTTGAATGTTGTAGGTCAGCACAAATGGCCTATGCTGCCCTTGCTAGATCTTGGGCTGAAAGGCACTCCTTCCCAGCCTGTACAACAGCAAAAAGAGTAGAAAGACTCCAATGGAATAAAATAGGAAGCTAAACAATTTTTGGTAAAACTACTGCAGAACAACTATCAGATTCTTCAGTGGGTGAACTCACATTACCTGGTACTGCAAGACGACAATCCCCCTATGCTGGGCACTGGTAAGGCTGCACCTCGAATCCTGTATTCAGTTCTGGGCCCCTCACTACAAGAGAGACATTGAGGTGCTGGAGCGGGGCCAGAGAAGGGCAACAGAGCTGGTGCAGGGCCTGGAGCCCAATGGTGATAAGGAACAGCTGAGAGACCTGGGCGGGTTTAGCCTGGAGAAGGCTCGGGGGGACCTTATAGCTCTCAACAACTGCCTGACAGGAGGATGGAGCCAGGAGGGGCCCAGCCTTTGCTCCCAAGGAACAAGGGACAGGACAAGAAGAAACGGCCTCAAGCTGCACCAGGGGAAGTTTAGATGGAGATGAACAATTCCTTCCCCAAAGGGTGCTCAGGCATTGGAACAGGCTGCCCAGCGCAGTGCTGGAGTCACCATCCCTGGAAGTGTCCACACACTGCATAGACAAGGCCCTCAGTGCCATATGTTAGTGGTGGCCTTGGCAGTGCTGGGGAACAGTTGGACCTTATGATCTTGAAGGCCTTTTCCAACCTCATTGATTCTGTAGTTCTGTGACAATGTGATGTGGCTCTTGCTCAAGTGCAAGAAGTGCTTTTCCAGAGAATTAAAGACTATTGCAAAACCTGCGGAAATTGGCACAAGGTCTTCCTCTGATTTCAACCAGCTCTGAATAGTTTCAGTCAAAGTGATATAAAAATGAGAACAGCTCAGTGCAGAAGGTGGTGATGTTGTCTAAGCATTTCCAGATTCCAGGAGAGCTTTTACCTGAACATCTCTTTTCCCACATTCATCTCCAGCCCACCCCCCCGGAAACAGAATTTACACTTTGTTTGTCTAGCTGCTTCTCTTTCTGTTATTCCACAGATACACAGAGCCTCAATCAGCAGCTTTACCCCTCAAAACGTTGCTCTGCTTTGTATATAATAAAGTACACCTGGGTTAAAACAAACCATAACTGAGATATAGGATACTTCTTCAAAAAAGACATGTCTTAGATGCAAGCTGGTTTGAAACAAATGTCTTACCTACAGCTTTTCCTGTTTGAACAACATTTCGGCTAGTGGAAACCATCACATTCCCAATCTTCTTTCCACGTTCACTGTTTTGCACAGAGCTAAACAAGAGAGATACTGAACACTGTTAGCTGACTAACTTAGTACTTCCAGGTGTGAATAAAATACATAGTTAAAGTATATATATCAACACACACACTAATTTACATAGTGTACGTATAGTTTTATATATACGTACATAAATATGATCAAGCCCGTAATTCCTGCATGCATCTGACCCACACAGATCAGTTAGGCAAGCTTCTCAGAGGAAGAAAAGATACAAGCGCCTTATAATTGCAATGCAAGAAAAACAGAGCTCTATTGTGAAGTCCAACACAAAATAGTGCACCAGCATTGGTTTTCCTTATTTCAGGCGAATGTTCCATCTTTAGATGTGATGTTTTGCAGAACACTGAGTACAGTTTCATGTACAGGCCCAATTTAAATCATTATTTTGTTTTAGTTCATCATAGCAACAGTAGGCTATTAATATTTGATCACACTTTAAAAAACTATAAAGAAATCCAAGTACTATATACTTACTGTGACAATCTTAACTTCACATCTGATACAGAGTACTGGCCCTGGAATGGGTGGCTAGAAGACGAGGAAAACCCAAGAAAACATTTAGGAATTTAGTTTTATAAATGAATTAATGTCACACAATTATTACTTGTACTCCTCCTTGTGGCTTACAATAAAACTAATAAAATCTCTTATAGACACACTACTTCACCAAAGGCGAGGTCCCAGTGACAATGCAACTGTAGATTTCCTAGGAACGACCTGTAAGGTGCCTTCTATTTACAGTCCAGATATTAACAATCTTTGCACACTAAGGCACAGCACCTCCTTCTAACAAAACAGAGCAAATAAAAAAGATCCCTTAAGTAGACCAAGAGAGCTTTGCAGGTCTGAAGAAAAGCTTTCTTCAAACTAGAGCAGCTGACAATGCAAAAGCAAACAAAACTCCCTGCAGTACAACAACAACCCATTGTAAACAAAACACATGCACAGCCAACAGTGTCGCCAAGCCTGGCATTGTCTAATCTTTTGAGTGAAAATACACATAAAACAATCCAAAGTACAGAAGACGCAACACGAAACAGGCAGTTCCCCTCCATCCCCATTAATGACCACCCTGGACACAGCTATTTCCTGGACATATGGAAGCAATTAATGAAAAGCAGAACCATCTGAGCACAATTCCTGAGGAATGACAAACTTTCTATAGCTGTGGACAGCCAACAATCAACTTGAACAACTTTCACTTCTGAGTCAGGATGTATTTTTCTTCCTAGAACTATAGCTCAGGATTAGAGCAAGAAGTATTGAAAGAGGTATTAATTCAATGTGCTTTATAGCAGGAACAAGGGAACACCATATTTCTACAGAATGGTGTGCCTGACTAGAAGCAATCCATGGTAAATGCTTAAAGAAAAAAAAATATGCTTTCCTTACCTAGAATTTACCTCTGCAAGAGCTGGATGCTTGTTGCTGTTCCATACTCTGTAGTTGTGGGTGTTTTTCCAGGCTGCTACAAACACCGTTCCAAAGTCTGACAGAATCTTTTCGTTGTCTGATAAATTAAAAAGAAGATGAGAATTTGCAGCAATTCATTAGAGACCTAATACAAGACATAGCACTTTCTTTCTTGTACGGAAACATTAAAGTTTTCCAGGCTCTTATCAAATCAAAGACAAGTAAAACTCTTAATACTAAGAACCAGGCACTTAAATAGTGTTTTATTAGTTTCATTTTAAATTGTCGCAAACATACAATGCCAGGTGAGAAGGAAAACACTTATTTTAGAGCAAAGTTAGTATGAAAACCTTGGCACTTCATATCAATCAGGTAATCATCTGAAAATACTGTCAGACGGGAACTGAGCATCTTCCAGACTTGAAAAATCAGGTTCTCAATCCCATGTTTTCTCACATACACCACAGAACAAAATCTGAATTAGTTATCTGATACGAATATAGAATCATTGTGACGAGAATGAAGTGAACAGGGTCAGTGCTGGGCAAACTAAACATTTTCCACAAATAAAACACTGATTCTTTTAGTTATATTCATGCACAAAAAGTTGGAACATTGAGATTTCTGAGTTAAGAGAAAAAATGGGGCTCCAGAAAACACACACCCCTCCACATGACACTTTCCACTTATGTGAATCCCTGCTTGGGACTATGGCAGGAAGGGAAAAGAGATGGAATAGCCTTGGAAAACTTCCTGAAGACAGCCTCTTAACTTAATGTCTCCAAATCCAATTAGTTCCCCAAAATTAACCTCAGGCTGCAATAGTGTCTATAAGACACCCAAGTTTGTAGAAGTCTCATCATATATGGGGTTTCAGGTATTTCTACTTATGAGGAAAGCTTAATTAAATCAAGGAGACAGACAAAGAAGAAAGAAGACAAAGAAGAAAGTGTCTGTCAGGCTGTGGAGTGAGAATTAGTAACAAGCTTGTCAAGGAATAACAAGGATAGCCAAGGTCAACCGAAAAAGCAGCCTGAAGTGAAATGTGAGGCAGAGAAAGATCCAATGACAGCCCACACATTTAATGCAACAGTACAAACGCTTATTACACCCACCCTCATCTCAGTCCCTAGACAAGGTGTCTGTTCTACCTGGTTGCAGCACAGCAGCAAGCAGTGCATGAAGATAAGCACTGAACTGAGCCCTGATCCACTCATCACCTCCTTCCCATCCAGTGCCATCAAGGAAAACATCATCTCTGTTCTCAGTTACATGCTTCACCAAGTAATCTGCAAATCTCAGGTCAGCAGTTGTTGGGTTCAGGATCTTACGGAGTTCTGGATCATGGATTTGTACATGAGCATCTTCTATCTGAAATAGTTCCAATGGTAAACATTCATCTAAATAAAATTACTTAGATATATATTACTATATATTGCTACCTAAATCTAAACTTACAGTCCCCCCAAATATCAAGAAGAAACAAACAGCCGAAGAAACAAAGAATTAACTGTTCTTAGAAAGTCAGATACTGCTCTGATAAAACCAGAACCTAATCATCTCCCTGGCACAAAGTAAAAGCTGCTTATTTGACAGGATCTGGCAGGGGAAGTTTGGTGCTCACATTCATTCTCCTAGAGGCTCTTTGATTATCACTTCAATTTATTAAGTTGGTTACCTATATGTAGTTATCTTAGGTTACCAAATGCTGATTACGTAGCTGTATCCATTTGCTAGAACTGATTAGATGCTGATATTTTCTGACTAGATACCGATGCTAGAACTGATGTTTTCTTAGATATTGATTTTTTTTTAACCTCTTGTTTGAATCAGAAGCAACTCAACAGCAATGTGCTTTATAACCCAACTGTAGTTGTTTCTCAGCTGCAAGCACTTATTTTTGAAGATCTTACTACAAAGTGATGAAAAAAGTCCAACACAAGAAGTTAAAATTACATCAGCAACAAAACAAAACTCTAAGTGCTCTGCAAATTCAAACACTGGATATAAAACTATACAGAAAACCACGTAGTAGTTCTGCACAGCTTATCTAACCCTATCCTAACAGATGATACCAATTTAATAAGCTTCTGCATTTTAAGAATTTATTTCAAAAGGAAATAATTCAGAATTTGGACATGAATGTGAAACTTTAAAGCTGTATTTACAATGCAATCTCTGTTTCCCCCTCTCCTAGTTCAAGAAGCTCAAAGGCAAAGGTTCATACTTCCACAATCGCATCACTCAGATGCTTCTGCTGACGGAACAGGATATTGGTGGCTCCCGCAACGAAGCCGCGCACTGTTACATCTGACAAGAGGTGATGCTGCTGCAGTGCCATGTAGGGCAAACAGAGGTACCCCTAAAGAAACAGACATGTTCAGAGGATTAACACAAGGTCAAACAAATTAGAATTGTCTATATTCAGAGTTTTTCCCTAACAAAACCAGCACATTCCACCCAGAATGAACCTTAGTTATTACAATTTCAGCCACGATTATCTATTGCTTTGCTACATCACATCTGCAAAGCAAAGCAACCAGGTTCCACATGAATTACGTTTTTCAAGAGGTGGTTATGCTGCCTTTCAGTCCCAGGACTGAAAGTTTCAACACAATACAAAGGACAGGAATCAAATGTGTTTATAAGGCAACAGATCAAGCAATATAAAACAAGAGTGAGGTGTCAGGTCAATTCAGAGATAAGAAGTCAACCCTAACTATTCTATGATTCTATGATTCTCCACTTGCATCCCATGTCTTCTAGTAGTCCTGAAGCACATAATGCAGGAAAGCTACAGACTGCTATCCACATTTTGTAGGTGGAGATTTCCAGGCTCCAGAGATAGCAACCAATTTCTGATAACCATATGCATGCCTGCTTTAAGAAAGAGCAGGATAGAAAGCAATACACCATGCTTTTTAGCCACTCCATGATTACAAGTTAAACTAGTATCCTACGTTTCAGCTGCAAAAGATCCCAACAACCGAATATTTTGCCTTTGTAAAAAGCCTTTGATGTAAATCATTGAGAGATCATCAAGAAGCAGCTGTAGGAATCATAATTTTCTTTTCAATATAGGCTCAACATACCACTGAAATCTAATTCCAGCTGTTCAGTTGCATAAAACACAAAGCAATTTACTGGTAGGAACCCTGAAGGGGTAACACATACCAGGCAGAAAAAGGAGCACGTGCACTTCATCACACAGTACGCGGTAATGGGAAACGTATGGAAGAAAGGAGCACAGCTATTCCCTTTTGTTAGATTAGGCACAAGGATGGCTTCCCAGATGACAAGGCCTTATCAGCTACGAACAAATAGCCTGTGTCAAAGGAACAACAGTGCTTTGAGGGGAATCACCAACTTAAATGGAAATCTTTCCCAAAATACGGCTTGGGAAGCTGGCAAAGGAAGGTTTAATTACTGGATACTCAAGTAGCAAAGTCCTGGAAATCTTTTGCTATTTCAGTATCAAGTGTCAGTTCCCAAATTCACATTTGTCTCTAAGTACAACTCCTCTTATTTCTGTGAACGTGTTCCATTCTTTTTAAAGAGTGCAACTGAAATAAGTAGCAGAACTTAAAGAACTGATACCAAAGAAACAAGTATCACAACCTATTTTTCCTTATGCTCAGGTGTACTTGGATAAGGAATTAGGCCATCTGGCAAAATCTCCTCCCACTCTCATTAGTCAGATTTATTAGTCTTTCCATGGCATTGCATAAAAAAACTACTGATATGAGAGCTCTAAAAGAGATTTAAACTTTGCAGCAAGTTTATAGTGGTTAAACTGTAACTTCAAATGACATTTTCTGATAACTTAAAGAGATGTAAAGTCTTTTCTGCTTTAATTACATTGGATGAATTCAAATGAAAAGGACCATTGTGGAACAGAAGGTAAACACGTAGAAACTGTCCGTTTCCTTAAAATTGTTTATTTTTCCACTTAGTAGCAAACTAAGTTTGCACTCATAGGCCCTCTTATCAACCATTTTTTTCTTGCTTTCAATCTAGTATTTCCCATAGAACTACACTAAACACAATTTACAGGCTATCCTTTTCATTAGACAGACCATATGGACAAATACCAGACTGCAGATCTTGGTTGAAAAAGCATTTCTAACAGTGACGTGAGGCAATATAGGGCAATGACATTTGAGCTGCTTCTGTGAGCCCACACAGACTGCCATTTCCAATGCAAGTTATGGACAGGAGCTCACAGATCCATTTAATAAAATGTTCTGTAAGGAAATGCATATAAGCACCTCCAAAGGAAGAAATACCACTTCGAACCTCATCAGCTTGAGGAAATCAATCTGAATCTTCTTCTTTCTGGGCAAATGTTCCTCTAAAAGATTATTAAATTAAAACCAAAACTTTTTTACTAACAGAAATATCTTTAACAGGGATGCACTTTCCTGGGGGTGAGGGGAGAGGTTATGGGAAACCACTCATAGTAAATGTATTGCTTCTTATCTGACAATGCTCAGAGTCCTTAGAGAGACACTTGAGTACCTGAAGTTCAGTCAGGCACCAGCTTAAACTTCAGTGGCTCTGCACCATGCACAGGGAAAGAGCCAGACAACTGGGAGTTACCATGTAAAAAAGAATGAAATTAGGTATATATGCCCCACCCCTGGCAGTGTTCAAGGCCAGGTGGGATGGGCTTGGAGCAACCTGCTCTAGTGGAAGGCATGGCCACCCATGGCAGTTGGAACTACAACCAGTGGGTTGGAACTGGATGAGCTTTAAGGTCCCTTCCAGCCCAAACCAACCTGTGATTCTATGATTCTATATATTCTTGTGTGTGCATACAGATACACATTTATATACACATTTTGCACGTATATACATATATATTTATAAATGCATATATATAAAAATTAGAAGAGGGAAACAGGCTGAGGTGTTGGCTAAAATACAGCTTTCAGAATCTTAGTGTAGATTAATGTATCAAAACACTTCTTAAGTACTCTGATCTTGCCCCATACAGGTTAAATTAACAACTCAGAGTGAAAGAAAACACTAGTTACATACCATTTATTAACCACAGTAGGGTTACAGGTTACCATCATGTAGAATTGAAATAAGTATACATATGAAAGACAAGAGTGTGCATGTATGTGCACACACCCCTCTCAGACGTGCACTCCCACTTTCCACCTGCCTAGGAACACAGTCACTTGCCAGAGACTGTACTTACATGTTTTGTAGTACCCTACTGTCCATCTGGAGTTGGGTAACCAAAATTATTAGCCACTTCTGAAAAACAGATGTCTTTATGAGTTACCAGGTATCATAAACAACATGTTTACCTTCGTAAAAATAGCCAAGGGCATACCATACTGGTCCTCTTCCAACCCAGAAATCAGTCCTGGAACAAGCACCGCATGTCCTGTATTTGCTTGGGGCTGCACAGTGATTGGAAGGCTTTCTGAGCTCAGAAGATTTTCAGCCTGTTCTGATGCTGTATTTTCACGTTCTCCTTTCAGATTAGACTCCTCCAAAATGCTTGGATCTAAGGTCTCCCAGTCACTTTCAGAGGATGCTGGAGAAGCACGGGAAGGAACTTTCAAGCGCTGCACAGCACTGTTGGAGGACTGAGCTCCATTGCAAGTCTTCTCTGATAGGGAGAAAGGCATGCTTCTTTTTTGACCTTCCAGTGAAAGGTTTTCTGCCACCTTTCTGCTTCCCTTTCCCATTCCTAAAGTTGTATCTGAAGAATCAGCAGTGGAAACAGAGTCACCTAAATGTGGTGTATTTTCCTGCAAGCCAGCATCCTCTGATATGCTGTTTCTTGGTCTATAGTGTGAGCAGTCAGTAAGACCATGTTCAATCATCCCTGGAAAGTGATAGCACACAGGAATATCAGCATCTCAATAGAAATATAAGTGACTTTGAATAAAGAAAATGAACAAAGTGCTTTCGTGTACGTAGTAGAAATCAAGTTTTTTAAAACACTACTTTTGGGGGAAGCTGTGTTAATAAACCACAAAACTAAACCAAAACCAAACCCCACACTTTCTCTCCTAAACAATCTTCCCCAACTTTTTGCTTTGAGGACACTGGTTAGAAGCTAGGAATTAGCAAGGTTAGGGGTTTTGGTTTGGTTTGTTTGAACTCACCAGGAACATCTGACTTATTCAGGGTCCCATCTATGTTACCCACTGGCAATACAGAAGATCCAGTGGCTCCAATAAAGTACAAGAAATAACCCATAGCATGTAAGTAGTAAGAATTAGGGTATGTGTACACACATAAAAGTCACCTGTTTTTCAGGCAACATACCAGCATGACTCTATTGTCACCTGTGTCGTTTGCCATATGAAACTGCCAGTCCCAGTTATAACCAGAAAGCATATACAAAAAGAAGTCCAGACTTCTTACCAGGAAAGAGTGACAGGACAGTCATCAGAGCTCCCACTAATCTATTGACTGGAGAGATATAAAACAGCACCTAGTGGCAGAAGGGAGAGGGGTGGGGATTAAAAAGGAGAATTAGGGAGGAGAGAACAAGAACAACAAAATTACACTCAAGCATGACAAAGATACATAGAACACACGCAAACTATTCAAGGCATTGCTTTCTATATTATTTTAGAGTCTGCTTACCAACAAAAGCTCTTACAGCAGTTCAAATATTTAAATGTCTATTATACCCTTATATTTTATTTGTAATATGTATGTTGCATATATACACCCATGTGTGATAGATACTTGTCAATCATTTGGATTTTACTGTCAGTTGTCCAGGCTTTTTCCCTCCCAAGATTGATGCAGTTACTGAGTAACTGACAGGAAAAAGTTGTTCCTGGCACACCGCATAAATTCTTATCCATGTGCAGTACATTATAATGTCTGTTATAAATCAAAGAGGCCAAATAATCTCCATTCCAGAATTCTGACAAAAACCTATGCAAAACCATCTCTTATAAGAAAACAAATTAAAGCTATGAGATAAATGAAAACCAGGATAAATGCAGCATGCATTTATTAACAGCGTCTTCCTATGATTAAACACAAGATTTTGCGGAAACAGAAAACATGACTGGTATTAGCTTTGGTAAAGCATTTAAGGCATAACATGGGAATAGAGAATCTCCTTAATTAAATCAGAGAGACTGTGATTAGCAAATTAGTTAGGAATTCAAAAGGAGGGGTGTCAAAGGCTAGTAATGAAAGAAGAACCACAAGGCAGACTGAATATTACTACTGAAGCTCCTCCAAGACAGACAAGCGTTACAAGGAATCAACCAGACAAAGGAATGCAGAATGACCTAACTTGATGACTTTGCAAGCCAGTTTAATAGGTTTATGATGAAATTAGAAGTGCAAATTTGTAGACTTACTAGAAGACTTCTGCTGTCAGCTAGGAAGACACTTTGATGTGACTGATGAACTCATGTTTCACTAGTATTTGCAGGCCTACAAGCTAGTGAATTGATGTAACCAAAAGAAAAACCTACAGAGACCTAACACATACCAAATGATATTTAATAGTACCTCAGCTAGAAACAGATTATGTGTATTATCTTGCACAAATTTTCTTTTTAATATATGCGAGATAGGCGAATTCAATTGCTACCGCCACAGAGAAAGCATGATGAGAACAAGCAGCTCATCTGAGGACAGGATTTCAGCTGACTCCAATAGGAATCAAAAAGTCAAACTTCTTCTAGGATGCTGCTTTCTAATGCATGTATGAAAGATGCAGGACCCAACAGCAATGAACTATAACAGAAACCCTGCAATACCTCTAGAGATTTAGATTCCCAGATAACATGTATTCCTACCCAAGCTTATTTTTAAGCCTACAGAAATAATTAAGTCTGTAAATACCATCTTGCTTAAAAGAAATCTATTCCACCCTAAGTTTTCACTGGGTATACTGCTTACTTAAGCCGAGTACTTTTCTACATTGGTTCCATCAAGCCCCTCTGCCATCTCTCTGTCTATATGTGAGCATACTTTCTGACCCCTCCCAACCTCATTATATACCCTACAACATCTACATCAGCAAACTGGGTGGTCCTGGAAGCACAAAATCCAATGATCACCATCTGGAAGTAGTCTTCCAGCCTAATGACAGCCAAGAGGTGGAAAACCAGTTCTTTAGCCTGTGGAAAGGCATCAACCAAATTGCTAAGGATTAAAGCAAATCAGTCTGAGGCATTCAGGCATTTTTCAACTCAAGGAAAACTGGCATTACTAGTGGCTTTTTGGAGATTATGTTTAAGGTCTTCGAACATACAGATTCCTTCTGTTATTCTGGAACCTTAATACGTGCCAGAAAACAGGCAGTGTCAGAAAACCTAAACTCTTCCTTTTGAAAATGCAAGCATTGTGTTCCTGTTGGAGGTCAGGGAAAAAAAGCCCACAGCAACCTGCAGGTTTATTCAATAAGTATCCAGTTACTTTAAAAACAATTTCATACGTTTAAGTCACATGAACATGCTTGGGAAACCCTTCCTCTTCCTGTGCATTTATGTCTTGTGGTTTGAGCAGCTTCAGAGAAGAACTGTAGCTCAAGAAAGCATTTTGTTTCTTTATGTCCAGATACTGAACTGACTTGATGATATGCTATTACACGTTTTTAACCAGATCCGTGGAGATACGTTACAAAATCCTACTGGGAAATATTCTTTCCATTCATGGTTTAAAAAAACACTGTAGACTTGGGTTCTTCTGGGGAAAAAGCTTGCATATTGAGTCTTGATTACATACATATTTCCACGCACACTCCTACTATGTCATAATCGTAATTTCTCAACTATACCTTTTGTCTAGTCTTTCATACCTAGCAGTCTTTAGAATACAGCTCTTAAATGCAGAAACTGTGTGGAGACCTCATAGCAGCCTTCCAGTATCTGAAGGGGGGCTATAAGGATGCTGAGGAGGGACTCTTCATTAGGGACTGTAGTGATGGGACAAGGGGTAACGGGTTAAAACTTAAACAGGGGAAGATCAGGTTGGATACAAGGAAAAAGTTCTTTACTGAGAGAGTGGTGAGGCACTGGAATGGGTTGCCCAGGGAAGTTGTGAATGCTCCATCCCTGCAGTGTTCAAGGCCAGGTTGGACAGAGCCTTGGGTGACATGGTTTAGTGTGAGGTTTAGTGTTAGTTATGGCAGGGGGATGGAACTTGATGATCTTAAGGTCCTTTCCAACCTAAACCATTCTATAATTCTATTCTATGATTCTATAAACTGCATTTATGCTTATCAATAAATATTTAGAACTGTCAAGGTACATTTAATTTACAAGCGACAAGTGCAAAAGCTTTGGAGAAGCTGTTACTTATTTTTTAAAAGCCGTATTTACTTCCTCATGAAAGATACCCAGGCCTTCAATAAACTTTTTAAAAAATCACAACTGTTTATACTTAGAATTACTCATAGAATCACAGACTGGTTTGGGTTGGAAATGACCTTAGGATCATCCAGTTCCAATCCCGTTCCATGGGCAGGGACACCTTCCAATAGAGCAGGTTGCTCCAAGCCCCATCCAACCTGGCCTTGAACACTTCCTTTATAGATTTAAGTCCTACTGACTTTCCAATTGCAGCTAACAGGAAATTCTCATTTTCCTTCTCAGTGCTCTGAAGAAGTTGGGGTTTAACAGAGCAGGTCTGCTGAAGAAAAAGTGACATTTTGGAAATGGAAACAGAATTTTAAACAAGTTTAAAAAAGCAAACCAAACAAAAGCAAATCCCTGCATATATCTGAGACCTGACAACACATTCGTTTCACTGAAAGTCCTTGTTCCAGGGTATTTATATATACATATACACGCAGAAGAAAACAAATGTCTCTGTTTCACATTTGCTTGTACATTTTGCATATTGCACTTAAATGATTAAGACAGCATTACTTCTGAGGCAGTGAGATAGCCCAAAGAAAACACTGAGCCTAGAATTCAACTGGCTTGACCCACTCAATGTGAGTTCAGCCTGACTTAACAGATATGGCTTTTTACCCTGTCTCCTGCAGGTGTCCATGCAATTCAGGTCTGAAAGACACTCCTAGCGCTCGTTTTCTTTGGTATGCCTATTGAAAGCCTGAACCAGAAGTTCTCCTGTAAAACTGTATGCAGCCTTTTGGGTACCAGCATTTCCTACTGGTTCCCTCACACAGGTACCTATTTGCATTATGTGTATCCTTTCTTATCTTTTATAATATGTTAAGTTTCTCCACTCTCATTTAATAACATTCTAGTTACTCTGGCTGGGACAACTATTAGTAAGGTGGAGTGCGGACAGAACAGAAGTGGAGGCAAATTTTTATAACTGCATCTTCTATTTTAATTACCTCAGCCTACAAAATGTTACCTTTTTCTCTAGAAGAATCAGTTTAAAAAGGATCAACACCTGCAGAAAAAAACACAAAAAGGAGAAATACGGTGAGTGAACCAGTGCCATTTATCAAAAATACTGTGCAAGCACAATCTTTTACCCAAGGTTTCATGTTAATCACTGTATGATTGTCAAATGAGCAAATGCATTCGACCAGTGAAAACCAGTGTTCCAATACTCTTTTTCCACCTGAGCACTCATTTTAAATCAGCATTTGAGATATACAATGAAAAGCCTACACAAAAAATTGTGTAATTTGAAGCATACAAAGCTTATGGGAAAGTACATGTTGTATAATTCAAGAATTGAAAATCCCCAGTAACTACAGAACCATAAAAGAGTTCTTCTACAGAAATACAGAAAAGATTCAGCAAAATACCAAGAATGTCATTCACCTCACCTAATTTTAGGCATCTACAGATGAGATATCTAAATCAGAGTGGACGTACAGACTCTCTACGCTCAAATTAAAACACAGACAATTCTGGGGTATGACTGGCAGACCTGTGATGTTAAATAAAGATGAGTTCAACCCCCAATATTTACTGAGCAGGCATAAATACACCATGAAATTCAGATTCTTTAATTTGCCTCCTTGATACCTCTCAGTTAATAAAAGATTCTAAATGCTATTTGTACCTTAGCTATACGATACACACTGCATTTCAATAGTCATTGGGAAATAGAAGAGGAGCCAAGTTCCCTCAAGTTCTATGATGGCAGAAGTTGCAGAAATTACAAGATACAGTCAAAAATGCTCAAAGTTGTGTCTGCACAGACTTTAACAAGATTCTTCCATCACATTCATCTGACAAGAAGTAGGAAATAGAAACAAGACCACAACTGAGATCCGAGCTGCAGTTTGGGACAGGTGTAAGGAAATGTCACACAAACCTAGAAATGGCCAGGGTATACAGCACACAGGCAAAACTTGTCAGTCTAGGACTTACATTCACTGAAGATATGTAGGTGGAAGGGGATAGAGAATCAGGAGGTTGTAACCAGAAACACAAAACAGACATCTTGCTCCTAGCTGAAGTATGTCTAGACATGTTTATTTTTCAGTTCCTCTCAAAGCATTTTACTCCACAGTGTTGTACTTCATACATCTAGCACAGAACACCTACCTTGTGTCGAAAGTGAAGAACAAGATCCCGAGGAGATAGACCTGAGATTCCAAAAAGAGAGCAATTACTACAGCCTAATAGCTAGTAGAGATACTAACTAATTCTTGTCACCATTTCTCAGGGGAGCAGGACACCCATTATGTGAACTTGGTTATTTCAACAGCAGAACTCATATAAAATACTTTCTTTTGAGCAAGAGCAAGAGTTATATCTACAATTGAGACAATAATAACACGAATTGTCATACTCTTGAGTTGACTCCTGTTGGCTACCAAACAGCATTATGGAAAGACTGAAGTAAGTACTGCACTGTGCATTCAGAAAACATAGAAAAGAGTCAGGATCTATCCCAAATAACAGATGATGAAAGCCTGAGCACCCCACACTATCAAATAGCTCAATCTAGAAATTAAGAAGGTACTGTTTCCTAAAAGCAGCCAAACAGTGGCTAGTCAGGCTGTTCGGTCAAGAGGTAACACGGCTTTTAACCTACAACTAACTCCTATTATGAAAGCAACACTCAATTGATTTGACATTTATTGAAATCCATTAAAAAAGAAACAGAACAGAATAGTGTGCAGGCACACAGACCTCTGGTGTTTAATCTGTTAAATGCACATTAACAAATCAGCTCAGGAAGGGAATGTGCTGATTAGTTTAACATCTCTGCTGCTTGTACAAAAATACTTACCAAGATAAACCTGTGACCCCTCTAGTGAAGTACTGCCCAGGGAACTATTCATGTGATCATAAAGCTCCTGTAAAAGTTAGAACAAAAGCAAAACAAAACTCAGAAGCTGTTAATGGCATATGGTCACCAAAAATCCAGAATAAATAAAATTCACTTATTCAAGGATTTCAACATCTTATTCCAGAAAGTAAGTAAAATTTTACTAATTGGGTCAACAGGGATACAGATCGATAATCATGCTTGTTCTTGTATTTCACCACACATCAGAAAGGTGACTGTGTCAGATTAGGGTAGTTCATGTTTAATTGTTACAACAGCTGAATAAATGAATGACCTATGCAAATGGCATATTTGACCAATAACTGCAAACACTAAAGCCTGTAGCCTTACCCTGAAAGCTTTGCTCTGTACACTGGAAGTTTGTTGTGTGGCTGTTACTGAGAAGTTACCTTAAGAATTGAAATTTGTGAGAAGTCTTTTTCTTCGAAGTACGCATGCGTGATGAGCTGCAGCTTCGCCTGAAGTAATCCATACAAAGGCTTGGGAGAAAAACACAAAGGGCATGTGAAGAAAATTTATTTAGTCACTCATTTTGAAGTTGAATCTTCTCTCATTCTTATCTTGCAATATATCTTATATCTTATATCTTGCAATATAGACACATTATTACACACAGAGTTCATGGAGGGGCAGTTGCTAACTCACAGCATCCTCCTCCTGTGCTTAAACCTTTCAGCTTTAAGCACAGAAAGAATCCCTTTTCCCTGCCTGTTGACTGGTAGCTTTTGCTAAATAGGTAGAATCACAAGATATTTCTTCAAAACAATAGTATGCTGTATGTGTGACTATCTTAAAACCTCCTTCAATGTCAACTCTCAGAGCATCAACGTCAATAGCCATTCTCTTCAGGTATTATAATGGCCAAAACCCTCAATCCTACTACATGAAATAATATTAGTAGCACATAAGAATAATCAAAAGTGCAAATAAATATCCTGATCCCTGATAACTTCTACAGAAGGCAGACACTTCTACAATAACTCATTTAAGATACCAATTCCAGGAGCTCACTCAAATGCCAGAGCCTTCTGACTCAATTTTACTTCAGTAAATTCACTCTGTAATGATTTAAAGTGAGGTGTTTAGAGGCAAAAGTTCCAAATCAGAATATGGAAAATAAATAATTTTTAGTATGTTATCTGAAAGTGTTTGGGGAGTTAAACAAACATTCTTACCAGCTGACTGAGAACACAGACACTCTTCTGTACCGTTTCCCGAGTGATATCTGCTTGCCGTACTTTTAATGCCTAAAAAATAGAAATATTACAGTAGTTCTACCAGACACAGTTGTGAATACAGGTCTAGTTGCCACATGCCATCCCCCTGTTTTAAACAGAATCCTAAAACTGACTGCCCTAAATGGTAGAATATCCAAACCATGCAACAGTTTGTCCTTACCTAGTAAAAATGGTCATAACACTCATAAGTCAGAGTTGTGTTCTCATCTCAATGAGTACAGCAAAGATCCAAATAGAACTGTGATGATAGGCAGAGGACTATTTAAAAAGACACTAGTGTGAGAAAAAGGCAATAGCCCTGGAAAAGGCAATGGCATGTTAACTCAAGGTAATGCAACAGAAGAGGAGCCACAGCACATCACTTGCTCTTCTCTAACAGTATCTGGGGAAATGGACGGGGTTGAAAAGTCATTGCCTAGAAACTTGTTTGCTTTATACTTGAGGATTTCTTTGAGCCACCCATCAAATAAATAGGAGTTATAATCTGCAGAATCAACTACATTCTCAGCCAGACCAAATGGTCCCAGGATTTAACAGTAGACCTAGAAAGGGCGGGGGCAGAAATCCAGCGAAGTGATTCACTTAATGGTACAAACCAGCAAGTGTGCGGACTGCAGCCCACACACCAGAAAGGACAGATGGGAAGAGCACCACAGCTGTCCTATGAAACACATTGTTTTGTGTTCTACTTGTTCCAAAGTGTTAAAACATCTCTTTAGCTTCTTAATTAGTTAGTAAACAACATAAACTAATCAAGAGCACAATAAAGCCAAGTTAATTTATAGTTAAATAGAGGAAGGCTCTAAATCACAGAATACAGTGAAGACTGGCTGCAAAGATAGTGAGGGAACTGAAGTCCACATGGATTTAGTTCAGAAGAAACGGAACTAAAATCTGCATGTGTAAAATTTCTCCTATAGCATAAACAGGAACTTGAAATATAATCAAGGTATGATTAACACTAGAACAGAGTATAACATTTACATCTTCTGAATACAAGACTCATTTAAAACTCAAACCCACATGGCAGTGCAGATTTTTGGCATTTTACTGGAAAAGGGAGGAATTTTAAAAGAAATCTGTAATAACTCAGCAATAGAAGCCTACAATGGTTGGGGTTGGAAGGGATTTTAAAGATCATTTAGTTCCCAACTTCTCAATTGTAAGTACACAGATCATACTACCATTACTACTTCGGAAAATATGGACAGATTCCAGTAGACCAAGTACATCATTTCCTCAGTGTGATCAGGTGCACACCACCTCTCAGCTATTTTTCACCTTTACTTCTTTTTACTTGCTCAGTATTGGTAAGCAGCTACAATGAATGGGAAGATTCTTGTCTACTCTGCAAATGTACTTTTGGCAAAGGAGGTAGGTGAAGAAAAACATCCCTACACTTGCACCATCAGATCCCAGGAAACACTCCAAAATTCTTCATGGGCACACACTGGAGAAATTTCAACTTTTTCCACCCAAGATGCTTAACTCCCAGATACATGACTTGGCTACCTGACACACTATTAGCTATTTGCTGAAAGCTGTTTTCCTATTTGGTGCTGATGCTTGGATTAGCTCACATGAGCCAAAACATATTTGTCAATTGCCTTGGACATTTCAAAAGACCACAATAAGCCTGCTGACATAAGGGAAAGGAATAGTTTCCAAGTTATGGAGCTATTTACTGTGCATATTCTCATAGGTTTTTAATGCAAACTGATCATGCAGATTTTTGGTGTAATGCAAGCCACTGATTCTTGGGGTCATTAATGCATCAAGCCTACTATTTCATTAATATAATTTCCAACTTGGAAAGTTACCTTTGCTTCAATCTGCCGGTAGCAAGAGACACCATAGACTGTGTTTCGATCCCCACACCTTGGTGGCAAATGGAAAAACACAGTATCTGTGAAAAAGAAAAGACTTGTTTCATATGTTACTAACAAAAGTCCAATATTGTCATTTTCAGCATCACTTATTTATAAAACATTCACTGCTGAAAATACTGGCACACTTATTTTCTGAGACTTTAAAAACTCATCTATAAAGCTATGCCTACACCTGAATTAGTTTCAAGATTGCAAGATGCTTTGCGGAAGCATCTCCAGCTGTGCTAATATGGATATTCTGACAACAGCCTGGTGTTTAGCTTAACCAAGCTCCTACAAGCCCACTGACAGGTTCTCAGAAGCAGCTATTGACAGCAGCTAAGCACCACTGAAACCTGCAGGCATGCTGCTTTTCCAATTCAGTATGGAGGAGCAAAGACAAAGCACTGTGAGGCAAGGCATACAACTGCCGTGTGATGCCATTAAGAAGGTAAATACCATGAGGACAGGGGGGAAAAAACCCACCAAGGAGGGCAGCCGGAAGATTCACATAGCTGCTACTACTGCTACCACGCACCACTATGCTCACAAAAAGGATTTGTGAATCCTTGTCTCACACAAAATAATTACTCTCTCTGTGCAAGTGTAACATGAAAGAAAAAAAGTATCTATAAAATATGACAAGAGAAAGGTTTTTATGGCTTGAGACCTACACACCAATGTATAAACACACACACTTGCTACTACTGCAAAAGTTGCTAAATCGTAACTAGAAGACAACTGTTTACAACTGTTTGCCTTTCAAAAACCTGAGTGGAACTTTTGACTTTGCTGTCAAACAAATAAATGCAATACTAAACAACAGAAACAAAATAACTGCAGTGAACTTGCTGGTAAATACGTGGCAAAGGAATCATTCTGCTGACAAATACACTAAAGCTCCTGTTCCTGTCCTTTACATTTGCTGGTTTTCAAAATACACCATTCTACAGATACTGAGTGACCTGTAGGTTACTCTAAGAACCTCTGAATTAGTAGAGAAAATAATGATTACATACACTACAAAGCAGAATGTTAGAATTTCATTCTTCCCTCAAAACTGGATTAGGTTTTACTCAAGAGTTTATTCCCCATTCAGAGAACTGAGAGGGCTGGAGCCTTGCTTTGCTCTAGACTACACACAAGTGTAGGCTTTTATCAACATCTGATTTCTTGATGTAGGAGGTACACCTTTATGATCTACTTTCATTTCAAAGTCTGAAGCAATGTATCTTTGCCAATGTATTTGGCAGCTTAAACCAAAAACAACCCAGGAAGTCTAAAAGAATCACCGATTAACTGTTTAGACATCAAGATGTTTTTTTGATTGCAATAGCAGTAGTAGATATAACTTTCTCTCTCACTTCTTACCTTCCTGATAGTTGTGAGCCCCGTCCGGTAAGGCGAGAAATGGCAAGTACTTCCATTCCTCTGGCAAACTTTGGCTGTCATGTCCCTCTGCAGGCTTTAGGGGAGGATAGGAAAATTCAACCTAAACAAGAAAACAAAAGCAGAGGGGAGGCAAAGAGACAATACATTACTTTTATCGAACAAGCGTCTGTGATTCAGCCCAGCACCTTTTGTTTTAGCAATGGTATTAAAAGTTTTATTTCCTACTAGCATTCTTTATATCTTACTCCAAGCACACACACAGACTGACTCACGTGTGGTCTGACAGGCCCTGAGCAGATTTGGCATGTACAGTGTTTCTGTTAAGTCTAGGACTTTTTCCTCAAGAGAAGTGTGAAACGGGTCCTCAAGCAGAAAGTATCACCCAGCAGCTGAATACCTTCTGTACGCACACAGCCAGCAACACACTGCTGCACCTGCAACCTCAGCAGGGGCCATCGCTGGGCACACATAGCCTGAAATCAGATTTGGCTTCTCAGGCCCCCAAATACTCATGACTGGGTAACACGCTAACACACACAAGCCTCTATTTTACCCTAACAGTGTTGAATAATCTCACAAACTATGCTAATAGCAAAATACTGTTTGTAAGTATTTTTATGTCCTTCACTGCAATGCGTTCTACACATTGGCCTAAATTACCTCCCTTTCCTTTCCCCAAGAAATCCTGCTTTTCAACTTCACCTTTCATTTATTTGTCATTTACCTTTTTCTTAGAGAAAACCTTTCTATTCTTAGCATTACACTGCATGTCTACCACAGACCCTCATCATCAGCATCTTCACAGTACTAATCCTTCATCTTCTTTTTCTATGGAGACCCCACTGGGTTTCCAGCCACTTTCACAAACTCTTTTTTCCAGAGGTGCATGTGGAATCCCAGACTGGTTTGGATTGGAAGTGACCTTAAAGCTCATCCAGTTCCAACTCCCTGCCACAGGCAGGGACACCTTCTACTAGACCAGGTAGCTCCAAGCCCCATCTAACCTGGCCTTGAACACTGCCAGGGATGGGGCAGCCACAGCTTCTCTGGGCATCCTGTGCCAGCACCTCACCACCCTCACAGGGAAGAACTTCTGTCTAATGTCTAATTTAAACTCCCCTCTGGCAGGTTAAAGCCATTCCCCCTTGTCCTGTCCCTACGGGCCCTTGTAAAAATCCTTCTCCAGCTCTCTTGTAGAACCTGCTTTAGGTATTTCTTAAATTACCAAACAAAATTTAAACCCACCTTTATCAGTAAAAGAAACTGAATAGCAAGTCAAAATAGTTAAAGACACTGCAATTTCTCTCAAAGCACGCATAGCTATAAACAGTGAGCTGTAAGATGTACACATGGAAATTTTCCAGGTATATATACATGGAAAACAAAAGTACGGCAAAGCAAGCATACAGAAAACCTTAATGTTTGATGGATGATAAAAGACAAACATGGTAAAGGATGAGAGTACTGAAGATGAAATAGCAACTAAATCAAGAAAAGTTAAATTCTTCACCTTAACACACGGTGTCACTCTTTCTACAAGTGCTGCCAACTTAAAAAAGCACAAAGGACAACATCACAAGAATTCAGCCTTGTTACTTGCTGTATCAAGTTTTCTTATTCTTTGTATTATAAATGAGATCTTGAAGATACCCACAAAAAATAAAGGTCTGGTGAAAGACAAAAGTCCTGAGCAAAAGGTAAGTAACCCACAAAACTAATTAGGCAAGGGGGGGGAAAAGGAACCCAAACCAACAAAACATGCAATAGAAAAAAGATTAATTCTGGCAGGGGAAAAGGGAGGGAATCCAGACCCTGACTTGTAATTAGTTACCAAGAATCCTCAGTCTGCTATTTACGCTGAGCAAAAGAGAAGAGCACCTGACTTCCAAAGGAGAAACAGATACTGGAATTAGCATCCATTCAAGGGGCAGAGAAACTGCCTGCCATCTAGTACAAATATAAATCCAGAGAACTTCTTGCTATCCTTTTCAAATCACAGATATAAGAAAATTAAAATGTCAGAAGCTTCATGTAAGTATCTGCAATACAGAAAAGGATTATACAGTATGATGCTGTCCAGATTCAAACTGGCTGGTGGAAAATTTGGCAGAATTATTACTAGATTCTTGCAGGAAGAATAATCTTAGCAATAAATAAAACACAGTTCCTAAGTGTTAAAACAAAGCTAGTCAAGAAGCATCTACACTAACCTCCTGAATTAGGCATTTTATTTCACTGCATGACCCATGGCAGGAGCTTCTTTCCATCAAATACAGAGGAGACCCCAGGTCCCTTAGAGTTCAGTGAATACCTTCAAGCATTCCTCACAGTAAAATATGGTAAGGTTCTAAGACATCAAGCTACTTTCAAGCACTTACAGAATTCCAATTTTATTTTGCATTCCAACCAAAATAATTAATTAGAAGACATAATAAAGGAAAAAAGGGTAGGGCAACTCAAGCTATATAAGAAAAATGTATTCACTAAGGATACCCCTTTTTAAAGCCCAGAATAAAGCCGAGAGATCTGGCCCCCTGTGTTCTTTTGACAGCATGAAATTTGCTGAGTAACTACTTTGTTCCAGCTCACAATACACTGTCAGCACCTGAGCTGCTATCTGATACTCCCTGCAACAGGGACTTCTTGCAGTCGTTGACTGTTCCAAATTCAACAGAGCAGATATTAGATACAAATGACAACCTTGTTCTGTACCAGTCTGCCTCTTTCAAAAATGTGAGAATATCACAAAACTCAGATAAAGCAGAATTAAGATTGCTTAAGTAGCCTAAACCAGCCTATTTTACAGATCTACTTTATGACAGACCTGATTTATGTTCTGATATACTATTCCTCCCCCTCTGCAAGAGTACCCTGGCTTCTAAAGAGGAATCACATTTGTATAGTGTAATAGATCACTGCTTGTAGAAGTACTGCCTCATACCATGGAGGCTGAAAGCGTGCAGTAACAAAGCAGGAAAAAGGATAATCCAACAGCAAGGAGAGAATGCAATGCCTTGGGGGAACTTTCTTCCACCCCTCCTCTGACTTAACTCTTTGAAATGAAACCACTGGGAATTCTTTAAATCAAACTTCTTGCCAAGTAGTCAGTGCAGGTGGGATTCATGTCAGCTGCCTACATGTCAAAAAGCACCATCTCCAAGGCAGCTTTCCTTTTCCTAAGCATTCTGCAGTCAGAGAAAAGAGACACCTGCAAAGGATGATTCATCTGATCTGTTTCTTTCCATCGCCTCTGAAGAGAGCTCACTCACACTTCTAACTTGCAGCTGACTGAATGAATGCAGATGAAACTCACCATAACTGCTCCCTGCCTGATTTCTACAGCTCAATTTGCAGACTTGCATCAACTCCGCATAATAAAAAACATTATTTCGAACCCAAAGGATAAGAACATTGAGTGGCCTAAAAAAGAACTCCACAACCAACAAAAACATTGAAAAAACCAAACTCCACAGCTCTTAAAAAGCTTGGCACAACACACATATACAGAAGTGATAATAACAGGGTAGACAGAATCTCAGTTCTATCACTTCTGACTTGTTGAACAGCTGGAGCCTCAGTCAAATCCTCCTCTCAGCCTGTGTGCTCACCATGTACAGTGTCCCTAGTCAAAGCAACCTAAAATAAAAGCTATTTTATTTTTCATCTTCCACTTTAAACCCAAGATGAACCTTGACAGGGGGATGGGATGGGACTACAGAGAGACCTGTCTCAGAGCTCTTTCACCCTCTTCACAGAATGAAGGGAAGCTAATTTTTTATTTAAATACAATGGATTTATGTAAATCCTTACATATATACATACATATAACCTGAAACCAGGATAATGTGCATACATAAGCATGCACTTCAATTTCTCTGTTGTCATTAATACACAGATGTATTACTGCAAATATGAGAAATAAAGTCTTTTAATAAAGCTCATTAGTCAACAGGAACAAAGAAACACGCAAGTTCAGACCAGACTGCCAGAGCAGTTTTTTGTCTCCTCATGTGAATTAAAGAAGACTTCCCAACAAAATGAAATTCAAATGCAAAGCTGAACTCCTCAGAGACATCAGATTAAGCTACGTAACACATGGACTAGAATCTCCACTCAGTTCTTCCTCTTCCCAGTGTTGGAGATCCTCATTACTGCTGGAAATATTGCTTATGCCTGTCAAAGGGGTTTGACAGCAATGCTTTCTGCCTGTTCACATTGTCATGTTCTGCGAGCACATAGCTCTTGATGGATATCAGAACTAAAATCGATACAGAATGTTGTGCTGCGATTTAGTGGAGAAATAAATAACTGTGCTCTGCACAGTGTATTTCACCCTTTGTGGATTGCCAAATGAAAATAAAATACAAGTTAAAAAAACTCTTCCCTTAAGGAGATTTCCCAGCCAGAAGGAATTTACCAGCCATTTATTATTATTTTACTCATTTATTATTTTTTTACTCAAAGTAAAAAAGACAAGTGCAGGCAAGGAAAAATGAATTTTGCCTGCTATATTTAGGAACAAACATGGTGTTTTTTCTTTAAAAACAACTCATTGATATTCTCTTCTAAATTACAAGTACACAACCAGAAGAGAAGTTAAAGAGCATTGATAAAAGAGGAATTTCCAATACATATAAACATGTCCACCTAAGGTATTACATTCAGACATTATACAGGAAGTTGGCATTAATTTTTGGTGAGCTTCATACTCAGGTAAGGTTGTTTCCCTTACCTGTAGAAGTGTTAAGTGTTGACAAACACAGTAAGATTCTCAGTGAGCATCAAACAGCAATCACTTAAAATGTGCTGGCAAGGCGGTATAAACTCCTCATCCTCCCCCCTCCATCTACAATCATGTCTGAACTACTCCACTTACAAGTTAACCTCTTATTCAGCACAGTCACAATACCAACTCTTTAATATGGGTGTTCGGGAAGATTTCTCTTCAGACTAGAAATCAAAAAACATGTGGAAACAAGTAAGGTTCCCCATCAATTCAGTGAAGAGAGAATTTAAACTGAAATCTCTATTAAACCCTGAAAATATTTAGAATGATAGTATTATGTTAAAGACTAAGGATGCCTTCAGTAAACTGCAAATTCCAACCTACGGGGAGCGAACCCACTCCATTCTCTGAACAATTGTTTTGATGATCTCTCCCATTGCTTGTACTGCACAAACAGGTCAAAGAATTGTGCAAAGGAAGAAAAGGTGATCAGCAAACCCCACTTACTACATTCCCATTCAGGAAAACTTTTTGCTTCATAAAATATTTCAACACATTTCATTTTGAGCATACAAGCTCTTCCTCTCTCATTTAAGAAAGAAAAGTAGAAGGATGTTGAGTATTGAGCAATAGTGATCAAAAAAACCTCAAGAGATTAAAATTACACCTAAACCTTTACCCTTCCTTTCATATAAGTCAGCATTTGCTCCTCACACAAAGCAAGGATTTTTAGAAGTTCTCTTGATGTATTAGTCCTGGCACAGCCAGATGCAGAGAAAACCCGCATACCCGTGATTTTATCTGAATTGTCATAACAACTGCAGCATGCAGCCAACTGGAAATCCAAGAACATTGTTGGTCTTTCAGCACGGAGAACAATTTATTATTGAAATCACAATTTAATCTGATTTAAATGACAAGCTTGCCCTATTGTTGTATGACAGAGCCAACAGATCAGGATCTACAAGCTAGAGCCCATCCATATAACAATGCCTATGCAATAATACATCTAACAACAGATTTTTAAATATACATTATATATTTGTCTGTGCAATAACTATGTATAATACACATGCATATTTATATAAACATGTAGATGCAGAATATGTATGATATGTATTTCTATAAATATATTTTAAAATCCATTACATACATGCAGATTAACAGTGAAAGAAGCCCATGTATTACAAAAAGGTAGGGAAGAGCCTTTTCTATCTTTCCAGTTCCTGAAACTGGCACTGCCTCATGTTCCCATATTGCTAAAGCTATAGAGCTGCCACTTAACACAAGTTCTAAGACACCATTTATATTCCTGCAGATGCACAATATAACCACTGAAGTTTGCTTTGAAAACTCTCACCAGTTAGTAAAGTTTTGACTTTTAGGCCCTTAAAATATAAAATAATCTGAAACACTGAACCTTTGTATTTGCCATCAAAGTCATGCTAGGGTGCCTTTAGATACTTCTTCCAATTACTTAACACTTTAGTTTTATAGTCATGCAGTTCAAGTCAGACATAAGTCCGGTACCTTGGAACTTTAGCTTGCATCATTCTCCTCAAAGAAAGTAAACAATGACAACCTCCCCACTCACACACACTTCTCCCAGAAGTGGAACATAATGCTCCTACAACCATTCCAGCCTAGAGGACTTGCTAGGGAATTCTGCTCTCAAGACAAGACTTTATGGTCTTACAGAAACTAAGCTTGAATTCATACAGGATATCTTAAGAAGATATAAGGTACCAGAGAGGGCAGCTTCCTTAACGAAACAAGAGAGGACAATCCTCCATTCTACTGCTAACTGATACCTATTCAACACAGCAATTATTATAGACTGGGGTCAGCAGCAGCCCTTCTTTCACCCCACAACCTGGTGCTCCCACTGGTTCTTAATGGATACACCCAGCTACACGGCCTGGTGGCATTTCCTGTTCCCCAGGACAGCAACCAGACCTCATCACACACAAGACTCAGACGCGTACCCTTTCCCCAGCTCTGCTGCATGACCCCGTTCCCAATGGGAAGAAGCCCATGCATACTGGCAAGGAGCTGTCAAGTGGTCTAGTGAATCCTCCCTGTCCTGGGAAATGAAAGACCAGGACTGTAGGCACACTTTAAAGTACATTTACTTGTCAGTTTAGAAACAGCAATTGTGTGTAGTTCATATAGCCTATATCGCTGAACTGATGCAGTCCAAGCCGGCAATCACCTTGTATTATGAGCCACGAAGCATTCAGGTTCTTTACCATGGGAAACCAGATAGCGCCAGAATGGCTTTTAGTGAACATGCTTGTTCCTTTCAAGTTTCAGCATTAGATTTACCCCTCAGAACAGACAAATCCAGCTCAACAAACACAGTAATATCATGAAGTACAGAACACACTCTGCTCTAGGTAACCTCAACAAAGCAAGCAGGCCCATGCCCTGTCCTCCAGCATGTCAGAGTAGGCAAGGAATTTGCTTTTACATCTTGTATCCACAATTTTCTAAGAGTGCTGTTAGAAACAACATGCCTGTCTAGATGTAATAACTCGGGAGCACATACAAGCTGTGGGACAGATTAACAAATTCAGACACATTAAATAAAGCAGTATTAGGACAGGGAACACAAAGCTGAAACAGCAAGTTTAAATTTATTCCAACTGGAGTGACTTCTGTTCAGTGATTTACAGCTTTGAACCTCCCTCTGTTACAGATGTATGTAAATTACACTGCTGCCTCTACAAGTGCTGAGAGCCCAAGTTACTATTTGAAAGCATTCTGAAATACGTAGATGAAAGGTGAGACAGAGGTACAAAAATAAGGTTTTTTTACTGATTTAGTATTCGTAGAACCCAGATTGGTTTGGGTTGGAAGTGACCTTAAAGCTCATCCAGTTCCAACCACCTGCCATGGGCAGGGACACCTTCCACTACAGCAGGTTGCTCCAAGCCCCATCCAACCTGGCCTTGAACACTGCCAGGGATGGGGCAGCCACAGCTTCTCTGGGCACCCTGTGCCAGTGCCTCAGCACCCTCACAGGGAAGAGCTTCTGCCTAAGAGCTCATCTCAATCTCCCCTCTGTCAATTTAAAACCATTCCCCCTTGTCCTATGTCTAGATGCACTTGTAATTAATTCATTGATTCAAGAGAAAGCTCAAGATTTCTGGTACAGAACATTTAAATAACTACTCACATATTATGAGACATATAAAGAACAGACAGATTATAGGATGAAAGCTGATGATACTGACTACAGGAAGTGTCACATAGCTGCAGTCAGGTATTTAGGAACTTCATCTCAAGGAGAAAATAAGGAGAAAACTAAGGAGAAAATATCCGGTATAGGATCCTTCAAAGAAACGCTTTACTTCCTGTCTAGGACTTCAGGGAAGCAACTGCAAGATTGTCAAAGCATAGCGCTCTTACAGCTTGAACAACTAAACACAGAAACAAAAAACCCAAACAGAAATCCACAACCCCTGTAAGTTTCAGTTGAACAACGAACAAAAAACACTAAATAAGTGGATTACAGAGACATGCAAAAAACAGAACCCACCATTAATCCTACATGAGAGATCAGAATCTGTGGCGCTGTATACAGAAATGTGAGATAGCAAGTACAGATGTACTCAGAAATACACTGTGGATCTAAAACTTTTAGCATCCCATCCTAATTTGAATAGCCTTTCTAATAAAAGCTAAAAGCTTCTTTCAAAGTTTTAACCTGTTGAACATAAACAAACCCACATATTTTAGACAACAGGGTAATCTTTGTTACTCAACCTATGCTAGGATTAACTTCATCTAGAGATTTCATGCTCATAATGGCCCTTTGAAGCGCTTAAATACTATTACAAACAGGGAAGAAAACAAAAGGAATTGAGCTAATGTTTAAAGGTTACTGTCAATAGAGACAGGACAAGCACTTCAGCTTGATTTCAGCCCAGTTCCTTTCCAAGTTATTTTGTGTTTCTGTTGCTCTTTTTAACATCTCATTTAATCACTAGAGGAGATTACTTATTGCTTAATACCTGCCTACTGTGCTTCCCAAAACAGAGAGAGGACTTTAAAGACAACAAAGCACTTACTTCACTTACATGATTAAGAGCATCAAGCACATCTAACAATCGCATCAAATACTGGGTTGACAAAAACCAAGAAGTGAAAAAAAAGTAATTCTCCAGAAAAATAGAGTCTTAGGAGAACAACAGCAAACAAGCAGGGACTGGAACAAGCTGGAAGTGTTGCCCTTAACAAAAGAAAGATGCCTCCAGAAAGGCTGCCTGTGGAATCCTCTGAAGAGAACAGCCTCAGAATTTTCCTCTTGGAAGCAAGTGCTACAGTCGAGGGCATAGGAGACCTGGAAACGTAGGCAGTTCTCAAAAGAGTTTATAAAAAGAGCAAAGTGAACTCGCTCATTCCTAGACATCTCTTAATTCTAAACAAAGTCAAGCCTAATTCTACTTCACCCAGCAAAAAGACCAACAGTCCAACAGTGGGGCCTTGAAAGGAGACAACGCAATTCCCTGACTGTCCTTCTCATCTGTAAACAAACGCATGTGGATTGTTTTCCAAGTCTATGCAAGAAAAGTATGTTCCTGTACATTTCCAAACTGCACATAGAAGTTTTTCTCTATAGATTAAACGACTCTTATATGGAAAGATAATCAACAGGAAGACCTGTACACTTCAGACATCAGCCTCAAGCCAGAGTAAGACAGAATGTGTAAGAATCCAACTACCTCCATTACCAACAGCAATCCCAGACAGAGAATCCATAATGTCAGAGCTCAGTTTCAAGTTACACAACTCTGTACACATCAGCTTTACAATACATATATATTTCTCTCCCCCTTCTTCCATACCACAGCTTCAGAGAGAAAGTCAGCTAATGAAAACACCAAGAATCAAGAAATCCATCCAAATATCTAACTCCACATGCATTCACTAGGAAGACTCTTTGAGAAAAGAGAAATGGAAACATAGAACCCAAAAGGAGCCTTCTCAGGCAAACCAGGTAAACTCTCTTTACAACAGGCAGGTTAGCTGTATGATCTCTCCAACTTAAGCTCCCCAAATTCACCCTGAATTGCTGCTTTGGAACTTTGCTTTTCTGCACTTAGTGGTTTCTCGCTTGCCATCTGCAGCGTGTCCACAGATGGTTCATATCCACTTGTTCTTGTGCCAACACTGCCTTTTAGATTAAATGATTGGTTTTTCCTCCTTATTTTTTACTTTCCAACAGTTTCCTGGAATCCAATTCCATTTGATGCAGTTGTTCAATGAATATTTCAAAGGCCATTATCATACATGACAATCAAAATGAGAAGTCCTAGGCTGCCACTTTCAAGAGACACTTTTCCACCTCCCCTACTAGTCTCTCTGTGCCCCTGTAGTTGTTTTCCGCTATGTCCACCCAGCAAACAGATCCTGTGAACCAACCACCTCAAAACCGACCCAAAACAAGGTTTGCTTTTTCGTCATCTCAGTTCCCCGTTTCAGCTTAACACACAACTGCCTCTATCTTCCAGCTTTGAAGAGGTAGGGCAGGAAAAGGGAAGAATCTTCCCATATTCACAGAGGCAGCTTAACAGTCCTCAGATGAAGACAACTGAAAGCCTCAAAATTCATACTGTTAGCCTACTTAGACAAGCTCTTCTACATTCTCCTTGAAAACAGACAGCCCAAGGACTATCTCATCCGTTCCTGGAAGTGACAGAGAGAATCCAAATCCATTCTTCTGAAAGGTCGATCAGAATTTTTATGCATCAATAAAAATACTATTACATTATAGGACTACATTTGCTGCCACTCTCACCCCCAGAACCACACCACTTTGAGAACTTGTCCTTCATCATATGCAGTCTCACTTTGCTCTTCCACAGGTGTCCTCATGTTAATTCCCAAGGCTGTACTGTTATTATTCACTCCTATTGCATGCCTTTGTAATGCACCCCATCGCTATCATTCCAGCATTCCTTATCATCCAGCTCTTCCACAACATTCTGGTCTTGCTTTGTAACACTGATTCCTCAAGTTTGCTCACCATAGTTCAGATTTCACTGTATACACAACACCAGTACCATATATGTGGGCCCAAATTCAGTCCTGAGAAACATCCCTTGCAAGCACCTCTCAGACCAGCAGCTCTTATTCTGACACAATATGCTGCTTCTTCCTCACCTTCATACTATTCCTTACTCAGGTACCAGGTCATGTGCTAATTCTCCATTATCTCCACCTCAGAAAAAAACCTTTTTTTCAGCACTGTGTGATCTCTTTGCAAGTTGCAGGCAGATTCAAAATTCCCTCTTTGTTCTACAGAGAAAGTAAATCACTTGTTCTTGCAAGAGATGCAGGTAAGTCAGGCATGATCCATCTCCAGTGAATGCCCTTAGGACTCAGTCTACTTAGTTTCATGTTGTTAATTAATTCTTTCCTTCACCAGTTCTCTAGAGACTCATGTGCTACTGATGTCAAACTCATTAGGCTATAGCTGTGCAGCTCCCTGCCTCCAGTTCTTTTAGGAGGCTACAGTTCAGTAACAAATCTGCTAAGTCAGAAGTAGAATACATTTGAAATTAGATTTCTGGTTAGATTTAGTTTAGGTTTAGTGTGAGGTGTCCCTGCTCATGGCAGGGGGGTTGGAACTAGATGATCTTAAGGTCCTTTCCAACCCTAACTATTCTATTATTCTATGATTTCCCTTAGGGAACCTGGCTGTTTGTGGTTCTACCAACTGACCTTCTATTCCTGCAGTTCTCCCTGTGACACAGCTACCTTAACCCTTTCCCCGACTGCCTTAATTTCCAACTTCTCCAGTTCATTTCTTAAGAAACTTACAGAAGGATTTGGTTCAGAGGTATTCCGACCCCATTTTTGACAACACCTGAAAGCATACCTCTACAAACATTTTACTTGCAGCAAGATAAAATTCGCTGCTACTAATGTATAGGTGGGTGGAGGGTTTGTGTGTGGTTTTTTCATTGCATCAACACTCTATAACATTACAAGGAAAAAAATACAGGCTGCAGAAGACCAGAAGCAACAAAAGTGATCTCTGCTTTTATCTCCAACGTATGCCTTTTCCAAGAGGTCAACAACAATGTGCTCTTCCTCCTACTGATAACCAACTAACACTCATCTCCTCACAGTCTTTGACAAAAAAGTGACTGATAAATACTGCAAACCTTGCAACCTAGATAATCTGATCACTTCACAGGAAGATCCTGCGAACATCCACATGTGAACAGCCCCTAAACACCCTGAGGAGAAACGATGCACTCCAAAACTTTGCAGATCTTTCAGAAAAAGCGATGGAAGAATACCTACAAACAGTTATTGCACTTCTGCTGCAGCATATGCTGGTATGAAGAATGGTTTTACACGTTACTATGCTGTGCTTGTTTTGTTTCCTTAAGCATTAACAAAGATCAATTTAACTCTATGCTACCTTGTATGAAACGTGTTTGTGTCAGACCTACTCTTGTATAGCCATCACCACGGCATTCATTATTGTTTTGTCAATTTTTTGTAAACACTAAGGATGCTCCATGGACAAAGACTCACTGTAAGTCCATCACTACATCTATCTTGTCTTGTCACAGCAAAGCAACTGTACGTGCAGCCCAGCTGCATCCCTTGTTTCAAGGGTTAAAATAAGTCAAGCATGACACACCTATGAAATACACAATATAAACTTATTCTACCTTACAGGCTACAGGAAGCAGCCAAGCACTTATGCAAGAAGGGAGCAGACACTCGAAACTTAAATCACGGGTAGTCCTGTTCCTTGAGGCCACCAGGCTGCGTATGCACAAGCTGTACCTTGAGAGAGTAGCCCGGCAGGAACAGAAGGCAGGTAACAAATCTGTTTTTCTCTTAACTCCCGGCCTGAACGCACCAAACTCGCCCGACCCACAGCACCGGGAGCGGTCACGTACACAGCCCAGCAAACATTAACCACCGCCCGGGGCGGGCTGAGTCATGGCCCCACGACTGAGAGAACCCCCGGCCCAGCTCCGGGGAGGCCGCAGCCCTACTGCGATCAGCGGTGCCTCACCGGTTCCAGCCCGGCCTGAGGTGAAGCAAAGCTGCCATCCCCTTCCCCGGCCCCATCGGACGCGCCCCTCCTGCAGCGGCTCCAGCCTGTCCGCGGGCCGCAGCCGGGCCGCCCCGCCGCGGGCTGAGGGCAAAGCAAGGCAGGGAGAGAGCGCGGAGGAGGCAGACGACGGGTACCGCACCGCCTCACCTGGCAGCCCTTCTTGTGGTGGAACCCCACCACCACGATGTGCAACACCGGGCCCCGGTTCTCCATGGAGCCCCGGCGATGGCCGCTCCGGGGGATGCCACCCTGCACGGGCTCTTGCTCCGCCTCCTGCCGCCCAGAGTCCAACAGGGACGCAGCCCCGACCGCCTGTGCTTCCGCAGCGCCCAGCCGCGACCGGCAGCACTTCCCTCCCTCCCTCCCTCCGTCTGCCCCGTTGCCAAGGCGGGGTTTCGCTTCGACCCGGCCCTTCAGGAGGTGTCTTCGGCCGTGTTCTGCGGAGCAGTGCTGCTGGGCTCTCGCTTTGCTGGGCATTCTGGAGGAAACCTCAATCCATCGGAATCACTGCCAGGGCGTGCGGCTGCGTGTTACCCTGCGGCCAGGAAAGCATAATGGAGGCGAGGCAGTGGAGTCGCTGAGGCCTTCCCGCCAGTCCCGGTCCCACCATAGTGCCTCTTCTTGGTGGTGGCCTACTTTTCTGAGCAGATCTCTCAAAGCTCCCCCGAAGCGCAGAGGACAGCACATCCTCGGCTGCATCCTTCATGCCGTGCATGTTAATGGCAGCGCAAAAGGGAGTCTTGGATGGTTGATGTCCAGGTTTGTCAGATTGGATGCTGAAAATGAGAAGAATCAAGTAAAAGTTTCTTCTGTCAGCACTGCTCTGCTGCTAAATGTATATTATGATCCCTGCCTACGGGAGGGGGTTGGAACTATATGATTTTTAACGTCCTTTCCAACCCATTCTATGACTCTATATCCTAGAAAGACTGTTCAAAGGTTTGCCTAAGAGCACAGGAAAATTTAATGTGATTTAAAATCATAGTGCACTCAGGCCATCCTTCCTCTTTAACCTGTGTTATGATTCAATTCTGTTATATAGATCAACAGCATTTGGTAAAAACTGAATTATTAAGGTTCTCTGGTAGAAATTGGAGGAAGAGATTATTTTTGAAAGAGCTGTAAAAGAATAATGCTTAAAGAAAATCTCAACACAAGCACAGTACCCAGAGGCTCAGATTATAACAGGAAAGCATATAATTACATATGGTTCCTCAGCTGCAACAGAAGTGCCATTATAGAAAAAATACACTGCAAGGAACACAGGATAAGCTACAAAGAACAGTCCAGCTCTGGCAAGTGAATGATTTCTTGTTAGTTTTAGTCTGTAACTTACTGTTTAGTATCATTTAAAGGAAAAGGAAAAAAATAAAAAAGAAATAAAAGGAAAAGGGTATGAAGTATTAGCCATTGTCTACTGCAGTAATGAGATATGTTCCCAAAGGTGCATGGGAGTGTTTATAGCTCATACTCAGTTCATTGAGGAAAGTGCAGTCTGGCATCACTCTTCCTGCTATGGATTTTGCATTATAGAGACATCAGTATATGATACCGCTGGATAATTATGGCTTATTGCTTCTCTAAATAAATTATTAGATTTTTTTTTCTGCTTGAAATTTTCTTTCCTGCTAAAACAGTAAAAACGTCGGATTGACAACATCAACCTCTTGTAGGAAAACTGATTGATATAATCTGTGTTTTATTCTGTTTTTTTCACAGCTCACCCAGCGTGTATTTATGAGAAAGAAAGTGAGAGCTGCTACCTAAGAAGCTCTTAGAGAAGTCCCAGAATTTTCCTAAAGGAATTTTCTTTCTTGGTGCATAGCTAACAAACAGCAATGAAAACTCAGTCTTACAGTTCTTCTGTTACTCAGAGGTAAATATTTTACTTAAGAATCACAATCTATTGTATCATTACCATAGTAACTGTAATTCATAGAAGCATGGAAGGGTTTTGGTTGGAAGGGACCTTAAAGCTCCTCTAGTTCCACATCCCCGTGCCACGGTCAGGGACACCTTCCACTAGACCAGGTTGCTCAAAGCCCCGTCCATTCACCAGTTCCTTAGTCATTCTGCATTTTATAACAGTAACAAGGAGTTCTTGTGTCCACTTGGTTTTGTGCCAACACTGCTTTTTAGATTAAATGGCTAGGGTTTCCTCCTTATTTTTCACTTCCTGACAGTCTCCATGTCAGACTGCATGTAATGCAGTGGTTTGGGAAACTCCATGAGCAAAAATGGCAAGCAAAAATAGAAGACTGCCACTTTCAAGAGACTGTTTTCCATCCCATTGCTGGTCTTGTCCCTGTGCCCATGTAGATGTCTTCTGCAGATGTCTATCTGCAAACAGAACCCATGAACTTACCAGCTCAGAACCAACCTACCAAAGCAAGGCTTACTTCTTGGAAGACTCATTTTGTAAGCCTGCCTAGCCAAGATTTTCCAAGTTCTCCTTACCTTCCTCTGAACCAAACTGCCTAAGGACTATCATCCATTCCTGGAATTGACAGAATGGATTTGAATCCACTTTACTGGAAGGTGAATCAGACTTTTTATACATTGAGAAATATACTGCAAGTGGGCTGTAGAAAAAGTGCATATCATACTAATTGTTTATCTTTTTGTGTTTGACAAGTAGAGTTGACTTGGAGACATCCAATGAGATACACTTGAAATTTCTGTCCTGCTATGGAGAAGATCAAAGCACAGTGGTAAATAAAGCCTGCATGAATCCACGATTAACAGGGAAGACAGCAGTGTCAGTGATCCTCCAGCATGGATCAAGCTCCATGATGCCTGTGCCTCTGCCCGGGTTCTGCTCAGGGGATCCTGTGATGAGATAATGAAAATAAGCTTCCTCTTTGCATGTCATCTGTGGTTGTGTGGCTGTCCCTGCACTCTGCCTGTGCCAACTTACGTCATCATTACAACTACCCCGACTGCCACCTTGTACACACACTGCTCCAGGGAGAGACACAGCCCTGCACCCTTGCTATGAGGCAAGTCTGGCCTCGCATTGCTCTGGTCACCGTGAAGTGATCCTGTGTGGAGCCACACAGCATCTGCTGATGCCAGAGGTTGGGTTTGACTTTGTGAACATTCAGAGTTGCCTGGGAACTAACCACACAAGAACTGAGCTAGCCGCCCTGCAGCCAGCAGCTCTACATCCTCCAAAGGTTCATGCTCTCTAAGGCAGAGGATGGAATTTATTTGGGCTTGATTCTTCCAGAGGCAGCCTGGCACAAGATGTGTGGTGACTCTAGATGTGAAATACCAGTTTTATCTAATCATAGAATGGTTTGGGTTGGAAGGGACCTTAAAGTTTACCCAGTTCCAACCCCCTGCCATGGGCAGGGACACCTTCCACTAGAGCAGGTTGCGCAGTGCTGCAGTATTAAGCAAGCAAAGTGTGTTTGAACAGCCAGTGATTTTTGCTCCAAGCCATGTGTGTACCCAAAAGAGCTTCCAAAAATCCTTCTTGCTGCAGCCCACTTGTGAATTAATGAGCAAATCTGGGTGGGGAAATACAGATAGCTCTGACGTACAGCGATTAAAGGCTTTCCACCTGCCACTCCCCGCGAAAAGAAGAGCTATTTGAAGGGTGGGTTAGCGTACTTACTCATGGGAAAACGGCGGAGCGACAGCTCTGCGATCCGCTCGTCGGGGCTGCCGCATCGCCCTTCACATCTGAAGCGGGAGGTGGCAGCGATTGGTCAGGCCTGGGTCCAATATGGCGGCCACCGCGACCAGCAATCCGTCTCAGCTGCTGCCGCTTGGTAATTGGTGGTGCGGTTGCGCTGCTCCGATGTGCGACGGGACGGGACAGGACAGGACAGAATGGGATGGCATGGGACGGAAGGGAGAGGAGGGAGAGCCTGTTTGCGGGCACTTGTGGTT
Source organism: Psittacula echo (assembly GCF_963264785.1). NCBI lineage: Eukaryota > Metazoa > Chordata > Aves > Psittaciformes > Psittacidae > Psittacula > Psittacula echo. Next base: position 15,254,772 of record NC_137737.1, read on the forward strand.
GGTGTGGGCGGTGCTGCCGCTTGGCGGGAAGCTTGAATGGGGTGGACGAGTTCGGGAGACGCCTGCAGTAAACGGGGATCCCGGTGGGTGTCTGTGGGTGTGGAGCAGACACCGGCTGGGGCCGAGTGTTGGTGCTCGGCCGGTGTGCGGTAATGAACTGCGCACCCTGGCAGTGCCTGAGGCCAGGTTGGACGGGGCTGGGAGCAACCTGCTCTAGTGGAAGGTGTCCCTGCGCGTGGCAGGGGGTTGGAGCCGGGGGAGCTTTAAGGGCCCTTCCAACCCAAGCTATGATTCTATGACATTAAAGTGTTCTCACTGAAGGGAACGTCTTCCTGCAGAGTTCCAGCCTCAGAAACGTGGTCGTGTACTAGCAGTACATGTACGCCTTTAAAAAGACATTTCCACCGCACACAATGTTAGGGGTTTTGTTCAAAAAAGTGTACTGTTCCATAGAACAGTCTCTTGTACCTTTCAACTTTATTGTTTGTTTTTATTTGCAGAGCTTGTGGACAAATGCATAGGCTCCCGCATTCATATTGTGATGAAGAGTGACAAAGAAATTGTTGGAACGCTTCTAGGATTTGATGACTTTGTCAGTACCCTTTGATGGAAATGTTTATGCCAGATGCTTTATGCTTCAACTCATTCATTGATTGCCTTTGAAAGGTTTGAGTTCACTGGAAAGAAACTTTTTGTATGGGTCACTTGTATTATTCTGGTATTTTTATTTTACAGATAGAATCACAGTTCAGTAAAAATGAAAATAACTTTAAGTATTTTGATTTTAAGACTCTGGGTCTTATTTTCCTTGAATCTGGGCATTCAGATATGGTGTTAGAAGATGTTACAGAATTGTAAGTATTATTTCTGTTTGGTTTTCTGAGGAAAAACTATTGTATAAAATCTATAAGCAAAGTGTTTTTAAATTTTTTGAATACTTGCCAGCTGAATAGTTTATATCTTGAACTTAAACTATAGGTGGTGATCTGTTCAGGACAGCTGTGTCACAGAGTAGCTGTTGCATGATATATACTTGTAATCAGGTTCCTATTTTGTAGCCTTAATGTTGCATGGGTTGTGTGTAGAACTTCCCAGTAGTTTGTTTACCTTTACATTCCCTTAAGGTCTAAGCAAAGATTTAAAAAGCTGGCAGACTCAAAGATGAGTATTTATTATTTGGCTGTGCCTTTTTTATATTTGAAACCTATTTTGAGTGTTGGTCAAGAAATTGCCAAGATTTACAGGGTGAATCCATGTCTTTATGTACGGAGCAGAAGAGTACAATGGAACTTTTTAGTTGCCAGGTAGCTTTCTTTACCCAGGTGGTCAGTTACACTGCAGTGTGGCTGATGTCTTTGTTAGTTCCAGCAATTGTCATCTTAATGCAGAGATGTTTGTCAGTTCTGTAATCAAAATTTGAATCATTGTCCCTGGTTACATGTTCTTATGTTCTTTTTCTAATGCTGCTTCAGTGAGATTACACCTGAGGGCAGAAGAATCACAAAACTGGACCAGATATTGTTAAATGGAAATAACATAACAATGGTAAGTCATCGTGGTTAAAAGGCTGCATGCATTTATTTTCTGTACCTGTAAGTCTGTCAGCACTAAGTTAAATTACTTTAAACTGAGCTTTCCAGAGAGTTCCATTGCATAAGGTAATTTCAAATACCTTCCAGGGCATATTTGTCTTTGAGTGGTACTGGAAAAGTGGTATTATTGCCTTACTTGGTTCATGTTACGGCTTAAAAAGAATAACAGAAAGAGCATGACCCTGATTTTACTTAGGTGAATGTTTTTCAGTTCTTGAGGTGTGCAAGGGAATCACTGGTTTTGCTACCCACTCTGGAGGCTGGTTCATACAGTGCCTTTAAACTCCTATGAGTGTTTGACCTGCCTAAGTATGTAGGTGGAATAGATTTTATCCATTGTTGTATATAAAAATGGGTTTGCAGCAGTTTGGATGCTTACAGGCTTGTTGAGTCATTTGGTGATGATTATCCACCTGATGCTCAGAGAGCTGTATATACCTTTATGTGCTCTGAAAAAATATCTGGAGGTCTGTTGGATGATGCCAGATGGAAAGCACTGTGGGTTTTGTTTATCATGTGCTGATGTGTATAGATCAGTACTGAAACAGTAATTAGATATCATTATGCATCCTTAAGCTGGATTCTGCAACTTCCTAAATACTACAGAAGCAGACCCAGAGTTTTTTGCTTGTCTGCACTGAAGTCTGGAATTCCTACATAAGGGCATTCCTGATCTTGTAGGAAGAGAAGAGGAAGACTGACTTAGACTCAAGTTGGCTCTGTGTGAATGAGGAATAATCTCCATTTTGCTGTCCTATCTACCCTGCACCTCCTCACTGTGTGTCTCAGCAAGTGCCATCTTGACTTCATTTCTAAGCCTTTTTCTGCTTTGGTTATTGTTCTGCATCCTTGAAGGACAGTGTGTGTTCTGACTTCTTGTATGGGATAAAACTACTACCATCCAGTTCAGCTGGTGGGATGCTGCCCTCGAAGCAGAAGCTGGGGATTCTTAGAGTGCAGATTTTCAGCAAGACATGGATATGTTTCTGTATTAGATCTCGTGTCTCTTTTGGGGACACATCTTCCCACATCAGGAAAACTGTGCTTTAGACTTTTTTCTTACTTTGGTCCCAAAAGCAGCAGAGCTCTTTGTTTTTAGAAGTGCTCAGCTAACTATTAGGAATGTGTCAGTGAAAGAAATTATCCTCTTCTTTTTTCCCCTTGTTCATATTTTTCCTTTTGCATTTCTTTTTCTGTTGTTCAGTTGTCTTAAAGTAAGTTCTTTACTTTCTTCACAGGAAAATGCTGTGCTGACTTATCCTGCTGCCTGTAGAAGGGTTCAGGCTCTATTAGTTTTTGAGCCATGCTTAGCAATAGAAGTAAAAAAGAGGAAACCAACTTCCCAGTATAGCGACAGTCTGGGGAAGAATGAGCAATTGGAGAAATCTTACATGAAAGGAAGCATGTTCTATGTCTTTCTGAAAACAAGCTGTAGTGTTTCTAGACAAAAAAATCTCCTTGAAGTGAGTAACAAAGACAAAACCCAAAACGTGTCTTACCTAGGAACTCCTTTGTGTCTTGTTAAACATTCTTCGTGTTTTGGAGATTCTTTTTGGCACGTGCTTCTCTGGCAGTAACTGACTTCTGTTGCCAGAGGAGGATAATATAAAATCTAAACACCACTTTTGTGGTCTACCATGAAGTCTCCATCTGCTAAAATCTTCTAAAGCAAGAACTGTCACATACGAGTCTGTAAAACTCAAATCTATGGCACTAACACACAGTTGTCTTATTCTTTTATAGCTGGTTCCTGGAGGAGAAGGACCTGAAGTATAAATTGATACAGTTGTCGTCTATGAAGACATGTATATAATAGAGCTTTTGGGATATGGGTGTGTTTGTTGGTTGTTTCTTTTGTTTACACACTCTTGCAGTTGATATTTGATAACAGACAGGGATTTCCTCTTCAGGAAGGGTGCACTGCTAATGATGATGCTGACTTTGTAAGTTGAAATCATTACATTCTTGTAAAGATGCACTAATCTGTCCTGAATGAAAGGCTTTCTTTTTGGTAGTTACTGTGTTTTGTTATTTAAGTGCGCAAGTTAGTTTTTATAACTGGTTGATGGAGTGGAAAGTCAGTGTTTAGTTTTTCTACATCTGTTGCATTTGTTTATGACCCAAGTTTTATATAAAACAGAAGTCGTTAGCCAAGAGATTGCTGTTCTTTGGAGTACAGGCAGATACTAAGCTGGATCATTTGATTAAACACTGCTTGAGGCTGTGTCACCAGAAACTGGTACAGTGCTGGAGAATGCTGAAAAGCTCTTCAAAGTGGATGCTTCTGTTTGATACTCAGCAGCCTTTGGCTCTACTGGCCTTGAAGTTCAGCTCTCTTGGACATCTTTTGCTTGGTAGATATGCTTTCTTGTAGTAAAGACACTAATAGTATTTGGCCAGCGAGGACAGAGCAGACTTGGTTTCATGCTTGGGGGGAGTGAAGAAAAAGGTGGTGTTCCAACTTCTCATCCACGTCAGTGGTGACTGCTTTCACCACTAAGTGGTGCTGTGTATCCTTAATTAAACTGGGAGCCGCCGCTGCCTGCTTGTGAAGTTCACAGTAGTCATTTTAGAATAAACATTCTTTTGGCTGCATCTGTTCTCCTGGGATATAAAAACTTGACAGATGTTTGGAGCAACTGCTACTTTAAGAGAGTGTCTATAAAGTAAGGAATTGCTGTTTCTATTTTGTCATGATGGGCAAAAAATAACTGATTCTAAATCATGTCCGTTGCAGCTTATGCTTTCATAATGCAGTATTCAACTGATCTCAATGTATAAAAGTCTTTGGAGAGGAATCACAGGTGCCTGCTGTTACTGCAGACAAGGAGTACACAGGCTTACAGAGATAGGACATGCTTTGCCTTCCTCCTACCAGAAGAAGAAGAGTTGAAGAAGGGGGCTCAGGAGCAAGAGACTGCAAGGAAGATCCTTTTGCCTTGCTTTATCTGTCAGAAAATCTGCCTTGTGCTAGCTGTGTCTTGCCTTGAAATACATTGAGAACTTCTTGCTTTAGCCTGTGAAAAGGGAAAGAGACTCCCTTCTCTCTCCCAGGGAATGGGGTATTTGGACTTGCTTGTTCTGAATATCTGCAATTGTCCTGTTCAGACTGCATGGTGACAAGCTATGCCATTGACTCCCTGGATGGATTTTCATTTCTGACCCCATTTCTTTCTTCAGCCTTTCTTTTTTTTAATACAATAAAAAAATACTCTTTTTCTTTGAACTTGCATTTGATTGGAATGTCATCAATTGGTCTTGGCTCCACGTAGTTTATTTCCTAGCAATAAGCTGAGTCTTTCCATCAGAACAGTTAAAGCATTTCTAGCCAGTGTAGCAGTATGTGTTGTGTTGTTTTTCTGTTACAAGCAAGAGTCTATGCATGTTCCAGTGTGTGCACTTGGTTTCTGCTTCACTCAGGATTTTGAAAACGCTCTTAAACTGAAGAGAGGTTTCATGCTTGGGTGAGGAAAAGAGCATATCTTGGCTCAGAAGCAACTTTACAAGGGGAAAGGTGAACTATTTTGTGTCTTTGGGTTTTTATTCTGATAGCACGAACATCTTGTTCCCTCAGGATTTTGTTATGTCTAGGAAAAAAGCTCGGTATTGCCTCACCCTCCTTCTCTGGTTATGGGCTTTTTTCCCCCCACTTAGAGGAAGTGCTAAGACTGCTACATTTTAGGAAGACATTTTAATTCATGACTTGGAGGTCTGCAGACATCACTCTAAAGGCAGTTTCGGTGCATCCAAATGCTGTTAATCCTTTATAATATGAAAAGAGGTAGTTTATTTTTACAAACTTTCAGCTGAGAATACTAAGTATTCCAGGTGGATCTGGCTTGCTTTGCATTCAGTATTCCTGTAGCCTGTTGCTTTGGAAGTGCAGGTAATAAGCTTTTCAATGGAATGAGTCACTGCTGGTGTGGAGATTTTTTTCCCCTCGCCTAGAAATCTAGTGTTTAATCATATTGCACTGTCCTGTAGAAGTTGTAGACACTGGTGTCCACTTAGGGTGCCACTACAAGTAGGTCATTTAACATAATAACCCTAGGCTTTAAAAGTATGTAAAAGTTATGCTTAAAGTTTAGAGCAGGGAAGTCATCAGGTTAAAATAACTTCTTGCTTATGCCATGCAAAGTGATGGTTCCTCTTAGCTTTTGGTTTTTCTAATTTTTTTATTGTCCCTCTTTAAGATTGCACTGGTTGCAGTGATCTTTAGTTTGGCTACAAGGCTAACTGGCTTAGTATGAACATGGTTCCTCTCTACCTACTGTTTCAGTTTACTTGGAGCCATAGTTGACAGCTGTTTGGAGTTGTGAAGTTGTGTGCTTGCCCTATAACAATATAGGCTTTCCCTGTCCAGTATCTAGACCCTTTTTCAGGATTTATTATTGTTTTTTCACCACATGAAATGGAAAGAGATTTCTGGCTTGTTGTTGGCTTTTAATAGGTGTTTTATCCTTGGGGAGTTGCCCAGCAATTAATTAATTGACTTTGGCATTCAGCTGAAGGACATTTTTCATACCTGTGTTTAAATATTGATGCTAACAAGCCATCATACCCGTTCATAGATTTAGGGATCCTTAAAAATAAGCAATAGGCGTATTCTTTAATAAAGCCAAATCTTTTTGGCAAAAAGCAGTGAGTCTGCCTGGTTGTATAGCACTTGCAGCTTTTCCCTATCAACAGACTTTGAAAAGGGGAGAACCTGCGTGAAGTACACAGGACGGTGATGGTTAAAATCCTAAGTTGTGTACCGGTCCCAGAAGGAAAGTGTGTGACTGGGGGTGAGTGTTCGTGGTGCAGCATCACTGATATTTGCTTAGGAAAGTTTTGAAGAAGGAAGCATACCAAGGCGATTTCGAGTCTGTAAATGTTCTCCAACTCTCTCCCATGAAATGATTCTGTTGCTGGAAACCGTTTGCCATTTGTTTTGACCCATAACAAAGGATTCATTACTTGTCTCTAAGACAAATGATATCCAGAGGATTCCCAAATCTGTTGCAGAACTTTCAAATATAATTTCTGTTTGGCTGATTCTACTTGTCCCATTTTTCTAACGCAATCCTGTAATTCGCTGTTCCACGAATGTAACTGACGTTTAACAAATGAATGGCTGTACCAGAAATTCCCTGTCGGATCATGCAGACACCACAGTGTCAAACAGTCTAGTTACCACACACAGAGGGAACCATTTGTGGCATCTGTAAAGAAAGTGGCTAAACACACTGAAATGTATGGGCCGATGAGGTGCGGTGCAGGGGCTTGGAAGCGTTTGCCTTGCCCTGAGGGACGCTGCTCGGTGTGCACAGCTGCCGGTGGTGGTCTTGCTCCTGTTACCCTTTATTTCTCTACCTGTGACTGGGCTGCGCTGCCGCTCTCCTTCTGCCTGTGTGAGGCTTCAGTGCAATGACACAACTGCTACAAAGCAATGTGCTGTTGTGTCCCCCACAGGACAGCACGGAGTTCTACCCAGGTGGAGTTACCTGTGGTGGTAATCGCTCACAAATCCAGCTCCTGGGCTGTGGCTGTTCGGGGACCGGACCGGGTGGTTTTTTCCCAGTGGCACTCGCTGTTAGCAAACTGGGAGCTGTTTCTACGAGGCAGGTTTGGAATAAAGAAGCTTGTGCCTTGCTCAGTAGGATGGGTTAGACTGGGAGAAGTTTCTGTGCTCAAGGCAGGAGCAGCTTCAGAGCTGGACCATGCACCTGAGGGAGTGTGACTTTGTCCTTGGTGGGCAGCGAAGCACCAGGCATCTGCTCCCTCAACTCCACTTGCTCCTGCTGTGATAGGGGATGGAGGAATAAAAGCAAGAGAATGTGTGTGTGTGTGGAGGTGTGTGTCAAGATTTAAAAGAAAAAAATGGTCTGAGAAGTGGAAGAATTGAAGAAAATAACACAAGTGAGGCAGAGGCAACCACTGCCACCTCCTGTGGGCAGGCTGATGCCAGTCTCTGAGCAGAAGATGAATAATCTTCCTAAAACCCTTCCTTTTCTCTCGTTGCTGAGCGTGATCCCTGTTCAGGTAGTTTGGGTCACCTGCCTGGGGGTGTCCCCTCCCAGCCTGCTGTACGCCCTGCAGCATTCACTGCTGAGGCCTCAGTGCTGTGCAGATGCTGTTCAGCAAAAGCTGCATGGCCGTGTTGAGCTGGTTTGGTCAAACTCTAATCTAGAGCGCCATGTGAGCTGCTGTGAAGAAAAGGAATTCTGCCCTGGCCAGGGGGAGCCCGTTTGAGCAGAGACAAACGCCCAGAGGTGCTTGTGCCCCTGTGGGCAGGTGGTGCCAGGGCCTGTGCACTCCCACTGTGAGTGTGTGGGGGTGGAAACGGGGGGCGCGGAATAAAAATCCCAGACAAAAAAAACCCAACCAGAAACCCAGTAAATAGAAAACCAAAAAAGGGAAAAACCAACCCAAAAAACCTTGCGGGGTGTCCTGGGTTCAGCAGTAGCAGTCAGTTTTTCTCAGTAGCTGTTGCAGCACTGTGTTTTTGACTTTTGGCCTGGGAACAAAGCTGATAACACTGATGTTTAGACTGACCAAGGACTTTGTGAGTCTCATGCTCTGCCAGGGAGGAGGAGTTTTTTGTGTTTTCCTGAGATGAAAAGTATGACAGCCAAGTAGCTGGGGTCACTTTGTAGGGAAGCAGGTGCTGACCAGGCAATTGGAAAAGGGACCCAAACCCTCAGGCTCTTGAGCCCCATTTGAAATCATTCTTCTTGAGGGTCACGTGATAGAGAAAGCTCACAACCAGACTGTAATTTGGGATGTGCATTCTCCCGACCCCCACAACACCTGAGAAAGCTCGTGTTTGTTTCTTACTGGTTGGTGGAGACATTGCTGTTCCCTTGCTGATCCCGTCTGGGGGGATCTGGCGACGTCCATCTTGCCGTTTTATTCCCAAAACCTGAATCTCCTGGTCATGTGCCTTGACCTTGCTCCGTTCTGTGGCAAAACCGGCCTTCAGGAGGATTTGGATTATTTTCCTCCCTGTCTAAAAAGCTGCTGCTGCTGCTGTATGGTGTCACCCCATGATGTTGTAATGCATTGCAGATGTTGTGGAGCTTCACCCTCTTTCAGTACGTTCTGGATCAGTCCATGGCAGACGGTAGGGCTGCCTTTCCACCCCTGGGACAGTCGATTCCAGGTTTATCGGATGGCTCTGCAAGTATCAGCAAACTGGCCTGCACTCTGCTGCCAAAGAGACTGAGACCGTGCATTGGCAATATCAATTGTGCCATCCCATTTGGCTGCCTTTGACCCTTCTACCCCAAAGGAGGCTGGGATTCCCTGATTCCCTGGCGTGCGAATGTCGGTCACTCTCCGCTGCTCGTAGGTGGCCGTGACGCCCTGTTCCATTGCCCAGGTTGAGCTGTGTCCCCTCGCATGCTCCACCTCCGGATAAAAGGCGCTGAGGAAGAGCAGCCTGTGAGGGACCTCCCTGAGCCGGCTGGGCAGAGGCTGGTCCCCTTGGAGTTTGAGATAGGTAAGTAAGTGAAGTAAGAAGCAGGGTCTGGACATTGGCACTTAGGGACCTGGTTTGTGGGGCACTGGAGAGCGGTGTCCAGTGAGGCTTTAGAGAGATGGAGTTTTACTTGTTTGAGTTAAGTGAGAATATCCATGTTGAAGGGGCTGTTCTGCAAGGCACCATACGTTGGACATGCCCAGCTCCTGGTTTCTGTCCTAACCCGTTAGGCTTAGGAGCAGGTTCTGAACATTCGCACTGAGGGAGCTGGTGTCTCCGTCACCGGAGTGTGGTGTCCAGTGAGGCTTTAGAGGAGTTTTAGGTGTGCGAGTAAGTGAGGATATCCATGTTGTTGGCACTGTTGCGCACAACACACGCTTCATAACATGTCGAGCTGTTTGTTACTGTGCTAACACATGAGGTTTAAGTGCAGGATCTGGACATTCACACTTAGGGAGCTGGTGTCTCTATTACTGGAGAGTGGTGTCCTACGTGGCTTTAAGGAGATGGACTTGTAGCTGTGTAAGTAAGTGAGAATATCCAGGTTGGTGGCACTGTTTTGGAGGGCACTGTGTGTAGGACATGCCCAGCTATTTGCTTTTGAACTAACACATTAGGTTTAGGAGCAGGATCTGGAGATTCACACGTATGGAGCTTGGTTCTATGGTGCCTGAGAGTGCACTCTATTTAGGCAGGACGCAGATGTACTTGTGTGTGGCTAAGCAAGCGTGGATTTCTATGTCGGTAGCACTGTTCCCGAGGTCTCCGTGTGTAGGTGATGCGCAGCACGAGCTTTCTGTCCTGGCACATGGGGTGTCAGAGCAGGTTCTGGACGTTTGCAGCCTGTGAGCCGTGCTCCCCAGGTTTTCCACGTGGGTCCTTCCCTCCGTGCCCGCCCCGTGCCCGTCCTCGGGTCTCCGTCAGCAGCCTGGCGGAGGGGCGGAGCGGCTCCAGCTCCCTTGTGGCCGTAGTTGTGGTCGCTGCCGTTTCCCTGGCACGGGCAGGTTCCCAGCCTGCCGCTGAGGGTTGCTGTTCTCCAGGGGTGTCTTGTTCGGGGCTGGGGCGGGGGAGAGCTTCCCCCGGCGGTGCGCGCTGTCGGGTCTGGCCACGGGACCGAGTGTTGAGCCAGCGGGGTTTGTGTTAATCGTGGACAGTGTAGGGAAGGCAGGAATCTTGCTTGTTTTCCATGCGGATTGAAATAAAAGGGAGCACTTGTTGTGACGGAGTCATCCCTTTATGACGGAACTGCGGGATGAAGGATGCCGCGAGCGTGCTGCGGAGCACAGAGCGGCTGCTGCGGCGCCCAGCGGCTGCTGCGGGCCGGTGTCGCTCCCCCAGCTCGGGCCGGTGGGGCCGGGCGTGTCCCGGCGGCCGGTGGAGCGCGAGCGGCCGGTGCGTCCGTTGGCGGGGAGCGCCATGGAGGGGCAGCGGCTGCCCGGCGCTGTCAACCCCAAGCACTTCCCGGCCAAACTGTGGCAGCTGGTGAACAGCCCTGGCTGCGGCTCCGTGCGCTGGGATGCCCGTGGCGAGGGGCTGGTCATCGACCAGCGGCTCTTCGAGCGAGAGCTGCTGGGCGAGGGGGCGGCGCTGGGCGCCCACTTCTTCAAGACCAGCAACTTCGCCAGTTTCATCCGGCAGCTGAACCTGTACGGGTTCCGCAAGCTGGGGCGGGGGCGCCTGCAGGACCCGGCGGGGGGCGATGGCAGCAGCTCCGCCGAGCCCCTGCTCCACTTCCAGAGCCCCCATTTCCGCCGCGACCGGCCCGAGCTCCTCGTGCGCCTCAAGCGCCTGACGAGCGCCAAGAAGGCGAAGCTGGCGGCCGGCCTGGAGCTGCCCAGCCGCCCGCCGTCGACGCTCGGCGAGGCTGCCAGGCCCGGTGAGCTGGGGTGGCCCCGGGCTGCGGGCCGAAAAGCGCTGGGTGCTGTGGGGTTTGTCGATCGGTCCCCACGCAGGGAGCAGGGTCGCCTGACCTTGCTGGCGGC